>NC_134534.1:168131562-168756562 GCF_050624435.1 Tenrec ecaudatus
TCGGAGATGTCTTGCAGGAAGTGAGCCTTGCCAGCTGAAGCAGGGAACTGGCTAAGGCAGCTGCACCCTGGTCTGACCCACAGAGAGCAAGAGACCGGAGAACTAGAAAGGCGAGGCTCACCGAGTCATTTCTCTCTCTGCCCTTCAATTAACCCCACATGTGTTTATTGGCTAGGTTGGCACAATAAATCTTAACTATCACAGCTAATCTTACTCTTTGGGAATCAGCTTCAATCATTTCATCTTCGTTCAATAACTGGAGAATGGAGAAGAGCCTCCTTGAAGGACTGGTGTGTGTGAATCATGGCGCTGGCAAATGTTATTGGTTAGACCATGGACTGCCCGAAGAGTGAACAAGTCTACCGTGGGGGGATGCCAGCCAGAACGCTCCTTAGAAGCGAATATGGCAAGACCTACTTTGGATATGTTATCAGTTGGGACCAGTCCCCACAGAAGGACATCATGCTCGGTAAAGGAAAGGGCCTGGGAAAAAAGAGGATGATATTCAACAGAATATTTTACAAGGGGACACTGTGAGTTGGAACTGATTCGGCAGCATCTTATAATAAGCAACACATGCAACTGGGGAGGGGGGGGATTCCATCCTTTCTTTATGTACCGCTCGCCAAATCTGAGAGCACTTTGTAATACCATGAAGGAAGGTCTTCCCATTGTTTGAAGGCAAAGGCAGATAGTTGGGTTCCACTTGCCATCTTTGAAGATTGGCTCTTGAACCATTTTGTCTCCGTTGAACACTATTGCTGGGCTAAGAAAATACCTTTCAACATGCCCCTTGTGGTCGACAACAATCCCGGGCATCCACACATGTTCGTTGGCATCGTGTAAAGGTTGTGTTTTCACCCTGTAAGATCACAGCGCAAGTGAGTGGATCTTGACATCACTGCCTCCTTTAAGGTCTGTTACTAATGACAGGCCTGCTTACAAGCAGAGCTACCCAAGAAGATGAGGACTTTAAGGAAGTGCTGGCTGAACGATATATGATGCTTCGGTGAAGTAAAATGTCTTAATAGGACTCTCCTATCTGTCTCTGTAACTCCCATCCAGTCATTGGGCAGGTCTGTGCAAGCGCGGTGTGGGGACCACCAACAGATAGGCCTGGTCAGTTGGGTTGCCATCTCTCTGACTACAGGCGAGCTACCTCAGAAGAAAAGGAAGAGAGAAAAGAGAACTGGGGGACCATCAAAGAAGAGCCACTAGGAGACCGTGTTCAGGATCCCCACCAACAGCGGAGATGACTGAGACCAGAAGCCGCGACCGACCGAGGCTGAGGCAAGGAGACAGTGGGACAGAACAGAGGAAGAGTATGGAGACTATGAGAGACGGTGAGGCAGAGCAGCAGGTGGGCCTCCTGGCCCACACAGGACAGGGCCCCACGTGGCTGAGAGGCTGCGTACTAGAGAGACTTGGGCGATAATTGAGGAGAGGTGTGGCCCAGTCTGTGTGATCACAAGGTGTCAAAGGGATGAGGAATCAGGCATCAAAGAACAAAAAATCATATCATTGTGAATGAGGGGGAGTGCGGAGTTGGGACCCAAGACACATCTGTGGGCAACTGGACATCCCCTTACAGAGGGTTGCGGGGAGGAGATGAGCAAGTGAGGGTGCAGTGTAGCAACGATGAAATATACAACTTTCCTCTAGTTCCTAAATGCTTCCTGCCCCCCACTGTCATGATTCCAATTCTACCTTACAAATCTGACTAGACCAGAGGATGTACACTGGTACATATAGGAACTGGAAACACAGGGAATCCGGGACGGACGATCCCTTCAGGACAATGGATGGATGTATGGATTGTGATAAGAGTTGTATAAGCCCCTAATAAATTTTTTTTTAAAGGAGAGATGTTGCTATGGACCAATGACTGTAGCCTTAACATTTTCCGATCTTGGCTTGTAGTAATCTATTCAACTTTCCTAATAAACCCCTCTCAGCGTGAGTATTATCTGTGAGTTCTGTGTGGCCACTGCAATGGATTGTCGAACCCAACAGAAAAACCAGAGGGCCATGGGAGGCATGGTCGGTGGCTACCTAGGTAAAGAAAGATGGAAAAAAAAAAAAAAAGAAAGATGGAGGCTGGGGCATGTCTGACCTCTGCTTTGTGGCAATAGGCCTTGGGGCTGGTGAGGAGCTGGATTCTCCCCTTGTATGGCGAGAGGAGGTCAGATGTGGCTACCATACCACTTACTCAGGTGCCATCAAAACGCCTGCTGAATCTTGGGATGGAGTGCAGCCGCCCAAGGGAAAAGATGTGTGGATTTCACACATGCTTTCCGGGGGTTTGCAGGGATGACCTCGCCCAAAGCAGGTAAGCTGTGGTTGATTACTGGTCGTCAACTGAAGTTAGACATCAGAGCAGAGGATGTCTTCACCGCCATGCTGGAGAACTTAACAATGAAGGCCTTGGAACTGGAGTAGCACATGATGGCATGTAAGGAGAGGCCCGGAACCTACACACTCCAGTACCGAAAAGGAGCGAAAGCCTTTGGTTTCACAGAAGCAGGGATGGCCGGATTGGCGGAGCACGACACTGAGACGGAGAGGCTGACCAACACGTACCATGCACTGTCCACCAAGGGCCTCAGCTGCTCCGAGGCCATTGAGGATGAGAAAGAGACATGCATGTTACCAACCTCCCCTGACGCGTATCAAGAAACCGGTTCCAGCAGCAGAATCAAACTCTGGCTTTCTCTCCAGCACCCCACCCATCACTGTCAACAGGGGCCGTGTTGCCCTCATCTTCCCCAGCACCATCCAAAAAGCTGTCTCACGCATGCCCTTTCTGGTATGCAAGACATCAATAAGTGTTAACCTCCAATTGTGAACTTTTTCCTATGTAATTTTTTTTTAATTGAAAATTTTCAATTTTATTTTTTCCATTTTCCCTCAGAGCCACATGGCTCATGCACTACAGTTTGCCAACCCCTGCAGCTAGGTGTGCTGTTACAAGGCTCCTCCGGAGCCCACTCGGAACACAAGACAAAGACAAGAGTATATATTGAAAAAGTTTATATTTAGCATTAGCCAGTTGGGCTCACTTTAGATGATTCCAATTTTGTTGGCAACATCTAAAGCGTCATAGTCAGGAGCCAGTCGAACATATGCCTTCTTCTCCCCGTCAGGCCTGATCAAGGTGTTGACCTTGGCTACATCAATGTCATAGAGCTTATTCACAGCCTGTTTGATCTGGTGTTTGTTGGCTTTGACATCCACAATGAACACAAGTGTGTTGTTATCTTCGATCTTCTTCATTGCAGACTCTGTGGTCAAGGGGAACTTGATGATGGCATAATGGTCCAGCTTATTTCTCCTGGGGGCGCTCTTCCGAGGGTATTTGGGCTGCCTTCTTAGTCTCAAGGTCTTGGGCCGCCGGAAGGTGGGTGATGTGCGGATCTTCTTTTTTTTGTGGCTGTGGACTCCTTTCAGCACGGCCTTCTTGGCTTTTAAAGCCTTTGCTTTGGCTTCCGTTTTGGGAGGGGCAGGAGCTTCCTTCTTTGCCTTCGGCGCCATCTTCGTTGTAATTTGTTTTAAGAACTATTTCTAGATGTTTTTCTTTCCCGTTACTGTATATTCTACACCTACATACACACATACATGCTCTCTTGTTCTCGCTTTCTTGTAGTATATAAAGTTACTTCTATTGTGACTATATTGTTATTATGTACTATATTATTATTTTTAATATGTTTGTAATTGAGTGTTTTCTACCCATAGAAAAGTACAATATATACTGTACTCACATCCTAGAATATACCAAGACAGACATTTGACTAATGGATGCTAAAAAAGGATGTTCCTACTTCCTTACAAATTTGACTTAAAAGAGCCACTCGGGTCGGGTTTGTTCATTACCCAGGGATTTCCTGTATCTGGGAGCTGTGAGGACAGGTCGCTGGGCCCGGTCAGGCCACCTGAACCAACTCTCCGTGTGCTCCCAGGCCCGTCCATGCTAGAACATGTGAGCGCCAATAGGTCAGCTCATCAAACTTCCCAAGGTTACTGTTTTTTACCAAAACTTGTTTTTAAAGGAGATTTATTTATCTTTACTAGTCTTATTGGCATATGATTCACATACCATACAATCCAGTGGTTTAACCATCCTATAAAGATGGTGCAGTCGTCACCACAATTAATTTTAGAACATTTTCTTCATTCTTGTCCTCACTGCTAGCTCCTCACTTCTCCCCCAACCCCTCACCCCGCCATAATCTAAGAAACTATGAATCCAGTCACTGTCTCTGTAGATTTACTCATCCTGGGTTTCATATAAAGACAAGCATACAAAAACAAAACCCTATAACACAGGAACATCTCAATCCAAAAGAAAGCAGAAAATAATAAAAAACGAGAACAAATTGTACATGGGTCAAAGGGGAGAACAAAGGATGAGATGTGAGATTTCGACCCACCTATCTCTGCCACAGTGGCTGCAGCCAGGGACCCAAGCACAGGCACCATGGCGAGGCTGGCACAGGCCGGGCGGGCAGTGCTTCCTTCCATTGTGCCGGGGTCACTGCGGGTCAGAGGCAACTCGATGGCACCGAGCCACAGGCACATCGGCATCAATCCACTGCCCAGTTCGCTCGGTCTGGTAGCGCGCCTGTCACATCCCTGATCAATGGGCAGAGGAGTTCCTCTGGGTGCCTAATTCATGTGGGGGCCTTGGAAATGGACTTGGGGCTTTTGCTGCAAAGAGATGGTAGTGTTCAGTCGCCATTTATCGAGCACCCTCACAGCAAGAGATTTGAACCAAAGTTCAGTGACTTCCAAACTCATAACCGTCTTCATAATTCATCTTCTTCTTCTCACACTGGAGTATTTCAGCCTTAAATCCAGGGGAGTATTCTGCTTCTTCACTCTGCTACAGACGTGTTTAAGGAAAGTCTTGTTCTCGGAGTGGGGGTTCCAAATTGTGTCCTTAGGGTCTATCCCATGAGGGATGTTGTGACCTTGAAAAGACCAAGTCTAAAGCCCCAGTTGTCTATAGCACATGGCTGGTCCACCAAGGGCAGGATGGAAGATCTGTCAAAAGTGCCTGATTAGAAATATAATTTATCAGACATATTCTCCCATGGGGGGCGCATCTATATAAGTAATGTTAAGCATTTTTCCCAATGGCAGGTTGGCCCTCCTGGTTTACTCACCAGTAGAAGTGAAATCACATTCTCTAAAACAAGCATGCCCCGCGCCCCCCCCCCCGATTGAATATCCATAAGGTGTACTGAGCACCCTTGTAGGAGGGTCTGTTGATTTGGGGGTGCTGTATGGCAGGAATGGATTGGTCTCCTTCTCCCTCCAGCATAAGAAACTGACCCCAGCTGAGGCGGCGCCTCCTCTCTGTACAAATGTACAGATAAGGGTGGGGGGTGACGTACGGATCATGAGCATCAGGCAGCGCACCACCTCACTGCCGGGGAGACTGCAGTAGATAACGTGCCCTGAGAGCAGGTCCCTGCCTTTGTTCGGCGTCTGTCCTCCTAGTGGAGGCCTCATGACCACGCTCGTCCTTTGTGGTTGCCTAACTTCCCTCAACATACTGGTCCCCGGTCCCTCCGTGTCAGGAGGTCCCTCGTGGTTGCATCACTGCTTTCCAGGGACGCACACGATTCCACTGTGTGACTGTGCCACGGTTCCTTTCACCATTCTTCTACTTGTGGGCATTGGGGCTGTGTCCAGCTTCTTGCTCCTGGGAACTGTGCTGCAGTGAACATGGGAGAGCATACGCCTGTTCATGTCTGTCTCTTGTTTCTTTGGCACACAATTCTGAACCGTTTTGATGGCACCTAATGGCAACAGTCCTCAAGGGCTTCCAGCCTCACAGAGAAGGAAACCTGCTTTTACCATAAAGCGGTAAAGCACGGATATAAGAAATATAGTCACTGGAATCCGCCTTACATCACTTAGCCAGAGGATCGGTTATCCCCTGAAAAATACGATCCAGAAGCCTGATTGTGCTGCCTCTTATACAACCCAGCTCTTTCTGACTCCCACCCCCCTTCTAAGATCTAGGGAAGTTGGATAGATGGTCAATCTGAGGAGTCTCTCAGGGCTCCTCAGGGGCAGGGCACACGATGAAGGCAGGTGGAGGTGGGTGTGGCTGGATGGTCAGGCTTGTCCCAGAGGTGTTAGATTGCTGATCACCACCGGCCCTTTCTTCCTCTCCTCTCTGACGTGCTCCAATTCTAAAGGGCAGGACATGGGCGATATGTTAGTCTGGGTAGAAGAAAGGAACAAATTCATGGGGACATTCATATGTGTGTAAGAGCTTTATATAAAGAGCAATTGTACATCAATTAACATCCCAGCCCAGTCCAGATCAAGTCCACAAGTCCAGTATTAACCCATATGTTCGAAACCAATCCATAAAGTTCTCTTCAGACTCACGCAACACATGCAATGACAGTGAATTCAGGAAGATCAAAGGCCAGTAGATGGAAGGTCTTGTGGATCCAGTGGTGTTGTAAGTGTCTCACGTGGCTCCTCCATGTCAGGGCACTAGCGGAGCTTCATGTGTCTTGTCAGCTGCAATGTCTCCCAGGAAGTCGGCCTGCACCCTACCTCCAGTGAGCTCATCAAGCTGTGACCTGATTGACAGGCTAAACTCCACCTCTTCACTCTTAATCCTTTCAAATTGAAAATAGATTATATAATACCACAGAGGAGAAGTGACATCAAGAATCCTTACCTGAAGAATTAGGGTCCCTGCCAGTGTTCCTCAGCCCCCATACTTTTCTGAGGCCCCACGAAGCAGGCAGGACATGCAACTTTTATCCTTCAATCCACTGATATGGAGTCTTACATTGATTCGTTTTCATAAGGTGAACCAACCTTGCATCTTTAGGCTAAAGGGTTGTAGAGGTGGGTCAAATGTATTAAGTGATTTGGTGAGCCCCTACCACCTGGGACAATCCGTCTGTGTGATGTGGCAGTAACATATCTCTCCCTGTTCTCCACAGCAATGGAAAGTAGGAGCTTGGGCTCTGACTGGCTTGACGGAAAAAGGAGGAGCCCCCTGCAGGTGCTCTATGACCTGGAACAGGTAGGCAGAGGGATCCTCCACCCCAGCGATGTCTTATCTACCTTAGTCATAGACACCCTGTACTCTTAGCCACAACAACCCTGTAGGGTGAGCCTGCTAAGCTGGGACTGGGATCTACATTGGGGCCTGAAGAGGCTGCAGATCCAGGCTCTGGGCAGTGAGGACCATGCCTGGGGCAGTGTGACAAGGGAAAATCTTGGGGGGAAGAGTAAGAGATCTGGGGTCTGCACTCCCCACCTACCCACCCACTCTTCTGACAATAGTTTGAGCCAGGCTCTGTGCCAGGCATTGTTCTATATGTTTTGGAATAAAAGAGTGAAAAGGACTTTGCGCTGGCCCTCAGGGAGTTGGGAGTCTACTGGAGACACGATCATTCAATTAATCTTATTCACAGGCATATCTAAACGAGCTCTGACTGAGCAAAGTGGGAAAACTACATTTTTCCCTTTTATTCGTCTCCTCCTCCTTTTTCTTCTTCTTTGGAAACACCTGGAATAGTTCCTTCAAATCACTTGTAGAGTCTAGATTTTAAAGTTGATATGCACATGCCAAAACCTGTCAAATTTCACTCATTCCTCACACATTCAATAATTTCATTAACAAGCACAAACATGATACTCATAAAATTAAAACTGAGTTCAAACAATATGGAAGGGAAAAGCAAACGAGCAATTGATTTCCCTTCTGCTCTGAATCCTGGTTGTGGAGCGTAATTCAAGCTTGGACACACAGACGTCCGTCTCATTTACTTGACCTTCTGCAAAACAATTTAAGCGTAAGATAGCATAATGTAAGGATATCTTTAAAGGCCATTTTCCCCTGGAGTCTAGGTTGTGTATAAGCCAGGCCATATTATGGTGAAAAACCATTTCCTTTTTAGTCAGGGGGTAGACTCATAAATAGGGCGTTGGCTTCCACCATTACAGTGGTTAACCCAAACGGACTAGACACAGCCACAGAAGTGTAAGGTAACCCTTGGGCTGAACAGAAATTTTCCCAGGTACGCAAGTACCAAATGAAAATGTATTCTGCAGAAAGTGAAATCACCTGGCGACGTCCAAGAGCATGCGCCTTACATCAGACAATAGTCTTGGCACTACCATTGAGTCAGTGCTGACTTATCGTGACTCCCAATGGGCTTCTGAGGCTGTGACTGTTCATGGGAGTGGAAAGCCCAGTCTTTCTCCTGCCAAGCTGTTGGTGAATTTGAACCTCCGACCATGTAGGTCACAGCCAAATTTGTAACCAGTACACGACTGGGGAAGTCACTGGAATGTCTGTAATGCATGCCTCTGAGCTGTCTCTGCCCTGGCAGCCCAGAGTCTTCCAGCAAGTAAGAACAACACACATCCTCGCTTACCAAGAGAGAGATGTTCCCTTCGAGGTTGCCAATATTAAACCAAAACTAAAGGTCTGGGCATGAGCCACTGCAGTGAATCAGAGGCAGAGGGAGAATCGGCGTATGTCTTATTAATAGATCTGGAAGGACAGCGAGGTATTTCTCTAAAGCAGCTGTTCTCAACCTGTGGGTCGCGACCCCTTTGGGGAATCACCTAAGACTATCGGAAAAACACATAAATATTTCACAGTATATACTTACGTATTGTTTTGTGATTAATCACTATGCTTTAATTGTTAATTATGTTCAGTTAGTAACAATGAAAATACATCCTGCATATCAGATATTTACATGATGATTCATAACAGAAGCAAAATTGCAGTGATGAAGTAGCAACAAAAATAATTTTATGGTTGGGAGTCACCATCATATGAGGAACTGTATGAAAGGGTGGTGGCATTAGGAAGGTTGAGAACCACTGCTCTGAAGGCTCCCTTACCCTCTCTCCTAAGGTCATGGCTTTATATCGTTTGGGTATCAGTATATTGGGTTTCTCTCAGCGAGTTATTTATAGCACTAACTCATTAATTCCGAACCACTAGGACACATATCAGGGAGGAAAGGTTGGAAGGGCAGGAGTTTAGTTTAAAGCTGAAGCTTCAAGGAACAACAATAAATTTTCTTAATGTAATTAAAGATTCATTAAAGGCTCCTCGGTCCCAGAGGACTAAGTTTGGTCCCCAGATCCTGTACTTGAGAGCCGTGTTGCTGTGTTTGTTTGTTTATTTCTATTGTGAAAGTTTGGTGAGAAAACGGTCCTTCCGTTCAACAGTCTGTGACATCCACACACATTTTGTTTCGTGCCATTGACTGCGATGCTCACAATGTCATAGTGATCTTCTTCCTTCCTTCCTGTGTTGACGGTTTCCATTTGTCCATCTTTCCTCTCCCATCTCTTCCTGCCTTCGGAGCTTTCTAGCTGGGCAAATTCTTCCCTTTTGAGCTCATATGTCTGGCTGTTCAAGGAGTGGTACCTCCCTGATGTTATTCACCTTCGAGGCCTATTTATTATGCAGTTCAAAGTTGACTCACTGTGATACTGTTTTTTTAAATGAATAAATCATCGTATTGGAGGTTCTTACATATATTATAACAGTGCATACATCCATTATGTACAAATATTGCCATCAACATTTTCAAAATATTTTCTTTTTTAAAGATCATTTTATTGGGGGCTCTTACAACTCTTGTTACAATCCATACATCAATTGTATCAGACATATTTGTCCATGTGTTGCCATCGTTCTTTTCTAGACATTTACTTTCTATTGAGCCCTTGGGGTCAGCTCCTCTTTTAAAATCACCTTCTCTGCACCTCTTGTGCGCGAGGGATTCATGGTCCCGAGCTATGGCGATGAATGAACAGATGGCACTGGACACTGGGTGTGTGAGTCTGGGCACATTAGCGAAACAAATCCACAGAAACTCATGTATAAGAGAGAGTTTTATATATAGGTTAAGTGCGCATCAAGAAAATATCCCAACCCAGCGCTGCCCAAGCCCACAAGTCCAACATTAGCCTATTAACCCATATGTCCAACACTAATCCACAAAGTTCTCCTCCATCTCACAAAACAGACACAACGATGTTGACTACAGGAGGAAAGCCAAGTCAGTGAATGTGTAAACACCTCAGCGCTGGCAGGGGACTCCGTGTGGGTGCTCCAGCACCTAGGGCTGCATCGGGGTAGGTTTATATGGCTTCTCCTTGGGGATGTCTTGCAGGAAGTCAGCCTTGAAAGCTGAAGCAGGGAATTGCTAAGGCAGCTGCACCCTGGTGCGACCATCACAAAGCAAAAGACCCCCAAACTAGAAAGGCGAGGCTCCACCCTTCAATTAACCCCACATGTGTTTATTGGCCAGGTTGGCACAGTAAACTAACTAAATCAGTAGGAAAATGAGGTCAATTGCAGTTTATACATAGCCATACACACCCACAGCCAAAGAAGAGGACAGGCCGGCCACACAGGCGTTGTTCTCAGACACGGGCTGTGGGAGGACACTTTGTGGCAATAAGAGGGTGGGGTACTCTGGTTCCCATGTGGAATGATGTGATTGACTTGTTTTAATAATTTTGAAGCTGGGAGAAATTGAAGCCTGATAATCAGAGATAAAGAAGAAATCCACCTGGCCCATATATTAAGGTGCACTGCTCATTCTCAGGAGCAGAATGGAGGGGGGAAGATGTAGTTAGGGAATTCACAGCCTTCCTGGTTTTCTCAGATGTCAGGACAGCTGTGGTAGTTATATAACCTGCTGTCAATTTGAGAGGATTAAGAGTGAAGGGGATGAATCTAGCCTGTCAATCAGGTCATAGCCAATGAGGCCTCTGTGTGGGCATGGCCTTTCCCTGAGGATTCTGGGAACTCCGTATTCCTCCTTCGAGGTGGGAGACACTCTCTCTCTGTGATCACACCCTGGAGACATTCCAGCTGACAAGACACATGGAACTACACTAGAGCCTCAGAGCTGGAGCAGTCACGTGGAGACTTCTGCCAGCGCTGAGTTGCTTCTACTGCCACTGGATCCACAAGACTTTCCACCCACTGGCCTGTGATCTTCCTAAATTCAGTGTCATTGTATGTGTTTCATGAGTCTGACGAGGACTTTGTAGATTGGTATCAGACATATGAGCTAATATCGGACTTAGGGACTTGATCTGGACTGGGCTGGGATGTTTTCTCAATATTCAACTGTTCTTGTATATAAAGCTCTTTCTTACACACATATGAGTGTTTATGGATTTGTTTCTCTAGTCTACCCAGACTCACACAGCAGCACATAATACTGGGCCTTAATTTTAGGTCTTACACCGAAAGCAACTTTTAGGCCATACACCACAGGCAATTCACATCCTCTGAGTATGTTTGCAGTCTTGAGGTGGCAGAATGGGTTATGTGTTGAGTTTCTCACCAAAAGGCCTGGAGTTTGAATCCACCAGCTAGCTTACAGGAG
Organism: Tenrec ecaudatus; assembly: GCF_050624435.1. NCBI lineage: Eukaryota > Metazoa > Chordata > Mammalia > Afrosoricida > Tenrecidae > Tenrec > Tenrec ecaudatus. The sequence continues at coordinate 168,142,977 of NC_134534.1, forward strand.
AAAGATGAGATTTTTCTGCTTAAAGGTTTACAGTCTCAGAAACCCCAAGAGGAAAACTCTACTCTGTCCTACAGGGGCAATGATTGGAATTGACTTGATGGCATTGAACTTGGAGTTTTTTGGGGGAGTTGGGGGTTAATGACTAATGAAAAGAAAGGTCTTTCCTATAGGGCCATTGGAATCAACTAGATGGCAGTGGGCTGGAGGGTGGGGAATGGCTAATAGTTGACAATGACTGTTCCTGTGTTTGTTGGCAACTTGAATATGTTATTTGAGGAAGTCTCTGTTCAAGTCTTTCGCTTATTTTTTAATGGATTTTTTTGCCGTTTTAAAATATTGAGTTGTTGAAGTTTTCTATGTATTTCAGAGGTATCAGATATGTCAGGGCATTTAACAGTGCAGGAACACACACGGAGTGACGTGTTTCCTTCTTGCCCAGCCCCGTGCTCCAAGGGGAGCTGGCTCCACGTGACTTCCAGGCCTGTCTTAGGTATACCAGGGCGAACAGGTACTTGTACCCCATGCTCTGTCATGAGGTTCCGTCACTTCCTCAGAAACTCATGTGGGCATGCCTCCCAGGTTCAATAGTGCATGTTGGGGCCTAAAAGATCCTGAAGGATGGTGTTCCAACCCTCTGAGGCACTGGTTCATAGGATGCCTGACTCTGCATGGGTGCCCGGAGGAGGGGAAAAGCAACGTACGGATCAACCATTTATCTAGCCCTAGTGTATGCAAACAAGGTCACCTCCATCCAAGTTCTGTTTCAGTTCTCAAGTAACACCACCACCCCACCACCACCCCACCACCCCACTCCTTATGGTGGTTGGGAGCGTGAGCCCTCTGCCCCCTGAGAGGGCCCCGCATTCTGTGCCAGCACTTCCACCCCATTGGGTTCAGGTAGGTCCCCACTCTCCGGGTGGAACATGGTCCGTTCGTACTTGTCTCAGATCCCTTTAGCAAGGGGTCAGGCATTGCCAGGGGCCAGGTTATGGCCATGAGGCAGGAGTGGAAGTCTATAGGATGGCTTCTGGGAGAGTTTCCTTCCGAGGGAAAAGCGAGGGCTCCTAAAGGAAATCCACACCCAATCCTAAATGTTTGCCTCAGGCCCTCCCCTCCTGCCTTAGATCCTCTCTTAGGAGGAAATGTTGTCTGGACCCCATAGGCATCTTGCAATTGTGAGACAACAGCAGAGTGGGCACTATGTTGGCCCAGATGGTGTGTGTGGATGCTGTACTGTGGGGCCGCTGGTCTCTGCATGCCTTGGCAATAAGCAGTAAATGTACTAATGGTGTAAATGGACCACAGCCAACTTTCTGTTGCATGAATACCAAGACAGTGCATGCTGCTAGTGTCACTGGGTGCGTCTGACTCCTGCGACTCTGTGTACCACGGAACAAAGCACTGCCCCATCCTGCCCATGCTCACCATTGCTGTTATATTTGAGCCCATGTACAGCCACCGTATCAACCCATCTTACTGAAGGTCTTCCTCTTTCACTGACCTTCTCTTTGAGCAAGTATGACATCCTTTTTCTCTCCTGACAAGTGTGTGAGCCAAAGTCTCACCATGCCTGCTTCTCGGGAGCATTCTGGCTGTTAAATCTCTGGGGAGTCCATGTCTTGGCCAACACCATTCAAAGGCATCCATTCTTCTGAGGTCTTTTGCATTCGCTGTCCAGCTTTCACATGAATATGAGGCATTGGACGTACCATGATTTGGACAGGCACATCTTGGTCCTCCAAGTGGCATCCTTGCCCTTCGACACTGGTCTGGTGCAGGGGATCTTCCCAATGCAATATGTTGTTTGATTTCCTGGCTGCTGCTTCCTTACACATTGATTGTGGATCCAAGCAAGAGGACATCCTTGACAACATCAACCTTTTCTCCGTCTGCCATGGCGTTAACTATTGGTCCAGTTGTGAGGAATTTATTTTGTTTTTATATTGAGCTGTCCTCCATAATAAAGGCCGCAGTCTGTCACCTTCCTCAGCAGGTGCTTCACGTCCTCCTCATTTTCAGCAAGCAGTGTTATGTCATCAGCCTATGAAAGGCTGTTCATAAGATTTCCTCCCATCCTGATGCTGCGCTGTTTTCCTAGAGTCTAGTTTCTCAGATTATTTGCTCAGTGTACATACTGGATAAGTATTGTTTAAGGATGTAACCCTGACCCACATCTTTCTGATTTTAGACTACGTAGTAGTCCTTCGTTGTTACCATCTCACCCTGTCTAAAATGACACGGGGACAACAACATAGTAACTGCAAATGTGGGTGAGGATGTGCATAGACTGGACTCTTGCCTACTGCTTCCATGAGCATTGATTTTGGATCCCAGCAAGACAAAATCATTGACAACTTCAATCTCTTTTTTCTTTCTCCTTTATCACAATGGTATCTACGGGTGCAGTTGTGAGGATGTTGGTCTTCTTTACATTGAGTTGTTATCCATTCTGAAGGCGACAATCCTTGATCTTCATCAGTAAGTGCTTCAAGTCCTCCTCACTTTCAGCAAGCAAGGTTGTGTCATATGCGTATGACACATTGTTTCTAAGCCTTCTTCCAATCTTGATGTCACATTCTTCTTTGTATAATCCAGCTTCTCTGATGACATGCTCAGGATACAAATTGAGTATTATTATTATTCACAGAAACAATAAAAATTTTAACAGCCTAAAAAAAACTCCTTCATTGGAATAACAGATGAGTAAAATGTGGTACATACATACAATACTGTTACATAGACATGAAGAACAATGATGAGTCTGCAAAGCATAACATAAATGGATCTGGAAGCCATTATGCAGAATGCAATAAGTCAGTCACTCAAAGACAAATACTGTATGACCCCACTTTTATGAGAGGACAAGAATAGATTCATATACAGAGACTAATGTTGTATTAGTCTGGGTAGGCTAGAGAAACAAATTCATAAGCATTCATATGTGTGTAAAAGAGAACTTTATATCAAAGAGTAATTGTATATTCAGAAACCATCCCAGCCCAGTCCACAGCAAGTCCTTAAGTCTGATATTAGCCCATCTGTCCGATTCCAGTCTATAATTTCCTCTTCAGACTCATGCAACACATGCAATGACGCCAAATGCAGGAAGGTCACAGGCCAGTGGGTGGAAAGTCTTGTGGATCCAGTGGCAGTGGAAGCATCTCGGTGCTGGTGTGGGTCTCCACGTGGCTCCTCCAGCTCCAGGTGTCTGGCTGCATCAGTGAAGCTCCATGTGGTTTGTCAGCAGGAAGACGAAGCAGTGAATATGAGTCGGGCCTCCAGTGAGCTGTTTAGCTCTGTCGCACCTCCAAATGAGGTCATCAAGCTGTGACCTGATTGATAGGCTAAACTCCACCCCTTCACTTTTAATAGTCTGAAGTTGACACCAAATTATGTAACTACCACATATGGTAACTCTATAGCTGCCAAATGCTTTCCATTAGTGATTGCATCATTTTACATTCCCAACTGCAGTGCATGAGATTGCCTGTTTCTTCCCATCGTTGTCAGCACTTGTGATTTTCTTTAGCAGATCCTGAAGACTCTGAACGAGATATTCAGAAACGACAACACTCTCTTACAAGGGCTCTTAGACAAAACAAAACATGGGGTGAGGGGTGTAGGGAGGAAATAGCAGGTTAGTCTTGGAGGTGGCCCCTGTGGGTGCTACCATGGCCTGGTTCTTTGCACTGCTGGGCAGGCTAGGATTACTTCCAGTAGTCCCTCATTCATAAAATGCTACAATGCCAAACAAGCAGGGTTAGCCTGACCCTAGACAAAAGAGCAATTGTTGTCTCACTGAGGAAGATAGCGTAAACTTCCCACCCCAATTCGTTCATTAGAATCTGCTGGGGGTGACATGAGCAACCGAGCCCCAATGGAGCGCATCCATTTATAATCATGGAGTCAGCTAATATTATTATTGATCAAAGCACAGCCCTAAAGCCTGCGAGTGACTGCAAAGCTGTGCTGGATTTCAGAGTTCTGTTCGTAGGGAATAGACCCCGGTGGTGGCTGCCACCCCAAAGTAAGGAATTGGAGCCCAGAGATCATCGAGGTGACGGCTCTGTCTTGCAGGGTCGCTGGGAGTCTGCGTCTAGAGAGGGCAACTGGTTGGCTTGTTTGTCTGATTCCTCGGGGATCGAAGTTCTAGTTCTTCTTACATCATCTTCCTTTGAGTGTCTGGTCAACAAGGATGGCCTGTCCTTCCTCATTCGGGGTCAGGACCTCCTAAGATTGCCTTACAGGGGATCCCGCGCCCGTGATCAAACACACCCTTCACCAGGCCTCAGTGAGGTCAGGGAAATTCCGTTTGCTAGCCTCCACCCCTAGGTGACAGCTCCCGGCTTCTCTCCTGCTCCCCGCAAACCTTAGTCTCCAGACACCCTAGGTCAGGGCTAGGCTCCATCATCGGCCCTTCGAAAGATTGGCATCCAAGCCCTGACCCTCCCACTGTCGCCAGCAGAGCCCTCGGTCCCCACTCGTGGAGCTGCACCGGCAGCGGCGAGACCTGCTGCGCAGCGCCTGCAAGCGGCACACGCGGCGCCAACGGCTGCTGCAGCCCCAGGACCTGCGGCACGTGCTGGTGGACGACGCCCGCGGCCTGCTCTACTGCGCCGTGCCCCAGGCGGCGGGCACCGCCTGGCAGCGCGTCCTGCTGGGGCTGAGGTCGCCGCCGGGAGGCGCCGCGCCGCGCCGCCTGCCCTCGCTGGCCGACTTCAGCCCCGCCGAGGTGAACCGGCGCCTGAACGCCTACCTGGCCTTCCTGTTCGTGCGCGAGCCCTTCGAGCGCCTGGCGGCCGCCTACCGCAACGAGTGGACGCGGCCCGGGGCCCGGCCGACCCCGCATCGCCCGCGGCCCGGCGCCGCCTCCGAGCGACCGGCCCGCGGGCCCCGCGTGCGCTTCGCCGCCCGGTTCCTGGCCTCGGTGCTGGAGCTGCGCGCGCGGCGCGGGCAGCCCCGCGATGCGCCCTGGCAGCGCGCCCACGCACTGTGCCACCCGTGCCGCCTGCGCTACGACGTGGTGGGCAAGTTCGAGACGCTGGCAGAGGATGCCGCTTTCGTGCTGGGCCTGCTGGGCGCCGGGGGCCTCTCGTTCCCCGTTCCTGTCCCCGAGGCCCAGGCGGCCGCCGCGCGTGCCCAGGCGGCCCGCCTCTTCGGCGACATCAGCCCTTTCTACCAGAGGCGCCTCTTGGACCTTTATAAGATGGACTTCCTGCTCTTCAACTACTCCACCCCGTCCTACCTGCGCCTGCCCTAGTGGGGTGGGCCTGGCGGCTGGCACCCTGCATGGCATGAGCCTCTGGTGGTGCTGACGCTTGGGGGCAGGGAACTCATACCTGGTTGGGTTGAGGTGCAACAGGCCCCTCCCTCCGCCCCAAGGACCACCACCACCCACCCACACCAACAGGTGACTTTGTGCCTCTGTGCCTGTTCACTTTGCATACTCCAGGTGGCATACACCTACCTCCCCAGGACCCTGGGTGGATCGGGGTTCTGTAAGCACGTGTTTTACGTTGTGAGGGAGGTTGATCAACTCCATCCTTGGGGCAACAAGACATGCTGCTGAGACCTGGCTGAGTGTGTGTAGCCCATTGCCACATCTGGGCCCACCTCCTCCGCCTTGGCGGGGACAACCTGGACCAAGAGAGAAGCCCTCCTTGGACAGGAGCGTAAGTCCAGCTGCCCCCCCCCCAGGCTGGGCTCACTGTGGATCCTGCAGCCCATCACAGAGTGGCCTATCCCAGATGGCTGCCTGGGCCCCAACCTTGACCCCACCCTACACCTGACCTAGCTGCCAGGTCGTTAAGGTGTGTCAGCAGAGGCCAGGCTAAAATATAATAGCAACTTCCGGGGGACCTAGGAGAGCTGGGGATGCCTGTGTATGAAATAAATGCAACGTTGCTTGTTCCTGTGAGTGTCTCTGCTTCCTGAGGCCAGGTGCTATGGGCAGGGGGCTGTGTCATCTTGGACCATTCACGCATCTCTGATCTCCCGTTTCCAAGGGTAGGTATGATGGCTGATGAGACGCTAGGTCCGTTTCACAGCAGTCAAAAAAAATGTGACGGGAATGGGAAGGGCAGGGGGCCTATCTGGGAGTGGGAAAGTCTGGCTCTAAGGGCAGCAAGGACAGTTTTTGGGGAAAAAAAATCTAAATTTTAGCTCTGGCAGATGCCAGAGGATCCCAACAGATGTGTCTTGTGTTTCCCACCCCTTAGACCTGTGTGCGTACCTATGTGTGTGATCAATAAAATATCAAGACTGGAGAGAATGAGGAGGGCGCGCCTCAGTTTTTCTGTTTTACAAAGATTTATTTAAATTATCCAGAGGTTTCCCCTTATATCCTGTGATCAGACACAAAGCAGAGGTAAGGCAGCGGAGTAGGGCTGAGGTCAACCACCAGCTGTGAATGCCCTAAGGGTCAGGAACTTGGTTATAATGCTGTGCTGTGCGCGCGTGCGCACACACACATGGTCTTGCTCGTGTGGCCCTCCTGCCTCAGGTGCCCTTTTCCCCAGTTCCATCCTCGGGTCCTCCCTCCTTGGGACCTGCCAGGTGCTCCTCTCAACGCCAATCTTGTGTCCTTCCATAGCCCACAAAGGATCAGTGTCCATAGCCCACAATGGATAAGTGGCCAGCCTCTCTGGGCCTGGGAAGGGACGGAGGTCTTGCCACAATCTGGGTGCCCTTCCATAGCCAGAGAAACAGGAAACTCGGAATCTTCGGACCCTTGGTCCCCACTCCTGAAGCAGGCTTGAGCAGGTAGAAACAAGGGACCATGTGACTTCTTAGCACCAGGTGCGCACACCTATGCCCTGGGTCTCCATCTTTGTCCTCAGCACCGGGGCCTCCCCAGCACACGTGGGTGTTCACGTGTGATGACCTTACCTCCCAGGCTCAGTTGCTACTCACTCACTTGGAGGATCCGGAGACCTTTAGTCTGTGCGCCTCACCACTTCTCTCACTCCGCCGTTCTAAGATCCCTCGCTCCCACATTCTCAGGCGGGACTCATCAGCTGCTGTGGCCCACATCCGCCCAGATGCTCCACCAAGGTGTCTCACAAGGTCAGTGGGCATCCTCTCACTCAGGCCCACCTGAGTGGCCCACTCAGTCCCTCCGGCATTCACACATTTGTACCACACGGCTCATGCAGCATGCTTCCTCTTGGGAAGCAAGGACCCAACTCTTCCTCCAAGCGGAGAGCCTGGGAGCACCGGTGTTCAGTGGTGCTCAGACATGAGTCCCTAGCTGCACGGCACCACATGGGGGCAGCTCTGGATGCTGCATCCGCTCTGGAGGTTCCACTACTGCTCCTCAGGGGTGCTGCCTGCTCTGGAAGCCCCCGTCCCAATTTCCCAGTGGTACAGGCTGACCACTACTCCTGGCCATCCAAAGGCCAGAACTTAGCACACCAGGCAGCATGTGTTTGTATAAAACCCTCTAGCGGGGCAGGGAGAAGCTGCTTTTCCAGTTCTCACTGGATTTATAGCAGGTATTTGGGTGGAACATTACTGTGAGAGCTAGGCTTTATGTCCACTTGGGTGGACCAGGATTCTCAGTGGTTTGGCCATTGCGATCTCCACCAGAATGTGATCTAACATAATCAACTCCATCATGGGATCTGCTATGAGCCAGGTCCTTGCCCTGATGATACTTCCTCAGGGATATCATCTGAAACTACCAGATAGTGCCCTACTTGGTACTGAAGTAGAGCTGAGGAGAGCTTCATTTCTTGGCTGCACTGGGCCCCCTATCTGTCGCATCAACCTCTGGTTCTTAACAGCTCACCATATTGCCTACCTACCATGGGAGCTATTGCCTGCAGCTCCTGTGAGCCATCAGAACTTGCCAGCCTTGGATTCATATGACTCGTCCAGCCACCGGCCCGATGTGTCTGCGGTCTTCCTGATTCATCTTCCTGCTTCCTGGTCTATCCGTCCTGGCAGCTGCATGGTTCAAGATGAGCCTTCAGCTTAACAACTGCCCGGTGGACTTGAATTCAACTGAACTTACCTGCTCCCACAACAGTGTGAGCCCCTTTTCTTGATATAAGCTTCTATTTGCCTATATAAGCATCGCTGGGTTTGCTTCTCCAGAGGACCAAGCCTAACACAGTTCCGATCATCTGTTGAGTTCCTTCCTTTCCCATTCCCAGATCACGCTGGTCAGCACTCTATCTCCCAGGGGACATTGGAGGAGTGGGCATGCGGTTTTGTTTTTTATCTGTTTTTTATTAAGAAAATGTTTCCCAGGGCTTTTGTAGTTACGTTTCTGTTTCGCTTTCCATTTTGTGACTTTGTCTCCCAGGCAACTTTCTGAGAGGTATAATCCAGAGTTTTTTGGTTTGGGGCTAAAAAAACGTCCCTGGTTCCTTCAAAGTGGCACGATATTATATGTTCTTCCATTTCAGAATTTCAACTGACAGCGACTGAGGCCCTCAGCAATTGGGCAGAACGGCTCAAAGCTGCCCCGACCGACTCAAATCATGTCACCAGCACACTTGCAGGCACTAGCAGGCATCATTAAGGTGGCGGCACAGCTGCCACTCACTGACATGTTTGTTCTGTGTCCGTCATGTTGTGGGCCGGAATCTAGTCTTCTTGTGCTGCCCACCGGAAAGTGAGACAGGGAGGGATAATTCTGATTCTAACCCACTTCCCTCTGGCATTAGCTCTTTCTGGGTAGGATGCCCTGACAGGCTCTCCCTGTAGGTATCTGCAGGTCTTCTGAGGCTGCCTCGGACCACAGAATCTGGTTTGAAACACAGGGGAGGGAGCTGGGGATGTGAGAAAATTAACACCTGCAAGAAGCCCATAACTACTGTCTGATGAAGTTGTCAGACAAACATCCCATCTTTTTCCCTTCGGGTGCAATGCACTGAGGCATGTTGTACACAGTGTTCCTCACTCCCCTCCCCCTCCCGACCCCTAGGACTGAGCTCTCGGTGCTCTTGGCATAACCAGTAGCATGGCATATTTCTTGGTTTCTTCAATTCCCTGTCTCCTTTCTCAGACTGGAGCTCCCCCCATCTCCCAAATAAGCAATTTCCTTCACATCCTTGTCTCTGAACCTAAATGAGCCCAGAGGGACAACCGGCATGCTGCTTTGATTTCACTAGTCCTTGAACAATATGCAACTAAGTTCCTTTAGATCTTTTACCACTATAATGCCACTGTGATTACTCACTAACGGACACGTGTGGATGACTGTCGGAGAAAGTCCCGTGGAGGAGTCATTGGGTCAGACCTTGTAAACTTTGAAACTGTCTCCTTGTTCTAGAGCGTTTGCACCAATGTATCTTCCCAACCCGCTGCAAAGGAGGAGTTCTGTTTTTAACCAAAAGGTCATGCCTTCCTCCCATTCCACCCTTGACCCACAGATCCACGTTCCCTTGAACACTTAAATCTGCCACTGAGATGTGCCTCACTGAAACTGAGCTCAGAGTTTTGGGTCAAGAAAAGGCCCTGGTGGCCAACATCGTTAGTGTTCATGAAGTTTCCAGAGAGAAGAATGTTGCCAGTTGCTACTCTATTCTTCGAAACTTCCATGGTTGCCTTGTTCTCTGTAAAGAAGTTTGCAACGTGCAACTTCTGACTGGGTTTTTTGAGGGTATTAAGTGCATATGATGAAGTAAAAGTGCTGGACAGAAAATTCCAGCAACTTGGGAAGACAAATTAATGTGCTATAACAAAAAATGTGCAAAGGCCTGGAGTCAGAAATCCAAATATTAAGAATGCACTCAATCATTGAAGAAAAGTCAAGCCCTGAGTTGACATATTGAAGGATTCTAATAGCAAAAATACTGAATGATCCAGGAAACATCAAAAGAATTTGAAAGGAATACATAGAGAACTGGTCAACATTCAGCCATTTCAAGAGGTAGCAGGTGATCAAGAACTGATGGTCCTGAAGGAAGAAGTCCAACCTGCACTGAAGGCATTAGTGCAAAACAAAGTTCCAGGAATTGATAGAATGACAACTGAAATATTTCAACCAGCCAATGAAGCACTGGAAGCGTGCTGTAAGATGCCACTGAGTTAGCTCTGACCCATAGCAACCCGATGCACAATAGAACGTGACACTGCCCAGTTTGCACCATTCTCACCATGCACTCATCTCTCAGTAACAAGAAGAGATTTTTTTTTTGGTCCTATTTCAAAGAAAAGTGATGCAACCTAGTGGGAAAATTATAAAACATTATCGTTAATGTCACATGCAGAGCCATTGACTGGTCTCCTAGGGCTGTCACCAGGATGGAACAGCGCACAGGAAGCACTTGGCACACTCCTGGCCCCAAGGAAGGCCACAAACACACAGTTTTGCATTCATTCGTGCAATTCTTATCAGCTGTACACCTGCTCACACATCATGCTCATACCCTCCTTGCTGTGCCTCTCATGAGAGAATTTTAGGATCTACAATCAGCCACTCCCTTGTTTTCCCCAATCTGAATCACACTGCTTCCTCTATGAGGGATGCTTTTCCCCCTGGTCCTGGTATGTCTGCAACACCTCCTCATCTTTTCAGTCTGAGTTCAGGCATTACCTTTGGCTTGGACCCCTGAGCACACCGTGATCACAATGTCACTGTCCTCCTCCTGCCTTGCCCAGTCTGTCAGTAACCCTGGTCAGGGGTCCATGAACACGGAAAAAGCTAAGCCACAAGGCTCCACAGCTTTTCAGCTCAAGCATCATTGTAACTGATCCAGCGACCCCTATTGACTTGTTCCAGAAAAGAACATAAGTCTTTCTGGCTCCTTTCTACCTACAGAAAATTTGAGAAGGCTCACACAAGAATTTGACCATATTTTAAAAGTTAATTCTCATTTCAAAGTTGTTTTTTATATTACAAAGGATAGAAATTAGACATACGATAGTGTGTTTTTAAAACTATGAAATACTTCCAACAGACAACAGAGTCGGAGGGAACAGAGTCGTGCTCCCACTTACCCACCTCAGTCCCAGTCATTAAGATTCTCTGTTCTTGTTTCTTTTTCTCCACCCTGAACTTCTGCTACATTTCCCCCTTTTCTTGTTGTAGCTGATGTTTGTTTTCAGTAGAACTTTGAGACCAATCTAGTCTAGAAAATCTTTACTTAATGCTATTTTTTGGTCAAGGTTTACACCGCAAATTAGGTTCTCATTTAACAATTCCTACACAAAGTGTTTGCTATCATTGGTTACAATTTTTTGCAGTGTGTCAACATTCTCATTCATGTTTGTTTTGTTTCCAGCAATAGAACTTTATTGTTCCTGTGCTCTTTTATCTTTAGAAGAATTATCATCAATTTGGTCCTTAGTGTAGTCGTCATAGGTGGTGCTGTTATTGTTAGGTGCCATCAAGTCAGTTGTGACCCACAGTGACCCCCATGCACAACAGAAACACTGCCCGGTCCTGCACCATCCTCACAATTGCTGTGTGAGCCTGAGGTAGGTAGTTTATTATGCCAACCTGGCCGATAAACACGTGGGAGTAATTGAAGGGTAGAGAGATAAATGGTTTGGCGAGCCTCGCCTTTTTTGCCTCTTGCTCTTTGGTCATCGGATCAGTGTGAGGCTGCCTTGCTTGTTCTGTGCCTCCATTTGCAAGCTACACTACCTGTGGGACACCTAACCCATGAACTGTTGCTGTAATTTGAGCTTCCTTCAAGACCTGCTTTGCCACACCACTGGAATTTACATCTCTTGAGCTGGGGACTGTCGGACTCTGTCATCTGGCTGACTGTTGGTGACCTGCCTTGCTGTTTGCTGCCTGTGCCCGGATAGCCCGAATTGCTCTACAGAGGACTACCCAGCGGCCCTCAAGACTTGAAGGATTGCCAGTGTCTCACAACTGTCTCAGGGGAGTGAGTTGCACTGAGCCATTTGTACTGCTTTATAATTTAATTGTTTATTTCTTATGTTAGACATCTGTATAAATATATATAAAATTATTAGCATTCTGGTTTTATTTCTCTAAAGAACCCTAACAGTCCATTGTTGCAGCCCCCGGGTCAACCCCTATCATTGAAAGTCTTCCTTTTTTGCTACCCTTCTACTTTACCAAGCATGGTAGCCTTTTCCAAGGGCTGTTCTTTTCTGAGAGCATGCTGTTCTTTACGAACAGAAATCCTGGGTAACGTTTTTCTTGATAAGCCAATATATTATTTAATCAGAAGATAGCCTTGGGGGATAGTTTTGGTCCAAAATGTATGGAGTATCTTAGGTAGACAATCTCAGGGGAGTCCTCTAGTCTCAGCCATCCGAGTACATCTGAATTTTAAAAAATCATTTTATTGGGGGCTCGTACAACGCTTATCACAATCCATACATCCATCCATTGTGTCAAGCACATTTGCACATTTGTTGCCATCATCATTCTCAAAATATCTGCTTTCCACTTGAGCCCCTGGCATTAGCTCATTTTTTCCAGTACATCTGAATTTTTAAATTCTCATTCTTTCTACATTTGTATCCCCTCTATCAGGATCTATTTATCATGACCCTGATCAGAGCAGTTGACATTGGTAGTCAAACATCATCTGGTTCTTCCTGTCTTGAGCTCTTGAAGGTTATTAGCCTTGTAGACTCGTTTCTTCTCGGAGTGTTTGGCTTCCCTTTGTCTCCCCTGCCGCAGACAAGAAGGGATCCACAGCTGAATCTTGGATGGCTACTCAAGTTTTTAAGATCCTGGAGGCATTACTCCTTAAGCTAAGATGTAAAACATGAACTTTATGAACTACAGTATGCCAATTAATCAAATTGTCCACAAGACTGTCCTAAGGCTTCAAATCCTTTAAACTCCCGTGAGGTGACAGATTATGTCTCAGAGTGTTTGTAAATGCGTTGCCTATGTGCTTTATTATGTAACAAGTATATGTATGCGTACACATGACATATGTAGATATGCATACACCTATAACATATACATGGATACATGTATATACATATGACATGCTAAACCTGTACCTAGATCAAGAGGCAGTCATTGGGAAAGAACAATAGAATAGTATATAGTTTAAAATCTTGACAGGTGTGCGTCACAATTGTATCCTTTCGTCATACTTATCCAATCTGTATGCTGAGCAAACAGTCCAAGAAGCTAGGCTGTATGAAGAAGAATTTGGTCTCAGGCTTATTGATGAGGACTTGAGACACTTGCTGATGAAGATCAAAGGTCGAAGTCTTCAGTACGGATTGAAACTCAGTGTTAAGAAAACCAAAACCCTCACAGCCGGATTGATAGACGTCAGGACACACAGAGGAAAGACTGAACTTCTCCAGGATTTCATTTCTCTTGAATCCCAAATCAATAATTGTGGAGTCAAAACATCAAATGATATCTGGGAAAATCTAGTGTAAAAGACCTCTTTAAAGTGTTAAGTAGCAAAGATAGCTTTGAGGACGAACGTGTGCCTGCCCAAGCCATGGCATTTTCAATCATTTCCTGTGCATGTGAAAGCTGGACCATGAATCGAGAAGGCTGGAGAACTGACACATGTGAATTATGGTGGCAAAGAAGTACATGGACTGTCAACTTAAACAAACCCATTTTGGAAGAAGTACAGCCAGAATGCTCCTCAGAAATGAGGATGGTGAGATTTCAGAGCTCACATATTTTGGACGTGTTATCAGGAGAGACTGGCACCTGCAAAAGGACATAATGCTTGGTAAAATAGAAGGGCAAAACAAAGGAAAGAGGAAGACGCTCAACAAGATAGGTCGACACAGTGGCTGCAAAAATGGGCTCAAATATCCTTGTAATTGTGAAGATGGCACGGAACTAGGCCGTGTTTTGTTCTGTTGTGCACAGGGTGACTGCAAGTGGGAACAGACTGGAAGGCATCTAACAGCAATGGCTAGTGATTATGAACATGTTTTCATGTATTCGTTGGTTGCTTGAATGTCCTCTTTGGTGAGGTGTTTGTTCATGTCTTTTAACCATCCCTCCACCTCCTTAACCGCTGTTTAACTCAATTCTTTCTTTCTGTTGAATTTTTGAAGTTTACTAAATATTTCAGAGACTCAGCCATTAATGGATGTGCCAACTTGAGACTACTAAGAGTGAAGGGGTGGAGTTTAGCCAGTCAGGTCACTGCTTGAGGACCTCATTTGAGGCGCTACAGAGATAAATAGCCTGCTGGAGGTGGAACACACACACTTTCTGCTTGGTGTTCCTGATGACAAGACACATGGAGCTACGCTAGAGCCCTGGAGCTGGAGGAGCCACATGCGTATACCACCACTGGATCCACAAGACTTTCCACCCACTGGCCAATGATCTTCCTGCATTTGGCCTCATTACATGTGTTGTGTGAGTCTGATGAGGGATGTATAGACTGGTATCGGTCATATGGGGTAATAACAGACTTATGGACTTGATCTGGACTGAGCTGGGATGTTTTCTCAATATCCAATTGCTTTAGTATAAAAAGCTTTCTTATATACATGATTGTCTATGAATTTCTCTAGTCAACCTTGACTAACACAGTGGATTTATCATTCCTGAAGATTCCACCACCACCACTTCTCAATCTGTAGGTTTTATTTTCACTCTTTTAATGAGCATAAGTGCTTATTCTTAAGCTTCCAGTTATCTAATTTGTCTTCTACATTTGAAGTTGTGAATTTTAATCTATCATGAGAAAACAAAAAACTAAGTCCCATAATTTTGCCCCTAGGTTTTCTTCCAGGAACTTTAAAATTGCTTGTAAAAATTTTTATTTTGTTGCTGAAAATATACATATGTGTATCTAGTCAAATTTTACATGTATGTTGATTATATTCACAGACTGTACATTTCATCTTCCTTTTCTGAGTTGTTCTTCCAACCAATAATTCGCAGCCCTCTATGGTTCTCATATCATTTTTTGATTATGTCAACTTGTGCTTGTATAAGGGTGAAGTCCAACCTGTCAATCAGGTCAATGCTTGATCCTAACACCTAGGAGATACAGCCTTTTTATAAGACATTGGGGTCCTCCCCCCCTTTCTCTGACCTTTTGCCTTTCTGTTTGCTGGGACTCTGTGTCTGCCTCCAGGGGCGGTGTCATGTGGGCCACCTGAACCTGAGAGCTGCTGGTCGCCTACTGTATTTCCACTGACTTTGGATCCACTCAACTCCACACTCACTGGCCTGTGATCCTCCTCTACCCTGCTTCATCTTTCTGTGTCAGTGATCTGCAGCTCTGTGAGTCTGTAGAGGGCTCTGGCTAGCATCAGGCTCATAGACTTGAGTTGGGATGCTTTCTTGATATTGTTACATCTTGATATAAAGTTTCTTTTTATACACATGAGTGTCAGTGGTTCTGTTTCCCTGGACTACCCAGTGAAACACAAAGGGTCACACAGGCTCAAAGCCTATTTGAGCCTCGGTTTCTAGGGAAGTCCACTATTCAGCCAGCAAATACTTTTCTAGTGGTAGATAGCATGAGGCTGAGGATGGTTTCTTACAGCAGGAGTTTATGCTCCACTTCTGGGCATCAGGGAGTCATGGTGACATAGTGGTTATGCATATGGCTTCAAACTGCAAGATCAGCAGTTCAAAAGCACCAGCTGCTCCATGGGAGACAGATGGGGCTTTCTACTCCTGTGAAGAGTTGCAGTCTCAGAAACTCACGGTAGGGGGGGTGGGGAGTGCAGGGGGGCTTGAGGAGGGGGCGGACTCCACTCTGTCTTACGTATTGCTATGAGTCAGAATCAATTTGATGACTCTAAGTTTTGTTGGGGGTTATAGTCATCCTGGATGACTCAAGACACTCCAGACAGTATGAGCATTTCTTTGTCTTTGGTTTTCTGCAGTTTGTGTATTCTTTGTTTTGGCCTATGCTTGGTGTTCTCCAAGCTCCTGGATCTGTGGTTTGGTATCTGTCATCAAATCAGTGAAGTCTCATTATTACTTCAAAAGTTTGTTCCTCTTTTGGTGTTACAATTGTGTGTATGGTACACCTTTTGATTTTAAACTGTCCTATAGTTTTGCTGGATAGTCTGGATTTTTCCACCCCACCCCACCCAACTCCACATATCTCAGTCATTTTCCCTCTTTGCATTTCAGTTTGGGTAGTTTATCAACCTATCTTCAACCTGATGTGACTCCACCGTGACCAAATAATCTGATGAACTTATCAAAACATTCCCTGTTTTGGTTATAGTGTATTATTATCAAGAATCTCCTCTATGCATTCTTAATTGTTTCTAACTCTGCTTACATTACCTAAATGGTTTTGCATCTTTTCATTTTTCCTTTTAGATCACTTAGCATATATTTTAAATTGTCTGATAATTCTAACATTTGAATCAAGCTTCATCTCATTCTGAAGGCTTGCTTTGCTTTTAGATGTTTTACTTCCTTTGGCAGGCCTTGCAGTATTTGTTGCAAGCCAGACAAGCTGAAGGAGGATGCTTCAAAAAGTTTGTGGACATTTTTCATTATCTTTTAGTTCAATTTTTTTCATGGACTTTTTGAAGTCCACTCAGTGGGAAATGAGAAGTTGGTCTTGCTTCGAATTCAGCTTTAATACTTACGTGACACAGGCTCCAAATTATCCTAGTGTCCTTGTTTGTCTCTTCCCTGTTGACATTAAAGATTCACACTTTTATCCTTTTTTTTCCTCTTTGCTAAAGTCTAGCTAGAGGTTTAGCACACTTAGTGACATATTCAAATCTCAATTAATTTTTGCTTTAAAGGGGACTATGTATATATTTAAAGGTTAATATTTTATTTCCATATTCTACTTATGTCAGGTTTTTATCTTTTTCTAGGCTAAGTTGGAAGAGAATTTTTAAGTGCTATTGATATTTTTAATTTTTAGCACAATTACTTAAGAGCTTTGAGCACCACTTTAGCTAATGCCCCCAAATTTTAATATTCTACATTTTAATTTTCATTAGTTTCACCACGTTTTCTAATATTTCTTGTGTAATTTCTTCTTTGACCCCAGGCATTATTTTGAAGGTTGTTGCTCCACTTCCAAATATTTGATGACTTTTCCAGTTATAGTGCATTTTGATTTCTAGATTAATTCTGCTCTATTGAACAAATTAAATGGGAGTCCTCAAAAAGTTGATGGCAAAATAGAATTGAAAGTAAAAACAAAACGGTAAACATAATTTCTCAACATAAGCTTCATCAAATTCAAGACATTGTTTTTAATCAAGACAAGCCATTTAATCTATATCAGGGTTGTAGGAATTTAACTATGTCAATGCAATCTTTTTTTACATTATTAATTGAAGAAAAGGGTGCCTTTGAAAAGGTGTTTTAAGAAACCACAAAGGAGCCAAAAGGAGTCCATCAGGATGGTAAGTTGGGTGTCTCACGACTTCTCATTGGAGCTCTTGGCAAACCGTCCTTGTTTGATGAGGGATGAATAGGAAGGAAGGTGCATTCTTGTGATGAAGAACTCTTTGATGACGCTTTCCCGGGCATTTTTCTTTTAGAGTTAGTTGACTCTCTTAAAATACTCTCTTGATGTTATTATTCTTTGAAAGTCAACAAGTGAGATGCCTTGAGCATCCCTCAAACTGCTAATCTGTCCATTTTTTATTTGATTTAACCACTTCCACCTCTTAATAGTCATTGACTTTGATTATGCTGTTTTCAGGATACCAATGAAACCATGGTTTATCTCGTTACTCTTCTTTCAAAAAATGCTTCAGGATCTTGATCCCACTTGCTTAAAAATTTCCATCAAGAGCTCTGCTTTTGTCTGTACCTTATCTGTATGCAAAAGTTTGGCACCTATTGAGCAGTAAGTCTGCTCAACTTTAGTTTTTCAGGCAGAACCATGTAAAATGAAACCATCGAGATGTCTATGGTTTTTGTTGTTAATCATCTCTCCTCTTCAATTAGGACATGAATGTTTCTTTACAAATTCACATGATGGTCTGCCTCTATGAGTTTCATCCTCAACACTGTCTGGTTCCTTCTTAAAATGAGAGAATATATTGGAGTAAAAATACCATTTAAAAAAATCTTCAATTAGGGTTTTGTTTACTTGTTGATATTGGTAGGTGTCGAGGAGTCTGTTCTGACCCATAGCAGCCCCATGCACAACAAAACACTCCTGGTCCTGCATCCTCACAAGTGTTTCTATGCTTGAGCCCATTGTTGTAGCCAGAGTCAATGCATCTGGATGAGGGCCTTCCTCTCTTGCTGCCCCTACACTTTACCAAGATGATGTCCTTTCCTAGGAACTGGTCTCTCCTGACAGTGCAAGTTCCCAAATGCTTGAGACAAAGTCTTACCATCTTTGCCATACTTCTTCCAAGACAGATTTTTTTGGTCCTTTTAGTAGTCCATGATAGTCAGTAATTTCCTCCACCACAATTCAAATGCATTGATTCTGATTCTTCTCTGTTTTCCTTATTCAATGTCATTCACATGCACGAGGCTATTCAAAATACCATAGCTTGGGTCAGGCACACCTTAGTCCTCAAAGCAACACCTTGATTTTCAATACTCTTAAGAGGTCTTATGAAAACGGTTTGCCTAATGTAACGCATCTTTTGATCTCTTGACTGCTGCTTCCATGAGCATTTATTGTGGATCCATGCATGACAAAATCTTTTGATAACTTCAACTTTTTCTCCATTTATCATTGTACCTATTGGTCCAGCTGTGAGGATTTGGGTCTTCTTTACACTGAGTTCTAATTCCTACTGAGGGCTGCAATCCTTGATCTTCATCAGCAAGTGCTTCAAGCCCTCCTCGCTTTCGGCAAGCAAGGCTGTATCATGTGCACAATGCAGGTAAAGAAGCCTTCCTCCAATCATGATGTCACATTCTTCTTCATATGATTCTGCTCCTCTGATTACTTGTTCAGCATAGAGATTGAATAAGTCTGGTGAGAGGATACAACCATGCTGCACATGCAATATCCCCTGGTTTTGTTCAAACAACTGCTTATTGATCCATGCACAAGTTCCATAGGAGCACAATGAGGTGTCCTGGAAGTCCCCTTCTTCTCAAGCCTATTCATAGTTTGTTATGATCCACTTGGTTGAATGTCTTTGTGTAGTCAGTAAGACACAAGGAAACATCTTCCTGGTATTTGTAAGTCACCTTCACAAAGTACCTTTTGAGATACTGAGAATCTCGAGGCAATGATCTCCATTGTTATTGTTAGGTGTCATCTAGTAGGTTCTGAATCATAGTGACCATAGTAACAAACCACCACCCAGCCCCGCAGCATCCTCACAATTGTCTCTAGATTTGAGTCCACTCTTGCAGCCACTGTGCCAATCCATCTAGTTGAGGGCCTTCCTCTTTTTAACTGCCCCTCTCTACTCTAGGAAGCATAATGTCCTTCACCAGGGATTGGTTTCTCTGAACAAGGGCCAAAGTATGTGAGACAAAGTTTCACCATCCTTGCCTTTAAAGAGCACTCTGGCAGTACTTCTTCCAAGACAAGACTTGTTTGTTAGCCTTCTGGTAGTCCATGATGCTTTCAATATTCTTCACCTGCACAATTCAAACACATCTACTCTTACTCCATTACTCAGGTCAATAAACCCAGGTTTTCATAATGACCTGGTTTCCCTATTAATTTTGGTGTCCGCTTTGAGATACCTAGATGTCCCTCATAGTCACACAGCCAAGGATCACTTACTCAGAGGACATTCAATTGAAGCCCTCTGAGCTTCCATTTAGGGTTTCCCTATGAGCAACTTTAAAGTAAGTTCAGTTCTATGTCTGAGCTCCGGACCCTTATTTGTTGAACTCCAAGTCTACCTAAACTTTGTCTGTCCTAAGAATAAAGATGCCCCCACCCAAGACATTTCGATGGTCTTATGCATGAACTTGAATTTTCTTTGATAAATGTACTAGTTATCCATTGTTGTGCAATAAGTTACTCTAAAACATAGTAGCTTAAAACAACGAATACGTATTATCTTACAATCTCTGACGATCAGGAATCGGAGTGGGATGAGTGGTTCTGGCGGGCTTCCTGTCTCTAGAGGTTGCTGTCAAGCTGCTGGCTGATGATATGCTCTCACTCAAGGTTTGCATGAAGGAAGGACCCACCTCAAAGTTCACGGATTTATTGGCAGAACTCAGTTTCTTGCTGACTACTGGCAAGGGCTTCAGTCCCTGACCACATGGGCCTCTCCATAGGCTGCCGAGGTCTCCTCACAGCATGGAAGTTGCTTCCTCCCACCAAAAGAGATCCGAGTGAGCAACTGTAGGAGAGGTGCCAAACTTAAGCTAAAGACCCTTATCTTGATAGTGACAAGTCACTGATTCTGCTGTATGCTACTGGTAAAACCAACCAGCTTTGATATGGCATGGAGCGACAATCAGCAATTGGGGAAGCAAATGAGAGGTGAGCTTACAGGTTGTCTACTATAATAAAAGACGGCCAAAGCACTGATTTGCCAACAATCCTGTCTACCTGTTGGTTACTGCTGTCTGTAAGAGCTTTTTAATAAGATCCCTCCCTGTTAAGCTTCAGGAAGCCAAAGTTTGTTGGAAAATGGAATAAAAAGACAATGGAGCTTTTCCACAAACTTCTTAAAAGCCTCGTGGACTCAATCACTGGGAATGTAACAGACCTTCTACAACTCTTGCAAATCTGGTCAGAAGGCAGTGCTGTCCATGTTTACTAAGCATGCAGAAGAGTTCAGCAATCCACGTGGTCACACTTTCCCAAAGCTATCATTTTTTAAAGTCTAGTTCCGTTACTTGTGAACTTTACACCATATCTATTTTAAGACCTTTGAGTTTTTAGTGTTTGTCCCACAGCTGAAATGTCTTTCCCTCACCCCTTAAGCCCAGGGTTTTGAACATCTGAAATTGGAAAGAGCCAATACATTATGACTTCAGATATGGCCAACTTCATAAACATTCTATGTGTACTTGAAATAAATGTTTTCATGTTCAGCACATAAAGCTCATTAAATGAAGCTGGTTAATTATGCTCTTCAAATCTTTTATCTTTACTGATTTTTTTTCTTTTTTGGTCTATTTGATCTGATCTCTGTAGTAAAAATCTCCAGTATAATAAAGGTTCATTTTTCTGCATAAATTTGTATGCATCTGATAATACTAGGTGTATGTAAGTTTTATCTTCCAGGTAAAGTGAATCTCTAACTTTTATAATGAACCTAAAGTTACCTCAGGCAAGGAGCAATGAGGTAGGGGGAGAAAGAAGTGGAGAAGGGGATTGGGAGGAGCCAATTACAGAGCTGAAATGTCACAGATGGCTCTGTATGTAAGCCTTATCCCACTCCTTGCAAAGGGAAGATAATTACCGTATATACTCAAGTATAAGCCGATCCGAATATCAGCTGAGGCACCTAATTTTACCACACAAAAAAACTGCATTAAAAATGGCTGAAAACTCAGCTTATACACGAGTATATACAGTAGTCTTTTGAATGGTCTTAGATTAACAAAATAAACAAACCAAAAAAGTCCTGGTAGCCATTGAGCTAATTACTACTCACAGCAATACTCAGACAGACCTGCCACATAGCTTCCAGGGCTGTGATCTTTACACAAGTGGACTGCGGCAACTTTCTCCCACAGAGCAGCTGATGAATTTGCACCGCCAATCTTCAGTTAGCCCAGTCCTTAGACACTGCACCACTAGGGGTCTTGTAACCTGGATACACCCCAAACCCAACAAGCTTCCATCAAGGCGATTCCAACTCATTGTAACCTCAACCTGGTGGTTAGCTGCCTACCCACCACACTAGCCCAGGCTAGTGCTGACACCTTCTTTTCTACCAGGCCACAGGGAAGAGAGGTGTGTTCTCTCGCTGTCCCTTTCTGTGAGGAAGGGCTTGTTTCAGTGACCCTTCCAATGTGGGCACATCCCACTGGAGTCCCAGCTGGACATGGAGGCTTCCTATGAGAAACACCACCATGGGAAAACCGGGCTGGGACCTTTTCCTTCCATGCTCAGTGAAAAGCAGATGCCCAAGGCTTCCAAGGTCTTTGTTTCATTTTACTTTGAAGTTCTGGGAAACTTTGGTTGTGTGTGTGGGATACTCAGCAATACACAAAGGGTTTTTAAAAAAATATTTTAATGTAATCACTTGAGAGTTTTGTTCAGACGTTCTCTATATTGTTTAACTGTTTAGTTACCATCCACCCCTTAAAACTAAGCTCAAATACAGCTGCCTCTCCTACACTACTCAATGACCACATTCTGTTTTATACATAAGGGAAATTAACAGCATCTTTATGATTTCCATTATACTCTTGTTACCAGGTAACAACAATTACTACACACCATGCTTTTTTTTTGCGGGGAGGGGGGGCCGGCGGGGCGGGGGGCGGGCTTTACACTTGTTAATTTTCTGTTGTCCAAAAGAAAGCAACTCAATAAATGATCTTTGCTTTTGTCCTCTTTGGATCCCCATTCTTGTTCCCCCTCCTGTCCCAAGGAGAGCAGCAAAGTAATGGTGTATAGGCAGCACAATAATTCTTGTAGATAACGTGGCCTACTAATTTTTCCTTGGTTTAAAATTTTCCTTCAAATTTATGCCTAGAAATTCTGACCAGCAAGCCCTCCAACCCTCTCTCACTGGGATAGATGACTAGAGCATCACTTATTAAAACAAGGGGGCTCAAAAAGACAAGAGGTTTTCCAAAGGAGTCTTGGATAGATCCATTTCTCTAATTCAAGATATCATGCAATATCACCAATACAGTTATTGAACTTGGCAGTTAAGCAGACTGACTTGAGTAATTTATTAAATTTGAATAATTTTAAAGTTTTAAAATGAGATATATAATATTAAAACCCCTTTTTAAATGCTAGTCATATGATCAACATTAAAAAATATTCAAGCATTTTCCCCCTCACGTGAGACATTTGCTCAGTCTAGAAACATTAACAGGAAGAGTGACTTCAAGGTTATCTTCCTCAGGAAGGTGTAGGTGGAGAAAGCGGGAGTCAGGCTTGGATAACGGAGAAAAATGCGGACTAAAATCTATACAAAATGTGACTTTTTATGAATGCCACTTACAGTCTTCTATAGTCAGCTAGTCCAGTGTATTTCCATAGATGACACCCATACTCATCAGGGATCATAAGTGAATTCTAGCCCCACCCATCAGAAGATGAAACTTTAGTCAGTTTTATAACAGATAAAATATGTTCACAGAGAAAACAAAGCAAGATAAAAACCCCACCAACCAGAAAAGTTAGCTTCAATGAATTGTGCCAGAAAAACAATGAAGCTCAACTCTTACATTTGAAAACACCAACAACAACAACAACAACAACAACAACAGTATTTTGACTTCTGGGAGAGTCAGTCTTAGCCCCCCTCACCAAGAGGTTCCAAGCCAAGACATCAAGAAAGCAGAGAAGCTGCTTCTCCAAGCCAGTCAAGTGCACTGAGGAAGATATCCTGCTGCTTGCCTGTGCTCCTCATCCGTCCACGTTCTCAGACCTGCCTCACCACAGTAGGGGCTGGGATCCGAGACAGCTTTCCCTGAGAGCGGTTGTAAGTCTCTCAAGGACGCGACTGTGACAAGGAAACAAAATAACAAGGCAGCAGGATCTAACCTCAGCAGCCTTTCTGAGAGATGTCTAGTCCCGAGGACTTTGAGATCTCCAAACTGGTGAATACCTGTTCAAAAGGGGAAAAATAAACAAATGTGTTTACACATTGCTTAAAAAGAAACATTCATAATATCATATTAGCCGAAGGAAAAAAATACGTGTTTCCAAAGGAAGCAATTACTAATATAAATACTAGTGATGTACTTTATAATAGCCTTTTTTAGACTACACCAAATATTACCAAGAACAACAAAAATTCCTGCTTCCGTACCTCTCCGCAGGTGGGGTGAATTCCGATGGTGCTGTCAAGCAGCTGCTTTGTAAGACCACATTTCATTGCAGCTGCAAATCCCTGGGTAATTTCTCCAGCATTTGGTCCAAAGATATGAAAGCCTATCACCCGATCCTTTAATCCAGGCACAAAACAAAAAGAAGCCACATAGATCAATAGTTTGCATAAGAATCTATTCACTTGAAGTTCACAGTTAAAATTTACAGCATCTACTATAGAAAAAGAAGTCCAGTGCCGAACTTATCAGAGAACATTACCATGGGCCACTGTAAGACTCTGTTCAAGAAGCCAGTAAATGCACATCCAGAGTGAATTTGCACTCAAATTTGCAAAATCCAGCAATTTATGGATGGTTGGAAGGAGTTCATTAGTAGGATGTGCATTCCTAAATTATGCAGAAGTAGCAAATAACAACATAAGGAATCTGAATTTAAGTCCTCCACTGGGATAATTCTAAAAGAGCAGCTCTTATTGGAAATGCCACTATTGGTGAGGGAAGCCAGTGGCCTGGTTTCTAACAGGAGTGGTCTACCCTGGGTGGCCCAGAGAGGGTAGCTCCATGTGCCATCACTTCCCATGACAAGATCTCATTCTAGGCCGTCCATTCAAGTGCTTTGTCTTCAGATTGCGCTCTTTCTTGTGACTGTCAGTCAATGTGTGCAACAGAAGACAAAGAACAGAAAGGGGCAATGCAAGTTACAGGCATCTTAGACTCTTCACGGACTGATATTCTGGAAGAATAGAGGGTCAAAGCACCCCACTTCCTGGCCCTCCAAGGCAGTGGTTCTCAGGAAATGCAAAAGGTCACAAGGATGGGGTGTGGGCAAGTGAAAACAGCAATTACAGACCCCACTAATTGAATTGGAATGGAGGTAGTTTTAAACAGACCATTCCTGTGACTGGCCTGGCTATTAACATTTGAATAACACTGTAAAATTCAAAGATGCTTTAAGCTATCTGATGGGGATCCTGAAAAAGGATAGGAACAGCTGCAGCTCAGTGAGGAAACAGCTCTCCTCCCTATCACTTTCTTTCCTTAAAAAAAACAAACAACAAAAACCAACAAACACAGTTAAGCTATTGCAATCATTCCAATTCTCAGATCCACTGTTTCAAAGAACTACTATACTTAAAATCAGCAGAATAGAAGGCCTTTGTAAAATAAAAGTAAGTTATTTTAAGGTGGCATTTTTGAAGCAATAACCAAATAAAAAATATACTTGAAAAGTCCTATGTAAAAATAAAAGTAGCCAATATTTTTATCCATGCAGATTACTAAATGCTACATTATACTGAATAAGAAGCAATGAGATGATACAAACACAACAGAGACAAATAACTTCTACTCTACATAGTAATAGTGACATTTATGCAAGGAATTCCTTCTCTTTTTCACTTCTCAGTGAGATCACACACGGTAGCATGTTCAGCGCTTGAGAAAATGATTCAATTACTCTACCATTATTTCTGTGGAGATTATCTGCCGTATAGACTGTCCACAATGGGTTAATTAATCTCACGGTCCAGCTCACTATCTTCACTACTCAGGCAACAGCAACAACAAAAAAGCACATGCCAATTAGCTATCAGATATGACCTTCATCTTCTGTCATACTGAGAAGATGAATAAAGACCCCACCTGAGAATTAAATCAGATGATTTATTTTGAAACTTCATATAAATGTCCATTGCTGATGTTTAGTTATCTCTTTTTAATGTTTTATCTCCCCAGATATATACTCTTAAATGGGGAGAAACCAAGTTTTCATACTCTTTCATTATATATATTTTTTAAATCACAAGTTACAGTTCTGTTAGGTAGTTAGAACAGGGACCAAGGTGTCCATGGGACATGCTCAGAGATGCGCCCCAGACAGGAAGGAGTGTTACACCTAGGTGGGCGGTACACCTGGACGGGCCCCATCTAGGCCAGGTGGGCCTGATTCAGCCAATGGGATTGACCAGTACCGTGGACCATGCTCCCCAGCACGGGCCCTGCCCTGAAAAGCCAGATATTTTCTGTGGCGCACAGTCTCTCCTAGCGGCTCCTATACGCTTCATGGAGGCCGGGCTGCGGTCCGCACAGCTGTGCCTCCATCTCTCGCTCTGGCTTATGTTTAGTTTATTGCATCTATCCTTGATTTTCAAAACCCATGTGGATCACAAACTACGATGAGAGCAATAATGAACTAATTTGCATTTTCTTTCAAGATGGAATTGCTCATGTTCGTTATTCACCATCTTGCAAGGCAGTTCTGTGTCTTACAAGGCAGTTCTTTATTGCTCTCATCAAACTAGGCTTCAAAGTGAAATCTTTCTTGTGTGAAGCCAAGGACCGAGGTATTTCTCATTGGAGAAACGTTAACAGTTCCAATTATAAGTTGGCTACAATTGTGTTGTTCACCTCAGTTATAAAGAAGGCAAAAACTATTATAACAGATTATCCAACCGATTGCTTCTTCTCTAATGAAAAACTTAACTGGGAGTTAGTAACTAACAAGTTTTTGCTTTGTGTAAGCCTAGCTTTCTAGAGGTATTTTGACATCACCTTCAATTTTAAAAATGCACACAAACATATACCTAAACTGATGACCACAATTTTCAGATCATCAAATTCTAAATTGCCAACTCAGATATATTTGAAAAGAGAATAATTTCAATAATATATTTTGACTGAGAATTATTAAAATTCAATTAAAATCCACTTGTTCAACCTCATTGAATTTGATGGAGCTTCAAAAAGGTTGTGGACAAATTCCATTATCTTTCCATTTCCCTTTTCCACAAACTTTCTGAAGGCCCCTTATACATTATTAACTGGATAACAATCCAAACAATGTCTGCCTTGTTCTCAAAGCTATCTTTAAAGAAATGATAAAAGTACAAATACGAGAGCAAGAGTCACATTTTAAAATCACAGCATTTCAGCTTCCTACCACATCACGTACATTGTCAAGTCGATTGCAAATGATCTTTGCATAACAAGTGTTGTTGTCTCTGTCAGCGACCGTCCACTCGAGAGGCCAGAACAAAGTATGATAGACCTGGAAGACACGGAGAAAGGGGAAAGGCCAAGGTTAATGCAGATTCAAGCCACTCCTTGAAATACCGTTTAATTATATGAAGACAATATTCTCTAGAACAGTTTTTGGAAATTTAAAATTTTATGATTATAAATGTATCTGGTAGGGAAGGGTGTCTGGGCAGCCATGCAAGTATGTTTACCTTTGTCTGCGCTGCTGGCTACCAGCTCAAAGAAGCTATCATAGTAACTAAACCCAATGCTCACGCATCTGTATGAAACTGAAGACGCCCTCAGTCGTTTGAACCTGCTAGCCGCTCCTCAGAGAATGGCAGGCTTTCTACTCCTGTAGAGCCGGGGACACTCCCAGGCTGTCCTTACCCTATTCTACAAGGTCTCTCTGAGTCAGCATGGACTCGCTGGCAGTGCGTTTGTTTTGTATGTCTGCTTGGCTGGTGGTGTAGTGGTTGGCAGCCCGAGGGCCCACCAATGGATGAGTGTGACATGGGACATACAAGGGGGCTTCAAAAAGTCCCTGGAGAACAAAATAAGTAATGAAATTTTTCTATGAATGTTTTAAAATTCCATCATACATGCAAACAATGCTATGAAGAAACACGAGTGTAAAATCATCTCAAAACATGAATCAACCTGGATAACACTGTGCTTACTGAAATAAATACATCACAAATACCGCTTCTTCCAGTGTCCTGTGGCTCCAAACATTCCTACTAACCCCTATTTCTACCTTCTACTTCACATAGCCTTCTCCTTTTGTGTCTTATTGAGGGGACTTCCCAATGGACTTTGGGCCCACTGGAGCATCCCAAAATGACCTTATCTTGAAACCTATCACTTAATTACATTTTCAAAAACCAAGTTTCCAAATAAAGTAATACTCACAAGTTCTAGGGACTAGGATGCACAGACCTTTTTGTAGAAAAAATGTGAAACACTACAGTTGGCTATAATAAAGAGACAGGTAATAGCAACACAGATGGGGCTATGGAGAAAAGAAAACCCTCACATAATGTCTGTGGGATTATAAAACGGTGCCACTGCTTTGGAAAAGAGTCTAGCAGTTCCTAAAAAATTTAAGCATAGGTTTACCCTTATGACCTAGCATATCTACTCCTGAAGAAATGATAATGTAAGCCCACATATAAAAGTTCACAGCAGCATGATTCAAATTAGCTAAAAAAAAAAAAGAGTGGTAACAATCCAAATGCCAATTAAGTGATGAAAGGGCAAATAATATGTAGCAATCTTCATATGATGAAGCATTACTCAGAAATAAAAATAAATGATGTATTGATTCATGCTACAACATGAAAACATGCTCCATGAAACCAATCAGAAGACACACTGAAATCCACTCGTGCATAACAGAGGCATCTACAGAAACAGGAAGTAGCTGAACAAGGGTACAGAGGTACGGAAGTGAGGGGAAATTGAGATCGATTACTAGTAGACATAGAACTTCTCTTTTGTGAATTATAACTCAATAAGGCTATTATTTTAAAAACTGAGCTTTTCACTACTGAACCACACAGTAAATTACGATTACTCTCCTGAACAACTGTTTACTTTCTTTGGGACTGAAGGGTTATCTTATTTTGTCATGAGCTTAATTTTCCATAGATTAACCCCAATTTAATCCCCAAGTCTTTACTAATTATCTAAATCTTCTCTTAAGATATTTAAATATATCAAGTATCTTTTCAATTCCAAATTCATTAGGAAAATCTTCAAGGATCCTTAGCCCAGTTCCATTCAAAACAAACTGCCTGTTAAGACAGGCTCAAGGCCTCAATCTCAGATCCTCTTCAGCGTCCTGAAAACGTGCTGGACCTCTCTCTGGGCCTGTCTGTTTCCTCTAATGACCCCTATCTGTTTTGGTGGAGTCTTTGAGATGGCTTCCTAAAACAGGGTGCAGCAAAGTATTTTATCAAACTTTGAATTGATGAACATGTTCCCAGTCTCCTTTAGACGTAGGTGGTTCAGTAGAACAGAGACGTTTCCATCAGAAACCTGAAGGTGCTGCTCTAGGATTTATCAACATTTAGAGTTGCTATAGGAACATCAGTCATCTAACTATTGATCCTTTGCCCACAGCTCTAAGTGAATTAATCAATTTATAAAAATTTGTAAGATTTTCTATATGCCTTCATGTGTTCTAAAATGTCAAAATCCTATGTCTTAGAATGGACTTAGTATATTGTCATTCACTGAAAAAAATAGCACCCTTCCATGTTGTTGTGGTTAGGTGCCACCGAGTCAGTTTCAACCCATCCTGACCGGTGCACACCAGTACGAGACAATGTACACTCCTGCGCTAGCCTCCTAACTGATCCTATGTCCGAGCCCATCCTCACAGCCACGTGTCAATCCATCTCACTGAGCCCGCCTCAACTTCCGCATATAAGCTTTCTCTCCAGTAGATTTTATTATTTGTAACCCAAAGCTCCTAACTAATGCACTATACTTTACTCTTTCCCCATCTGTATGATTAGTTGTTACAGAGTGTTTATATGATGCTTAATTTCTAATTCTCCTAAAACAGAAACATGATTTCCTAAAACTATCATAGTAACTTATGAAATAAAACATTTCTGTGAAGATAAATGCTTAAATGAGAAATTCTTTAAAATTTAAAAATAAAGGTCTTACTTCTAGATTCTTTTTGCTATATACTTCAACGGCTCTCTCTTCAGAATATCCACAGCAACCATATTCCAAAGGAGTGAACACAGTCGTTGGGACATTGATATAATCACACTGTAAGATAAGTTATGTTATTTTATTTCATGACATTGTTTACAGAAAAAGTCTACTTTAAATACATTTTTTAAAAGGAAAATAAGTCAGTCTTGTTTAGTGTAACTGATTCACATAACACTAAAAATTTCAGGGAAATTATACTGTACAAAATTAGACTAGGAGAGAGTCTGACTCAGAAGAGAATCCGCAAACAGGCCCGAAATCACTGGATGGGATCAGATCCGCCAGAGTCAAAACTAACACATCTGGTCCCACGGGGATGCTCCTCTGCAGTGGGGCCTCTGGGTTCCATACCCGGGCATTTCTCTCAGGGAAAAGATAACGATGCCGGTGCGCTGAAAGCGGAGCCCATCCCAGAGCCATTTCACAGTCCTCGGGCTACTGAGCAGTAAGGGAACAGTGACCATCAGGGGGAATGGCATGTGTGTGGGGAACAGGGGTCTGACCCACTATGGGGGCTATAAAGGGGATGGGTTATCTTTCCATTTTTCACAGGTTCATTGAGATATAAATCACACACCACCTAATTCACCATACAAAATGTACAATTCCGTAGCCTTCCTTCTACTCAGATTATGTCCAACTGCCATCACATTTGAGAATATTCTGGGCCCCTCAGAAGCAACTCCATACCCTTTATCTATCATCCTCCCACCCTCTACCCCACCACCATCTCAAGTAGTCATAGATCACACTCTGTTTTCGACAAGAGTCCTGGACTTCCAGGTATGCAGAATCAGAGTGTAGAAGACCTTTAAAAGTCTCACGCTACAGACAGAACCCCCGCCAGACTGTGGGAGAACACAGCTGAGTGTCACCAGAAGACTGGCGGATGTGGTGCAGACGGGCAGCTTTTGCAGCAGCTCATGTGGCGGGGTCTGTGGGAAAGGACCGTGACTGCAGGCGGCATCCCTGCCAGGGAGGAGAGAGAGCCTTTGTGATGGTCAAGGTCAGGAGGCGGGCACACTGTTTCAAGTGCGTGCATGGAAAGAAAGCTGAATGTAGGTGACAGAGGAAGGGTGGAAGGCACAACTAGAAATGACAATCATTAACTACTGCCAGACCATGGCCCATTCAGAGGGCAGCACTGTGCACGGCACTACATGTCCCTCTAAGCCTTGTCAGACACAGGTGTTGAGGTCAGAGCTAGGCACCAGGAAAAAGCTACCATGGAATGGCAGGAAAAAGCGAGCAGTGCCGATCCCATTCTTTCTGGCGTATGATATGAACGCGGAGCGGAGAAAGACTGTGCCAAGCGGCAGGGGACAAGAAGAAGCATGCCCACAGAATTACAGCCAAGTCCCGCTCCGGAAGAGCATCTGATAAAGGCCTCCATCTGCTGTCGCTGACATCTCAGAACAGTCATGCCCCCCATTTCCAACTTCGGTGAGACCTGCTCCTATCAAGATTCTTGTTCTCACAGACAGAAGTATATTTAGTATTTAATGGAATTAACAAAATGTTTCATTTTGCCTGGCTTGCATAAGTTTCTATTATTTGTTATTCAAAAGCAAAGCAAAATGAACCACCACCACCAGGTGTATCCCTAAGTCAATGATAATGATTTATATCCAACATAGAATATTTTCGGTTGTTATAAAAACTGCATGGTCCCACAAAAGCTGTTGTGAATCATACAGTAGGAATTGTTCCAACTTTTACCTTACTTATTGAAACAAAAGGGAACAGTCTGCTAATAAGGAAGGGAAGCAGCTCTGGTTGCACAATGGTTACACCACTCAGCTGTTAACGGAATGACTGGCAAACTGCATCCACCCAGAACAACAGCCCTGGGAATCGGCTCCCCGCAGAGTAGGGTCCAGAGAGTCTCATGGGTCAACTGGATTAACTTAGTCTCCACATCCTCGTATATGCTAAGTAGCATCTGGAGTCTTGGAAGCTTGTGAGTGGACATGCAACATACAACTATCTCTACTTGTCTTGAGCAAGAAGGAAACCAACGATCCAAAGAAGGACCTCGTTTACAGGATCAGCTGCCTACTCAAACCATCCAAGGCCTCATCTCTCCAGGGACCAGAGAATTAGATGGCTCCTGGCTACCACCACCAACCATTCTGAGCAGGGACCCAACCCAATGGGGAAAATTTACAGAACACAACACAAATTCTTAAAACACAGACCAGATGTACTCTACCAATAGTAGTTACAGGAATCTCCAAGGTCACTGTCCTGGAATACCCTTTCAATGTTGAGCCGACACTACTCTCAGACTGGCTCAGTACAATCAACAACATTAGCTGTAAGCATGTGACACAGTGGCTGCAACAATGGGTTCACACATAACCATGATTGTAAGCTTGGTGCAACGGGCCTCTGTGAGTCAGAACAGACACCAGGCCCCTAACAATAATCATAGATAATACCCCCCAAGAAGTTCCTCAACTGACCTCCCTTTCACCTGCAACGACTTTTCCACACAGCTGACTCGCTGCTTCACCTGAACTTGATTCACAGTCGTTCCTACTGCTGCCTTCAGCTCAGATTCCTGTGGGAACCGGATGCTGCACAACATGATGGATGCAGCTAATGTCACTGAATGGTACATGTGAAGAAGGCTGAGATGAGTCCTGTGTCTTTAATTTCTTTCTCTGCAGCATGTGAGTATTACACACCTTTCTAATTGTCTTCCCTGTGATCAGCATGATGAACTTCCCAGGTAAAAGTACATTTTTTCGCCCAGAAAGGTCTTCATTCACTGCATGACAAGCCACGTGGTGTGGAGAAATGAGAAGCATACAGTATCTTATCAGGACTCTTTGTCAAAAATGTTGAAGCGCAGACAAATCCAGAATATGGGACATTGTCTCCTAATGTAATTGGGACTGTGGATGGCGGACTCATGGCTTCCCACGTGGCTTTTGGAGCTGGAGCCATGGACAATCTTGGGTGCATGACCCAGCACAACATGTTGTACAGAGTAGACATTGAAATGAAATTGAAAAATTAAATTCTACTAGTAAGTAGTAAGTCAGCTATAAATTATATCTATAAGAAGCCCTTTACGTGGAAATTAGCACACAAGTTTTATTTATGCTGATTTCTTAAAGTTTCATCTAGATATGTTCCCAAAAGCAATCGTGAGAAACTTACCTTTTGTAAACTGCCCGCAAAGAGTCTCCGTGCGAGCAGCTTGCCCGCCTGGATGGCTACAGGCGTGAGCTCTGGTTTACCCTCCAAAACGTCCCCCACAGCATAGATGTGGGGCACGTTGGTTTGTTCCACATCATTTACTGGAATTTTGCCACTCCTATTTGTTTGTCAGTAGAAAAAAGATACACACAGATTATGTTTTTATCCTGTATTATATTCAACCAAAATAGATAATTACATCCACACCCACACCCACACACAATAGAGAGAGAGATGCTTTCATGTCAGAGTCCTTACCCATCAGATCTAAACACTGATCAGAGAAGCTATCAAGGGAGAAAAGGCAAAGCGGAGATGGATTTGGAGTTTTTGACAAGCACATTCATTGCAGACATAAGAGTGTAAGTGTGGGGATGGGATGGGTGGTGTAAGAGGTGTACACATAATCATAACAAAACAATATTTAATGGTTCACGGGGATGGCAGGGTGGGGGAGGGGGAAAAAGAGGAGCTGAGATCAAAGGGCTCAAGAAGTGAAATTGTGATGCCAACTATGTGCATGTCCACTTGACAAAATGGATGTATGGATTGTTATATGTAAACGCCCCCAATAAAATGATTTATTAAAATAAAATAAAGGAAACACCTATATGAAACACACACATACACACAAGAGGAAAAAAGGTGGCTACCTACATACTGCTGGATGGCTAACACTATCCTAGCAAAAGACTAATGACAGAGCACAAAGGACCCCTAAGTCCTCCAGGCCCTCTAGCCATAAAAATTCTCTAACGCCAATGGCTTAGAAAATAACAAGGGTTTGTTTCTACAGCTCAACAAGAGGCTGTCTTTCTGATGTATGCGGTGTGGGTGCCTTGGATGTCTTCAGACTTTCCCCATAGTCACATTACAAAATTTTCAAGGAGGAATTGTTCTCCTTGCTTGACCAAGGGCTTAACATGTGACTCAAAATCAGACAGCAGACAAATATGTTCCCCTATCTTAAAAAAATTAGTTTACTGTAGGAGCTGCAGAAGCACACAAAAAAGAAATACTGATTGACTGAAGAGAAAACTGATAATAAATAGAGAGCTAGACCAGTGTTTATCACAAGATCAATGTGTTACTGCTGTGAGCTGCCGCGGTTCCTAGCTGCCATCTCTGACGGACAGCCAGCCTTTGCACAATGGCCCAGCCTACTCCTGTGCCACCGGATGGCTGGGCTGCATACAGGATCATTC
The DNA here is from genome assembly GCF_050624435.1 of Tenrec ecaudatus. Taxonomy (NCBI): domain Eukaryota; kingdom Metazoa; phylum Chordata; class Mammalia; order Afrosoricida; family Tenrecidae; genus Tenrec; species Tenrec ecaudatus. The sequence continues at coordinate 168,176,925 of NC_134534.1, forward strand.
TGATTCAGGTGGCTTTCTCTGGCTGATTCTCAGAAGAAGACCACCAGGTCTTTCTGCAGAGTCTGTCAGCGCTGCTGAAACCTATTCAGTACCATAAAAGCACGCAGGCCTCTGCTGACGGACAAGTGGGAGCTATAGGCCAGGAAAGAAACCTGGTCCCTGGCATGAGAGAGAATTCCACCACAGAACCATCACTGCCCATAAAATGCACTTAAACAGAAATTTCCAAGAGGTAATCTGTTATAAAGTGTTGGTTTGTGTAGTCATAGTTCCATGATCCCGCACAGACTTACCTCTCATTAATCTTGACACCGATCTTCTCCAAGCCCAGTTTTCTGGTACAGGACTCACGGCCAATTGCTAATAAAACCTGTATTTACAGAGATCAAAAACAAATGATCATCATTAGGAAGGAGAGAGAGAGAGAGCATTGTTCCTATGGGCATTAAAGGGATACTGACAAAGGAGCACAAATATGTATTCTAAGTAATTTAATATTTAAAATGAAATCGATGAATTTGTGAAAGACACAATTTACCAACTTACACAGACACAAAACCTGTGTAACTCCACATCCATTGAAGCAGCTCTAATCACAATTTGGAGCCCTGGGAGCCCAAAGAGTTAACTCATTCGGCAACTAGCTGAAAGGCTGTCAGTCTGAGTCTACTCAGGAGCGCCTTAGACGCAGTCTGGTGATCTACTTCTGAGATATCAGCCACAGGGGACCCTATGGGTGGGACGCTAGTCCACTCTGACACACATGGGGTTGCCGCGAGCCACGGGCTGACTGAACAGCAACTTCCTTTATTCACAATTTCAAATGTCTCATGAATTAAATCAAATCCCAGATGGCTTCAGCGGCAAAGTCTATTGAACACTTCAGTGAGAAACAGTACTAATAGTACCTAAACTCTTCTAGAACAAACAGTAAGAAGGGGAATGTTTTAACAAAGATAAAAAAAAAAAAAAGGGGAACTTTTGAGTCTTTTTATAAGGCCAACAAACCCTGATAGCAAAATCAGACCTGGTCATTTTCAAAAGAAAAACAGACTGATACACCTTATGAACACATACGTAAAATCCTTCACAGAATGCTACGGAAAGTTATGTATAATAATATACAAAAGGGCCATTATAAACAAGTGGCATTTGTCCCCAGAATTACAAAAATGAATCAATGTAATTCATATTAATAGAACAAAGAATAAAAAGAATAAAACCATTCCAATGTTGTTGTTGCTAGGTACCAGAGTGAGTTCTAACCACACAGCGACGCTAAGTCCACAGAATGAAGACACTGCGTGGCCTGCACCGGCCTCAGAAGGGTTCTCACGCTGAGCCACTGTCACGCATTGCATGTATCCAGCCATCTCCTGGAGGGCCTTCCTCTTTTCGCTGCCCTCGACTTTACCAAGCATGATGTCTTTCTCCAGGGACTGGTCTCTCCTGACAACATGTCAAGAGAGGTTGGCAGACTTGCCATCCTGGCTTCGCAGGAGCATTCTGGCCGTACTTCCTCCAGACAGATGTTCGTTCCTTTGGCAGCCCATGGTACTTTCAATAACCTTCACCAGCACCACCATTCACATGCATCCAATACTCTAACCTGCATGATTTCTGTTCTCAGGCGAATACAGGTCAATTTTTGCAGATGTCCAGATTGTGTTAATTTTGCTGTTTTCTTCTTTTTTCACATGTGCACGTATTAATCTAAACTGCCCCCACACACCGTAAAGCTATGTCCCAAGGGTCCTCAAGAGATTTCTGCCAGTCTAGAGGGTGGTAGGGGCCAGTGACCACCTGATAATCCAAGTTCTGTTTGCCAGAAGAGGCAGAAAATACCAGCCTACCAATGTGGGGGCGGTGTGCGCCTGGTGCATAAGCAAGTCTCCACAGGATGACAAACTGGCGGACAAACGGTGCTTAGCAATATCAATGAATACTAAATCAACACGCAAAAATAAACAGGTTTTCTATACACCAGTAGCAACCAAAGATTATGACACTTTAAAAAATGCCACTCATAACTACATTAAATTATATGCAATATCTAAGAATGAATCTACAGATGTTCTTGACCACTACAGAGACATTTATTAAACTTTCTTGACTGACAATCATTTAGACTATCTAAATCAGCGATTCTCAACCTGTGGGTCGCGACTCCTTTGGGGGTTGAACAACCCTTTCACAGGGGTCGCTCAAGTCATAACAGTAGCAAAATTACAGTGATGAAGTAGCTATAAAAATAATTTTACGGTTGGGGGCAGTCACCAGAACATGAGGAACTGTATGAAAGGGTCTCGGCATTAGGAAGGTTGAGAACCACTGCTCTAAATGAATGTTAAAAGATGTTTAAAATATGTTAAAAGATCTAATCAAAATCTCAACAGGATTGATCTTTTAAATTTTCGTTTTTACTTTGGCTTTGTTGATTCTCTTTTAATTATGCTTATTTTTAATGTTTGACAGTTATATATATGAAAGAGTATATAAAATGTAAGCTGTAAGTTAAAAATTACATTTTAAGAAATAACTGTTGTCATTCAAATACTAGTAGTTAAAACACTGTTCCTATCCAAAATAGACCATAATTATTTGTTTTGTCAGAGATACTTTGTATTTTTTTCAAAATGAAAAAACGCTTCATTGGTGTTTTGATTATATTAAATATTCCTTGTTTAGCTGGCATTACAAAGGGGGCATCAGTTTGTGAAAAAATTCCATGATCCATTAATTCCATTTTTCCATAAACTTTTTGAAGGCCCTCTCTATATTTCAATGGGGAAGCATAAAATACCTAATCCCTCGGAATAGTACTACTAATAATAGTTGGGTATATGTGCCTCCAGATTTTGTTCTCTGTACAATAATATGCACACGTTTATCAATATTAATAAAGTTTTACGGAAAACTGTTAAATGTGAGCAACCCAATTATCTTCATATTTATCATACTGTTGGAGTAAAATGTTCTTAAGTCTAATACAGTTTTTAAGCTTAATCTGTACTCATTTATGATTGCATCCATTTACTCTGTGTCTAAAACAAAAACTTACCGTGTTATATATGTCTTCAGTAGTTTCCTGTCCTTCAGTGGACTTGGCCACTACTTTCAGTTTTCCAGGTGAACCCCTCTCCAACTGTTGAATCTACCGGGATACATCATGTAAAGATGAGAGAAAATATACGGGTCACAGGACCCAGACATATATGTGTGTAAGCACATGTGTGTGCATGCACGTCTTAGACTGAGCAGTGAAGAAGACATCTGTCATAGCCACATTTTGAAAGTAGAGGATTCACCTGACTAATTCAGATTAGAGATCACCTGCAAGAATAAAGGCTGCTTCCTAGGGGATGGTTTGATAAATTGTGGGGACAGTGGTACCGTACCCTTAGTCTCAAGATGGGTCAGAAAAGTTAGCAAGAATATACATTTCGGTAGAATATCAAGAATTTCAAATTACAAGAAAAAACATTTAGAGAGAATATCAAAAATTCCGAGTTTTGTCCTTACTCTGTTGAAGTGTTTGAGGACTTCACGCAGAGATAACCAGTAGGCAGTTGTACAGATGAATGTGGCCTTTAGGCGCTATGTTTGAACAGGAGATGTAAGTCTGAGTCTTGTTAGCATTTAGATGGTATTTTAAACTATGAGCATACAAAAGACAACTGGGTAACAGTACGGAGAGAGGGGTCAGGGTGAGCGCAAAAGAGCTCCGATATTCACAGAGTGAGTTGACGTGGCGAGGACAGCCATAGGCTGTGGGCTATGAACACTGAAAGAGGAAGACAGAGGCAAAGGCACGACCACTGGACCCGGCAGTGGGAAATACGCTGGAGAGCTCAACAAGTGTGTTGTAATCATGGGACGGAGGTAGCCGAGAGCGAGCTGAAGGATGAAATGCAGGAAAGAAGGCAGCAGCAGCATATGCAGACTTTTTCTAGAGACAGGAAAAAGGGAAGGGTGGGGAGAGAGACACAGCAGAAGGAAGAGCCGGCGGGGTGGCTTACCGTGCAGACGAGGGTACTAGAGGGAGTGCAATGAGGCAGAGGGAGAAAAGTAACTGGCTGTGCACAGGGCAGTCTAACAAGGTGAGGGGAAGGGGAAAGCTGATGACAGGGTAAGCATGGGTCAGGCACACAGGCTGATGGTGGAACAGTCATTGTTAGAGTTTCCTGATGAAGACATGCTGCTTTATTTAATGAAATAAAAGTAAACCGAGACCAAAAACCCAGCCAGTGTTAAAGTCAGCTCCAAGGCCCGGGGCCCCGCCTCGATCTCCCGAGGCCTTGGCTGCTCAGGAGCAGACCGCCTGGTGGCTTTGAGGGGCAGTCCTCATCGTTAGCAATCCGAACTCCCCAAGAGCGCCACCTAAGCCAGCCAACAAACTCACTGCTATCAAGTCGACTGGCTCTCTGCGAGTCTACAGGGCAGAGAGAACTACCCTGTGAGGACGGGCAAAATGAAAAGCTAAGTCACGGCCAAGAGAGAAAGCACAGTGTGTGTCAGCTGTTACTCAGACTTACCATCACAGGTATGAATTTTCGTAAGAATTTAACACCATTTTTTTCCATGAAGGAGCCCACTTTCTCTGCCATTTCTTGATCAAAGCCACGAAGAAGGATGGAGCGCACCATCACGGTGACATCTAAGCCAAGGCCGGCCAGAAATCCTGCGCACTCCAAAGCCACGTAGGATGCACCCACAACGAGAGTTTTGCCGGGGCAATAACGCAGAGAAAAGAGGTCATCGCTGGGGAAACAAACAAACAGTGAAGATGAGGTATGTGTATTTCGATGTGCAATGGTCTTTCGTTGGGCGAACAGCAATTTGGTGTTCACATGAAGACATGCTCAAAAGAAACACTTCAGTTTGTCATTGTGTTTACGGTGGAGAGAATTTAAAGGAGGAAACATGCCTCAGATGACTCAGAAATCAAATGAATGAATGGAGCAAAAAAAAAAATAGCACAGATAGAAAATATTAGACTGTACTATGTGTGGTGAGCCGAAGCAAATCCACTGTCATCAGTTCAACACCGAGTCATAAAGAAGCCTATAGGACTAAGCTGAACTGCCCCACAGATGTGCGAAGGGCTGAAGTACTGGTGGCGTCGTGGAATTAGCAATTGGCTGCTAACCACAAGGCCTGTGGTTCAAACTCACTGGCTGTTCCTCAGGAGGAAGATGAGACTACCTTACATCCTATACAACATTTAGTCAAGTAAATCCTAAAAAGCAGCTCTACTTTGTCCTGTTGGTCCCTATGGGTTGGAATCTACTTAATGTAGAGAGTCTTTTTATCTTTACAGGAGCAAACGGACCTATCTTTCTCCTACAGAATGGCTGGTGGGTTCAAAGCACCCATCTTTCCAGTAGCAGTCAGGGCTCAACCACTGCACTCCAGGGGTCCTTCCCGTATGCGGAAAGCATGAACAGCACTTGTTCTGGATGTCCAGACATTTATGTCTGCTCCTCTGACCAATATTACAGTGAAAAATAGATTTCTGAGTCACTGTACTACAAGGTTGTCTTTATGACCATCCAGGGAAAATTCCTGTTTAATCAGAAAATTAGGAATAGCCATGCTTCTCCTGATCAGGCGATTCCCTATTATCACATAGAAAGTAAACTCTAAAGTTCAGTGTATTTACTTTGTTTTGCAAGCTAAGAGGCAAACTCCCAAACTATAGTCTAGTTATTACACAGAAATAAAGAGCACATTTTCCTATACATTTTTATAAATATACTTGTGATAGGTAGGTTTATTGTGCCAACCTGGCCAATAAAAACATGTGGGATTAATAAGGTTGCAGTTTGATTGGAGGGCAAAGAAATAAATGGCTTGGCAAGCCCCACCTCTCTCTCTTGCTCTCTGATGATGTTCTCCTCAACATGTGAGCTACACTACCTATGGGACAGCCAACCCATGGATCTTGTTGCTAAAGTTTGCGGTTCCTTGGAGACCTGCTTCACCACATTGCTGGTGCATACATCACTTGAGCTTGGGGCTGTTGGATCCTGTCGTCTGGCTGACTGTTGGTGACCTGCCCTGCTGTTTGCTGCCTGTGGCCAGACTGCCTACATTGCTCTACAGAAAACTCAGCTGACTGCTTCGTGACCTTGGACCCAGCGGCCGTTGTGAGTTGAAGGACTGCCAGTGTATTAACTGTTGCACGGAAGTGAGTTGAATTTAGCCCTCTGTACTGCTGTGTGGCCTGATTAGCTGTTATATTCCTTCCTGCTGTAATATCTATCCTCTTACATTTACAGATATAATCACAGGTGTCCTGGTTTTGTTTCTCTAGAGAACTTAACATTTTACCACTGAACTTATCCTTTATTTGCCTAAACTTATTTTCTCTTTGCATTATTACTTTCTCTTCATGGGTTGTATATACTTTTGCTTGCCATTAGTTTGAAGTTCTCATGGAATAAGGAAGAGTAAAACTAAGAATACATAAAGACAATACAGTTTAGAGTTAAAAGAGAATGTCAACTAGTTAGTAATTTTTAAAAACGACAAGAAAATAAAAACCATAATGAGATACCACTTCACTCCCACTAGGATGGACAAGATACAAAGAAAAAGGAAATAGCAGAAACACAAATTGGAACTGTTAGCCACTACAGCGGAGAACTGTGGAACATCGAATGGCAGTTCCTCAGAAATCTCAGCACAGAGCTACCATCTGTGCTGGCACCTGCACTCCTGGGATCTGGAAGCGTAGTCAAGCAGAGACCAGCGTTCACTGAAGCACTATTCACAAAAGCAAAGAGATGGAAACACCCTAATGCCCATCAGCAGATGGACACATAAGCAAAATACAGTCAATACCTACAATGAAATGCGTGACTACCTGCTTCCAGGAACAACTGCCTCCTCTGTCCTGTGATCAGAACTGAATGGTGCCCAGCTACCATTACAAAATATTTTGATCAAAGATTCCGCAGAATCAAAGATGCATATACAGAATTTCACAGTTTCATCAACTCCAGACTCCTGGAGCCATAAAGGCTGGATGAAGCCCTCAAACTCTTGCCACAAAATCTTCAAACCTTTAAACCCAAGGCATCCAGTGACATCATCTTAAACGGAACAACAATTTCCCTGAAGGAGTTTAAAAGAAGGACTGCCTTGAACACTAAGCTCTTTGAAGAACTCTCTCTGTGGGATCAGACTGACAACAGCAACTGGAAAGCTTAGATAGGGGCAGTGAGCTGATGTTAATGACGGAAGAACCCGAAACAGGGGTGAGAGCCGGTGCAACACTCTGAAACCACACACTGTTGAACAGGCGAGTGCTTCCCGGAGGAGACGCTCAACCATGCAAAATGCATTTGGAGAGACTGCTCCTGACTCCGACTCATGACTTCCCCACATGCACCGGATTAGAACTGAGCGCCACAGATGTTTCAATGGCTGAATGTTTGGAAGCAGATCACCAGAACTTTCTTCTGGGGTTCTTCGGGATGGACTCACACTTCTTAGTTTTCAGCTATTAGGTGAATATGTTCATCATCGAGACAATGCAGGGCCTCTCGTCTTACCTAGTAATACAGTATTCTTTATCTCCTGGAATTCCTAAATACCGTGGCCTTTCCCCTGTTGCTATGATAAAGTTTGCAGCAGTAAAACAAGCTTCTTGTCCCTTTTTATTGGTTGCCTTGAAAAGAAAACAGCAAACAAACAAAACATTTCACTTAGTCAACAGAATATCAGACACCCATACAAAATAGTTGTTACCCTTACAGAGCTTCAAATTCAACAGAACATGCAAATACTAGTGCAAAGTGCTGAGCAGTAACATAGAAGTCGTTATAAAATATTAAACAACAGACGAGATTGGGACGAGACAAGAAAGCTAGTCAAAGGACAGCTTAAAGAAGATATTAAAAATGATATTTTAAGGAGACATGATAAAAATGAAATTATTTCACAGAGGCACTCAAGACCAGGAAGAGAGAGCAGACAGGGATAGAGCCAGTGGATTCTGACCCCGGAGCCCTATTTTTGTCAAGAGTATGACTGTGCTTCATGGGTCCTTCAGTGACTCACGGGAGGCCTTTGTGGGCAGAACTGAACTGCCAACCATGCAGTGAGCAGCTGCGTGCATGTGTGTATAGGGGTGTGTGTGTGCATGTGCGTGTGTCTGCATGCACACATACAAGTATGAGGGTGCTTCACAAAGCTCGCAGGAGGAAAGAATGTTCAAATAAAAATTCCATTATCTTTCCATTCTGTTTTTTTCCATGAGCTTTATGAAGTCCCCTCATATACCTACTGATACACATCCAACAAAGAAAAACAACCCACACGTGTCATCTAGCAGAGTTCAACTCAGAGACCCTGCTGACCAGAGTAGAGCTGCCCCCGGGGGGTTCTGCAGACTGTCACAGCTTCCTCCCCTGCAGCAGCTGGTTGGTTTGAACCACTGACCTTTTGGTTAGTGGCCAAGTGTTTAACCACTGTGCCACCTGAGTTCCATCTATACACACAAGGGCCTGAAAGCAGTTGGTATTGGGAAACAGCAAGTGGCCAGAAGTAGCGGGAACGTAAGCTATGTGTGAGAGGAGAAATAGAGATTTCAGCAAAGTATAAAGTATAAAGAACCTTACATACCATCCTACACATACATCCAGTATCTGGGGTACCAACAAAGGCTGCCCCCTGTTTGTCTATGGTTAAGTACATAAGTAACTCGTAAATATATTTTCATTTTAAAAATTCCAATGTCAACGAAGGGGGCGGTAGTACCACATGAGGGAAACGGCAGAAAGCAGACCAGGGCAGGAGCTACAGAGAGTCAGAAACAGAGCCAGAACGTGGCAGTGCCCTGACATTCCTTCATTAACATCGCTACCTGGGGAAGTAACATGGGGCAGGCTCCATTAAGGAGACAATCTCATCCAACAAAATGTGCCCACTGTATCACAATCTGAGAAACACAACTTGCTGACCTGTATTTACCACTGTATCACAATCTGAGAAACACAACTCACTGACCTGTATTTCTACCATGGTTCATATGAACGACGTAATTCAAACTGGCTCATGAACTAATTTAAAGGGATCATCTCACACCTTTTAAAGTTAGAGATAACACAGGCCTCCAAAGTAACTTGTCATCCTATCAAAATCGTCTCACACCATGCCACAGCACAACAACAAAAGTATCAACTAGATTTGGAGGGTCCAATCCTAACTCCAAACTCCATTTTGTTGTGTCCAAAGGGGCTCACTTTCCTATGCACTGACCTTATAACAGAACAGCCTAAAAAGGCCAGAGCCCTGTTGTCAAGCTGCTCTGACTCCCGGCAGCTCCACAGGGCAGAGTAGACCTGCCTCCCAGGGGTTCAGCCTTGATGGAAGCAGACCACCACAGCCTTCTCTGAACAGCACTGCTGGGGTGGGACTGCCGACTTCCCAGTTGACAGCTGAGTGCTTTAACCACTGCCCCACGAGGGTTCCATTATAATAACGCATAAAAAATATATTCACAAAACATACGAATTTTGGTACTACGTGTCAATACCATACATTGGCATTCTAGTTAAGTCACGATTTTTAAAAGGATTCCACTGCTAGCATTTTTATGCAGCCTTTTGAACTATGAGCCTTTTCTTTTTTTAAGATGGCTGAAATCAAAGTGCAAATAATAGCTTTAAATAAAGTGTTCTTTAAAATGAAATTTCTTCAATTTTCCCAGGTATTTGGGATCAATAAACAGTGGAGGGTGTGCGTTAGTGATAGTCCTTAATGCCCAACACCGAATTTTACTTAAAGGTAGGTATATAAGCAATGATAAGGAAAGGTAATGATTAAACAAAAGAATTCAAACAGTACCTTTATTTTATGATCTGCAACAAATTCTCCATAGGAATTGACATAGGTCACAGCTTTTTCCCTCAAAGATGACTTGTAATGCCAATTTAAAGAGCCGATGTGCTTCTGAATCGCTTCTATCATGGTCTTCCAGTTGTGCTTAACTGGAAATACACAACTAAGTTGAAACCATAAAGTGAATTTACTTCATGGTAAATTATATGTTACCACATGAACCACACTACATACAGTTTAACACTCAAGAAGCGGATCGAAGATCATTTCCATTATAGCAGTTACGATGGTAACTTCTCACTATTTTTATAACACAGCATGTACAAAAGAGAACTGGGGAAAAGGTCCATGGCAGACAGACTGGGGAAAACGGTTCCTCGCGTGCCCTGATATGACGCGGGAAGACCGCCTTGACTTGGGGGCACGCCGGAATATTCTAATTAGGGGAACGGTCTGAAGACAGTGAGTACTGCCTTACAAGATCCTGCATACCACTCCACTTCATGTTCACCCACTAAGTTTTATCATCCCTAATAACTTATGTTTCTTTATAATAGCACGCTCACTGTTGCTAATATTATTATAATCATTTTATTGGGGGCTCGTACAACTCTTATCACAATCCACACATATATTCATTGTCAAGCACGTTTGTACGTTTGTTGTCATCATCATTCTCAAAATATGTGCTTTCTACTTGAGCCCTTGATATCAGCTCATTTTCTCCTCCCTCCCCGCCACCCCTCCTTCATGAACCCTTGAAAATGTATAAAATATTATTTTCTCATGTCTTAAACTGTCCAACAGCTCCCTTTACTACCCACTTTTCTGTTGTCCATCCCCCAGGGAGGTGGGTTATATGTAGATCCCTGTGATCGGTTCCCCTTTTCTACCCCACCTTCCCTCCACTCTCTAGGTATCTCCACTTTCACCACTGGTCCCGAAGTGATCATCTGCCCTGAATTCCATGTGTTTCCAGTTCCTATCTGTACCAGTGTACATCCTCTGGTCTACCCGGATTTGTAAGGTAGAATTGGGATCATGATAGTGGGTGGGTGGGTTGGTGGAGGGAGGAGGAAACATGAAAGAACTAGAGTAAAGTTGCATGTTTCATCATTGCTACACTGTACCCTGACTGGCTCATCTCCTCTCTGTGATCAAGGGGATGTCCAGTTGCCTACAGATGAGCTCTGGGTCTCCACCCTGAACTCCTGTCAGTCACAATGATATGGATTTTTTGTTCTTTGATGCCTGATACCTGATCCATCTACCTGATCCATCATATTTACACAGGCTGGTGTGCTTCTTCCATGTGGGCTTTGTTGCTTCTGAGCTAGATGACCACTTGTTTATCTTCAAGCCTTTAAGACCCCAGATGCTGTATCTTTTGATAGCCAGGCACCATCAGCTTTCTTCACCACATTTACTTATGCACACATTTGTCTTCAGTGATCGTGTCGGGAAAGTGAGTATCATGGAATTTTGATAATATTTTCTATGAGAAGTTTCAGTCATTTCTTTTTGAAACTGGAGTGAGATGAGACTGAATTGGGATTTCTCCTCATCATTCCTCTAACTCAGTGGTTCTCAATCTGTGGGTCCTGACCCCTTTGGTGGTCAAACAACCCTTTCACAGGGATCACCTAAGACCATCGGAAAACACATATTTCCAATGGTCTTAGGAACCGAGACACTACTCCTCTATCCGTCTCCAGGAGGGTTCGCCCACATGCAGATATGCCCACCTATGAGTGCCTGGGGTGAAGACTATTACCCATGCTACACCATGCTTCAAGGCAACATTTCATTTATTTGTAATTAGAAATAAATATTTCACAATATACAATGACATTGTTTTTGTGATTAATTACTATGCTTTATTTATGTTCAATCTGTAACAATGAAAACATATCCTGCATATTAGGTATTTACATTATGATTCATAATAGTTGCAAAATTACAGTTATGAAGTAGCAACAAAAATAATTTGATGGTTGGGGGGGGTCACCACAACATGAGGAACTTATGAAAGGGTGGTGGCATTAGGAAGGTTGAGAACCACTGCTCTGTCTTCAAGGTACAATTTATTTCATGGGGTTCACCTGAGGCTGATCCTGTGACAGAGGCACAGACGTGTGCCCAACGGGAGCACTAAACATGTCTGACTTTGGGTTCAAGGTGTAATCCAGCAAATGGAGCAAAGGCCACATCTGGAGACTCCCTGTCCATCCCTCCTAAGAGAGGCAAGCCCCACGGCTCATCAGGGAATGAGGGCGTTACAGTGCCTACTCCGAAAAGCATGCAGTTTAAAACTGATCAATTGCTTATTTCTGGGAATTTCCACATAAACTTCCCATGCGTGGTTACCAGGTTCTCCACTTCTACTAAGACTGTAGGAAGTGAAAGCACATGTGAGGAAGGACAGCCGTACACAGGAAACCCCCATGGTAGCAGGCCAACACTCATATATCGGTGCGCACAAATAAGCCAGCAAAGAGAAATCTGAGAGGAGAGGGGGAAAAAACACCCTCGAACAAAAGCAGGTAAGAAATGAAAATATCTAGGAATAAATGAAGTTTATAAAATTATAAAAGCCTACCAAAAAGAGTTGAGAGGACCTAAATAAACAATGACATCAACAACAGTTCAACAGTCTTCTTTATGGAAATAGAAAAATCAGTGCTCAATTTTCTAAGGAACGGCAATTTGGCCAAAGTCCTGAATCGCTACAGGCCTTTTTAAGAACAAAGAAGAATCCACACTCTCCGACTTCACAATACTGCCGCAGTCAAGACCGCTAGGTACTGGTTTCACAGAGACTTGTGCTGGTGGCGCCGTGCTGTCAAGCTGATTCTTACACTCAGCAACCCTGTATGTCACGGAAATGGGCACTACTCCCACAGCCACCAAAGGCCACTATGTCCTGGATATCCCTTAGGGGAAAGCCAGTCCCTTCTCTGACTCAAAGGAATGTCTGCCAGTGCTTCCCCTGAAAGTCAGTACACATATAAATGGCTCCCACAAAGCAAGGGTGCTGAGCAAATTGGCGAATACCTAGTCTCAAGAGTCTCAGTGGGTGCTTGCTTTCTGACGGAAAATGTAGTCTCACAGAAACCATGGGGGAAGGAAGAGAGCAGTCAATGTGAAATATGAACTTAATAGTCCTTCGTAATTTAACAAGGAGTCATGAGAGGGGAAGGGGGAAAAGGGGAGCTGATACTAAGGGCTCAATAAAAAGCAAATATCTAGAAAAGATTGATGGCAACATATGTGCAAATATGCTTGATGAATTGATATATGGATTGTAATAAGAGTTCTAAGGCCCCAATAAAACGATCTTTTAACTTTAAAATTTTTAAAATAAAATAAAAATGTGGTCTCAGAAATAAGAAACCAAAAGAGGGAAATAACCAAAGAATGCAGTCTGAGGCAGAGTAGTGGTCAAGAGAAAGATGAGACATTCTATCCTGACAGTTACAATCTCAAAAAACAAGAGGGGCAGTTCTACTTGGTCCAGCTAGCAAATAGAACCCAGCATCCCTGGTGGTACAGTGGGTTATACATTGGGCTGCTAACAGCAAGGATGGCAGTTGAAACCCACCAGCTGTTCTACAGGAAAATGATCAGGTTCTGCACTTGCTTCAAGATTTACAGGCTCAGAAACCCACAGGGATGGCCTACCCCACAGGACCTATAGGGTCACAATGAGCTAGAATCGAACTTGGTTTCAGTTTTTAAACCGAGTCCAACAGCATATTGAAAGAGTCAGACATTTTAACCAAGTGAGATATCTCCCAGGAATGGAAGGGTGGTTCAACACTAGACAATCCCCCAACATGATACACCACCAGATTAATCGAACAAACTAGTCTCTGTGGATGCAGAAAACGGCGTTTGGTACAATCTAACACCCTTGTGATGGACTGACAGAGTGGCTGGCTCAGACTGTTACCCATGCTATCCTTCCATTGGCTCTAGGGTCGCTATGAGTCGGAACTGACTTGACAGCACCTAACAGCCGCAGCAACATCCTTTCTTAATGGAGACCTCGGGAGATTGGGATAGAAGGGAAGCTCCTCAATATGACGCAGGGCACAAAGAAAAAGTCAACAGCCGGCTTATACTTCATGGAGAAAGACTCACAGCTTTCCCCTCGAAATCAGGAGCAAGACAAGGGTGCTCATTCTCACCATTTCTACTCACTCGTGTATTAAAAGTCCTCGGTCAGAGTATAAGACAAGAAAAATAAACAGAAGAAATATATGTAAAAACAAGTAAAATCATTTCTATACTAATAGGAAATTGGGCACAAATTAAGGGTAATGGCTGTAAAACTTGATTAATGTTCATTGATATCACTGTTACATATTTAAAAAAACACTTAATTTGGCAAATGTATTTCAAATCATTTTAAAGATGCAACGGCAGCAAAGAACAGCTGAACACCATATGGGACGTGTTTCCTACATTCAGGAGACGGTCCCATCAACTGGCCCACAATCAGTTTTAGTGATTCTGGGCGGCCACCATATTCACGGTTTAAGTGACTGAGGTCTTAAAGCTTTCAAGCAGTCAAAGTGCAGCCATTTCGCCTCTAGTCCTGCTGTTTGTCTGGAGCAGCAGAGGAAAGGGACAGTCAGGAATCCAAGGAGGAACGAGCAGGAGGAGTCTAACTGTCTCTGCGAACTGCCTGCCTTGTCAGGAGACCAATGCCTAAGCACGGCTAAGCCCCATTCCGTGTGAAGGCTACTTCTTAGTAGAGAACCCTCACAGGTCCTCATTGTTAGTCAGGGCGCACCCCACCTGCCATGTCCTGTATCAGAGCTATCTCCGCTGGGAAAGCTTTCTGAAACCCCCGCCAGCAACCTCTGAAGTGGATGCACAAAGCAGAGCCAATAGCTACAGTGTGCTTCACAATGAAGACACGGTCTTGTCTATCTCTTTCCAGCCTACTGACAGTGAATCAAAGACCAGCTAATCCGTGTGTACTGGACACGTCTCCACTTCCCATAAACCAAAGACATATAGAACACTGATGAAATAGGTGTTAACACAGCAAATGGATAAAATTCAAGTGACTCTTATTCTTTACAATTGAAACAATTCTGAACACAGTGACTACCGTATATACTTGAGTATAAGCCGAGGTACCTAATTTTACCACCCCAAACTGGGGGGCTTTTTCAGCATAAAAAAATGTGCTGGAAAAAAAAACCCAGCTTATACTCAAGTATATATGGTATTTGTTTAGTCCGCTATAGATTTGGGATTGCTTTAGCTAAAAATCCTTTCCATCAGCTGTCAGACCCATGAGAAAGGGTCATATTTGAAGTGTTTATCTTTGAGCCTTTGGTGCCGGGCTAGCATAGTGGGTGCTCAATGAATATTTATTAAATAAATTTGCATCTCAGTTATGAAGACGCAAACAGCAAGTGATAGAAACGTCATTCTTTCTCCTTTCCCCCAGTCTATCCTGTTACATGCACCTACTCACCTTGTTGATTACACTCCCAGCCAAATTTCCTGGAGTCTTGTAAGGCCTGTCCCAGCAGGGCAGCCTGATGCATCAGTTTCTTAGGAATACAGCCTACATTTACACAGGTACCGCCAAGACCTGCGAAAGAAAATCACACTTTCAATGGGGTGTGCGTGTGCGTGCGTGTGTGTGTGTGTGTGTGTGTGTGTGTTCTGATCTCCTCTGGCTTCTTTGCCCTGACATCAGCTGATCTTCCCATGGCATTCTGCTTCCATGTGGGGATCATTGCTTGATGGCAATGGCCACAGAGGCCACAGAAAACACTCATGGTTATGGGGATTCGTTGGGGAAGCTGATAGTTTACCACAAGTCAGGAGCAGTAAAGAGTATTAGATACAATCATTGGTCCACAGCAGCGTCTCTTTTCAACCAGCAGCCAAGTTACTGGCCCTCAGCCTCTCAGCCACTTGGTCCCTTGGTTTGTCTGCGAGCCAGAATGCTGGTCTGCTGCTCGGCCTCATAGTCCATTGGTCTCAGCACTGCTCCTCTGTTCTGTCCCATGGTCCCCATGCCAGCCTCTGGTGCCTCTGGTCATGGCCTCCACCACTTCAGACAGAGATCCATCCACTAGTGGTTCTTCTCCCAGTGGCCCTGTGTGTCTGAGACAGCTCTTCTACACAGAGAGATGGCTTTGATGGAGGTGTGGTTTTGTCTTTTGACAGACCATACCCCAAAAGAAACAAAGGGCGGTATAACCTGTCCATTAGGAAAATAGAGAACGCCTTCCAAATGGGATTACAACCACAGGCACGGAGGGTAAACTGAGAGTACACAACATAGGGACTATGGCTAGAAGGGTCATATTAATTGGCTACATCTCAGTGTGGTTTTACAGATCTACATGGTCGATGTTATTAAAACATGTAGAAATGACAATCACAGATAGTAGTGGAGCCAACACCAGACCCCAACAAAACTAACACAAGCTCTTAGTCCAAAGTGTCTAACCAAGAGTCCCCAGAGGAACTCCACGGATGAGCAAAATGTATGCTCTATGGATGTGTACCAGAACAGTTTCCAAAAACTCATTTAGTCTTAGGGATCAGAACTTGATTAATTAGATACATACAGCACCAAAGGCAAGACCCTCAGTATCCATTTTTTTTTTTTACTTTATATGGCTTTATGCCTCTTCTAAATTAGAATCTCTTCCACTTCAGGCTGCATAATGACATCTACTTTGAATCTTGAACAATATATCAGTCCTATATCAGTCAAAAGATTTTGGCAATGGCAGGAGTCTCTCTGGTTGCCAGAGAGTAGGCTATTTGTGGGCAGGAGTGGGACAGGAAGAATTGAGAGTGTAAAAAGAGGAGAAAGAAGAATAAAAGAGGTAAGGAGGGAAAATCTAAAGGCCAGTGTACACAGACTCAGGAGAATTTTATTAGAAAAAAATCAAGGTAAATTAGCTTTGCTGTATGAAATTCTCAGCTAAACTTTTTTTGTGTCAATTTAAATTTTAAAAACCATATTTTACCAAACAGGGTTCTGGGCAGGTAATAGCATAAAGACAGGACTTGCCAAGGTGTGGGCAAGCAAAGCGCAGGCAGAGGGCACCGGCGCCCATTGCTGTGCGGAAGGAGAAGGAAGCCTGGGGAAGAGCCTGCTGAGGGAGAGCGGCTGGACAGAGCCGTGGTCTTCCACAGTACGATGCAGCCCTACAGCCACCCAGCATAACGATTTCCATTTCACTTTCCTTCCGCCTCTGTTCTCCTAGTTCCCGAAAGTGGTCAAAACCAACCCAAAGACCGAGGATAATGTGGCCAGCTGGTCAAGAGCAAACAGGCAGCATGACATCTATGTGTCCTATTAAATACCCTGGGAAGGTCAGTAACCTAAAGTACACTGGGCAGTAGTGCCATGGAGCTGAGACCACGCCATCCTCTTCATTAAATTAGCTGTAAGCCTGCACATACACTAACTCAACAGACTATCATATAACCATTACAATCATCTTTGAAACTGAAGCACATATCCAGAAAAATGTCCACAGCAAACTTTGCGGGATACAATAAATAACGTGGTCACAATGACATGAAAATACGAGCATGCACACACATCACAACTGTTAAAATACTAGAGATTGTAGTTTTCCTTCTTGAAAAATTCTCTTTCCAATTTCACCACCTGTTAACTTTGCCATCTTAGACCAGTCCCTTAACTGTGCGGATAATCAGGAGGGTTAAAGACTATAATACAGATGAGCAGAGAGCAGTATCTATCACGTGTCCCCTAAGGTGCGTGTCAAACAGGCTAGGTCATGGTCCCTGAGGTTGTGGGGTCGCCCTCTGGTTTGTGGTCTGTCTTCATTTAACACATTGAGGAGGCAGGGTCAGTGTGGGGTGGGGTGGGGTGGAGTGTGCCCTAAAGTCACAAACTCAGAAGAGGGCAGGACTCAAATCACATGCAGACTCAATGGCACCCTTACGAAAGGCACATGCTATCTCAAGCCCTATCCTTGCTTGGGGCACATATTTTAGGGAGAAACAATCCGGGAGAAGAAGGATCTCACAAGCAAGGAAGAAGAGTCGGGATCAGCGCCTGGGGCCCCTGTGGGGGAGAGCTCCTAGACCCAGGGCAAGATGGACCACATTCTAGGGAACACCACACCCAGATGCTATAAGGAGCTGACATTCTTCTCCTAGGGCTGACACCCTAAATTTGGGCTTCTTGCCGCACAAACTGTGGGAAAATAAATTTCTGCTTGTTAAGGCCACTCACCTGTGGTCTGGTCTTCTTGTTAAAACAGTACAGGAAAAAACAAAACAAAGTACAGGATAACTAAGACAAGCAACACTGACACCAACAAAGAAAAGGAACTCACCCCAAAATGTGCCCTGAGGTGATGGGACCACAAAGTCTAGCACCATAACTTTCTTCCCCCAAATGGCAGCTTCCTGCAAAGAAGGTGACATACAAAGAGGGTGTCATTTTCCTGACATGCTCCCGATTTTCTTCTCCCCTAAAGGAACAGAGATTATGTTTGTGCGACAGGGCAATCTTTTCCCTTTCTTAAGCCGGTTATTATAATAAAATGTAGACGGCAAGATAATAGGGTTTGGGGTGCTTGTTTTCTCTTAAAGGAGAAGACATGCAATGTTGTGAACATTTATCTACACGTTTCATTTGTCTTCATACCTTAGCACACGAAAGGCCACCAGAACCACCGCCGATGACAATGAGGTCATAGTCATATGTAGACTCGTGTGACTCTTCCTGAAGGAGCGTCTGTAATAAACCACTCTGATGTGCCTACGTTCAAAGTGAGAGGAGACAGAAGAGAGCACAATTTGTTGAGATGCACCCAACCAGGATGCATTCCTTTTAAGATCTATGACCCACATAGGGCGGCACTGGAAATTTATTTGAATGATGCCCTAACCGGCTCTGGGGACATGTTTGTATCCAGCGTGATCTGATAGCGAGGCAGCTGTCAATCAAGTGCTGTGAAATGATAAAGTATCCTTTTTCAAAATGCTCTTTATTCTACTCACCTGGGCTATCCCCATCGTTTTCAGAAAACAAGTCTTACCCACCACCAGTTATATACATTTTAGTTTTACTGTTGTTTCATGAATGGATCTAATTTTACATCTGTATTAGAAACTTCCCACACAACTTTATTTTGTGTTTTCTTTCAGTGGTGGTGTCACGGGGGCTACACACCTGATCACCTTATCCATCGGCTCCCTCTTGTGACCAGAGGAAGGAGCTCGCTGGTAGTGACAAGAGCTCTATGCTGAACAGCTAACCCCAAGGTTGGGGCTCAAACCCACCAGCTGCTCTGCGGGAGGAAAATGAGAATTTCTCCTACTGGAAAGGTTGACCACCTCAGAAATCCATGGGGACAGTTCCACTCCGCCCTTTAGGGTCACTCTGAGTCAGAAATCTACTCAATGACAGCGATGAGATCAGAGGTAGCGTGGATGAGGTGAGAAGGTCAACAGGCAGGTGGCTTACCAACAGTTTGTTTTATTCACAATTGAGTTGCTTAACTCCATTACCCTGACTTCAGAAACACTACGCTGGAGTCAGCTCATCCTGCCAAGTACTATAACTGCTTTGTAATTCACCAGATACTGTACAGCCTGTTGAAACATTAGTACATAAGCCTCGTAGCAGCACCACAAGAAGGACCCCTTTGATGTCTTTACTCCCACTAGGATGGCTAAGATAACAACAACAACAAAAGCAAAGATTAAAAAGTGTGCATGAGGATCTGAAGAAACTGAAACTCGTCCTTTGTTGATGGGGATGCAAACTGGTACACCCTGTGAAGAGCAGTTAGTTTCTCAAAAAATTAGAAACATTAACAACCATATGACACAGAAATTCTCCTCCTAGATATATACTCCAAAGATTTGAAAGCCAAGACCCAAAGATTTCTATGCCAATGATCACTGCAACATTATTCACAACAGCCAAAAGGTAGACACAACCTAAATGCCCATCAATAGGTAAATGGACAAAGAAGAAATAGTCTTCAATGTCTTAGTCTACAT
Organism: Tenrec ecaudatus; assembly: GCF_050624435.1. Taxonomy (NCBI): domain Eukaryota; kingdom Metazoa; phylum Chordata; class Mammalia; order Afrosoricida; family Tenrecidae; genus Tenrec; species Tenrec ecaudatus. The sequence continues at coordinate 168,196,812 of NC_134534.1, forward strand.
AGACTACATAGTAGCCGTCATAGTCTACAAGAAACATTAGTACGCAGGAGAAATGAAGATCTGATACATGCCACAATATAGACAGAAATTGAGAACATTATGCTGAATGAAATAAATCAATCACAAAAGAACAGATTGATTTCTGTTTATATAAATGACCTCATTTATATATAAAAAATAAGGACATCTTAGTGGTTACTGGGGCAAGAGGGAGGGGGATCACGGTAGTTATGACTGCTCATGGAATACTGAAGTTTGGTTTATGGGGATAGAAAAATCTCACGAAGGGCCGGGCTATCACAGTCGATCAGTGTAACTGCTGTCAACACGTTGTGCACTGTAAAAGCTGAGTTGTAAAAGTTGTACAATGGAATTACAACAATGATGGGGAGTAGGGGAGAAGTTGAAAAAGATGCTTATATAAAAACAAATCCCTCATAAGTTTTGATTCGTAGTTTGGAAGTTTAGGATCATGGGTTCCTGGGACATCCTCGCTAACTGGCCTGCTTAGTGTTCTGATCTAAGTTCTAGTTCACTGTATTGTTCCTAGGGTCTTGGAACCTTGCACGCAGCCATCCAAAGCACAATAACTGGTGTCTATCTGCCTGCAGGGTGCGGACCGTGAGAGCCGAAGCTTCCCTGGGGAACTGCCTCCTGTTACGAAGCTCCAGGGACACAGCCACCACGCCTGCACATCTTGACCAGAGAGTCTAGAAAAGAACCCTGATCCAAAGGGGGAAACGCAGAAGAGACTTTCAAGTTTTTTTTCCGGAATTCAGAATTTCTGGACACTTAGAGGCTACTCAATGACAGCACACGTCATCAAATAATCTTTAAACCTTACACCAAAATAACTTCCTGAGTCTTACTCAAACCAAATTTAGCTGAACTAGCAAAGACTGTCCCTCAAGCATTATGCTCTTGGTAAGAGTTACCTGTGTGGGACCAAGTCGACGACAGTACCTTACAAGAGCATACAGGAACTTGCGGAGGCAAGGCAAAAAAGCAACCCTCACCACCACTGAGTCAACTCCAAATCATAGGGGCTTTTCTATGAATCCGTTCTTTAAAAAAAGAAAACCTCTTTATGAGAGTAGAAAGCCTTGTCTCTCTCCCACAGTAAACTTAAATTAACAGGGAAGAACTCAGAAAAGGAGGTGAGAATGGGGCCACAATGCGAAGAATATAATCAGTGTCACTGAATTATACATTAGAAAAAACTTGGTGTGTATTTGTTTTTGTTGTGTATGTTAACATGGACAAAACACACATGCACACCCCCCCCAAAATTTATAAATTATCAAGGGTTCATGAAGGAGGGAGGGTGGGGAAGAGGGGAAATGAACTGATGCCAAGGAATCAAGTAGAAAGAAAATGTTTTGAGAATGATGATGGCAACACATGTACAAATGTGCTTGACACAATGGATGCATGGATGGATGGATGGACGGACGGACGGACTGTGATCAGAGCTGTATGAGGCCCCACTAAAATGATTTTTTTAAATTTATTTTTCATATCCTCTTCCTAGCTTTTGAAGTTGGGTGTGCTTTTCCATATTCCAATCTTCCAAAAGACAAATGAAACTCTAAAAATAACTCCCCCCCCTACTTGTAAATACATTTTCAGATCATCTCCACAGCTCTGAACAAGACAGAATACTATCATCACCTGGAGAGTTCTGTCGCATCCACCCATATGCACTTTGTTCACAAAAATATTGGGCACGGTTCTCTGATTGCTGATCTCTGCCAGGACTTCTTGAACGGTGGCCCCGTTGTCTAAAGAATAAACAAAGAAAAACATGAAAAGGACCCCGAACTATTACTAGTTGAGCTGAAGTGTCACACCTCACAGAAGCTCACCCGCAAACCCTTGAAGAGTCATTACATTATATGAGTACATGCACTGATGGATGAGGGCACTGTGTGAGCGCATACACTGAGGGGTCAGGGCCAAGCTCTTCTTTCCTAAGAGGGAGATTATGTTTCCAGCAGGACTTGTGTCCATACCTTTTCCTGGGCCAGTTAATGCTCCGCTTGCCGACATTTACAAAATTCTAGTCTGTTCTGAGATCACCTCCCTGACCATGACTGAGCCAGACGGAACTGCTTCGAAGCTCTGTTCTGTCCACCACATAATCCCCTGCCCCTTCTCAACACCTGCCTATGTTAAGGGAGGACTGAAGGAAAGGAAGACTAGAAACTCAAAACCAACATGCTAAAAAAGCAGCGTGTTTCCTCATGTTCACACAACCTACACGTAGTAGAGACTACTTTCACTTATCAAAACTTAACGTATTTTACTAGAGTTGATAAGATCTATCTGAAATCCCTAAAATACTCCAAAGAAGGAGCTTCTGTGGTCTCTGCTTTCACCTCAAATACAAAATATATCTTTACAAATAATCTAAACCAGTCCCCAGTAAAATGATTTTTTAGAAATTTTATCACATATGGGTTCATTTTAGCTATGATTTAATATAGAACAGAGTAGCTCATCAAAATCAGAGATAAAACTAAACTGAATAGGAAAAATTAAAAAGAATCCAATTTCCCCCCTCCCCCCACTATCATGATCTCAATTCTCCCTTACAAATCTGGCTAGACCAGAGGATCTACATTGGTACAGATAGCAACTGGAAACACAGGGAATCCAGGACAGATGACTCCTTCAGGACCAGTGATGAGAGTGGCGATGCCTGGAGGGTGGAGAGAATGTGGGGTAGAAAGGGGGAACTGATTACAAGAATCTACGTATAGCCTCCTCCCTGGGGGAGGGACAGCAGAGAAGAGGGCGGGGGAGACATCGGACAGTGTAACATATGACAAAATAATAATAATTTATGAATTATCAAGGGTTCATGAGGTAGGGGGGAGTGGAGAGGGAGGGGAAAATGAGCAGCTGATATTAAGGGCTCAAGCAGAAGGCAAATGTTTTGAGAATGATGATGGCAACAAATGTACGTATGTGCTTGATACAATGGATGGATGTATGGATTGTGATAAGAATTGTACGAGCCCCCAATAAAATGCTTTTTAAAAAAGGAATCCAATCTATTAACATAACCAATAAACTCTATGCAGAAGCCATCATACATACCGATTTGATCCAGTTCCAAGATATTAAATGCAACTCCCAAAGAAGAAAAGAGTTCTTTAACCTGAAAGGAAATATAGGCATAGTAATGAGAGATGCCTTCCGTACATTTTCTTCAGGAATATGAGTTCTGCCCCATATGATAGTTTCCTATCCTGCCCACACCATGGTACTGTGGGTTAGGATTTGGGCTACTAATCACAAGGTCAGCAGTTCAAACTCACAAAACCCATGGGAGAATATGGCTCATTGCTCCCATAAAGACGTCCAGTCTCAGAAACCCTGGATATGGTTGTTTGAGTTGACACTGACATGACAGCAATGGGTTTGACACACACACATTCCCAGAATAATCTCTGCCAATCCCCTGTCTTCTTTTATCAGCTGGATCCTCAAAACACCAATCTAGAACCTGTCCCAAGTCTCGTCTGAACGCAAGGTAGACAAGATCCGATTGTCCACCTGGATATCCAGCAGACTGTTCAGACAGGGCATGCTCTACATGCAGCGTGTCTTCTTCCACATGCTCTTTCCTCTGCGTTTCCTTTCAACATCCACTAAGGCATTCGTCCATCACTTACCCATCAATGACCTACTCTGTGGCATTCACTGCTGTAAGTGCTTACAGTGTGACAATGAACAAGACACAGTCCCTGCCCTGGAGGAAGACAGATAAGGAAATGGACAATTTCATTATAGTACCATTCACTTAAGGAAGCACCGCCAAAAGTCGGCAGAGGAACAACGGCTTGGACATCACTCGAGAGTGGGTTAGAATGCAGTATCAGGCCCGGACTCAGAATCAAGAATTGAACCACTTTCAGAAGGCCACCCTCTTCCCACCCACACAGACACTTCCCATCCATCCAATTTATTACGAAGACTTAACGATTCTCTATTTTCAACAAACTGCTCTAGGTCCTCATGGCTGCTATCTTATTTCACCACCACCATCTACTACAGGAACTGACCAGGAACATCTAATAATGCTGTCTGCATCCACTGTTGTCCCTTTAAGTTCTACAAACTGCAGCCAAAGTGGGCCTTTAAACCAACCCACTTTTTACTGGAATACTTAGAATTCTTCAATGCTCTCGGTCCTCGAAATAAAACCCAGAGGTTCCACTTCTGGAGTGGAGGTGTGCAGGGCTCCATGGACCCACTGCTCTCCCAGACAATCACAGCTGCACAGGCCTGCAGGGGGCTACTGTCAGTCAGCACTGACTCAATGCAGGGAGAGGTGAAAATTCTAAAAACTACTCAGATTCTCTGCAAATTGTCCTAAGGTGATACAGGGGTAAAAAACAAAACAAACAAAAAAACCTGTTTACTCAGAGAAATCTAATAAAAATAGCAAGTCCAAGGCACTTGAGTGTCAACTAACTCCCCTGGCCCTAGATGGTGCTGGTTTTAGTTGCCTGGCATCATTCCAACTCCATCACGAGGCAGGGATCCAGGACAAAGGTCCACTTCAAGTGGACGTGGTCAGGGGGAAAATGAGCTTCCCTGTCCCCTCAGCTCCCAGCTAAAGGATTTGGTATCTCACCAGAAGGGCAGGCCACAATACTGCACAATCTCCCCACACCTCAACTCTGTGTGGCCAAGAGGCCGGGATCCCTTCTTCTAACCAAACCCTGCTCATAGGTCGCACCCTCTACTCCACCGGCAGAAGGTGGAAAATAGCAGGACCCTAAGGACCCTCGCCCCAGATTACTCCCAGGGTGAGACTCCACTCAAGGCGAGGCAATGCGAAAAGGTGAGGTGCTGCCACTGTTTACGGTTCTCAACCTGTGGGACCCCTTTGGGAGTCGAACGACCCTTTCACAGGGGTCGCATGATTCATAACAGTAGCAAAATGACAGTCATGAAGTAGCAACAAAAATAATGTTATTGTTATGGTTGGGGGTCACCACCACATGAGAAACTATGAAAGGGTAGCAGCCTTAGGAAGGCTGAGAACCACTGGCTTACACGGTCCCCGCTCACAAAGCAGGAGTGTTACTCTGATTTTAGTGGGACGCTATCTCAGCCCCAGCCACCGAGTGGAGACTCGCGCGCGTTTAACTATGGAAAGAGGCAGTCAGTAGGAACGGAGATCACTAAATTCTCCCAAAAGTTACTGTGAGGAAGTTCAAACCTAAGAAAGTTCTCAAAAGCCATGGGGATTTTGGTGATCAACAATTATGGGTAGGCTGGTAGCAACAACAAGAACCAAAGAGAGCAGGGGGAATTGAGTAACTAAAACTAGCCCTCCTCCAGTGAGCACAGACTTCAAAGAACTGTCCCAAATGCTCCCCCTGCAGAGAAGTCTGGGTTTAACTGGATCAGGCTGTACAACCTAAATCCCAGGGCATTGTGAAAACAATAATGAGCCTGCAACGAGTGGAACCTAAGAGCCATGTGTGACCAAGAGGCAGACAATTAATGAGAGGCATGCTAAATCTCCTGTCATCCACGGCGACCATGTGCACACCCAAGGCTGCACCCTCTAACAAGCAGCATGAGAAGCTTCCCCTTGGATTAGACATAAACCTTCCTGAAGCATGATACAAGAGCATTAACCTGTGTGGACCATAACAAACTATCTACAGCCTTCAGAAGAAGGGAATTGCAGACCACACCACTGCGCTCATGCAGAACCTGAGCAAGAGGCAGTTGTATGAGCAGAACAAGGGAACGTGCATGGTTTGAAACCAAGAAGGGTGCTTTACACCAGAGTCGCATCCTCTCCTCATCCGTATTAAATCTGTATGCTGGGCAGGTAATCAGAGAAGCTGGACTAGATGACGAACAACATTATCAGGATTAGAAGGCAGCTTACTAACAACTTGCAATATGCAGATGACACCACCTGGCTTGCTGAAAGTGAGGAGGACTGGAAGGGCTTGCTGATGAAGATCAAGGATTGCATGACTACTCAACGTGAAGCTAACAGAAAGGTGGGTGAAGGGAAACAACGGACAGTGCAAGACATGAATGAAATAACAATATCTAATTGATCAAGGATTCACAAGGATAGGAGGGTGAGGGAGGGGGTGGGGGGTGGAGAGGAGCTGATAGCAAGGGCTCAAGTAGAAAGAAAATGTTTTGGAAATGCTGATGGCAGCATATGTACAAGTGTGCTTGATACAAGTGAATGATGGCTTGTTATAGGATTTGTAAGAGCCCCTCAACAAAATGATTAATTTTGTGCAGATGCCAGATTTAACAAAGAAGTCATGATAAATATGTTAAAAGAATGAAAATACAAAAATAGACTTCAGGCTAGGAGAAGCAGTTCCCAGAACCTCCCAGGATTGGTGGGGAAATAGTCATAAAGTCCAGCAGACAGGCCTGGAATTATGCATGCTTTTTCAGGGCTTTTTTTTTTGGGGGGGGGGCTAGTTTTTAATCTTTTTTTGTTTTTTTCTCTTTCTAGCCAATCTTTTGTTTTCTTTTTGTTTGGTCTCTGTTACTGTTTTGCTTACCTACATAAGATGGGCATGGGAAGCAAGCCGAGGAGACAGCAACGGGACCAATGGTTCCAGAGGGACTTGGGGAGAGAAGGAGGCGGGGGAAAGGAAAGAAGCCGTGAAAAGGCAGGGGAACAACTAGAGAGTTAAAAGCAACAATGAGGAGGACATCGTGATCTTGGTGGTATTAGAGCAACAGCAAGCTAGCTGAGAGGTATTACTAAGAGGCAGAAGGGTGAGCGCGATGGAGGGGCAGGGGGAAGGTGAAAGGAAACAGCAGAAATATCTAGGAAGCAAAGTTATGGGCTATGGATAGAGGTATAAACATAGGTGTACACTTATGTAAATATATTAATTCATAAAAATAGAGATATTGGCTTATGTACATATATTTATATGGCAATACATTGAGAAAGTAGACAGACTTTGAGCCTCTGCTCTAGCCCTCCCTCAAAACAAAAACACTTTGTCCTAACAACCTTGCATTCTATGATGCTCACCCTCCTGACATGATTGCTGGAGACAAAATGGGTGCATAAGCAAATGTGGTGAAGGAAGATGATGGTGCCTGGCTATCAGACGATATACTGTCTGGGGCATTACACACTTGAAGTTAAACAAGCGGCCATCTAGCAGAGAAGCAACAAGCTCACATGGAAGAAGCACACCAGCCTGTGCAATCATGAGGTATCAATAGAATCAGGGAACAGGCAGAAGGACCCCCCCAAAAAAACCCAAACATGTTGTTGAGATGAGGGGGGTCAGAGATGAGACCAAAAACCCATCTGTAGACAATGGGACACTTTCTCACAGAAGGGTCAAAAGGAAGGGATGAGTCAACCAGGGTGGAGTCAACAGGGTGCAATAGAGCGCCAATGAAACACACAATATTCCTCTGGTTCTTTGAGGTTTCCTCAGCCCACACCCTGCCAACACTAACACGATCCCAGTCTTTCCTTTCAGTTCTGGCTATACCAGAGCATGTACACTGGTACAAATAAGAGCTCACAACAGGTCAGATAAACCCCTCAGGAACAGAATGGGAGTAGCAATACCAGGAGGGTGGGGGAAGGTGGGGAGAGAAGAGGGAATCTATGAGATGGACATATAACCCCACTACCAGCAGGGGCACCAATAACAGAAACATGGGTGAAGGGAGACAGAGGCTGGTATAAGATATGAAAATAATAATAATTTATAATTTACCAAGGGGTTATGGGGGGTGGGGAGAGAAGCTGATACCAAGAGCTCAAATAGAAAGTAAATGTCTAAAAAATGATGATAACAACATATGTACAAATCTGCTGGATACAATCGATGTATGGAATGTTATAAGAGCTGTAAGAGCCCCAAATAAAATGATTTTTTAAATGAATGAAACTAAACTAGGTTTAAAGAAGTAAAGGAAGGTATTATGACAATGCTTCATCCAACAGGAAATCTTGAAAATGAAGCAGTCCAAGGAAATGGTTTCACTACACACAAAGAACCTAAAGATTAGCAGCTGACTTCTTATCAGAACCAACGGGTACCCAAGGCAGGTGGATGAAGCATAAAATGTGCTGGTGGGGGGCAGGAGGTGGTGGTCACCTCAGACTTAGAGCCAGCAAAATGACCTACCAAAAAATGAAGGAGAGAAAGCGGTTTTGCAGCTCCTCAAAATGTTCACATTGGCTGTAACAGCACAAGGAGATGAGAAACGAATACCGCTGTACCAGGGGAAGAAATGAGTAGCAGATGGTAGCATAAATCCACAAGAACAAATAAAAGATATGCATACATGGCAAGAAAATTAATACATTAGTCTCCATCAGCATTAATGGCTTCTTTCTTCTCGTTTAGGGCTTCAAAAGACATAAAACCATATACAATGATGACCATAGCAAGGCATCGTTCGCTCTGCAGCCTATATAGATGTGATACAGGAAACGGGGAAAGACGGGGAAAGAGTGAACACAGAGGAAAGTTAATAAAATTCAAGTTAGTACACATTTGAAGCACACTGGTAAGTTAAGATGTACGCAAGTGCTAGAAAATTACTAAAGATAATACAAATTTCACATGAACCTTTTAAAGCCCCCTAGTAAAAAGGGGGGAATTTAAATGAATTAAAATGTTATGCTAGAATGCAAAATAAAAGCAACAGAAAATGAGGAATGGAAGATCAGAAAACATGAGAAATAAAAACAAATAGCAAGTAAAACAAAATGGTAGCTAGAAATCCAAATCCATCGAGATTCTGTGCGAATGAATTAAACAATCCAAATTTTTTTAAGGTCCAACTATATCTGTGCTGTCTGCACACTTTAGATTGAAAGGAGAAATGGACAATCTGCAATGATAGCCGGAGACTTCACGATACCACTTTCAATACAGGATAAAATGAAGCTGAAGGTCAAAAAAAGACACAAAACTATGACCAACTAGACCTATCTAAGGATCATGTCAGCCAACAGAATACACATTCCTTAAAGTACACATGCAAAACTGTGAGCTTGACACAACTTGTTACTAGCCTAACCCAATCGTTCGTGCGTTTGCTAGTTATTTCCCGTGGATCATGATTTTGACATTGTTAAGTTTCAAAATAATAAAGGTCTCCATCTTGTAAAGGTTCTAAGTGACTGTGCTTAGGATCAGGACACATTTGCCCACAGTCCGTCCGTGTTTCTCCCTGGTCCCTTAAAGGGAGCGTGCCACATAGCTGACACTACCCATCTCAGAGCCTCACAAACAGTCTTTCGCTTCACTGAAAAGCTCAGGGAACCAAGGATCCACGGAATGCTGTCGCCAGGTCAAGGCCAACCCAGTTTATCCCACAAGTGGGAAGGCTTGCTCCCGCGGGAGTGCCGAAGCTCGCGCAGAGCAAGGGCCCCGTGCAGTGGGCGCGATCGCACCCTCCGGAGCTGGCCTTCCCGAAGCGACCTGGCGCCCGGTGCAGTCCAGGGGTGCGCTCCACCCGGGGTGGGGCGAGGGGCGCTGGAACCCGGCGAGCCTGGCTGGGGGGCGAGGGGCCCGGAGGGCGGACGCGCCGCGCCTCGCCTACCCGCGCGCTGTGCGGACAGTAGCTCTTGCTGAAGATCATCACTCGGTTGTCGTCGATGAGACCCAGGACACGGCGCCGCAGCTGCTCGCGGGACTCTCCGGACAAGTGGCTGGTGTCCGGGGGCGACATGCGGGCTCGGCGCCCGGGGGGCGACGACTTGGGGGCGCCGCGAACGCCGCCCGGTCGGCGGTTGGGACCCGTGCCCAGTTTGCCCTGGCCAGCCGACGTCTTGGCGGGCGACAGCGGAGGCTGCGCCATGACTTCGCCGGGCCGGGTTTCCTCAGAGGCGGAGAAAGGGAGGGCAGCGGCCGCAGCACTGGAGGCGCGGGAGTTAACCACGGACACCAAACTACGCCTCGCCCTCCGGCGGCCGCTCGCCCCGCCCCCGCCCACGCCCACGCCCCTGCCCGGCCACGCCCCCGCCCGGCCACGCGCACGCGCACTGGGGCGCCGGTCGGTTCCGCGCATGCGCTCGCCGCTGGGCAGGAAGGGGCGGGGCTCCCGCTCTCCCTCCTCTCCCGCGCGTCGCTGCACCTGTGGTCGGTGCGACGCCGCCCGAGGGGCCTGAGGCAAGTTTCCACTCCGAAACGTCTCCACCAACCCCACAGGGGCGTTCTCGTAGAAGAAAACAGGCGACTTTAAGGACAGATGTGTCATGTATAAACTCACTGCCGTCGAGCTGATTTCGACCCTATAGAGCCGGATGGAACTGCCCTGGTGGGTTTCGGAGACGAACTCCGCAGGGGTAGGAAAACCTCATCTCTGACCGATCAAGCAGCATTTTGGATGAGTTTCCTAGTTGTTCAACCCCTCTGGTGACCAGGTAGAGTTTAAGAAGCTCCGTGCTAATCGGCCGTCCCCAAAACAATAAATAACAATTTCACTGGCACTAGGTCGCTTGCGACTGGGAAGGGGTAGTGTTTCTCAGCCCTATAAAATAGCTAGGAGTCGATAATCAACTATGTCGTGGCTTAAATATCTCATCTATGGAGCCATCTGCGGTCTATTCAAAATTAGCCCGATGGTCCGTCCCCGGGAGAGAGAGGTTTTCTATTCCTGTGAAAGATCTCGGAAACCCGCAGCGGCAGCTGTACCCTCTCCTGTGGGGTCGCCCTGAGTCAGCATTGAGCATCCTCCAACCCAGCCGTGTTCTGGTTCCTTGGAGAGGCCTTTACTGTTGTTTGTTGGTTTCTTTATGGCGTCCTCCCATCACTAGAAAGTCAGGTCTCGGGGTGGGGCTGGGGAGACTTACTGTTTTAATTCACAACTGCAAGGCGTGATGGGTGTTGGAAAGGTGAACCCAGCTGCCCTATTGGCCACAATGAATGTCAGGGCAGAGAAACGAAAGGAAAATTCACACGGAGCCCCCTCCCACCTTCTTATTGTTAGTTATTTATCTTCTCCATCTTTTCATCAATTTTACCATCGAGCTGTTTATTTTACTTATATTTTTCAAAGTATTTTTCATTGTACTGTTCAGATCTACTTTACCGTTTTTCTATTTTTAATTTCTACATTTACCCTCGTTAATTCTTTTGTTTAGCTTTCTTGCAGTCCACTTTGCTTTTTCCTATTCATAAAAATCGAACATATAATATATCTCCCCCTTGTTTCTTTTCGAAAAAATGTTAATTTTGCAAAAATAATACATGGTCATTCTTTTTCCAAAACCTCAGGCAATATAGAAAAGTAGGGGAAAAACTAAGACTAAGTTTAATACTCCCCTCTCAAATCTCAAATGATGAACTCAGTTGAACTCTTGTGGCTTTCCTTAGCTCAGATGAGCCAGGAAACAAGGTGATAAACTTAAGTAACAGCTTGTGTCTAGGTTGCCCTGGTACATTTGTCTCTTCAGCTGTAGCTGAAGTCCAGTAAAAATGTTTTTAAAAACTCTAGTAAAGAAAGTTAAAACTATCTATATTCAATGTATTATGACTATCCTTTCATGTATGTCTATAACATTTAAGCAGCTACAAACATATACGAGTATGTAAATTGTGCCATACAATCATGCTAATTTTTAAATGAAATATTAGAAAATTAAAAGAACTGAATCAAACTGGTGACGTTGTTTTTTAAATAATCATTCTTCCAGGAATAAAAGAAACTTTTTTTTATGTTTTCAGGCACCATTTCTAATAAAAATGCAGCCTCATTTTCCACCCTTTAAAGTACATTCAAAAACTGGAAGAAAAAACCCCAACACATCAGAAAGCCAACCGCACATATGTTGGATTTCTTTTGCTTTCATATGTATTCTTGCTAAAATGATGAAGGAGCTATCGTGACACTGTCAGGTGTTTGCTCACCACAAGGTCCACAGTTCAAACTCATGTGTCGTTTCCATGGGAGAAAGTTGTGACAATCTGCTCCTGTAAAAATGTACAGCCTTAAAAATCCTCCAGGGACACTATGAGCTGAAATCTATTCAATAGCAGTAATAATTATTGCTATAATTTTATTGTTCTTTTATCCATGTTCTATTAATTTATATTTCTTCCAGCTTATTTACTATGTCTATAAATGTTTTCCATTGTATTTATTCTATTAGTACTATTAACTACACGTATTTTTTGCTATTTGAATGTGGGTTATACACTACATTTCCTTTATTTTATTTTTGCTTACTTTCCTCGGCTCTGCAGCTTTTTTTAAATCATCAGATCACTTTCTTTGATCTTGTTATCTCTTCTTTGAAATTCTGTACCTTTTTTTTCCTGAGTGCCTTGTCCTTGGTTGGTGTTTCTTAAAAAAGATATTTTTTTCTCACGTTTTAAAAATCATAGAGGACTATTTGTGTGAGTTCACCCAAAGCTCATCTGCATGATTTGTCTGGGATATGTTTTGCATCTACAATTTGTTTATGTGTTCTTCTCATCCTTTTTAGTATCACGTATGTTTACATCCTGCAGTGCCTCCAACAGCTGTCACAGATTCAGCTTGGCCATCAAACTCATAGGCCACAGTCAGTTTAAATCTAATAACATGCTTAGACCTCTGTATAGGTGGACACAGGACACCATAATCCACATGTGCGGCTGCAGCTGAGAGACAAATGTATATGGGCCACCTTGACACTAAGAAGCTGTTACTTCAGTTTATCACCTTTGTGTGTGTGTGTGTGTGTGTGTGTGTGTGTGTGTGTGTGTGACACAGCCTGACTCACCTAAGCTAAGAGAAGTGAAGCCACAAGAGTACAATTTATTTCATCATTTGAGCAGTGTTGAGGGGGAGATTCGCTTCCTCCTCTCCAGAGTGTGAAGGCAGCTAAGGGCTAAGACTGAAGCTCTCCAGGGAAAGAAGAGCTACCTTCCCCTTCCCCCATGGAGTTTACCTCCCATGGAGGTTCGGAGGGTAATGAAAGTGCCTGCTCAAGCGGAAACTTCAAATTATGCCAGCTGCTCCCCTGTCTATGAATGGAGACCTTAAGTCACCTTGGAACAGATTCACCTTATTATCTCTGAGTGGTTTCGGTAAGTCATATAAATGCAAGGCAAGTAGGCACTGGTTTCTTTTCTCTCCGTTTCTGTGTTCTGTTTGGTTTTGCTTTGTTATTGAGACAGGGTATTAATGGATGCTTGCTTTCTTTTGCCTTTCCCTCCAATGAGCCCTTAGTAGACGGAGCCAGGGAAGAAGTGGCGGCAATTTTGCACTGGCTCCATGGGCTTGCTGAGAGAAAGAGATTGGGACTCTGAGGGTGCCTCTTATTGGAACCAGATCTTCTGAGAAATTGGCATGACATCACCCACGATCCCCTGGCAGGAACAGGTTGTAGTGGTCCAGAGGGGAATCCTCTGTAAGCAAAGAGCAGAGACTGGCTGAATCTATCTTGGTCCGGGCTCTCTAGAGGAACAGAACCAGTGTGAGAGACGAAAGTCATTGATCAAGTTGGCCTCAGACACATGCACAATGGATCTCAGTGCTGCCGGTTCCTGCACTATGGGGATCAGAGGATTGTTATCCAGAGGACTTTCATTGGCTGGTTTTTGGAAGTAGATTCACAAGCATTTCATTGTCATCTATATTAAGTCTGGAAGTTTTGTATTAACCTGAACAGAAACATAACAACACATAACTCTCCACTGACAGACATGTGGTAACCATATGTGAGATTCATTGGCTAGGAATCGAACCCAGCTTTTCTGCTTCATAGGCCAAAATTCTGTATTGAGTCCTCAATGCTCATATCCACGTATGGTGAGATGTATATGAAGAGAGAAACTTAAAGAGGGAGATTTATTTATTTATTTATTTTTTCTTATTTGGGATTTAATACATATATAATATTCCATATTTCAGTCACATCAAGTAGAATTGTACAATTATTACTACAGTTTCTGAATAATCTTTTTCTATTTGGACTCCTTGACATAGTCTCCCTTTTACTCCAAACCACCCCCGCCCCCCCACACTGCACCCAGAAGAGAGAGAGAGCTGTTTTGAAGAATGACTTGGGAAGCTAGCAAGTCCAAACTCTGTGGCTGGAAATTCCACCAGTCTGTGCCCCAAACTGGTAGGGCTGTGGTCAGGGAGTGAGAGGAATTCTGGTAGAATGTTCAGTTGTAGTCTGGAGGTAGAATTCTCCTTTGGGAAACCTCTGGTTTTACTTCTGGGGCCCTCAATTGATTAGATGAGGCCCAGCCACATGATGGAAGGTAGTCCACTTAACTTGAGGCCAGCTTGTTTTTGCTGCTGCTGTTGCCGTTAGTTGTGGCCAAGTTGGTTCCAATTCCTAGTGACCTCGCGGGCAGCAGCGCATACCCTGCAGCATCCTCCCCATTGTTGTCATGGCTGAGCTCATTGTGGCCGCGGTGTCAGTCCACCTCCTGAAGGTCTTCTTCTCTTTTGCTGCAAGCCTGATGTCCTTTTCCAGGGTCTGTTCTCTTCTGAAAGCACGCCAAGAGAACGTGAGAAAAAGCTTGCCATCCTCACTTCCAGAAGGCTGTGCTCTGTCCAAGACAGGCTTGTTCTCTTGGCCATCTAGGGTACTTTGAATGTTCTTTGAGAGTGCCGTAGTTCAAGTGCATTGATTCGTCTTCAGGCTTCCACATGCAACACCCACTTTCACATACATACGAGGCAGGTGAGAATGCCATGGCTTGGTCGGGCATACCTTTGTCCTCAAGTGTCATCTTGGCTCCTGAGCACTTTAAGGAAGTCTCTCGCAACTGCAGCCTTACCCAATGTGGTAAGTCATTTCATTTCTCGTCTGCTGTGTCCATGAGTACCCATTGTGGATTCAAATCACATGAAAGTCTTGACAACTTCAGTCTTTTATTTGTTTATCACGATGTTACCTTTTGGTCCAGTTTGGGGGATTTTTGTCGTCTTTATATTGAGTTGAAATCCATACTGAAGGCTGCAATCTTGATCTTCATCGGCAAGCGCTTCCCCTTCGCTTTCAGCAAGCAAAGTTGTGTCATGAGCATATTGCAGGTTATTCCGGTTATTGATAAGTTTTCCTCCAATCCTGACGCCGTGCTCTTCTTATATTTCAGTTTCTCAAATTATCCTCTCAGCACACAGATGGAAGGAGTAGAGTACACGATTCTGGCGCACACCTTTCCCGGTTTTAAACCACGCAGCATTCCCACGTTCTGTCGCACAAACTGTCTCGTGATCCGTGTGCAGGTTCTGCATGAGCAAGTGTGGTGTTCCAGAGTTCTTAAGACTACCCATGTTTCCGATGGCCCACACAGTTGAATGCCTGTGCGCAGTCAATAAAACACAAGTGAACATGTTTTTCCTGGTCTTCTCTGTTTTCAGCCAAGATCCATCTGACATTAACTGCTGTATTCCTTCTTCCACACCCTTTTCTGAATCTGGCTTGAAGTTCTGGCAGATCCCTGTCCATGTACTGCTACCACCATGGTTGAATGATCTTCAGCGGAATTTTACTAGCATGTGATATTGATGATATTGTTCTATAATTTGAGCGAACTGTTTGGTCACCCCTCTTTGGAGTGGGCACAAATATGGATCTCTTCCAGTTAGTTACAAATTTCTTGGCATAGGCGAGTGAGCCCTTTCAGTGCTCCATCAACTTGTTGAAATTTTTCATTTGGTAATCTGTCAATTCCTGGAGGCTTATTTTTCTCTAAGACCTTCCAAGCAGTTCATCTTGAACTTCTTCCTTCAGTATCATCGGTTCTTGATTATATGCTACCTTTTGAAATGATTTAATATTGACTAGTCCTTTTCAGTGCAGTAACTGTGTCTTTCTTCCATCTTCTTTTGACACTTCTTGAAGCATTCAATATTTGGCCCATAGACTATTTTAATATTGCAACTCAAGGCTTGATTTTTTTCTCCAGTTCTTTCTGCTTAGGATATGTTGGGCTTGTTTTTCCCTTTTCAGTTCTCTAACTCCCGATCTTTGCACATTTTATTATAATGCTTTGCTTTGGCTTCTTGAAAAATACTTTACTTTGTTTTAAATAAGACCAGCTATTTAAAAAAATAGTTTGTTTTTAAAAAGGTCAAGTTATTTAAATGTCGATCACATGTAAATATTTCAGAGCAACATCTACCCTCGTGTTTTATCAAACAAGTAGCCAAAATGACACATAAAATTAGCTATCACAATCTATCCCTTGCTAAGCTGACACCCCTGCACACCTCACAGTACCATACTTAATCTCCAAACAAATGTAATGACAATGTAATATAATGTTGTGTGCCAGTGAGTCAATTCTACCACAAAGAAACCCTACATGACAAAGGCCAAGGGTCCCACCGCTGCCTAGGATGTAATATTGTTGAGAGCAGGTTGCTAGGTCTCTTCCCTGTTATAGTGGCATGTGGGCCGGAGCCACCCACCCCTCAGTTACCTCAGTTATCAGAGGAGTGATTAACCATGGAACCACCAGGCTTCCTTGGCATGATTGAATTCTCCTTTCTGCAAGCTGTGCCCTCCAGACTTCACTGGGTACTCACACCACGTGTGGCTAAGGCTCTGGCCTTGTGACTAGGCATGAAAAGAGTCTCAGGCGAGAAACCCTGCCTCTGCACGTCCTTAGAGTTACAAACAATGTGGGTAGGGAAGATTTCGGGGCCGAGCTACAGGATGTCTGCCAATTGGAGTGAGTGCAGGATGAAAATAATGAAATGAGATGGGAAGGCGTGGGCACTTAACATCGTTGACTCACATAGCTGTTCTCTTATCTGGCACCCACATCTCTACTTCCCTGGGATCCCCTAAGCCCTGGGGCTAAGGCAGGTTCTCCTCCAACCCTCCTGGCTCAAACTCCATCTCTCTTGCCTCCCCAGAGCTGGCAGGACCCAGGATCTGCCAGCAGTGGGGATTCCTGCACGGATTCAGGGTGTTTCAAAGCATTCTCAGCAGCCCATCTCCACTTTCTGCTGGATAGCCAGTTTTATTTTCCACCCAGCTGGAACTCTGGTGGTGTAATGGGTTACTTGTCCGGCTGGTAACCAGGGTCAGCTGTTGGAAACCACCAGCCTATCCACAGGAGAAAGATGAGGCTTTTCTATCCGGGAAAGATTTACAGTCTCTTAAACCCACAGAGGCAATTCTTCTCTACCCTATAGGGTCACTATGAGTCCGAACGCACTTGATCGCAGTGAATGAGTGACTGTGGAGTCCTCCCCGCTGGAAGGAATTCCTCCATTTATCCGAGCCACGCAGAAGTCACAGTATGCACTTCGAAACCTGGCCACTAGATGGTAGCGGGACTTCTTGGGAAAAAGAGTTCTCAGACAGCTGCTTTCTCAGGGAGCTGCTCAGCTTCCAAGGTTCCCCAGGCGCTTCTTCCTCCTTGCTGTCCAAGGGCACGTACTGAGGGGAGGGAGGACAGCGACCACACCCCTTTTGACCAATGTCTATGGGCTGCCAACAGACAGCGCGCTGCCAATTTGAGGACAACCCTCACCCAACGGATCCCAGGGGAAGGTCAGAAGCCCAGGTCAGTTTCAACTCAGTGACTGCCTCTCCCGGGCTGGATTGACTTCCTTCTCCTTGACTTTATTTTCCCTTCCCTTCCCTATTTTTTCTTGCCTGCCTGCCTTGTTTTATCATTCAAAGAGATGACAACAGATTCCCTGGGGTAATTGTTATGAATACACATTGCAAAATGTCATGGGACGGGGCAGAAGTGCCAGTCAGGAACATCAAACAATTACAATGGAAATGGTTTGAAAATGATGAGGGCAAAGAATGTACAGATGTGCTTTATACAATTGTTGTATGTATGGATTGTGATAAGAGTTGTATGAGTCCCTAATGAAATATTAAAAAAAAAAAAAAGGAAATGAAGGGAAGAGGGAGTCTCTACTTCTAAAGAAGGTAGGGAAGCAATTCCGGAGAACCATCATCCTGAGCCAGAAGGCACATGGAGGAGTTGTCGAGTAAAATGTTCCAGAGACCTTGTTCTGAGGAGGGAATGATTTCAGACAAACAAACAACAAAGCACCCAAAAGTCAAATTAATGAAAAGTCATCACAACCCCTTTGACTAATTTTGAGCGACTTTGATTCCCTATTCTTTTGGAGATAGGGAGCATGGAATCCAGAGAAGTTGTTACTTTGCTGGAGTCTGTATTAGCGCTTTACTTCTCAACAGTTGGTTTACGGAAGGCTACTTTTTATGGTGGGAGCCCACTCCATTATGTGTCTCGATGTAAATTATCTCTCCTTGGAGTTGAGTCCCACTCTTAACAAGCAATGTGAAAAAGCTTTGCCTTCAAGCCCTGTGATTTTGAAAGTAGATTATGGTCACCACACATCTAGCCATCCCAAGGAGGGGCAGTCTTCCCTCTCAGGGACTGGCCTGGGTGAGTCATTAATGGAAATTGGGGTCTCCGACTCCTACGGAATCCTGAGTCCTGTCACTGCCAAGATGGTGTGGGGCTCCAGAACCAATCTTGCAAGCTTTTCAGATCTGCAGTGGTGAACATCTCTCAGTCACGGCCCCTGTCCTGCTTCCATGTCCCCGCGCCCAACTGTAATGAAATGATCTGCTGTCAGCCACAATTTTGTGACAAATTTCCTTAGCTTTCTCTATTCTATTGTTACAGGGCACCAAGGAGACCCCCAAATCTCAGATATAATTTAAGGAGAACATGTATTCAGCTTGAAACAAGGCAAAGACAAGATGCAGACAAAAACATCATCTGGACCAGGGAGATACAAGGGCACAATGGCAGAGATTCAGGGACCTATAAGGGCCCTCGGAGGGCAAAGGAAACTGCCACAGAGGCATGATCGGTGGCAGATGAATGCATCGCGGTTGCAGGTGAACTGCAGAAGTGGGAACTGGACTGTGATTTGGACACACACAGTATGCTAGGCAGCAGACCTTGGCAGTCAGGGCAGGACTCATGACTTTGTAACCCAGTATGGTAGTCTCCTTGAAAGACACGCCAAGGCAAGCCTCTGAGGGTGATTGCTTCTCCCTGGGCGGGTTAGTGGGGTGGAAGCAATCCACTCTCTAATGCACTCTGTCAGAGGACAAGACTGTTCACATCCTTGTTAACGGTCAGAAGGAATTCAATGGAGATTTAATAAGTGGGGGAGGGGGGATGGGAAGGGGGTCTCTTTAAACTGATTTTGGGCTTTCTATAGCACTTCTGCAAACCGATTGCTCAGAACTTCAGCTCCAATCATTATAATTAGCAACATGGCTGTGAATCCTTTGGACAGTACTATGGCCTCATGCTGATGATCTCCCTCATCCAGATGATTAGTCTTTGTTTATTCTGCGTCCTGTGTAAGACTTCATAAAGGGATCTTTATAAAATATATTTGAATTTAGGGGTCTTTCCCCCATCATAGGACCAGTCCACATGTATGCATTTCTATATCCTGGCTTGGCCATCTCCTCAGGAGACTTAGAGAAAGATTTTGAAGAATTGATCAATGTGATTATGGCATCATGTGGTCAACACAGGATGCAGAAGTGAAAGTAAGGACACAATAGGATATGAGACAGATGGATTTGTTAGGTAGCTAGATTCAGGGACAAGGTGGGGTTGTCCCTCCCATGCCTGCACAGTCCCCATAGAGGAGGTTGGAAGGAAATCAGGCTACCATTGGACACCTATGAAGACCCCCAAACTGAGCATGCTCAAATTCAAGCCCCTGAGCCAGGTGGGAGGTACAGGCAGCCCAAACTAGACCCAGGCTCATAACATCACCCAGGTGTGCTCAACCCAGCCATTGGGGTCAACCAATACCTTCAACCTCTCATTCCCCTAGCCAGTGGGTAGGCTAGTAATAAAGGCAGGAAGCACATTCTGGAACTCTCTTTCAACCTGTGCTCTCTCACCCTTCTTACTCTCCTGTTCTTGCTGGTGCGTCAACCTCTCTGGCCCCAGTTCTGCCTGTGTGGGTGCGCTGTACCATGAGGTTGCCCGTGTTCAGTTGTGAACTTCCATGCAGTTTCTGCGTGGCTTGGACGGCTTCCCAGGGATTGCTGATGCTCTTTGAGACTGTAAAACCTGAACCTTGTCCTGTACTTCATAAAAACCCACATGGATGACAAAATAGGCGGGCTTTGTTGTGAATGCTTTCATGGTGTGAAGCCAAGAATTGAGGTATTAGCCACTCAAGAAACCTTACAGGTTCAGGTGAAAGAAGTAGAAAAATTATTTTAAGGAGAAGAATGCCATCGTGCAGCCCAAGGCCACCAGCATGGCAGGGTACCAGCATGGCTCTCTCCCTAGAGGCCTGGGCTGGGGGCCTGGCTCCTTCCTCGTTGGCTCACAGTCTCCTACCAGCCCAGTGAAAGTCATTCCCCGGTTATGCTCCTCGGACCCTGCTCTGCATTGTCTTCTTTGCATGTACCATGGTTACATGATGTATTTGTGTGGTGATCTGATCACTGTCTGTCCCCTGCCCCGAGCCTCAGACCGAAAGCTCCAGAGTGGCAGGATGCAGGTCTGGCCACTCTCCATGGTGTCAGTTAGTGCCCAGCAGTGCTGGCACATGGGTGATACTCAGTGCCCATCTGTTATAAGAGACGCAACAGAAAGGCCAGCCCTGAGCCTTTGGGGTGGGATTTGTGCAATTATTTATTTTATTTCCTTTCCTTTCTCATCCCTGGACTCCATCTCTGAAAATACACTAGTCCCTTCAGCTTGCAAGAGCTAGAGAGATGCTCCCTAGTTACAGAAAGGGTCCAGAGGGAAAGAGTGAGCAAGGCTGATGTTTTAAGGTCACATCCCGTTTGTTGATGCCTTGGCTGCTGCCTGCTAAATGCAGCCACTCTGTGTCCCTGTCACCTCAATCTCAGGACACAAAGGGGAGCTGGTAGAGTTGGTTGCAGTTAACAGAAGAGTTCTGTGTGTTTGTGAGAAAAACTCAGGGCACTTTTTCCAGGCTTTCTGGGGAATGTCCTCAGCCCACTGCAGCCAGTGTTAGCCTCGGAGATTCGGTTTCTGTTCACTTGCAAACAATCTGTCTCCTTCCTCAGCAGCTGTATGGCAGGAAGTATGGCGGCTGCAGATGCGGAGTAAATTACCACAGCTCCAAGGGGTTTCTTCAAGTTCCAGTCTCTAACTGGGAAAGCCAGTGATTATTAATTATTAAAATCCTGGTGGCTCTTACACCACTTTTTTAATGTTTCTTATCCTAGTATGAGGCTTTTGAGCCATTTGGGGGGGAAATTACATTTTATTTCATTTCTTTACGAACTTTTCGAAACCTCTTCATAGGAGACACAGGGGAAATTGACTGGCAGGGAGTCTGGACGCATTCCCTGCCGTGGCGTTTCTTCTCTTTAGGGTATAAATGAAATCAACCAACAGAACACTGTACATACTGCTGCTTCACAAATGGAACAGATTTGTAGTGCGTCTCCGCAGATAGAACCGAAACGAAGCTGATAAAAGCGTCTGGAAGCACCTCTCTCATCAAGCTGTGATGAGGGCTGTCTATAAGCTCTGGGCAGAAAACACAAGCAACCAAGGAGCGCGTTTCTAAATTGCAAACGTTATCAAGGCAGGACTCTGAGAAAGATCTCGATTCCCAAAGGACACAGGACTGAAATCTCATGAAAGAGGAAGGCGTGGGCATCCATGAAGGGGCTTTCTCTAGACCCATGCTTCAGGAGTTGGGTGGCGCTTGGAGTTCGTCTCCATCCCACGACCATTTGAATCAATGCAACCTGCTCTCTAAGCCGGAAGGTCAGACATGCAGACTCAAGAACAGCAGTTATGGGAACTACCTGGGATCAACTTCCTTTTTCTTCTTTAAGATCACTTTACTGGGGGCCCTTATAACCATCCATACATCAGTTCTATCAAGCACACTTGTACATATGTTGCCATCATTATTTTCTAAACATTTACTTTCTATTTGAGCCCTTGGTATCAGCTCTTCTTTTTTCCTTTCCTCCCCCCTCCCATCCTCGTGATACCTTAATCAATGATAAATTATTATTTTCCTATCTTACACCTACTGCTGTTTCCCTTCCCCCACAGGTTCTGTTGTTCTCTCCCTGGGAGAGGTGGTGTGTTATGCATTGATCATTGCAATCTGTTCCCCCTTCCCCTGTACTTCCCCCACCTTCCTCTTACCCTTCTGGTATCGATATTCCCATTTCTGTTCATGAGGAGTTTATCTGACCTAGATTCCATGTGTCATGAGCTCTCAACTGTACCGGTATACATGGTCCAGTCTAGCCAGAACTGAAAAGCAGGGCTGGGGTCATGCTGGTGGGGGCTCAGGAAGTCTCAAAGAACCAGAGGAATATTGTGTGTCTCATCGGTGCTATACTGTGCCCTGGTTGACTCATTCCTTCCTTGTAACCCTTCTGTGAGGGGAGGTCCTATTGTCCACAGATGGTTTTGCAGTCTCTGCTCTGACCCGCCTCATTCTCAGCAATATGTTTTTATTTGTTTGTTTGTTTTGAGTCTTCTGATACCTGATCCCATCGACACCTCATGAGTGTGTAGGATGATGTGCTTCTTCCGTGTGGCTTTGTTGCTTCTGAGCTAGATGGCCGATTGTTTACCTTCAAGTCTTTAATACCCCAGATGCTATCTCTTTTGATAGCCGGGCAGCATCAGCTTTCTTCCCCACATTTTCTTGTGCACCCGCTTGTCTTCAGTGATCCTGTCAGGAGGGTGAGCATCACAGAAAGCCAGGTTGTTAGAACAAAGTGTTCTTGCATTGAGGGAGGGCTTGAGATCAAGTTTCTTATCTAACTGCTTCCATGCTGAGTCTTCCAGACTTGGGCCTCCCTTTTCTTTTCACTATGTTCCCTAAATAGTAACAGCAGGAAAGAGATTCCCCAAACTCAATCAGCAGAAGAACCCATCAGAGGAATCAACATTAGTAGTAAAATCAGAAAAGAAAATTTGAGTAAGTATAATGACTTCAGAAACATGCCTAAGGATCCAGCCAGCCAGGGGGAAGGAAACAATTATGCAAGCTTAGGAATCAAAGGCACGTGGTGTGTGTAAATAGAGCAGTCTGAAGTGGAGGCTGCGCGCCCATCCTAAAACCTCAAATAGAGTCTGGAATGCATGTTGAATTTTAAAAGCTGCCTTTCCTAATAGCAGTTCCTTTCACCTTGATAGACCTAACCACAACCTTGAAGGAGATGTTCTTCTTCCCAAGGCCTGGCCGATTCAGGAGTCCACAATCTACTCCCAGACGACTTTTCTTCTAGGGTCCAATGGATGCAAAATGGAATAGCCTATACCAGAATGACCAATAATACATCTTTAAAATGCCACCCCAGAAATGGGCATGACCAAGGAAGCAAATTTTACATCCGGTTACCTGAGAAGCTTGTCCTGTGACTGTCCTGTAATGATCAGAAGGACATGTGTGCTTACAATCATGGACCCACAACCAGTCATGGAATCCCAGACACAGTGATACCTTGGTTGTCGAATTCAATTCATTCTAAATTTCTGTTTCAGACAACATATTTTTTTCCATAAGAAGTAATGGAATCTTTTAATTAAAAAATATTTTTAAGTAATGAAAAATCAAAGCATTGGTTCTGAGGCCCAAGACTACACTTACAAATTCACTTCTCCAGCACTTTAAATCCCTGTGGAAGCTTTTCAGTCTTCTCACACATCACTGCCTTGGGTATGTTATCACTATCGAGTTGTTTTTGATTAATTCAAATCTCCACCTATTGGAAGGGCTAAAGTCTTTGCTTCGTGGTTAACGAGGTCACACCTTTTGCTACATTAACCCCTTTAATCACACTTTTCCTCAAAAGGTAGATAATGCTGCCTTAGCCACGTTGCCTTCAGCCTCCAGATGAGACAATCGGCGGCCTGTTTCTAACTTTGCAATGATTTCTTTCCTTAACTCTATTGTGGTTCTCGCAGTTTTCCTTCTTGGCTTTCTTGCTGGTATCGCGGACTTTCTTTGGAGCCATGGTTACAATATTTTATGCAAATAAAGTGCACAAAAACCCCACCCACAATGACGAATGTTTGAACGCACTTTCACAAGCGCTAGATGTCGTCTGAGCGAGAGCACCGCTTAGACTGTGGTTACTTTCACTTTAACCAGCCTGCCTGATGTGGCTCTATACCTATGAGTTGATTGATCAATTATGAAAAACAAAAACCTAATAGGTGAGATGATAGAAAAAAGAAGAAAGAAATATAAAGGTGAGTCAAAAAGTATTGCTACCGAGTTCTTCGTTCATAACATGCATGGGTTTATTCCAAACCAAGTGTGCTGAGACATGCCTTTGCAGTTAGTGATGGCTGCAGAGGGGCTGCCTCAGCGATGCACTTGTTTGAGTCTCCCTCGCGTGCCTCTTAGCTGAGAGGGTAAACCAAGTCATGCCCATTGTTTTCTTGTGGGTATGGTCTACTGAAAGACAAAAGACACACCTCTATCAAAGTCATCCCTCGTTGTATAAGAGCTACCCCAGACCCACCGGGGAAAATCCCAGGGCCGTCGGAAGGGAGCATGTTTTAAGATCTGTCCAAAGTGGCAGAGGCCAGAGGCGACAAAGACAGAGGCGAGGAGACCATGGGACAGAATGGAGCAGCAGTGCTGAGACAGAGACTATGAAACAGAGCAACAGGGTTTCCTGGCCCACAGAGACAGAAGCCATGAACGAGAGGCTAAGGACAAGAGGGGACAGGCAGACCTGGCTGCTGGCTGAGCGAGGCCCGGCTGAGGACCAATGAGTGCATCCTTACCGCTTTCTGATCCTGACTTAACTTCCCTGATCAGCTCCTGTAACAGTGGGTTTTGTCTGCCGACAAATGACTGGTTGAACCCAGCAGAGCGGTGGAGTGGCTGGAAGGCAGGGTCGGCGGCAGAACAGGTAAAGAGGATTCAGGGTAGAGCAGCATGTCTGACCCCTGCCTCGTGGCCACAGGGAAGCAGGAGGAACTCAGACAGGGCTCTGCACTGTTTTCCACAGTAACCTTTACGGTATACACTCCATAGCCTTGGATTTGGCCCTTTCAGACTTCTTTCTGCTCCCCAAACTCAAAGAACCTTTAAAGGAACAGGATTTGATTTCTTTCAGGATGCCCGGATTCCTGTTTTGATGTGTGTAAATCAAGAGGTCATAAATTCTGTGGGGAAGGGTCGAGTGATGGAGACACCATCTTCAGAAGTCCATAGACCTCGCTGGAGGATATGTTGAAACACGAAAGCTTGACATTTTGATATTTTTGTTTAATAAGGTTTTTTATTTTTGTAGTGATACTTTTTAGCCTACCCTTAATCAGCTAAAGATCAAATAAGTAATATGGAGACTCAAACTGAGTAGGACTATGGGTTATCTCTGAACATGACATAAAAAGACAAGGAAATAGAAACCAGAAAACAAAAGTTAAGGGACATGGAAGACAGAGCAATGGCAAGAGGTGCTAATTAGAAGTTCCAAATGAGGAAATAAAAGAAACTTTCTACTAAAACTAAAATGAGAAATGCATATATGGAACAATAGATTTCTTTATGCAACTTTGTGCCTTGGTTCTGTGAAAGAGGGAGAAAAGGGAAAGAGTGAGATTTCCTACCATCCCAACCGCCACGCCAGAGCCCTGGAGAGTGGTTACAGTTACTCTAGTTCTTTGGAAAAGCTAACTTTTGTCCAGGGAGGAAGCCAGTCCCTGCTGGTAGAAAATCTCAGCCATTATGCAAATAATGGAGTCACTAGGGAGAGGATAGACCGGTTTAGTCCAGGGAGTGAATTAGTCAGTCAAGCAACAACAAATCCACCCAGGAGGATGGAGTCACTTGTCTCTGTGAGTACCCATCCTACACAGGTCAGGGGATGCATATATTAAGCCTGAGGAAAGGGTCTGGCCCACAAGTAAGGGTCTGGCAGCAGCACCCCTCCGCCCCCCTCCTCCACACACAAAATGTTCTGATCAGAGCGCTGTATCCTGAGTTATTCCTATTACTTCTAAATTCATCCTGATCCCATGTTACTGTGCTAATCAGCCATCAAAATGTGCGTGTGGGCTCTGAGTTATGTCCGGCTACTACAGTGAATTGTTGAACCTAGCAGAGAAATAGCCAGTGCGGCGGGGCCTTGGTGTTAGAATTGGTAAAAAGGTTGGAGAGTAAAGCTATTTCTGCCATGCACCTCATAGGAATAAGCTTTAAGCTGATGCTGCTGGTGATTCTCATTTCTCTGAAGTTAGATGAGGGATAGCAAGATGACTACCTCATTACAGCATAAATGCTGAGATTGATAGTGCCTGTCAAGATATGAACATGATGATGAAGCAAGAGCTTCCGAGTTCTGAATGAAAGTCACTTGGAGCCTATAATTATATACCCAACCAAACTATTATAAAACTATTCTTCATTGCAGGGGCAACGTGAAGACATTTTCTAACATGCCAGAACACATAGGGAGCATAGTTACAGAAACTATCTAACCATCGAGACTAAGTTATTAGACTTGAAGGCTTGGGCCATAGTCTCAGGAACAGAGAGGGAGCATCTAGTCTCACTGGGAAAGCATGATGTATGAAAATAATGTTCAGAATCCTAGTCTGGCGCTGCTGTGAGGTAGATCTCGAGTGAAAGCAGAGGATACCAGAAAGATGCTCACTTGTATTTTGTTGACTATGAAAAGCATTTGACTGTATGGCTCAAAATAAATTAAGAATAACACTGAATAAAATGAGAACTCCAGAATACTTCCTTCACTGTGCTTATGCAGAACCTTCACAGAGATCAAGAGACAGTCAATGGAAGAGAACAAGGGGATTCTGTATAGTTTAGAATCAGGAAAGCCGTGTGTGAGTGAGGGCTGCGTCCTCTCACCATACTTAGTAAGTCTGTATGTTTAGGAAATAATATGAGCAATTGGACGGTAGGAAGAAGAATGTGATACCAGGGTTGGAGGAAAGCTCATGAGACACAGATGGCACAAGCTTGCCTGCTGAAAGCTAAGAAGACTTAAAGCACTTACTGATGAAGCTCAAAGCCTATCGTCTTAAGTAGAGATTATACTTCAAAGTAGAGAAAACAAATCACAACTGGACCATTAGACAACTTTGTGATGAATGGAGAAAAGATTGAAGTTGTCGAGGATTTCATGTTAGTTGAATCCATAATCAACACTCATGAAAGCTGCAGTCAAGAAATCAAAGCATTGGACTGGGCAAATCTGCACAAAGCAACTCTAAAATATTAAAGAGCAAAGGTGGCACTTGGAGGGCTACAGTGCCCTTGACCTGAGCTGTATCGTCAATAGCCTCATGTACACAGGAGCACTGCACAAAGAATTGAAACCTTTCAATTATGGTGGTGACAAGCATACTGACAGGAACATGAGCTACCAGAAGAATGAACAAATCTCTCTGTGAAAAAGTGTGTAGCCAGCATGCTCTTGGACATGAATGGCAAGCTTATGCCTAATGTTCTATTGTCAGGAGAGACCAGTCCCTAGAGAAGAGATCATCATGCGTGGAAAAAGAGGAAGACGTTCAGTGAGATGAATTGGCTTTATGACTGCAACAGTGACCCAAAACACACTCATCATCATGATTGTGAGGATAAGCGGGACTGGCAGTGTTTTGTTGTGCACGGGCTCCCCAGCAGTCAGAATCCACTCAGCAGCATGGACAATAGCAGCAATTTCCTTAGCAATGCAGAAACTTTACAAGGCAAAAGAAGCAGGATTCAGAGGTTTATCTTCACAGTAAGTCTCAAACTTCCGTTTGTCAAAAGGTGCTACAAACAAAGTTAACAAAAAGGATAGACTGGTAGAAAATGTTTGCAACATGGGATAAAAGATGAGTAATATCCAGAGCATGCAAAGAGCTCCTATAACTCAATAATAAACTTACCAAATACGTGGGCATAGGACATGAAATATACATGACCAACAAATAAATGTAAAGATGGTTACCTTTAGATATGATCTAGTCAGGAAGTTGTAAATTAAAATTAAAGTAAATTTTTTTCTTTCTCACACTGATTAAAATGAAAAATTAACCTCATGGAAAGGGTTCTTTCCCCCCTTAAACAAAACCGAAAAAGCTCCACTGGGCAGAGCGTTTGTAGTCAAATTTTTCCCATGAGGCAAGTATCAAGCAACTCACTCTGAGTTAGTGCACCCAGTGGTGTCACCTGGGAAGGTTCTCTCTGGTCACAGTGAATTTTTCATAAAAGCATTTTCACTTGAACCTAATTTTTTGCGATGGTTGATTTAAGAGATCAGCGTGAGGCTGTGAAATTTTGTTTCCCGCTCAGGAAAAATGCCATGGAAACTTGTGATGTTGAACACAGCTGACAAGAACAGCGCTGTGGGAAAAACTCAAGTGCACCAGTGGTTTCCTCACTTCACAAAAGGTGAGATGTCGATTGATGACAAACTTCATTCTGGATGTCCATCAACTTCCCTACGGGCAAAATGTCGACTCATAGTGCATTTGGAGTTCATTCCACCGGGTCAGACTGTTCATCATGCTTTCTACTTAGAGGTTCTGCACAGTGTGCGGTTAAAAAAAAGGCATAATTTGTGGCAGATGGGGGGACTGATTTTGCCACCATGATGATGAACCTGTTCACAGAGCCATCAACTATGTCAAGAGGAAGCGTATGAACAGGACTTGATGGTATTGAAATAAGAAATCTAAGCTGCACTGAAGGAATTACCAAAAATATGGCTCCAGGACCTGACAGAATAGCAACCGAAATGTCTCAACCAGCGAATGAAACGCTGACAGCACTCACCGGTCTGCACCAAGGTATTTGGAAGATAGCTACCTGGCCAACCACCTGGAAGAGGTCCGTGTTTGCCCCCATTCCAAAGAAAAGTGACCCAACAGAGTGTGGAAATTATGGAACAGCATCATTAACATGACCTGCAAGTAACATTTTGCTGAGGATCATTCAAAAACAGCTGTAGCATTGC
Organism: Tenrec ecaudatus; assembly: GCF_050624435.1. NCBI lineage: Eukaryota > Metazoa > Chordata > Mammalia > Afrosoricida > Tenrecidae > Tenrec > Tenrec ecaudatus. The sequence goes on from NC_134534.1 coordinate 168,225,742, forward strand.
GTCTTGACAGGGAACTGCAAGAAATCCAAGTCAGATTGCAGGAGAGGATCTGACATAAGGGATCTCATTACTGATGTCAGATGAACCCTGCCTGAAAGCGGAGAATATCAGGAACATGTTTACTTGTGTCTTGTTGACAATGCAAAGGCCTTCGAGTGGGTGGCTCATAAAAAAACAATGAATAGCATTGAGAAGAACGGGAATTCTAGACTAAATAACTGCTCCTGCAGAAGCTGTACATGGAGGAGAAGGCGATCCTTCCAAGAAAGCAAGGAGGTATTGCCTGGTTTAAAATCAGGAAAGTGTGTGCCAGGGCTGTATCCTTTTACCATGCCTATTCAGTCCACACGCTGAGCAAACACCCTCAGAAACTGGACCATCTGAAGAACAGGACATCAGGATTCGAGGAAGGCTTGTTAACCTGAGATATGCAAACAGCAGCCTTGCTTGCTGAAATGCAAACACATTTTAAGTTCCAAGGGCATTTTGTTTAGCAGGAATGAGACAGGGGTATAGACTTTATGGGAGAAGGGAGAAGCTCCCTGTCATCCGTGATCCAGTCGAAGGCAGACAAAACTTCCAACTCTGGAAGAGGTTGAGGCAAGACCTTGCATGCAACTGACCTGCTCTTCTGCTGACTGCTATTATCCCGGTGTGCACTCTGCCCAGCCTCCACTTGCAGCTGCTACTTGCACATGGTAGACCGGAGGTCGAGCTTCCCTCCCCCTGCTAATAGATGCAAAATGATAGAACGCTATTTTGCCAAGTAGTCAGTTAGAATTACCACTGGGCTCTCGAAGGAGTCGTGGCAATTTGTAGCTCCTATTACAGCCCAGTGCTATTTCCTTAAAAGTTTGCGTGCACATTTTAATGAATTCATAAAACCTGACTTTTAAGAGTCCCTAGATGGGAACAGGGTGTGAGGCAGCTTAGGAGCTTTGCATTTGAGCTACGTGGAGCTTGAAAGGTATTGCTTGTGGTGTTGCTGGCAGGGGTACGAGTGGTTCACGTGGGAGGCCGCTCCCAGGATTGCCCAGACAATCTCACTATGGACACAAGGGTCTGGATTAGCCGAGTGCCACGCCCTCCTGCCCAGCATCCCATATTTTCTCCCCTTACGCTGTGGGTCCTGAGTGCCATTCACATGACTACCCCTGCCCAGCTTCCAAGGGAGTAACGAGGCCTTGCCGCCCTAGAAAGGGTCCCCGCTTCTGTACCACAGCATAGTATTCAAATCCCACCACTGTCTCCTTCTAAGGAGTGACCTTGTGTGTGACCTTGGCCAAGTCACCTTCCTAGCTAAGCTTCAGTTTCTGAAAAGTGAAAATCACTCCTTTTGACAGGTCTCTCAGGATGATGTACAGAATAATAACAATCACCATTGAATGTGTTCTCTTTCCCAGTATTGTTCTAGATCCAGCATGGACATATATTCATGTAAACTCCCCCTGAACCTCGGTGTAGGCAGTGTTGTTATCCCTGCTTTAAAGAGGCGCAATCAGGCCCTGAGAGAATTACTATGGTGAAGATGACACAAATAGTTCAAGTGGGGTTGAAAGGCAGGGCTTCTCGCCCTAGAGCCGCGGTTCTCAACCTGCAGGTCACGACCCCCAAAGAGGGTCAAACAACCCTTTCCCAGGGGTCGCCCAATTCATAACAGTAGCAAAATGACAGGAAGTAGCAACAACAATCATTTTATGGTTGGGGGTCACCACATGAGGACTGTATGAAGGGGGTGTGGCATTCAGAAGGTTGAGAACCACTGCCCTAGAGCTTTTCTCTTAACCCTGCATCTCTTTGGCTCTCTAAATGGGGAGCACTTGGCACGTCACAGGGGAGCCCCCACATATTTGCTCCTTCACTCATTTATTCGCCAATTTCTTAGTACCAGTTTCTTGATGCCAGGCCCTATGTAGATGTCATGAATTCAGTGATGGATTTAGCCGGCAGGGTCTTTTTCTCTGAGGTTTCTATCTTAGTAGGTATGTGTGCATGAGTATGTGACAGTGTAAGTGTATGAAGGTGAGAGTGTGTGCATGTGTGACAGAGTGGATAAGAGAGATTAAGTACATGGTGGTTGTGAGAGGGAGTGTGTGTGTGTGTGTGTGTGTGTGTGAGTGTATGTGTGTGTGTGTGTGTGAGAGAGAGAGGTGGGGGGGTTCGCAGGGAGACTACCTGGAGACATGGGCATGCAGGGCTGAAGGAGCCTTGCTCTTGGCACCATCATTCTCCCCAGCTGACTGGTCCATGACTCAGTGGTTTCTTGAGCCACTCCTTTCTCTTCACCCTGAGACTTTTGCCCATCCATGTTCTTGCCTTGCTAGCCATTCAGTAAGGGGTGACCTTCTTGGAGGGAAGCCCTGGGGAAGCTGCAGGATGCCCCGAATCTTGGCTCCAGAGAGCCCTCTGCTGTTGTCCTCTGGTTGTTTAGTCTGCTAAATGACTTTCCTCTTTAGCATAATGGTTTAACGCTGGAGCTTACAACTCGGAGAAGCAAAAAAGGAAATTGGGACCAAAGAAGCTGATCCTGACTTTTTATTTGAGTCACTTATGATTTCCAGCTGGTCCGTGACATCTGGAAGTTTTGTTTTGCACTGGGAATTTCGTGGCTTTAAGGAGAGCAGGTGGGGACCTGAGCCAAGGGCCCGAGAACAAGAGAATAAGCTGCATTCTCTGGGCATGCTCTCGCCCTTTCTGCGGCTGCGTGGCCCCCACACATGCGAATGCAGCAATCCTGCGCCAGTCGATCTGGCAGGTAACAGGTGGCCGTGCTAAGAGGGTACTAGAAGAGGCCTTCATAAAGGGGTTCTCAACAAAGGGAGACGCAGGGCTGAATTCTGACAGGCGATGCACCAAGGCCAGGGAATGATGGTACTGGTCTAAACCAGTCTTGGCCATCCGCTCCCCTCTGGCAGGACCTGGGCTAGGAGAGGGGAGGTGACCCACCACTGAAACTTCAGGAGACAGCTACTGGCTCCTGAAATCGCTTTTCCTAGGTGATAGAAAGGAGCGGTATCACCACCCACGACCCCCACAACCAAAGGATCCCTTTATGCACCCTGTGGAGACACGGAACCTGGAGCTGAGGCTAACACCAAACATCCTACGGGCAGCGGCACCAAGCTGCTGAGCAGAGTGGGGAAGAAAGACAGGCCGAGCTGTTAGGTAGCACAACAGGGACAAGGGAAAGGGTAGAGGTGAGGGTGGGGGGTGTCCCCCTCCATGCCTGAAGGCCCCCTACAGGAGGCTGGAGAAGAATCAGGTGAGCCTCAGCCAGCCATAAAAACGTCTGGGCATGTGCCAATTCAAGCCCAAGCCAGGAGGGCAGTACACCTATGTGGCCCAAACTAGGCTCGGGTGGCCTTAATTCAGCCAATGGGATCAATCAATACCTTTGACCTTGCCTCCCAGCCAAAGACCTCAAATATCTGGACCTCGAGACTGCCTCTCTAGCCCTTCTGCTCAGCAATGCCACAGTCTCTCTGGCCTCAGGCTGCCACGTGTGGGTGTGCGGTTCCACGCGTGAGATTACCTGTGTTCAGTGACTGTAAAACCTGAAATTTCTTTCGTCCTTTTAAAAACCCACCTGGATCACAAACCAGGCTTCGGCGTGAATTCTTTCTTGAAGAACAGAGGTATTTCCCACCCGAGCAACCTAACAGAGCCATGACCCTTTAGCACATGCCCCACACGGGAAGGCTGACCTCAAAGAGAGAAAACTAGGAAGCCACTAAATGCTACATGCAGAACTCCTGATTTCAAAGGGGCCAAGCATGAATGGGCCAAGTGTATTACCCTCATGAGTATCCCTCCCTATGGAACCATGAAGCGGGAGAAAGGCTAGCCCTCAACCACCAGGACTTTTGAGCAGTCAGAGGGTTAGCTAGTAGGTGAGTGGGCACTTCTCACAGACTTGGATCTCTCACTTTGACACATTACGTCGGGTCTGCTGCATGACACTTCTTTAAAGAGCAAGGCAGACACTTTGAGGACCATGGTGTTCCTGGTCCAAGCATGACATTGCCAGTCACTTCATAGTGATGTGAAAGTTGGACACTGAATAAGGAAGACCAAAGAAGGATCGATACGTTTGAATTATGGTGCTGGTGAAGAATATTGACAGTACCAAGGACTGCCAAAAGTCTTGTTTTGTACGGTGATATTGAGGTTTGTCATCTTCTCTCCCCACAGTTGTGGTAAATTTGATTCCTTTGCTTTATATCTAGCGAGGTCCATTTGTATAGGCATCATTTGTGTTGAGGAAAAAGATAATTGAGGGAGGGTGGGTGGGGGAAGGAGGGAGAAGAAATGGGGAGCTGATATCAGGGGCTCAAGTGGGAAGAGAATGCTTTGAAAATGATGTGACAAAAAAATAAATAATAGCAGCGTATGTGCAAATGTGATTAACAGTGCTTGAATGAATGGACTGTGATAAGAGATATGAGCCCCCAATACAAGTATGTAATTAAAAAAAGATATTTGAAAAAGATGTCTTTGGTCTTGTAAAATTGTATTATGCTGTGTTAGTCCAGGTTGAGTAGAGAAACAAGTCCAGGAACGTTCATATATGTATAAGAAAGAGCTTTATATAAAGAGCAATTACATATTAAGAAAACACCCCAGCCCAGATCAAACCCATAAGTCTGACATTACCCCATGTGTTCGATACCAGTCTATAAATTGCTCTTCAGACTCACTTAACACATGCAACGATGCCGAATGCAGTAAGATCACGGGCCAGTGGGTGGAAAGTCCTGTGGGTCCAGTGGTGGCGGAAGCATCTCGGCATTGGCTTGGGTCTCCACGTGGCTCCTCCAGCTCAGGGCTCATGCTGCCATCAACATAGCTCCATGTGGCTTGTCAACAGGAAAGTCAAGCAGAGAGAGAGGGAGGAAGACAGGGGTTCCCAGAATCCTCAGGAAAAGCCCATGTCCACACAGAGGTCTCATTGGCTATGACCTGATTGACAGGCTAGACTCCACCCCTTTGCTCTCAAGTTGACAGGAGATGATGTCACTGCCACATATGTGATTTCCAGTTTTGTTTCTGTCACCAAGATCAGATTTTCCAATTATAGTTCCTTTTTGTTTCCAACTTTCAAATTCCATTCACCAATAATTTTCAACGTATTTTGATTTCATAGTTGATCAGTTTCAGACTGAAGAAATTGTTAAAATTCTTCCATGTGTCATCACTAGCTTTAGTGTTTGGCGTATAAATTTGAATAATAGCTGCATTAACTGATCTTCTTGGTAGATATTATTCTATCACAGACAGCGTTGTACTTTAGTATAGATCTTGAGATGTTATTTTGACTGTGGGGGAAAAGCCAGCCCCCACAACTAATCGCAGGTTCAGTAAGCGCAATTGTACGCTTGAGAAATATAAAGATTATTATAAAGTCATAGAGCATGAGTGAGATAGGAGAGAGAGTAAAATAAAGAAGTCAGACACATATCATGGTAGCATGCTCTCCTCAGCCCCGCTTGCTGGAGAGAGAGACTAGAAGCCAGGAGAGAGGGGGAGGGGAAAAGGAACAGGGGAGTGAGGATCAGGGAAGAGAGTACAGGAAGAGGAGAGAGAGAGAGAGAGAGAGAGAGAGAGAGAGAGAGAGAGAGAGAGAGAGAGAGAGAGAGAGAGAGAGAGAGAGAGGCGAGGGCTTATATATCTTTGGGGGACATGCAAGCCCACTAATTACAGGTAAAGACATACATCATGGGGAGGGGTTGTGCTATAGGTAATACAGTAAGGGGAGGGGGTGATCTAGGGGTTCATATGCTATTGGAAGGGGAGGTCATATGGGCACACATGTGACAAGATGGGCGGACCCTAGATTCATGATGGCAGCCTAATTTTGGAAGTCACTGAGCAGGTTTGACCTGTTCTCTGGCTCACTATAAAACCATTATCATTAGGGTGTAAACCTCACCTACAGGGACCAGACTCATGGCTGCAAGCCTAGGGAGAAGTAGCCCATGGTCCTTAATAGCAGGGAATGGGCCCTACTTGTGGTGGGACCAGACAGTAGTCTGGCAACTGCCTGCCTTCAGGCATGTCTAAGCATCTGACCTCCCACCATATGCTGGCAAAGAGCCTCTAATGTTTGGCATGTCTTTGGGGGAGAATAACCTGGGGGAAAAGTCTCTTTATAATCCCACATTTGACCATGAATGTGTTGCCATTTCTCTTGAATTTGCCGTTCCCTGTATAATAAACCAGAATGGCCAATACCAATCCATTTCAGCCATTAATTCCAGCCATTAATCCTGGATATTTAGCTGTATGTGTTCCATTTCATTCTCAACAACTTCCAACCTTCCTAAAGTCATACTTTGCACATCCCATATTCTGAATCTTAATGGGTATTTGCAGCTGCTTCTTCTATTTGGAATATAGAACAGCAACAAGTAAACATCACAAAATCTTCGCTACATTACGTCACTTGGGTTGACTCTCCTTTAAAGGAGCAGCTTTTCCTGAGTCGCATTTCGAGTGCCTTCCAGCCGCAGGGGCTGGTCACCTGGCAGCACGGTCTCACAAAATATCCTGCTGTTAATCACAGAGTTTCCAGTGCTTAATCCTCAGAAGTGGACAGCCATTCCTTCTTGCTTGGAAGCATCCTTGACACCTGCTCACCACAGAGACCCTGCTGATGTTTGAAATGGTGAGGGCATGTCTTCCAGCTTCATGGTAACATAGAAGTCACCACGGTACACCTCTGGTGGTCACATTACTAATGATGCTAAATTTGGCTCCGGTAATGACTGCCAGATCTTTTCATTACAATGTGCAATTCCAATTGTATTTCACTAGAAATCTGTCATGTGACTTAAGACCAGATGAGTATTTTGTTCCCTAACAACCTTCCACCCAATGGCTGTAGAATCCATTGGTGATTTTTGCCTGAATCGCTGAGGGTGGTGGTGGTGTAGGTGCCTCCCAGTTGCTTCTAACTCAAAGCAACCCTCTGTATAACAGAATGAAGGATGGGGGTCCTGTGGTGTCTCCACAATGGTTATGCTTGAACCCATTGTTGCAACCACTGTGTCCATCTAGCCGGTTGAGGATCTGCCTCATTCTCAAGGACTCACCACTTGACCAAGCATGATGTTCTTTTCCAGGGACTGGTCTCTGCTGATAACCTAGCCGAAGTCTCGCCATCCTTGCCTCTAAGGAGCATGGTAGCTGCACTTCTTCAGCAGTCACGGCACTTTCCACATTTTTCACCAGCACCATAATCTAAATGCACCCGTTCTTCTTCGGTCTTCCTTATTCTATGTCAACGTTTACTGGCGGTAGTGGCGGTGAATTCCTAATCCAGCATTTCTTCTGCTTTAATTTATTTTCTCTAGCTACTGTAAATCTTTTTAAAATTTTTGTTGTTGAGAATATACACAGCAAAACATAAACCAATTCAGAGTTTCTACATGCACTATTCGGTGACGTTGATCGCATCCTTCAAGTTGTACGACCATTTTCATCCTCTTTTGCTGCATTGTTCCTCCCACAATAGCATCTACTCATTGCCCTCTAAGATTCCCATCTGATCTTTTGTGTTGCTGTTGTCAATTTGGTCCCATATAGGTAATTCTTAAAAGAGCATAACACTCAAGGCAGATTTTTTTACTAGTTAAGCTAAGCTAATGTTTGATTTTAAGAATTTGGGGGATACAGACATTTTAAGAACTCTATCAGGGCAATATTTTCAGGAATGTATCCAACTTTCATGGCTTTGAAGTTCTGTTATACATTTCCCTCCCTTCAATCAGGATTCTAATCTTTGATTAAATCATTTAGTTCTTCTGGTCTCATGGCAAAGGAGGCAGTTGTTCATGAAGGCCATTGGTCATGCTTTCCACAATTTCTCCCTATGCCCGACTCTCCTTTCTCTGTTGGTCCAGGAAAATAGAGACAAATTGTCATATTTTGGATGGCCACTTGCAAGCTTTCAAGACTTCAAAGGTTACACACAAACTAGGAGGTAGAAGAGAAGCACTAAGCACGTGTTTGGGCCAATTAACTGTGATAACTACGAAACCATGGCCCTAAACCTCTACGTCCAAACCAAGGAACCAAATTTCAAGAATTTTTTGGTTGTACATAAACAGCCCTAGCAGACACTCTTTTGTCATTGTAAATAAATCACAAAAAATTTTAAAATAATTCATCTTTTTAACAGTAATTTTAATAATCAGTCATATAACCCTACCCTTAATCAACATGATTTTGCAAGCAGTTAGGCCCCCTTTTTGCCTTTCCTCCCACCTCCGTGATAACCACTAATAACTCTATACATTTGCCTTTTGCTATTTTTCTATATATACGAGGTTATGTTTGCCTATTATGTCCATTTATTGATACTCAACAAAACATGTTCAAGCTCCATCTATTTTGGAGCATGTATCAAGATGTCATTCCTCCTACTGACTTCATAGTTTTCATATTCCATTTATGCATCAGCCACAATTTTTTAATCCGTTCTCCTACTGATGGGCATTTGGGTTGCACTCAGCATCTTGTTGAGAAGTGTGCTGCAGTAAACATGGGACAGCCTAGTCTGCTCATGTTCTATTTCTCCTATCTTTGGAGTATGTTGCTGCATTGTATTGTATTTCTATTCCCAGTTGTTTTACGTAGTGCCATATCACTTTCTACAATGGTTGTACATATTTACAAGGCCACCAGCAGGGTTTAAGAGTTCTCATCACTCCGCACCCTCTCCAGCGTTTGTTATTCTGATGTCATGTGATTCTTCCTAGAGACCAGCTCCTCTGATTATTTTCTCAGCATACAGATCAAATTAGAATGGCGAGAAGATATAACCCTGATGCAAACTTTCCTTGATTTGAAGCCATGTGGTAGTCCCTTGTATGAAGCAACATGGAAAAACCAATCCATCCTCTCAGTATCCTCATGGCTGGTGAAGGGTATCATAATATAAATTCAAAAACACCCTGCCTGAGAGCAAAACGTTTTACATGGACAGATAATAGTCAGAGTGAACTCAGCGGAGGTTAAATTAATGTCAGAACTCAAAACGAAGTCAGGATTCCCGCTGTAAACTGCAGCCTTCCACAAGGAGGTGCTTAGAACTTAGGCTCAGACAGTCAACGAGAAGAACAAAATGCAAACAGCAGGTGTCGGCAAGTATGTGGAGAGACTGGAGCGCGAAGGGTGTTGTTGGTGGGGATGTAGAAATGGTGCAACTGTTAGACAGCTAGCTTCGGGACAAGTGGGTTTGTCTCCCCAAGGCCTGCAAAGGCCACATAGAGGGGTTGGAAAGAAATCAGACAGCAATTGGACACTGATGGGAAACCAAAACTGAGCATGCACAGACTAGAAGAACCCCCTAGGCCCAGTTAAAACCAATACCTTGGGCATACCCACTTTAGTTACATCACACAGGTGGGTCTGAACTCGGTCAATGGGGTCAAAATACATTCCACCTCGCCTCCCCAGCCAGAGGTGTTAAATATCCCAACTGCAGGAAGGCCAACTCTCTTTGTGCTCTGGTCTTGCAGCAGGTGGGAGACCTGAGGTATACCTGAGTCACCAGGGTATGCCCCCTCAAGGCCCTCATGCACTTGGGCTCTTAGTCTCTTGTATTCTTGACCTCTTGACTTCTTGGTCCCCAGGGATTCCCCAGATCCACACGCGTGGGTGTTATTTCCCATGTAGTTTTATTCTTTTTCTTAAACCATTTTATTAGGGGCTCATACAACTCTTATCACAATACATACATACATCAATTGTGTAAAGCACAGCTGTATATTCATTGGCCTCATTATTCTCAAAACATTTGCTCTCCACCTAAGCCCCTGGCTCCTCATTTTTCCCCCTCCCTGCTCCTCCCTTCCTCATGAACCCTTGATAATTTATAAATTATTTTCTCATATCTTGCACTGTCCGACGTCTCCCTTCACTCACTTTTCTGTTGTCCGTCCTCCAGGGAGTAGGTCACTTGTAGATCCTTGTAATCAGTTCCCCCTTTCCAACCCACCCTCCGTATACCCTCCCGGTATTGCCACTCTCACCACTGGTCCTGAAGGGATCATCCGCCCTGGATTCCCTGTGTTTCCAGTTCCTATCTGTACCAGTGTACATCCTCTGGTCTAGCCAGATTTTTAAGGTAGAATTGGGATCATGATGGGGGTGGGGGGAGAAGCATTTAGAAACGAGAGGAAAGTTGTATGTTTCATCATTACTACATTGCACCCTAACTGGCTGTCTCCTCCATGAGACCCTTCAGTAAGGAGATTTCCAGTGGCCTACAAATGGGCTTTGGGTCCCCACTCCACATACACACACCCATTCACAATGATATGATTTTTTGTTCTTTGATCCCTGATACCTGATCCCTTCAACACCTCGTGATCACATAGGCTGGTGTGCTTCTTCCATGTAGACTTTGTTGCCTCTGAGCTAGATGGCTACTTGTTTACCTTCAAGCCTTTAAGACCCCAGACACTATATCTTTTGATAGCCGGGCACCATCAGCTTTCTTCACCACATTTGCTTATGCACCCATTTGTCTTCAGCGATCATATCAGGGAGGTGAGCACACAATGATATGTTTTTTTATTGTTTGATACCTGATAATTGATCCCTTTGGCACCCTGTGATCACGCAGGCTGGTGTGCTTCTTCCATGTGGGCTTTGTTGCTTCTGAGCTAGATGGTCGCTTGTTTACCTTCAAGTTTTCATTTACGAACCCCTCATGGCTTCCATGCAGCCCTCAAGCTTTCTAGAACAGAGTGTACCCCTTGGATACTGTAAAAGCTGGAACTTGTCCTGTCCTTCATAAACTTGGTTGGATTACAAAACGTTCTTTGGTGTGAATTATTTCAGCGTGTGACGCAAAGAACCAAGGGACAACCCACCCCAGAAACATAACAGATCCACTCTGGAGGTCCCTCAAAAGGTTAAGAGAATTGCCATGTGACTCACCCAATTTCACTCAAGGTATACACACAAAAGAATTGAAGGCAGATACCAATCAAATAGACATCAATGTTCATTGTGGATTATTTACAATAGCTCAAAGGTGGAAACAACCTGCTTCTCCATTCAGTAAATGTACTAAGACACAAGGATAATTATACAGGCCATAAAAACCCCTTTTGATACATGGATTAAACCTTAAAGACATTATGCTAAGTGAAACAAGCCACACACGAAAGGAACCCATTTCTATGAAATATCATATGGTAGAGAAGGCACATACAGAGAGATAAAAAGTAACTAGTGATCACCAGGCTCTGGGAGGAAGGGTGAATGGAGTGTTATTATTTAATTGAGATAGAGTTTCTATTTGGGATGATAAAAAGAGGTCTGGAAATAGATACTTGTGAGGCGACACAACATTGTGGATGTTGCTAATGCCACTGACCAGTACCCACACTGCGTGTTTGTCAATTTGTCATCCTGTGGTGACCTGCGTGTTGTTTGACACTGGCACGTATGTCACAGTATTTCAATTGCCAGCAGGATCACCCAGGTGAGCAGGTTTCAGTGGAAGTTTGTGATGAGGAAGAGAGGACCAAGAAGGCACAGGCACTTGGCTCCGAGGCATCGATCACTGGAAACTTTGTGAGGAGCCGCAGAGCACTGACAGATAAGGTCCTGGGACTGGCCGGAGCCTCTCAGCATCAAAGGCTCTCTAATGAAGGACGAGGAAGCTCTTCTCCACGGATGGAGCTATGCTTTCTAGACTTTCTTTTGCTGATGGGGTAAGGCTTAAAAGGACGAAGTAGCCGCTTCCTTGGTCCCCAAATCCCTAGGGGGATTTTGAAAATCTTCCACTGAGCTGTTCTCTGCCTCAGGGGTCTCACTGCTTTCTCTCATCCACTTCTTCCTCCACCTCCCTGCCTTCCAATCTTACCAAAAGTGTGCTCCCCAAAGCTTCTTGTTTCAGGTAGCAATCCAGTGTTCCCCAGTTCTAGACGTCACGGCCAGTTTGGGGGTGTCTCAACTCAGATGAATGAACAAAGTCGTTGAGGCTGACAACAGCCATCAACATCTATCTGACTCTATGAGAAACCAGGTGAGTGCACTCCTCGGAAACGTATCGTCTGCGCGCACATCTTCTCCGTCGTGTATGTATAGCACAAAGAGCACACCCGAATGGCTTTAACAAACAGAAGGTTATTTTCCCACACTGAAGGAGGCTCTCAGGTCTGCGTTGTTCAGGTGTCCCTCTCTGTTAGCGCTGGGAGAAGGGTTTTGTTTCCCTAGAGTCCATTTCCAGGTTCCTGGGAGATCCCTGTGGTTGGGCAGCTATCGCATCCCATTAATGTTTATTCCCTTCTTTCTCCCCAATCTCAAAGGAGACTAACTGAAATGCCCTACAGCAACCCTGCCTCGTTAATATAACAAAGACGGCCCCTTCCCAACTGGGGCTCTAACCTAGTTAGGGCGCAATTCAAACACGGGAGTCAATTCTTTGTTTCCATAAACAGCTATTCACATGGGAATCCAGAGGGACCTTGCTAGGAACGCGCTATCTCAGCCTCAGGTTCTCGTCTTTGCAAAATAAAGATTTACTTTGAGAGGCACAGAATGGGGCCTTCCATAGAGAAATTTTATACCGACTCTCCCGGGAGGGCAAGCGAAAGAAATCACCACATTCGCCCCTGGGACAGGTTACAGGGCACTGTTCTCCTGCCCAGGTGCAAGCAGGGTTTTAAATATTAGCGGGGGTGGAGACAAAATTCTGTTGTAGCAAGGGTTTGTGGGAAATGTAGTCCCAGGATATTGCAGGGATTCAGGGGCTGCCCAGGGCACATCTCCATTTTCATTCCCTGGCTCCACCACGGAACGTGTAAAGGGCGTTCAGTGGGGTAATGGGGGCTGAGACAGAGCAATGACCTTTATTCTATGGGGATTTCAGAACCACCACCGTAAGGTAGTGAAACACCTTCCTTTTAGGTGGTTTTAAGGGTTTGAACAAGACTGTAGCTTATAGGGGAGAATAATAAAAATGAGTCATACGATGTGTCCGAGTGAAGGGGTGGGATTCAGGACAGGTACCTGAACCTGAACCAAACCAAACTCATAGCCATTGAGTTCACTGCGACGCAGAACAACCCTATAGCGCTGGTAAAACCGGCCCCAGTGTTTCTGAAACTGCAACTTTTATGGAGTAGAAAGACGTGTCTTTCTCCCAGGAAGTGGCTGGTGGTTTTGAACTGCTGACCTTGAGGTAAGCAGCTCAATGTTTAATCCCTAAGGCACCAGGGCTCCCAATCCAGAACATGAATTTTTAAGTAAGGAAACTAGCACCGAGCTCATCCCATGGACACACACACACACACACACACACACACACACACACACACTCCATGTGCACAACACACTCCATGTGCACAACAGCTAATTTGATGAGCTACCTATGGGTAATTTTAGGCCGCTGTGGCCAGTGAGGCTGGGTTGGGTTAATGATCAGGATTTGTGCCAAGACTGTGCCCTGTGAATGACCTCAGGATGGTTCTGATCGCCACAGCTGGCCGGGAAAGAAGATGATATGTTACAACAAGGAAATCATTAATGTGAAGAAGAGACTTGGGTGATAGGCGAATGAATTTCATGCACTGGAATAAAGTCTCTATATTTTAAAAAGGATGATGTGGTGTGTCAGAGAGTAACTTTGGAATTGGATTGGCCCCTCCTCTTACTTTCCCCGAGGAGCCCTGGTGGCGCAGTGGTTAAGCACTCTGGCTAACCAAGAGAAAGGTCAACGGTTGGAATCCATTTGGTGGTGTCTGGAAGAAAGACCTGCCAGTCTGTTCCCATGGCAATTCCAGCCTAGGAGACACCAGGCAGCCGCTCTTCTCTGCCCTGTCGTGTGGTTGTGGCTCATGGTAGCTTTGAGTAACGTCTCCCAGGGTGTCCTGATGTAGTTTTCTGTTTCTAGCACTCAGTGTGAATGTTGGACATGGAATAAGAAAGAGCGAAGAAGCAGCAATGCATTTGGATTGTGGGGCTGGAGAAGAACACTGAAAGCACCGTCAACTGCTGGAAGGACAGACAAGTCTGTCTTGCACCAAGTCCAGCTAGAGTGCTCCTTAGAGGCAGGGACAGGTCAGTAGACACCAGTCCCTGGAGAAGGACATCAGGTTTGGTAACATAGAGGGGCAGAGCAAAAGAGGAGCCCCTCTGTGAGCTGGCTTGCAATCCCGTGATGAGGTGGCCCAGTGTAAGAACAACGTGGAGAGGATGGCACAGGACCGAGCCGCACTCCGTCCTGTCGGGCATCATGTTACTTTGCATGAGAACTGACTTGATGGCACCGAGCAAGACCAGCCCTCCTTGGAGGGGTCAGTTCAAGGACAAGCTTGTTTCTGTGGATTTTTGTGGGTCGGGTTGGTTTTCCTTGGCATTGCCATCTCCCGAAGGCAGGCTCGGCTTTGTACAATGTCCGATTAGTCCCCAGAATCACTTGTTTGTCAGTTTGTTGTACTGAGGGGCTCAAGCACTGCTGTGAGGTGGGGAGCGACACAAGAGATCATTCAAATGTCCGTAGGATCTTCCATGGTGGACCAATTTCAGTGGAACTTCCAAACCAAGACACATTAGCAAGGAGGACTTCCATAAATACTCAGGGGGGAGGGGGAGGAAGGCTAGTGATAACCATAACAGCAGAGTTTCCAAAGTAAGACAGACCAGGAAGAAGGAAGAGGCCGTTGCAGTCTATTTCTGAGGGATCAGTTACTGAAAACCTTATAAATAGCAGCAAACCTTTGTCTAATTATAGTACCAGATGATGACCCTTCAGGTGGGAAGGCACTCGGAATGCTATTGTGGAAAAGCTGCCTCCTCACAGGAGAGTCAACCTGAAAGGTGTGGATGGAGCAAAGCCTTTGGACCTTCATGTTACGTGTCTGTCAGTGCTGTGCTGCACCCTGACTGTCTCATTCTTTCCTTGTGACCCTTCTGTGAGGAAATGTCCAGCTCTTTACAGATGGGCTTTGGGTCTCCACTCTGACCCCTATAATTTGCATCGATATGACTGTGTGTTTTGAGTCTTCTGATGTCTGATACCTTATCCCGTGGACACTTGGTGATCCCGCAGGCTGGTGTGCTTCTTCCATGTGGGTTTTATTGCTTCCTGCTAGATGATTGCTTATTTAACTTCAAGCCTTTAAGACCCCAGGCACTATGTCTTTTAATACGTGGGCACCATCAACTTTCTCCATCACATTTGCTTATGCACCCAATTTGTCTTCAGCAATCGTGTTTGGAAGGTGAACATCACAGACTGCCAGGTTATTAGAACAGTGCTCTTGCATTGAGGGAGTACTTGAGTAGAGACCCAATGCCTTCCTGCTACCTTAGTACCTAACATTTAAATATATGTACATAGACCCATATCCCTATCATTGTATGTTAATATATTTACATATGTGCAAAGTATTGATCACTTTAAATGGGATGGTTTACTAAGCTGGGAACGATGAGTTGAAAAGGAATGGTACCACATTAATCGTCAAATGAACACTTCATCAGTTATCTTTAAATACAGTCTGATACTGATGAAACATGCAATCAAGTTGCACTAATAATTACTGATGATTGGAATGTAAAATTTTGAAACAAAGGATTGGTAGTTTTGGTGCTAAAGTTAGGCTGGAGATTGCATGATAGAATTTTGCCAGAGAACCCCCCCCCTTTTCAATGACATAAATGGAGACCATCCTCATAGACCTCAGCAGATGAAATATGCAAGAATCAAAGGGACTACGTCTGTGGGATGATGCTATGCCCAATATCAGTAACCAAAACAAGGCCAAGAGTAACTGCGGAAGAGACCAGCAACTGCTCAGGTTGAAGCTGAAGAAAAAATTCAAAGTCCAGGAGAACTAAAATATCGCATCTGAATTTAGGGCTAATCAGGAAATTACACATGAGAAAGCAAAAGGTCATTAAGAAGATAGGAAAGCAAGAAGAGAACAATTTGGATGTTAGAGAAATTCAGAAACTTGCTCTTGAACATACCTAAAACCAATGAAAGAAATGATGAAGTAAACAAGTCAAACAGACCATTTCAAAGAGCAGGTGGGGACAGCAAAGTAAAGTGTGATAATGCAATTTGCAAACAAACACCTGGGATTAGAACCAATGGGGAAGAAAATGCTGAATATTCCACCACCTGAAAGAACTGAAGAAGAAAAAGAATTGCACTGGGAGAAACACTAAGGGCATGCCACAGAGCTGAAAGGGGAACAAAGCAATGAAGTCCCCGGGGAACATCAAAAATAGACTTTGCGGCCAGGGCACCCCATCAGACTGGACTGGAAACACTTCTAAAGGTCACCAAACAGTCCTTGAACTATTTATAGGCTTTTCTTTTTATGTCATTGTTTTGTTTTGGTTGTTGTTGTTTTGTTTTCTTATGTTGTTTTGTTTGGCTCTGTCTTGTTTTTGTGCTTATTATTGTCTCTGCATGTCTATCTAGGTAAGATAGGTGGGATAAATAATCTGAGGGGAAAACAACGTGGGGAGAGATGAGAGAGTGGAAGGCGGGGAAAAGGAAGTGGGTATTAACAAACCCAGGATTAAAGGAACAAGTGATCCAAAATCAATGTCGAAGAGGGCGTAGGATGCCTGGTAGGACTTGATCAAGGGCAATGTAACTGAGAAGGATTACTGAAACCCAAATGAAGGCCGAACATGATAGTGTGAAAAGAGGAAAATAAAAGGAAATAGAGGAAAGAACTAGGAGGCAAAGGGCATTTATAGAGGTCTAAATACAGGCATGTATATATGTAAATATATTTACATACAACAATAGGGAAATGGATGTATGTACATATATTTATATGTTAAGTATCAAGGTAGCAGATGGACATTGGAGCCTCTACTCAAGTACTCCCTCATCGCAAGACCACTTTGCTTTAAAAACCTGGCATTCCGTGATGCTCACCTTCCCGACACAATTGCTGAAGACAAAGCGGGTGCATAAGCAAATGTGGTGCAGAAAGTTGATGGTGCCCGGCTATCAAAAGGTATGGCGTCTGGGGTCTTAAAGGCTTGAAGGTAAAGGCTGATGCATCCCTGGAAACCCTCACTTGTTTGTGCTAAGAAATTTCAAAGGCAATTAGTTGGACAACTGACTGAAAGAGGTCCATTTTGGGTGCCCATTTCAAAGAAAGGTAACCCAATAGAAGGTGGAAATTATGAAAAAATATCATTAATAACACATTTAAGTAAAAATTTGCCAACTGTAATTCAAAACATGTGCAACAGTATATCACAAGGGAGTTGCCAAGAATTCAAGTCAGATTCAGATGGGAGGCATGCCATTGCTGACGTCACATGGACATTGGCCCAAAGCAGAGGATAACAGAAAGAAGTTGCGTTAGTTACATCATCTGTTTTCAACCTGAGACTGTTAAGAATGAAGGGGTGGAGTTCAGCCTGTCAATCAAGTTGCAGCTTTATGACCTCATTTGGAGCCACTAAGGAGATAAATAGCTCTCTGGAGGCGGGACACATACTCCCTCCCTCCTAGACATTCCTGTTGAAAGCCACATGGAGCTATGCTGATGGTAGCCAGAGCCTTGGAGCTGGAGGAGTCACATGGAGACCCATGCTAGTGCTAAGATTCTCCCATCTCCACTGGATCCACAAGACTTTCCACCACTGGCATGTGATCTTCCTACACTTGGCATCATTGTATGTGTTGCGTCAGTCTGAAGAGGAATTTACAGACTGGTATTGGGCATATGGGGTAATACTGGACTTAAAGACTTGATCTGGACTGGGCTGAGATGTTTTCTTAATTTTTCCTTCATATAAAATTCTCTTATACACATAAGTATAATGAATTTGTTTCTGTGAATTTGTTTCTCTCGTCTACACAGAATAAAACAGAAAGTTACTTATGCTTTCTTGACTCTGCAAAGGCGTTCCCATCGTTCACGATGTTAGTTTGTTATGATCCACACAATCGACATTATAAATGATGGAAAACACTTAAACTCATGCAGAACCCTGACAGAGATTGAAGCAGTTATTGGAACAAGGGAATACTGCGTGATTTAAAATCAAAAGAGGTGTGTATCAAGGTTATAACCTTACCATCCTTATTCAATTTACATGTTGAGAACATAATTTGAATATCGAGAATTCGGCAGTAGGATCAGAGGAAGGATCTGCACGCAGCCTTGCATGCTGAAAGCGAACAAACCCTGAAGCACTTACCGATGAGCATCAAACTATAGCCTTTAGAAGACATTACACCTTAATATAAGACAACAAAAATCCTTGCAAATAATGAAAAGTATGGTAAGTGGGGAAAATATTGAAGTTGTTAACTATTTCATATTTTACTGAGATCTAGAATCAAGTCTCATGGAAGCAGCAGTCAAGAAGTGAAATAATACATTGCCTTGGGAAAATGAGCTGCAAAAAACCTCTTGAAGGTGTTAAAAAGCAAAGATGTCCCTTGGAGAACTAAGATTCACCAAGGTATTTTAATTGCCTCATATGTATGGGAAAGCTGGAAAATGAATAAGGGTGACCAGGAAGGGTTGCTATCTTTGTATAGGTATTTTCCAAAGATATTTTTTCAAAGTTTTTAATCATTGAATGAAGAGCTGATTTGGTGCTCAGGAATACTGAACATCTAAGGAAACTACTCAAAACCAAACAGAACCCAAAGTTGACCAGTGACTGCCATGGGTGAAGGAGGTAGAGTTGATGCTTAGGGGACACTGAGTTGATGTTAATGGTGGTGGAATAATATGGGAAAGGATATCAATAATGGGTGCACAACACCAAGAGCATAATCAATGGCACTGACTTATACACGTAGAAGCTGTTGACTTGGAGAATGTTTTATTGTGCATATTTTGAACAATTAAAAAATTACACTCCAAAGCTCACATGGAGGAAGCACACCAGCCTGTGTGATCAGGAGGTATTGATAGGAAAATGTTGTGAATGAGGGGGAGTGTGGAGTGGAGCCCCAAAGCCAATCTGTAGGCAACTGGACATCCCCTTACAGAAGGGTTGTGGGGAGAAGACAAGCCAGTCAGGGTGCAGTATAGCACTAATGAAATAGACTGGTACAACTTTCCTCTAGGTGTTTAATGCTTCCTCCCTCCCAACTATCATGATCCCAAATCCCAATTCTACCTTACATATTTGGCTAGATGTACACTGGTACAGATAAGAGCTGGGAATCCAGGACAGATAAACCCCTCAGGACCAATAATGAGAGTAGTGATACCAGAAGGGTAAGGGGAAGCTGGGGAAGAGAGGGGGAACTGATCACAATTATGTACATATAACCCCCTCCCTGGGGGACACAACAGAAAAGTGGGTGAAGGGACACACTGGTCAGTGTAAGACATGAAAAAATAATAAATTATAAAGGGCTCCTGAGGGAGGGAGGGGAAAAATTGAGGAGCTGATACCAAGGACTCAAGTAGAAAGCAAATGTTTTGAGAAAGATGGTGGCAATGAATGTACAAATGTGCTTGACACATGGATGTATGTATGGATTGTAATGAGTTGTATAAGTCCTCAATAAAATGATTAAAAAAGAATTTAATATGAGGAAAAAATTACACTCATAACAATGAGTCCAAGGAGGGAGAAAATGTTCCAAAATTTGTTGTGGTAACAATTACATAACTCTTCTTTAGAAAGTTGAAATATTGAATTGCATACTATTTGGATGAAATACCAATAAAACTTAAAAAAAGAGAGAGATAAAGATCACAATAAAATTTTCATTAAAAACATTGAATAACTCATGGATTGCTAAAAGACAGAAAACAATCGGTTTTATAAAGACAGCCAGGATGCTCTTTCCGTGGAAGGATGATAGGCTTCTTTGGCTTTGGTCCTTCGCAGGAGGGTACACTCCGCGCATAAGGGCATCATGGTTGTTAGAGGGTAATGGAAAAAGAGCAAGGGCCTCATCGAGATGCATTGACACGGCGGTGCAGCCTAAACCCAGCACAGATTATGAGGATGGCGTAAGGTTCCATTCTGTCGGTGTGAGTGGGAAACCTGTCCGTGGGTCCTACCAACAACAGAATGATGCTTGCTTCCCGGTTAGTGAGTGCGCCTGTTTGTTGAAATGAAGATGAAATGGGCCAGGTAGCCTCCTCGACGGTCTCCCGATCTCACAATATCACCCTTGGTTCTGCTTCGACGGTGGGCTTTCCTGGGAGCACACCTGACCTTCACTACCTGCTCCTAAGACAGGCTTGTTGCATAGCCAATTCTACTATTTTCAGGACCTGCACGAGGCGCGCAGCCCCGCGCTACCTCCCCAGTTACCAAGGGGCAGGCGGACCCGGGACTACAGGTCCCACAAGCCCTGCGGCTGCGCGGTCGCGATTGGCTGAGCGTCGAGCAGTAGCCAATAGGACGTCGCTTTGTAGCTGTGTGCCGGTCACCAGGAAGCGCAGGAAAGTGTGGGGCTCCGGAGCCGGGTCCGGTTGCTTTGGCGCCGGACAGTGAGACAGGACGCCGCCGCCGCCGCCCGCCTCCTGCCATGGGGAACACCGAGAGCATCGAGGGCCGCAGGGTGTCCTTCGGGATGGACGAGGAGGAGCGGGTCCGGGTGCTGCAGGGCATCCGGGTGAGCGGTGCTGCTGGCGGGGCGTCGGGGCGGCTGGGGGCGGTGTCCGAGGGGGGGCCCCTGGGCTCGGCCCAGGGTCAGAACTGAACTGACGGGCTGGGAGAACTCCTCACCTTGGCTTTCGGGCACGAGGGGAGGCGAAGGCCACGAGTATGCGAGGGGACCCAGGGTCCCAATGCCAGTTCTGACGGCTGAGCGTTTCTGTGTCTTGAGCTTGCCTGTTATCCTCCCGCCCGCCCCTGCGCATCTTTCATGCGTGCCCCGAATCTTCCAGTGAGAGCAAGACCGCGCAGCATTTTCCACACCGCAGTCCAAAGCAAAATGTGTTAAGCAGATCATAGACTCTAATCCCCTTCTAACTCGCCTATTTCTAACCGTTCCGACGAAGAGGCAACACTTCTGTTTGCCTTGCTTTAAGGAGTTGTGGTCCCTGTTTACCTCTGACCACCTGCCATGCCAGTTACCCTGCCTTCCACTCCGCCCCCCAGCCCCGTCAGGAACCCCACAGACCTTGTTGTACCTTGAAGACGGCCTCTTGCTTCAAGCACAGTTCTCCAGCATTTCTCCTTTTTTTCACGGACTCTCATTTTAGTCTTAGCATTTACTTTCCCCACACCACTCTTGGAACTGCCTTCCTGTAAGCACACCAGCAGTCAGGGCTGCTTGAGAGGCTGCCCCCTGTATCCCCATGAAATAGCAGCCTGGGGAGAGCACATGCCTCACTCAGGCAGCCGGGGTCCAGCATTTCTTAAACATGGCGCGGCCCTGTCATTGTAGTGATTGCTCAAACATCATCTCGGCATCTCTCCCTGACAACTTAGTTTCCCACCTCCATGATCACATGTGTCTGTTATTATTTTATTTTTAAACTACTTTATTAGTTCAAACTCCTCAAGGCCAAGGCTCTTGTGTGGTTCCCTACTTTCGTCCTCAAAAGCTACAATTATAAAAGCAGCTCACATCGCAGTACATAGTGGGAGCCATGCATTGTGCTCTCTATCCTTCACAGGTGTCATTTAATTGTCAGCAGTCTGATGGATTAAGGAAAGCTGAGGCACTGGTAGGTTAATTTATGCAGGTCAGTTAGTTAATGAGCCAGAGCGCTGGGGTTAAAGTGAGCCAACTCCAAGTCCTGGAACAACCATGGTGGACATGCATCTGTGCATGGGACACGGTGGGGGTTGTGGAAATCACTGCTAAGTGAATAAATGAATTAACCTTAAGTGAGACAGACCAAGTTTAAGTGGAATGCACAGAGCTGGTGTAGATGAATTAATTAGGGAAGTGGCTCAGAAAAAAGACATCAGGAGGCAACATCTAGGCCCAGATGATAATTAGCCGTGTGATCTTGGGTGACCATTTAGGGTTTAAACCTCATTCATCTCATGAGAAAACAAAAACAAGAGCGTTGGTGGTAGCGGTGATAACTTTTGTTCCCTAGGATAAGATGAAGGTATATGGGAAAGTGTTTAGAAAAAGCGGAGTGTTTTGTATGGCTTTCTATGAGCCCAGCGTGTTTGGGGCTTGATCGGTATTGTTTGGCCTTATTAACCTGGCTTGCCAAATGATACATTGAGACGCTGGAACCGGAGTTGTCGTTCAGAATCGTCAAGGATCCATGTGGTTGCTCACCCACACTAGTCACCAGGTCTCCTGCCTTTAGGAAGGTTGACGGTTGGTTCAGTTCAAGTCTCCTAAGGCTCAGTGGAGATCCCTTAGGAGGTAGCTCCATCTGTGCTTACACAGGAACATCATTTTTAGTATTACATCAGACATTCATGTATGTATTATTTCTAGTCCCTTGGATTCTGCAAAGTATACTTCTCTTTAAAAGATGGCGGATCAGGCTTAAATATGGAGCGGGGTAAGGAGCCCTGGTGGCATAGTGTGTACACATTGGCTGCCAACTGCAAGGTCAGCAGTTTGAAACCAGCCTACCTGAAGGAGAAAGATGAAGCTTTCTATTCTCACAAAGACTTGCCGTCTCGGAAACCTACAGGGGCAGTTCTACTCTACTATTGGGTGGTTCTGAGTCAGAATCGACTCAGTGGCTCTGTGTGTGTGTGTGTGTGTGTGTGTGTGTGTGTGTGTGTGTGTGCGCGCGTGTAATTTGAGTTTTGGTCAAGGTACCACTTGAGTAACTTCTGGGATCTTACTCCAGATCTTTCAGCTGCAAAAATATCACCGTTTCTCTCTGCTTCCTGCTGTGCTGTACAAGACAGGAGGAAAAAGTGGTGACAGTGCCACCACCTGTCTTGACAGGGAGACTGGTCCTCCACTCAGTTCTAGCCAAGACTGTTACATTAGAAGGAAATCTAACTTTGATATCTGTTTGATCACAGCCTTTTCCAGGTGAGAAAACAAATCAGAGAATAACTGACCTATCAAGAAGTGAGGCTCATGACCCTGTGTTAGAGAGCCCCCACACCCCCTTTGGCTTGTGTGTCTTATTCGGCAGCGGGAGAAGCAGGAGATAGGAGGGTAATGATATTGAAGTGTTTTGATATAGGAAAAGTGAAGTTAATTGGCTGGCAAGCCTATAACTTGGTTGGACAGTAAAAATCAGTAGAAACGATCATCAGATTAACTGAAGTGTTACTAAAGTGAACAAAAAAGCCCCAAATCCATGGCCGTGAAGTTGATTCCAACTCCTCATGACCTTGAGTAGGATCTCCTAGGCTGTAATCTTGATGGGAGCAGGTAATCACATGCATTTCTCGTGCAGTGGCTGCGAGGTTTGGACCCCATCCTTGCAGTTAGCAGTCCAGCGCTTACCTAACAGCCCTGTAAAGGGAACAGATGAGAAATTGGTTTAATGGAAGGTTTACAGCAAATTTGAATGTTTGCCTTCACTGTGAGTCAGCATCGACTCGATGACAGTGACTTTTGCTTTTTTTTAAGAAGAGAAAAATAAAAACATAATGACTTCAGGAGCGTTATATAGAGACAGTAACTGGATTCCTGGTTTCTTAAGGGGATGACAAGGGAGGCTGGGGGGAAATGGGGAGCTAATAATGAGAACAAGACGGCAGAAAATGTTCAAAATCTGATTGATTGCTAGGGCTCCTTCCAAAATGTTGTAGTCCCCTTCAAACGAAGGCTTAGGGCCTTGCTTATCTACATAGTGATTTGCATGAAATTATACAGGGAGGTTAAGCCCTAACTCCTTGGAAGGTAAAATAAATTTAATAGATGCAAAACACTGCAATTATATTCAGCTCCTGTTTTCAGAGCAAGTTTGTGTGAGATGCTAGTCAGTTCGACTTCTTCCTCTGTTAAGAGAAGGCACACAGCACCATGTCTACGTCCACTTCGCGTCTTCAGCCCACGTAAGCAGCTATCTTTGAGGAGCCAACTGAAGTTTGTTGCTTCTCAGGATCCAGACTCCTGATTGTTCTTTACCTTCCTCCCCCTTCTACCTGCTGGGCTTTCTTCTGCTCCTGCTGTTCTTCAGCTTTGTCCTCCCGCTCCTTACATCCCTCGAATCTAGATCAGATGTGCCATCATCCATTCCTCAACGGAGCGTGATTCTGTACCACCACTTAGGGAGAAGATACCGAAGTCCCCAGTCCTACGTATAAGGGGCAGTCCCAGGACGCGCCAGTGCCAGGGAGGCTGTGCACTGGAAGACGACACAGGTAACTGCCACGCAGTCATCACTCGAGCAAACACTTACTGAGACCATGTCCTTGACAGGCACGCGACCTGGCCTTGCAGAGGCCACAGGAACCAACCACAGGACCGCTGCCTCCTGGAGATGTCACCCTAGATGGGAGTGTGGAGGTGGGGAGAATCTCAGACCATCGAGCAAAAAGGTGCAGGGAAAGAATGGCTAGGAAGATCAGAAAATAGGGGGTGCAGAGAGGGTAAAGGGTGTTATTCACCTGAAGAGGGGGAAGGACTGGGTCTTCTGAGGAGGTGACGACATGCAAGATAGGGCTTACGCCAGTCATGCAGTGAGTGTCTTCACGTGTTTATGCCAAGCACTGGGATGGGAGCCCTGGTGCCACTGCGGGTAAGTGTTGGACCGCTACGAGCAAGGCGGGCAGTTCAAGTCCACCCACTGTTCACGGAGTTCATGGTGAGGCTGTCTGCCCCCATCCACATCTGCAGGCTCGGAAGCCCTTCACAGGGTTCCCGTGACTCCGAATTGACTCGATGGCAATGGGTTGTTGGCCTAAGCATGATGCTGAGTGCTATGGGAGCGTCAGCTCAGGCACTCAGCTGGCTAACGAGTGGATTGCCATCTCCGGGTCAGTGGGAATAGGTTTGGTGACACTTAGACAAGGTCTGCAGCAAGTTAGTTGTTGGAGCTGGAAACTCACGCGTTGTCCATGTGCGCGAGGAGGTTAGAGAAGGCTGGTCAGTGGTTGAGGCCAGATCGTGGGCCCTGAATGCAAGGCAGGCCATTCTCCCATCAGGAGCGGAACTTTAGAAAGAGTTTATCTAGTAATGCTGACTTCTTAAAAAGAAATTATTTTTTCGCTGAGTTGTAGTTTATGTCATAAAATTCATCCATTTCAGGGATTTCTTTTTTTTAGTAAATTTATAGAATTGGACCACAATCCAATTTTAGACATTTATGTGATTCCCACAAGACATTTTGTGGCTCATTGTAGTCACTCTCCAGGTATGCTTTCTTAAATTCCCCTTTTCTGGCCATTTCATGTAGATGTACACACATAAGATATGATGTGTAATATTACACATAGTATATAATATTTGGTGCCTGGCTTCTTTCATCAGGGTAGTGATTTCGAGATTCATCCGTGTTGTAGCATACACCCATACTTTATTCCTTTTACTTGTGTATCCAGTCGTTTGAATGGGACAGTTCAATGGTCCCACTTTGGGCTACTATGAATAATGTGGCTATGAATACTTACCGGTATGTGCAAGGTTCTTGTTGTTTTTAGTGGACATATATTTTCACCTCACTGAGGAATGGGATTACAATTTATGAGATTGTTAGGAAAAGTTAACTCTAAATTGTGAAACTATTTTGTTATATCGAAAAGGTTTTGTTACATGGGCCATCTCAAAAATTGTCTCCATATATAATTCAGTGAAATTGATTCTAGTCTTAAAGTTGTGCACAATTCTCCCAATCCCTTTCCAAATCATCCTCCCCCCACACTCCCCACTACCCCCCCCCCCCCGCCCCCAGTCACATAAATATTATGGCTCCAAAGGACCAATACTTCCTTTGCCCTTCCTCTCCACCTCTGGTCATCCCGAATCGTCTTTGGCTTTTGTGTATATATAGTTCCTGTAAGAGAAATCGTTCAGCGTGGCGTTTCCAAACTTCACCCATGCGGTGGCAGACACAGGACTTCATTTCTCTTCATGGCTAAGTAGTATTCTGCTGAGTGGGTATACCACATTTTGTTTATCCAGTCATCTGTGGATGAGCATTGTATTTCTACCTTTGGCTGTTGTGAAAAGTGCTGCAAGGAGCATTGGGGTGCGTGCTAAACTTTTCTAAGGTGTCCTATCACTGTATAGTCACATCATCGGTATATGAGGGTACCCGTTTCTACGCTTGATCTTAGCCAAAAGGTCAAGAAGCGATGAGGGATCCTATTTCTGCACGTCCTCATCAATGCTTGTTATGGTCTGTCGTTTGGTGATAGCAAGTCCAGTGGATGTGAAATGGTACCTTGTCATGGCTTGACTTCACATTTTCCTAATAGCTAATGTTGCATATCGTTTCATGTGTTTGTTAATTATATATTTTCTTTGGGGAAATGTCCATTCAAATATTTATCCCATTTTATTATTAAAGTATAATTACTTATTTTGTAGATAAGTCTTCTACCATATTATGAGTTGCAAGTATTTTTTTCTAGTAAGGAAACCTGGTTTTTCAGTCTCCTGGTTTTTAAAACACAAATGTTTGTAATTTTGATCAGACTTAATTGACCAATTTAAACAATCTTTCTCCGCCCCCCCCAGTATTTCTTTTTTTAAATCGTTTTATTCGGGGCTCATACAACTCTTATCACAATCCATACATACATCATTTGTGTAAAGCACATTTGTGCATTCATTGCCCTTATCATTCTCAAAACATTTGCTCTCCACTCCAGCCCCTGGCATCAGGTTCTCAATTTTTCCCCTTCCTTTCCCCTCCCCCTCCCTCATGAACCCTTGATAATTTACAAATGATCAGTTTGTCATATCAGTTTAAACATTTTTATGGATTGTGGTTTGTGTCATAGCTCAGAAGTCTTTGTCTTACCCAAGACTCTGGGAGTTTTCTCCTAAGAACTTTACAAGCCAAACCAAACTAAAAACCTCCTGCCAGTTGTTGTTTAATCCATCCCAGCTCACATTGCTCTTTGGCACAAATTTCAGAGTAGAACTGTCCCCGAGAGGGTCTTTGTAGCCTTGATCTTTCTGAAGCAGATGGCCAGGAATATCTTCCATGGTGCATCTGGCTGATATAAGTCTTATCAGTGGTGTCCTGCTGGTGTCCCGCTGTACCAATGTTAAAACCTGGTCACCTTAGTTAGTAGCCTGGTGCCTAACTGTTTGCACCACCGAGGGACTTCTTAGAATTTTGTAGCTTTGGCTTTTCTATTTAGATTTGTAATTCATTTTGAGGCGCTCCGGGGGTTACTTGTTGGGCTGCTAACTCCAAGTGCAGCTGTTTGAAACCATCAGCCGCTCCTTAGGAGAAAGATGTGGCTTTCTACACCTGTGAAGAGTTACACTCTCAGGTCTGTCTGCTGACCTTTATGACTATCTCCCCACTGGGGCTCACCCTCCTGGCACAATCGCTGAAGACAAAATGGGTGCATAAGCAAATGTGGTGAAGAAAGCAGATGGTGTCCGGCTATTAAAAGATATTGTGCCTGGGGTCCTAAAGGCTTGAAGATAAGCCCCCATGGAAGAAGCACTCCAGCCTGTGCCATCATGAAGTGTCATCTGGACTGGGTAACAGGCATCAAAAGACCAATACCAAACAAATCATGAAAAAACATCACTGAGAATGAGGGGGCTCGGAGCAGAGACCCAAAGCCCATGGGTAGACAATGGAACATCCCCCCACAGAGGGGTCACAGGGATGGGATGAGTCAACCAGGGCGCAGTAAAGCTCTGATAAAACACACAATATTCCTCTGGTTCCCTGAGGCTTCCTCACTTCTCATGATCATGAACCCAGGGCTGCTTCTCACTTCAGACTAGACCCGAGCATGTACACAGGTATAGATAGGAGATAAGAGAATCCAGGCATGGGAATAGCGATACCAGAAGGGGAGGGGGAAGGGTAGAGAGGAAGGGAGAACAGATAGCAATGATTGACGCATAACCACGCACCCCCACCTACAGGGGGAAGAGCAACAGAAACCATGGGGGAAGGGAGATAGTGTTCGGTGTGAGATATGAAAATAATAATTTATAATCTATCAGTGGGTCATGAGGGTGGAAGGGAGAAAAGAGGAGCTGATAGCAAGGGCTCAATAGAAAGTAAATGTCTAGAAAAGAATGATGGCAAGGTGTGCACACATGCCTGATACAATTGATGTATGGATTGTAATGAGATGTAAGAGCCCCCAGTAAAGTGATCTTTAAAAGGTAAATAAATCAGATTTGAGTTGTCTAGGGGGGCAAAAATGAGTTGCAGTCTCAAAAACCCACGGGGGCCATTCCACCCTGCCCTATAGGGCGACTGGGTTGGCATCAACTCAATGACAGTGGGTTCTTTGGAAATCATTTTGAGTTCGTGTTTGCATATATTGTAAAGTCAGGTTCCACAATTTTCTGGTGGACTTGATAGGAAATACTGTAGGCTCTGTGGACCAGAGGGCCTCTCAGCTTTACTACTGCCGCTGTAGGGCGAAACAGCTGTTGGCAATATGTGAATGAGCGTGGCTGTGATCCAATCATGCCGGATTTACAAAACCAGGTGATAGCCTAATCCAGCTGTTTCACATGAACGAGCCAATGATTCTAAACTGCATTTGTTGAAAAGTCTATCCTTTCCCCGTACAACTGTCTTGGGACCTTCATGAACATTTCACTCACTGCCATTCACTCAGCTGCCCTAGAGGACAGAGTAGAACTGCCCCTGTGGGTTTCCGAGACGATTAATCTCATTTTCCTCCTACAAAGCACCCGGTGCTTTCGAACTGCCGACCTTTGGGTTAACAGCCCTCCGTGCGACCCCCTGTAATCAAGGCTCCTTTAGGAGCATCAGTGGCCTGAGATTACGTGAGTTTATTTCTGTTTCTCGCTTCAGTGCAGTTGCTCTGTATGTTTATCCTTAAGCCACATGGTCACAATTACTGTACTAAGTGTAGAAATACTGTTTTGTTTCTTCTGGGTCTTTCACAGTTTCATATCTATGTGTTTGTGTGTGTCATGTGTAGGTTCCTATGTGTGAATATGTACGTCTATATGACTTAGTTTGTCAATGTTTATAAAAGTCTTGGGATTTTGAAATGGGACAATTCTACTCTGTCTGAAAGGTCCCTCTGAATCAGAATTGTCCTGACAGCATTTTTGGTAGGTTGCATCTGTGGGTGACTGGGAGGAAAATTACCACGTTAACAATAATTCATGAACTCGTATTTTTGCATTTACTTCACTAATTTCCATAGCAATGTTTTGTAGTCAGCACACAAGTTTTGCAACTTTAAAAACACTTGTTTTCAAGTATTCTTTTTGATGCTATTATGAATGGAATTAAAAAAACTATTTTGGGGTTGTTAACCTAAAATGCTGAACTTTCATAGAAATACAATTAATTTTGTGTATTGATGTAGTGTCCTGCGACTTCCCAGGACTGGTTTAGTATTTTGGTGGGCTCCTTAGGATCTTCTTATGTAGGACCATGTCTGCAAATAAAGACCGCTTTATTTTTTTCCAATCTGGATGCCCTCTTTGTGTTTTTTATTACCGTATTGTCTTGACTACAACATGAAGAACCATGTTGAATAGAAATGGTGAGTGTGAACATCCTTCCCTTCTTCTCAACACAGACCACGATCAGTCTTCTGTCATCCACTGCAATGTTCATCGACCGCTTCTCGTAGCCGCCCTTGGGCTGCTGGCTTCCTCTTGATATTTTTAATCACCCCTTCCTTCCGTCCATTAGCCCCGTTTTAAATTTCAATGCTCTCAGGCAAAGATTGTCTTGTTTATTGCTGGGTTTAGCTTATTGGCATGTATATACTTGATTAGACACTTGTATTAATGAATTAACAGTATTTCTTCTAGCCACGCTGGCACCCTTGTGGCCTCTGTGCATGAAAACCTTACTCTCTTGCTTTCAGGCTTTAACCCAGTTGCGCTCCATATTCGTGTAGCACTCTTCCTTTTCCAGCCTGTTACTGGCTAGAGCCGCACCTTGAGCTCGCTCCGTTTCGTGCCTCAGCATGACTGCCGATGCCCCTGATGTTGCGGGACATTAGTTTTTCCTGTGCAGTATCCTTCTTTTGTTCTTGTTAGATATTAACCTGTACGGCTATTAGTTGTTCCTGGCCTCTATTCTTCTTTTGTGCGTTCGATGTTAACCTCTGTGGTTGGGATTCTGTCCCTCTGCAACGCCTGTTGGTGTTTTTTCCAATTGCGTAGTCCATCTAAGTAGCCGCCACTAGAGGCAGTGTGGTGAACCCAATCTGGGCAAAGACCTGGGCTTGAGCCCTGACATTTAGAGGGATACGTCTTCTCGGTTCTTTCCTATGTGGTGCACTGGTTCCAGCCCCTGTAGCTCAGGTCCCCCAAAATGGGTCACGCCCCAAGCCCTCTTCAGTCGTCTTCAGTTTCAGAGGCCTCGCTGCCTGACTGTGTGAGTGAGTGCGTGTGGCGAGGTTACACCAGAACATGGCAGCCTGGAAAGATGGGACACAGGTGGTCTTCTCTCGACAGCTTTCCACTGATCACTGCCGCAACATGAATTTCCAATCTAGCAGACTTCGAGTTTGTGCGCTGCGCCATTCTGTTTGGTGCTCCCCAAACACATCCCGTCTACTAACAGGTGTTAGGTCTTAGCAACCCAATTGGGACAAATTCGCCAGTGAAGCCGGACATTTTAGATCTCCCTGATGATCTGGATGACAGGGTGGTTTGACTGCCCGGTCTGCTCAGACATTCTCTGGCTTAGAATAAAGGGCTGTACACAAGCCAGGCTGGACACCATGCATAGACTCGGGCAGTTTTCAAGAGTTTCTTTGAATATTTCTTTTTCATCGTACAACAATGTCACCAGGAGAAATCCCAAATAAGACCCTCAGATAAGATTGTTCCTGGTAAGGTTTCAAAACAAAGTGCACCCCCCCCCCCCGCACTCCCCCTCCACAGTATATCAAAGTAGGAAGATAGCTTCTATAGGCAATGCTGCCAACGCCGCCTCCTAGCAATTTTCGGGCAAGGTTCTTAGACAATCTCATAGGGTGTCGTTTCAAGGTGGGACATTGAAACAAAGATCTTGGGAGGGACTTGCAGCTGGGGCCGCAGAGTATGGTGACCGGGTGCTTGCACTGCCGGTCTTCCAGGACAGACTATTGCTAGGGCCTCAGGGAGGGCAAACAGTACTATTATGGGATAGGGAGCATGAGCCGGGTAGCCAGTTCCTATTGGTTTGAGTTCCCTGCCTGGATGTTCATTCTCAGACTCTCGTTAGGTCCCAGGTGCTCGATCTGCACATGCCCTCATGGTCAGTTTGAGCTGCTTTATTGGTGATTATAGCTGTTTGGTAAGTCAGCTGGAACACAAGTTAACTTGCAAGGATGTGTGAGCTTAAGACATTCCAAATTGAGTCGATAACAGAATGTGGAATATGTTAGGGATCAGTATGTCCTGGCCTGGAGCCAGTGGGGTTGAGCAAATCTATGCATATACTTGCCCTCTGCCTGTTCTCTGAGCAGGTGGTTTTTGTTAGGTGCCGTGGATGCAGGGTGACCCGCTGTACACCAGAATGAAGCACTGCCCTGCTCTGCACCCTCCTTCTGCCCATTGTTCCGGCCACTGTGGCAGTTCACCTACAGAGGGCCTTCCTCTTTTTTTTTGCTGACCCTCTACCAAGCATGATGCCCTGCTCCAGGAAATGGATTTGATAACATGTCCAAGGTAGGTGAACTGAAGTCTGACTCTCCTTGCTCCTAAGGAGCACGGTGGCTGTGCTTGTGCAAGACAGCCCCGGTGCGTCCGCTCTCCTTCACCATCGTGCAGATCCATACGGGAGCAGCGGTCCCGGGCGTTCCTCTGTGCCCAGCACTTCGCCAGAGCCTGGCATGGGTCAGCAAAATGCTTGCTGCTATTACTTGAATTAATTACCAACATTTAAACAGTGACGAGGCTTCACCTAAGTTTAATTTGGCCAAGGGCTCAAGTAGAAAGAAAATGTTTTGAAAACGGTGATGGCAACAAATGTACAAATGTGCTGAACACGATGTACTTTGAAAAGAGCGCTATGAGCCCCAATAAAATGATTAAAGAAAGGAAGTGCTGGTCCACCTTCCCTTGGGCAGCCTTTTTCAAGAGTGAGGTGGCTGCCCTTGTCGCTGGGGGTGTGCTCTCCGGCTCATCACCGCGTTGTCTTGTAGTTTTCTCTCTTTCCTCCCAGGCCCACTTTTTCCATGTTGTTACCTGCCTGACCCCTGTGGGCATTTGTGTGTGCCACACTTGTTGTCAGTGGTCCCCAAAGGGTTTCTGGTGCCAGTACTCAGATTTATATCTGGAGCGAGCAGCCATGCGTGGATCTCATTTGAGCTCTCATAAATGTGAAGGACCAGAGAGGAAATTCTCCCAGGCACGGAGACAATCATTACACTCACAAGACAGCACCTCCACTGGGATTGAGGTGTCTGGTCACCACTAACAGTTTAAGATTGCCTAGAGGCTACCGTTTCTGGAAGTCGGCAGCATCCCTCACTGCCTTGGTTGCTCAGCCTAACACAGTGAGATGGTTTCCATAGGCGATTAGGGGAGCCAGGTTGAGAGAGGACCAAGCCCAAGCCAGACTCACTGCCATCGAGTCCCTGCTGACTCATCATGACCCCCTGTGGGTTTCAAAGATTGTAACTGTCTATGGGAGTAGACAGCCCCGAGGAGCTGCTGGTGGTTTTGAAGTGCCGACCATACATGTAACAGCCCCCCTTGTAACCACACCACCACCAGGGTTTCTTTGAGAGAGGACAGTGAGCTGTTATTTTGACTCTCCCAAGTTATCACAATCAGAAAATGATGCACTGGACACATGGAGCTGTGATTGTGTAGGCCTAGCTTGACTATGGAAGTCCTGTAGCCATTTCCTGTGGCCCCATGCTTCCCCACTCCTCGGGCTGCTGCACATACACAGGTGGTACCTGTGAGCTCACTCGGTGAACAGTCAAGTGTTCACAACTGAGGCCATGTCAGATGTCCTCTGGTGACAGAGGGAAAAGGGGAACCCAACTCCTCCCTAGTTCAAGACCTATTGCCAAGAGGCAGAGGTCAGACATGCCTCCTCCACCTTCTGCCCGTCCTTTACCCTATTCTGTTCCCCCCATGACACTCCACTTCTCTGTTGGATCCAGCAGTCTGTTGCAATGGCCACACAAAAATCAGACAATACTCATGATTCAGGGAGTTTATTAGGGAAATTAACAGGTACCACAATCCAGGACCACAAAACACTAAGATACAGCCGGTCTACAACAGCACCTTTCTCCAGCCAGCAGTCACGTCTCTCTAGTCTTCAGCCTCTCGGCCTTGTGATCGATTCCTTGGCTTCTGCTTCCAGGGGCCAGGAAGCCAGCTCGCTGCTTGTCCTCGGAGTCTCATAGTCCCAGCACTCCTGTCCTGTCTCATGGTCTCCTTGCCTTAGCCTCTGGCCTCGGCCTGGCTCCCTTGCCCTGTCCCATGGTCTCCAGTGCCTCTGGACTGGGTCTCGGCCACTTGAGAAAGAGATCTTTTACTTGCTCCACCGGAGACTCTTCTTTGATGGCCCTGGGATTTCCTTCCCCCAGCTGACTCAGTGGTAATGAGTTACAGCAGCTAAAACTGGCCCGTCCCTTCTATCAGTGTTAACACACACCCTATTTGCATAGCCCCGCCCCATCATTGGAAGGAGTTAGAGATGTGGGTAGAAGAGCCATATTCACTGCAACACCCTAATTCACGTAAACAACAGTGCTCCGCAAGCTGCCCCCATGTGGCTACTTCTCAGATGCGCCTGTATGGTAACATTTTAAAGGCTAAAGTTGTGTTAATGTTCATAAGGATGTTCTGTTAGCTTAAGCAGGAACATAGATGCTGCCCCACCCCACCTGGGACACAATGAAGCATCAGTGAGGTCAAACGTGACTTGAAAATATACTTTATTTGTCGTGACTTAGTCCCTCTGTAAAAATGACTACTTGTCACTCAAGAGTAGCTCCGTATTTCTCCTTCACTTGTTCAAGTGAGGTACCTCCTGATATTTTAACGCTTTATACACCTTCACCTTTATGAAAGACCTACCTTAGTATCTATTTCTGCTAATAGAAGGAAACCCGGAGAGGATGCTTGCTTTTATTAAAAAAGGTGAAAGGGAAACTAGCGTCTAGTGTGTGTATTGCAGCAAGCAAGGAGGTAGCGTACACTTGGGGAGTGGGTTGCCCACTCCTTCCCTGAGGACTGTAGTGTATGAATGCTCTATTTTATGTAGGCTGTGCATTTCTCATCATTTCTGCCTTTACGACATGTTATTTACTAGGTTATTTTTTAATAGTTTTATTAGGGGCTCATACAACTCTTATCACAATCCATACATTTGGTAGGTTAATTTTGGGGTCTGGTAATTCTAAAACGTATTTCCCATTCGTGTTAATTGCTGCTTCGCTCTTTGTGCCATCTCGGCTTATGAATGGTTTCATCAGAATTTTCTCCTTTTGGCGAGCAGGGGAAACATGTCATTGTTAAGTGCCCCGGTTTCAGATCTGAAGCTCAGACCAAGCACTTGATTTTTCTGTGGTCTTGTTAGATACCTGCCTTGACTCTGGTTTCTTCCACTGTTAGACTAGACTAGCCTCTATCCCCTAAGGAAATCACTTACCATATATACTTACGTATAAGCTGAGTTTTTCAGCACATTTTTAATGCAGTTTTTGTGGTAAAATTAGGTGCCTTGGCTGATATTTGGGTCGGCTTATACTCGAGTATATAGGTAAATGAAGGCCTGTTGTTTTTGTCATTCCTTTTAAACAGGAGTCCTGTCCCCAGGGATGGATTATGCAATAAACAAGTCAAGTGCGTTTTGGGGGCATCAACAAAACCAAGAGTACCGGTCGTCCAAAGCAAACATCCATAGATGCCAAGCAGATAGGACACATAAAAAAGCTAACCCTCTAGTGGAAGGGACCTGACAGGCATCAAGTGACATCGATACCATTTTGTGGCTTTTGTCTATGATGACAACTGCGTTTGCCTTCCCATTTTGGACCATTCAGGTGCAACCTTGTATGCAGCTCTCTCACGTCAACCACAGAAGATGTGCCAGTGGCACGTGTTCACTTGGCTTGTGAAGTAGCTGGTCCTATGCAAAGGGAGCTAAACTATGCCTTCCGAATGTGCATCCCCTGGCATTTGTGTCACGCTCTTCCCGATTGCTCTTGCCCACTTGGATAGGAGCTGGTGTCCGCAGTGGGCTCCGAAGATGCAGCATCAAAGACTGCAAAGTGAATGTGCAAGTTTTCAAGTATTATTTCAAGACAAAAACCACTCGCAGCGATCTGCAAAGGGTCTGCCAACAAGCACTGTATGGGAAACTAATGAAATTATTTCAAACTGCTTTGTAAGGATTGTTCTATGTGAAATGCCATGTTCCAAATAATTTTGTTTGTTCGTTTTAATCATTTTATTTGGGGCTTATACAACTCTAATCACAATCCATCCATACATCAATTGTGTAAAGCACATTTGTACATTCATTGCCCTCATCATTCTCAAAACATTTGCTCTCCACTTAAGCCCCTGGCATCAGCTCCTCATTTTCCCCTCCCTCCCCGTTCCCCCTCCCTCATGAACCCTTGATAATTTATAAATTATTATTTTGTCATATCTTGCCCTGTCCGACATCTCCCTTCACCCATTTTTCTGTTGTCTGTCCCCCAGGGAGGAAGTTATATGTAGTTCCTTGGAATTGGTTCCCCCTTTTTACCCCACCCTCCCTCCACCCTCCTGGTATCGCCACTCTCACCACTGAAGGGATCATCCATCCTGGATTCCCTGTGTTTGGAGTTCCTATCTGCACCAGTGTACATCCTCTGGTCTAACCAGATTTGTAAGGTAGAATTGGGATCATGATAGTGTGGGGGGTGAAAAGGGGGGATGAAGCATTTACTGTATATACTCGTGTATAAGCTGAGTTTTTCAGCACAAAAAATGTGCTGAAAAACTGGGGTTTGGCGAGGTGTAACATCTTGCTGGGGCACCCCTGAGGTAACGGGATGAGTGCCCATTATCTCGCAGGGATTGCCGTTTCTCCACTATTCATTCAAAGCCCCGCCTTTGAATATTTGTTTACTCATATCTAACCAATCCGAGCCATCCTATGACGTGTCTCTTTGAATAAGCCTTTTAAAGACTGTGTGCGAAGGATGTGGCATGAATGGATGTCATCTGGTCAAGCCCAACTAACCAAAGGAGGAACTCTCATGAACACTGACATAGAGTTAATAGCAAAGTGGGTTCGAGATGCATGGAAAGACATTCCAGAAGACATGGTGCGACGTGACTTCCAGAAATGTAGTATTAGTAATGCTATGGATGGCAGTGAAGACTGTGCTTTGTATGAAAATGACAGCAGTGATGGTGATGACGGCGATCTCAGTGAGGACAGCGTCTATGATGACCTCATACCAGCTGAAGCTCTGCATTAGGATATGGATGATGATGAGGAATCCAGTTTTGAAGGATATTAACTCTTTACATTTTAGCTTGGTTGCTGATTGAGCTCAGGGACTAATACTCTTAAGATATCATTGTTGATACCTATTTTCCACTTACTGTGCTGGTTTACTAATGTAAATGACTTGTCCTTTTATTTAAAATAAATATTTAAATACTTTACCCCACTGATGTCTCAATATTTAGTCATTTTATTTTCATTTGTTTTGATTATTGAAACTCACCAATAGCTTCTGCATTTTCCACCCTAGGCTTATACTCGAGTCAATCGGTTTTTTCTGGTTTCCCAGGTAATAATTAGGTACCTGAGCTTATACTCGGGTGGGCTTATATTCGAGTATGTATGGTAGGAACTAGAGGACAGTTGTATGTTTCATCATTGCTATGCTGCACCCTGACTGGCTTGTCTCCTCCCTGCGACACTCTTGTAAGAGGATGTCCAATTGCCTACAGATGGGCTCCACTCCACACTCCCCCTTATTCACAATGATAAGACTTTTTGTTCTGATGATGCCTGATACCTGATGCCTTCAACATTTCTTGATCACACAGGCTGGTGTGCTTCAAAATAATTTTTTTAAAACTGATGAATTTTCAAATTTCTTTTTGCTACTGTCCAAGTTTGCTTGTACAGTTTATTTTGTAAATGTTAAGGCATCCTGGCGGGGCAGCCGTTACAAAGACTTGGCTGTAAACCGTAAGATCAGCAGTTCGGATCGTTCAGCACTCTGGAAGAACCATGTGCCATTCTCTTCCATGAAGAGTCACTGTGAGTTGGAATTGACTGGATGACAGTATGTTTTCTAATTTTTATTTATTTTCAATTATTCATTTCTTTGCTATGGTAGAATCAAGTTTGAAAAATGGAGATTTTCTAAACAATTCCAAAGTTAGCTTTCTTTTAAAAAAGTAATGAATCAAAAGAGACCTCTCCCATTGATCAGTTGAGCTTAAGGGGTGTACAGTGTTGCATTCGTAATGTGAGTGCTGAAATTAATTCAGAGTAACACTATTACAGCAGAATTTTTCTCCAATTCTGCCTTTATTCTTTGCTGTACTAAATAATAATGCTGTGGAAAGTAGAAGAACCTGAGAATATGAGATTGTTGCATCTGCAGATCCCACGAAATACAGATCTTGCTTTGTGGTATAAATTCTTCTTCTAATGATGTACATTATTGAACGGAAAAAAGCCAAGTGATTGCCAACATCACGATGAACCATTTGAAAATGTTTGACAGAAATCTGGAAATAAACACATTTCTACAACCAGAATATTTTCCTCAGGTGCAAAGCTAATGGTGAAACTGGTAAGAGGGAGTGGGTACTGCACTCCCCATTGCTCATTTGTGTATGTTGTTTTGCTTACAAACTGTTGAGTCCTGAGTCACTTAATTCTTGACTTGTGCTACAGTCGAGTATGACTGATAACATGAAAGCAGTTCACAGAGATGGTATGTTGCCAGAGTTGACCAAAGACGTGGTTTTGGCTTAACCTAAGTTGTGGAAACACACATTATAATGGACAGTGTCAGTATCGGAAAGCCGTATTGCAGCGCGCTGCTGCTGTCGTAGGAAGAAATGAAGAATGTGAATTGCCACAAAATGGAAAATAATTTTTTTGTTGGGGGCTTTAGTTAAACTTACTGCTCGGTTTGCTCTATTTTTAGCAGGTCACGTGTCGAAATATGGTAACACAAGAAAGGACAGCCCATTGTCTATGTCTCAACAATGGGAAGAAGAATGAAATTTAATTGGTGATAAAATTCAACTAACTACTTTTTATAAAATAAAAGTAGCTTTAGTTGGTCTGCAGTTTCCATTACTTACATTTCTCCTATGGATAAACCTAAATACTATATATCGCCAACAAACGGAAACCTTGGTGAATGATTGTCATTTTGTACAGCTTAAAAAGTTTTCCCAGCAAGTCAGATACTTTATTATTTATGTGAAGCTTGCGAAATTGATTTTTCTAGATGCAGAGGCTGGTCCTATACCATCATACTGCCAATGTGTTAGGATGTTACAAAGGCACCACCCTGAAAATTTTGAGTGTATCTTTGTTTAAAAAAATAATTTTATTGGGGGCTCATACACCTCTTATCACAATCCACACATACATCCATCATCTCAAGCACATTTGAGTTTGCACCATTTTTTTAACCGTGTGCTGCACATTCACTTAATCTTGTAGGACATGGTGTAGTAGATTTTTGTCCATAAGGAACTGAATTTCTTTCCAGCCACTCCACAATTTTTTTGGGGGGGGCACTTCTCACTATTGAACAGTTCTAAGGACGTATTTAGGCAACAATTATTAAAATGCCCATCTAGTACCTGTTGAGAAGTGCATGCAGTAGCAACAAGTGTAATCCTAGAATTGTACACCGAGATTCTAAATGCCTTAGACTACTCCAAAGATGAGACTCAAGAAGGAGCTACCCAAAGAGACGCGACAGCAGCAAAGTGCCATCACTGGATTATGCACGCAGGATCCCTGGTGGCACAGTGGTTACGTGTTACTACGCTGCTAACTCCAAGGTCAGCATTCAAAACCACCAGCTGCTCTGTGAGAGAAAGAAAGATGGGATTTCCACTCCTGTTAACGGTTCCAGTCTTGGATACCCTCGGGCAGTTCTAGCCTGTCCTACAGGGTTGCATCGACTCGAAGGCCATGAGCTTGAATTTGGTTTGAGATCATGTATGAATTTACTTTGTTATATGGAATAACATTGCAGCATTTTTGCGGGGTGGTGGGGAACCAAACTAAGCAAATTTAAATAAGTGCATAAAAGTCTACCAGGCATTAACAGGGCAATTAAATAATTTAAGAGAAGATTTTGAAAACCCTTCAAAACAGATACTGCGAAAGCACGGATGACCAAGCAGCCTACCTCGCAGAAGCCGTCCAGGGAAACCGTGACAGTGCTCCAGGAATACTCCTGACTGCCGGGCATTTCCTCGAGCCTCAAACTGTGCCATCGTCAGTGTCCTTGAATCTTGAGTCAAAGAAGGGTGAGAGGGTAGGGAGTTCTTTCAAATAGATGTTCTGTCTTCCTGTGAATGGACCTGGTAAGAACTCCTGAAGGCATCCAAGAAATCAGTGCAGGCTCATATACAAACCTTGATGGAAAAGCGCCAGTTTCATTTTACATGAGAACTGAGCCTACAGGCTCAGGAAAGACAGCTTTTACTCACATGGGTATGTGTGA
The DNA here is from genome assembly GCF_050624435.1 of Tenrec ecaudatus. Taxonomy (NCBI): domain Eukaryota; kingdom Metazoa; phylum Chordata; class Mammalia; order Afrosoricida; family Tenrecidae; genus Tenrec; species Tenrec ecaudatus. The sequence continues at coordinate 168,265,429 of NC_134534.1, forward strand.
AGGAGTTCTGATTGTGAAGCGCATAAAACCTTGGGATAATACACAACCCACCAGCAGATACTCAGGAGAAAGATGAGACTCTCAGCTCCCATAAGAATTTACAACCTGGAAACCCAAAGGGGCACTTCTACTCTGCCCTGTCGGAGTCAGCTTGATGGCAGTGAGTGAGGTGTGTATGATTCTAAAATAAAATACTAAAATGATGGCAAGATATGTACAAATGTGCTTGATACAGTTGATGTGTGGACTGTTATAAGAACTGCACGAACCCCTAATAAAATGATTAAATAAATAAATGCTTTCCAATGTTGAAATTTCTTTATGCATATCCTAACTATATCGATCACAAGCCGTACAACAGAATGCTCATTTTTGCCACTAAAGATAGAAGCCCTCACTGTACATCAGGGCTTCAAGAAAGACTGGGTTCACTGAGCACCCAGTTTGCAGAAGGCTGTGGGTGACAGTGAAAGCCCAGCGTCCACATGCAGGGTCCCCACTTGGTTAAGCCTACGATGAATCCCACTGCCCTTTGACCAGGGGTGTGGGCATCCTTGCTATCAGACAGTGCATTAGAAAGTGGGCTAATGACAGATGTAGTTAGATTAAAATTAAACACCTTATCATTTGTTCTCCCTGTTAACCCTTTTTAAATTTGCTCTAGTTTTTATTATTTTCTGTGACTTTTTAACTGAGGGTTTCCTGTTTTATTTTGTTATTATGTTTTTTACATTTTTCTCTATTTGAAATCCTAGATAAGTAAATCTATACAAATAGTAACTTGATTAATATTTTCCTGGGGTTATGGCAGAGGAGGAAGGGGTGAAATGAGCTGCTAATGAGTACAAGGGAGAAAAAATGTTCTAAAATTGATCGTAATGATTGTACAACTCTTTTTACTATGCTTAAACTGCAGTGTATGATGTGTGAATTAGATGTTAATAAAACGTTAGATTAAAAAAGACTCCATTCATTATCCTAACTTTGTATAGAGGTAGCTATTGCTCAGCAGCTACATATGATAAAATCATCGAACAATTTGTCAGTGCAAAGAATAGGAGGAAATGTTTGTTACATTAGAAATGAAGGAGTTATCTCAAAACAAAAATATAGTAATTTGTTGTAATATTTTTCTGATTATTAAACATTCTTTTATGACATTTGCTGTATTCTGAAGCAAGCATCAAACTTGAAGTACCCCTCTAGTACATGTTGCCAAGCACATGCATGCTCTGTTTAAAGCAAAAGCGATCATTGTGGGAGAGCCACTGAATTTCACATTTATTATTAGACACCGACCGGTTTTCTTTATTTTAGACAATCTGGAATATTCTTTTTGTAGAAAACGTGGTCTACAGTAAAAATCTTAGTACCTCACATTTACAAAAAATGTTTCTAATCCAGCGCATCTCCTTCTGCTAAAATGGCGTACACTCCTTTGGTGCTCAGTTGCTACTGTGTTGCTGTCGCTGGTGTCCCAGTCTGTTGAAGCACCGTCTAGTCCTTGCTGTGTTGATGGAGCCCGTCCTGGTAGCCACTGTGCCAGAGCAGTCCTTGCTGCTGCTCCACTTGACCAAGCGTGATGTCCTCCTCCAGGGACTGGTCCCTCCTGGCAACATGTCCAAATATGAGACACAGTCTCGCCTTCCTCACTTCTGAGAAACATTTTCGTTCTACTTTCAAGACGGATCTATTTGTTTTTCTCATGTTTCTTGGCCAGCACCGTCGTTCCAACTTTAAAGGGAACGAACGGTTCTTCAGCCTTCTTTAGTCTTTGTCTAGTTGTCACGCGTGCGTGAGGTGACTGAAAACTCCGTAGCACGCCGGGAGCCCCTCGTCTTCAGAGTGACATCGTTGCCCTTTAACTCTTTAAAGAGATGTTTGCAGGCCTGTGTAATACATTTTACGACTTCTTGACTGCTGCTTCCCAGGGGTGTCGGTTGTGGGGCCAAGTAAAATGAAATCCTTGACAACGCCAATCTTTCATGTATTCATAATTATGTTGTTTATCGGTCGGGTTGTGGGACTTTTTATTTCTTTAGAGGTATAAATGATATTGATGCTAACTGTGATCTTCATCACTAAGTCCTTTAAGTCCTCTTCACTTGCAGCAAGCAAGGTGGTGTCAGCTGCTCCTTGCAGGGTGCTCATGGACTTTCAATCCCGATGCTTTGTCACATAGTCCAGGTTTGCATTGCATTGAGGAAGGCTAAGACAACACACAGGTTTGTAAACAAGGGGGGGCTACGCAGCGTAAGAGGAAAATGGAATGGAAAGATACTGGACCTTTTCAATGAACGTTTGGAAGCTCCCTTATGTATAATTCATTTTGTTAATCTGTTTCATTAGCACTTCATCCACATGCCATGCAATTCAATAATTCAACCAGATAGGGAAGAGTTGCACGGTTACCACCAGCACATTGGATTCTGGACCAGTTTCTCCTTGCTGTCCTCATGGGCCACTCATGTCTCATGAATGCAGGAGTCAGCAGAGTGAGGAGCACCGTCGATTATCAGTGCGAGGGCTCCCACGTGCCATAACCTGGTCCTAGGTGGTTGCTAAACAAAAGGTAGGGCCTTAGACCCACCAGTGACTCCAAGGGAGTAAGATGTTGTCCATTTCCTTAACGATTGCAATCTTGGAAACCCCGTGGGATGATCCTGCTGTCCTTTAAGGTCACTATGAGTTGGAATTGACTTGGGTGTATGTTTGGTTTTGGCTCACCAAATGTTTCAGAGTTCCTTAGTGGTGCTAAGGCTTAGGCATTGTGCTGCTAACCACAAAGTCATTGGTTCAAAGCCACCAGCTGCTCAGAGAGAAAGGCTGTCAGCACTAGAAACCCTATTACGGGTCCTTACAAGTGGATTAATTGGCTTTGGAGTTTTGTTAGTTTGTGTGTGTGTGTGGGGGTGTGTGTGTTTGTTTGTTTTTCTGCCTGCTGCTCCAGCTGTGAGCTTTGTGGCCCTCTTCTGGAGTGTTGATAAATTACACCCTTTCAGCCCCATGGCTCTGGTCAGAGTCCCTATTTTCAGTTCAGATACAATGTGTTGGCACTCCCTATGCAGCTTGTCTGTTTGCCTGTGGTAGTGATGTGCTCCGACGGATTCAGAACTCCGAACACACACAGAGCAGTGCAGCCTTAGAATTGCCCATTCCCTCTTTCTCTAAGTCAAGCTCGGCCTTGCGGCTCTCCCCCCCATCTATTGCTTCAAGACTTCTTGCAAAATGCACCTTATTTTCAAATGCCAACTACTTACAGTCTCACGTGTGTCCTTCCAGAGACTTCCAAAGTCTATATTTGCAAATGCACGCTCTGCTTTTTTACAGCACGAATAAGATGATGTTACATATCCTGTTCTGTAAAGTGCTTTTTCTACTTCCCCCTGCATCCAGTCATGCATCAGGTCTTTGCTGACTTACTTCCTTGGTTTATTTGAGGGCGCTTCAAAAAGTCCATGGAAAAATTCCATGATTTTTTAATTCCACTTTTCTATGAACTGTTCAAAGCCCGCTCATATTCCCTGTCCTTCACTCCCGCAACTGTCAGCAGTTTTCTGTCTGCTATGCAGATTTGCACCAGCATGGTAACTGCCCCGCCTTTTACCCCTTCAAGACCTGTTGGATCCTGCTAGATAAGATCCTGATTGAGGTTCTGCTCAGAAACAATCAATGAATCACAATTGACTGGAAAATAAGGTTCAGATTCCTTAACTTGATATGCGTGGCCATCAACTAGTGGAAACACCCCTCCCCTACCCCCATAGCCTTTCACTTCTTTATTTGCTTCCTGGGTGTCTTTTCCGCCAGCTGAACTCCGGGACTTCCTGAGCTTCCTCATTGCCTTCATCATTCATGCTGGTCCCCTGACTGGAAGGCCAAACCCACTTCGCCCCGTTTGCTTCATCCTGTCAGGCCTAACCCAGATGCACATCCCATCTAGCTGGAGCTACCGGTTTCCCTATAAAAATCCCTGGGCGCTGTTCCCACACATCTCTTAGCTGGCTTGTGTTCTGCTTGCTGGTGCGTATTCTCATCGTATATTGTACCCATCCAAGGAGATCACACTGAGTAAAGTTCGTGTCTGTTCCATACTGTCGGGCACTGGTTTAGTAGATGAACCTGGGCCTTTAATAAGCATTTACCTAATTCATGCAGACCACAGCGATTGGGCCCTAGAGATAGGTGGTGGTGCTGTCATATCTGATCATAGTGACCTGATGAACCAGGTACCGCCACCGCAGTCCTGCATCGTCCTCACGATTGCCCTTATATTGGAGCCCATTGTCGCAGCCACTGGGTGAATCCTCGTCAAGGCTCTTCCTCTTTTTGCTGTCCTTCTGCTTTCCCAAGCATGATGTCTTCTTTCAGGCTCATCTCTCCTGATAACATGCCCAAAGTATGGGAGACAGCGTCTCGCCATCCTTGCCTCTAAGGAGCATTCTGGCTGTACTTATTCCAAGACAGATTTGTTTGTTCTTTTGTCAGTATATGGTAAGTTCAATATTCTTCACAGCACAATAGTTCAAATGTATCAGTTTTTCCATTTTCTATATTCAGTGTCCAACTTTCACACGCATAGGAGGCAATTGAAAATACCATGGCTTGGGTCAGGCACACAGTAGTCTTTAAAATAACCTCCTGGCTTCAACACGTTAACGATGTCTCGTGCAGCAGATTTATCCACTATAATGTGCCATTTGATTTCTTGACTACAGCTTCCATGAGCATGGATGGTAGAGCCAAGCAAGCTGAAATTCTTCACAATATTAAACTTTTCTCCATTTATCATAATGGTTCCCTCTGGTCCAGGTGTGAGGATTTTGGTCTTGTTTACATGGAGCTATAATCCATTCCGAAGGCTGCAATCCTTGATGTTCATCAGCAAGTGCGTCCTTTGCTCATTTATATGTTGTGTCATCTGCATGTAATAAGCTTCCTCCAATACTGATGCCAAATTCTTCATACAATCCAGTTCCTCTGGTTATTTTCTCAGCATCCAGATTTTATGGTGAGAGGATACAACCCTGATACACGTCTTTCCTGATTTTTAAACCATATACTATCCCCATGTTCTCTTCACACAACGGATCGGAAACCACACAGTACCCCCTTGTTCTGTTTGTACAACTGTTCTGAAAAAGCAAAGCAGAATTCCTGCTGCAACAGAGTCTGTATTCTGGTGGGGGTGACCGGAACCAAGCCATGGACTAGAACCATGTCAGGTGACCATGCGGCTGTGATGAGACATGAAGCGGTGTCGGGGAGAGAGCATTTTTAGTTTCAGATGTAATACGGGAAATGAGTGATGCTCCCTTTGGGCCTGTGATTGCAACCTACTATGAATTTGGTTGGGTTTCCCCTAGAAAATTTTATTTCTGTTTATTGTTTTAGCTTTTGTAATAGTTGTCTCTTAGAGACTGTTGTGGGCTGTGAGGGCTTTGCCCTCACCGTGGGACGATCACCCTTTGCTCCGCACCTCTGTGGCTCGATGCATCCTGACTTGCACCCTCATAGCCTGGGCTTGGGCGGGTTCCTTAGGCTTGGCCTCCTCACCTGGAAAGTGGGCACTGTGTTGTCAGGACTAAGATAATCGGTACATAATGAGAACGGAAAGGGTGTGGAGCAGTGGCATCGGTAGGGTACTGTATGTCCAGTGTTTTCTACTGTAATTTTCCATGATGTTGGCCCCACACTGCCTGTTTCTATCCTGTTTGCCTTCCTGCTTTCATATCTTTCAGAAATGTAAACATGATTGGGACTGTTACATCAATGTAAATGCCGACTTTAAACTTATTTATTTATGAATTATGGACCAGGGCTTCTTAAACTTTTCCCACTAGAGACCCCTTTTTGCCCAGGAAATGTTTATGCGACCCCGAGTATTTAAGTATATAAACTAGGTATATAAGCCAAACATTTACTGATATTAAAGCATAAAGAAATTTATGTTAAACAATTCTTTGTTGCACATGTAATTTCACTATTTATTAAAGATTAAAGCAAGACTGCATAATAATTAGATGTGCCTTTTTTACATAAAGAATTAAATCTTGGTGGAATATTTGATACTGCAGGACGTAGAGCACCATCCATGCTTTTCAGAGACGATTGATATTTTGAGTTTATAATCCTCGATGCTGAGAACACCCCTTTGCATAAATATGCAGTACAAAATGGCAGAAGTATGTTTAGGGCCATTTCCGAAAGAGCTACAAATTCTGTCTTTATCATAAGCCAGAATTAGTTTATTGAATTTTTAGGAAAGTAATTTCTCAAACCTGTGTTGCATAGCAAATTCTTCTTGAACTTTTAATGGCAGATGGTTCATGTTTTTTACTTCATTTGAATATGGTTTATGAATCCAACTCAGTTTTTAGAATCAGTATTGAAGGAAATTATCTCTGAAACTGTGTCCTGCCCTTCAGATGACCGATTGTAATTTCTTTTTTAATTGTTTTATTAGGGGCTCATACAACTCTTATCACAATCCACACATACAGCAATTGTGTAAAGCACATTTGTACATTCATTGCCCTCATCATTCTCAAAACATTTGCTCTCCACCTAAGCCCCTGGGATCAAGTTCTCATTTGTTTCCCTCCCTCCCTGCTCCCCTCTCCCTCATGAGCCCTTGATAATTTATAAATTATTAGTTTCTCATATCTTGCCCTGTCCGACATCTCCCTTCACCCACTTTTCTGTTGTCCGTCTCCCAGGGAGGAGATCACATGTAGATCCTTGTAATCGGTTCCCCCTTTCCAACCCACCCTCCAATTATAACTCTTACAATTAAATCTTTGGGCAGGTTATTTTTAGTTTATAGTGGTAAATATATCTAAAGAACAATTTTTCTTTTCTATTCTTTCATGTCAACTTTTTTAGTAAAACTTTCAATTTTCTCTGAATATAATTATGTTATAATTTTCTTCCTTTAAGTGACATGTTTAAAAATAGAGGTTAAAATTTTGACAACAGTTTTGAAAGTCATAGTCATTATGAAAAAATTAAGAAATCAAATTTCTGTTAAAAATATAGCAAGTTTGTCTTTCAATTTCAACAATCTGTTTGAACTTACCCTTTCTGAGAGCCACCTTACCTCTGCATATAGTAATAGACTTCATGCAATAATCATGGCTTTAATGAAGTTAATGATTTTTAAAAATTATTTTATTGGGAGCTCTTACAGATATTATAACAATACTACCACCATTAGTTTCAAACATTTTCTTTATTCCTTCCTGTACCCTCAGGGAATCATTACTCCTGTTACTGTTTCTGAAGGGTTATCTCTCTTGGCTTTCATGCATCAAATGAACACACACAGGTCTAAAACAAAGACCATAATAGTAAGGGGTGGGGATTAAAGAACTGGAGGATAGTTATGTGTTTCATCAGTGGTATACTGCACCCTAAACTTATCATCCCTTCCATGTAGCCCTTCTGTAAGGGACTATCGAATTATTTTACAGGTGGGTTTTGTGTCTCCACTTTGTCCACGCTCCTTTGTGTCAATTTGATTGTTTGTTTTGGAACTTCTGATACCAGTTCCCATCAACACTTTATGATCACACAGGCTGGTTTGCTTCCTCCATGTGGGCTTTGTTGCTACCCTGCTAGATGGCTGCTTGTTTAACTTCAAGCCTGTAAGACCCCAGACACTATATCTTTTAATAGCTGGGCACCATCTGATTTTTTCATCATATTTGCCTTCAGCGATCATGTCGGGAAGGTGAGTATTATACCGTGCCACATAATCACACAGTGGCGCCCCGATCTTGTCTTGAGGTAAGATTCAAGTAGAGGCCCAATGTCCATCTGCTTCCTTGTTGTATTTACATATATATATACATACATAGACAAATATACCTATCTATATATTTACATATATACTTACTATATTTATACCTATAAATATAATTTTTACTTTTGAAGTGAATGGTTTTTATAGTATTGTGAAACAGCCTCTAACTGGTGATATGGTTTTGCCCACAAGTGCCCCCGGACAGATCATACAGTGAGTAACAGTGATAACTCCGTTGCTACCAACTTTAACTTTTGCTAGAATCCCACCATTCTCACCCACTACTGCTCCAGCATCCATTGTGCTGACCCACTGCATTTTTTCTACTGTAAACCTTTTGTGAAAAGTTCATCAGCTTTAAGATAGATAGCTTCCCCTCTTAGGTGCTCTTCCAAAGAGCAGCAAAACAATGCTTTATACGTGCTTCCTTTGTAAGCACATCTTCTACCTAGCAATAACTGTGCCATGCCAGAAATCGCAGGTGCTTCCTCTGAGTGGCAGACCTGGCAATATGCTGCTGGTTACTACCAATTTCAGAAATTCTTTTGAAAACATCATTTGATGAAGGAATTTTATGAATTTTGTCCCAACCCTGTCCCATGAACTAGTCATGACATTTAAATAGCATTAGGTAACATGAACACTCTTATTTTTGCAATCGAATATGAAGTTTTGTAAGATGGAAGTCAACACTTTTCATTGACGGTAACCTTTCTCAAGACGTTTTTTGTTATTGGATGGTTTAAAAAGTTGTTCGAAAGATTCCTATGGTGCACTACTGAGCACTGCATGCTTAGTGTTACACTGTCCTTTTAGTTTGGCTGGTTTCAGCTCCCCTGCAGCCAAAGCTTCATTACAAATTAAGCAAAGAGGTTTTTCCACACCATCATCATTATTAGAGGCACATCCATGTTGCAAAAGAGTTTCGACATATTATAACCCAGTGTGTCTAAGAGCAGAAGGAAGGCCATGGAGTTGGAAGAAGCCTTGGGAAATCAGCAGGGGAGGGTAACACAGCCAGTGTAGAGCAGGGTGAGGCTTCAGTGTGAGGTGAATGTGAGAGGAAGCTAGGAGAACACCGCAGGCGGGTGCCTGGCATGGTCTGCCTTGCAATGGAACAGCTTTCCATTTCTTGGTGAATATTCTGCAGAGCACGAATGGTATGGCAATCCCCGGGTGCCGCTAGCCTAAGTCCACCCAGAGGTGTCTCGGAAGAAAGGCCCGACAATTATGACCTAAAAATCAACCATTGAGAGCCCTATTGATCGCATCAGAATTGACTTGTGGTAGCTGTCTTTTGTTGTTGTTTTTTTACAAATAGTTTAATGTACCTTCCATTTTGGTCAAAAGACAAGAGATTCTATAATCTCTAAATACCAAAGTGACATTTCTTGTACTTTTGAAATATTTCTCAGTGGACTTTGTTGGGACTCTTCCTATAGAGACAAAACTCAAGAGAAAGTTGTCCCCAACAGTGCTCCCAGTGCCTGAAGTAGAGAGGCTGCACAATAAATATTTTTGGATATTGCATAAGGGAACACATATAAGAGACATTAACAAAGCGTATACTTCTCACTGATTCATTCTTTGAGGGAAAAATCACTTTAAATCAAATAATGTCTATATGTGTGATCACAAATGTGTATTTTAACTTGTGATTTTTCCGGATTCTTTTTGTTGAAGCAACTGATGTATATTAATAAAATTTTTGTAGAGTACATTGTGACACATTCTTTAATGCGCACATAGGAAAAGAAGTTTATTCAATAATTATCGAAGGAGCTCTGGTGGCACAGTATCTTACGATTTGGGCTGCTCACCCTGAGGTTAGCGGTGCGAGACCACCAGCGCCCCATGGGGATAGATGAGGCTTTCTACTCCCATAGGTCATTCCAGATTTGGAAATGTCCAGGAGCAGTGTTATCCTGTCTTATCGAGTTGCCTTGAGTCAGAATTGACTTGATGGCAGTGCACTTGGTTTTATAACCCAGTAGTTGAAGATTCCACTACATTGTCATCAGTATTTTTGCCTCTTTGGCCTAAATGTAACCACTTATCCACAATTGAAAAATACCTGAATATAAATCAATATTGCTAACAATATCTCAAGTAAATACTGGCAGTAATTTATGAAATTATATTTGCATTTAATTTTTTAAAATGATGTTCACACGCATGCAGCAGTGATGTAGAACTTAATGGTGACAGTTACATGAGTGTGGTTGTATAGTGGTTGCCGTTAGTGCATGCCGGTTTTCCTATTACCAACAAGATCAACAAGATCACTATTCAGTGAGTGATTTCTTCTCCCCCTCCCCCACCCATGTAACCACTAGTTACCATTCTTGTCATTTCATGCACATGAGACATGACAGTATTAGTCTTATGTGATTGATTTATTTTGCTCGACATATCGTTGCGGTTCCTTCCTGTTGCAGTATATTTCAGAACTTTGCCTTTCATTAATATCGACTAGTTTTACATTGTATGTTTGCAGCACATTTTCTATATCCGATCACCTATTGGTGGGTACCTGGGTTGTTTCTCCCTTTTTGCTATTGTGATTAATGTGCATTCATGTCTATGTGGGGTATCTTCAAAAAGTTCGTGGGAAAATTGGATGAAAAGATAACAGAATTTTTCCACAAGCTTTTTGAAGCCCCTTCATATGCCTGTCAGTGTTTTCCCTTTTATGCGCCTAAGACATGTCCTTAAGATTGAAATTGCAGCATCCTATGGCAACCCTGCTGTTTCCCAATTGTTGTGTCATTTCCCCTTCCCGTCGCCATGATTAGGGCTTTCAGTTAGCCCTACCCCCTCCGTTGCTCATTTTTGTCTTTGTTTTGCTTTGTTTGTATCTTAGCCAGACCAGTCGAGGTGCAGTGGTTTCTGCCTGTTGTTTGGGTTTGCATCTCCCTCGTGACGAATCATGCTGGGTTTCTTTTCTTGCACTTGCTGGACAATTTTGTATCTTTGGAGAAAGGCCCACCTATTCAAGTCCTGTGCCAAGATTTTTGTCGCTTTGTTAAGAGGACCATTTTGATTAGTCGTGCAGTTAGGAAATGGGGTCTGGGTTTCCCGGCACATGTGTTAAGACTGAAGGAGTGAGAGCTCTGTGCATCTGTGAATCACAGCTTGAGTGTGGGCTTCTCTCTGGTCTCCCCTGGACTGCACTTGCCTCTGACCTCTCCAATATATCTTTTCACCCAAGCGTGCCGAGCCTTAGCTGAGATCTGTGGCTGGAGAGAGGAGGGGAGAGAGTCTCTCTAGGGTCCCACTGGAGACTTGTGGAGGCCTCAGCAAAATGTGTCGTCGTAGTGAAAAGGATCCCATAATGTTCCCAGGAGGAGGGCAGTTCTGGGTTTAAGCCACAGGGTATTAGAGCTGGGGGGCACTTTATGAAGAAGTGAGGCAACTTGATCTTTTCAGATTTTGGAATGGACTCAGGGGAAGAGATGAAGGTTATAAAGCTGTGCACGAAACATGAAAAACAGCCCTTCATTCATAGTACATCGTAAGGGTGAACTATTATTTTTTACATGCTCACGTAAGTAAGCATGTTTTTAAGTACATTTCACATATTTTCAACATGGAGTATGAGTATGGGTGGACTAGAGAAACAAATTCATATGTGTGTAAGAGAGAGAGTTTTATACCCAAGGGCAATTGTATATTAAATCATCCCAGCCCAGGCCAGATGAAGTCAGTACGTCTGATATTAACCCACATGTCTGATACCATTGTATAAAGTCCTCTTCAGACTCACGCAACACATGCAATGACGCTGCAAGCAAGAATATCACAGGCCGGTAGGTGGAAAGTCTTGTGGATCCAGTGGCAGTGGAAACATCTCAGCACTGGCGTGGGTCTACACATGACTCCTCCAGCTCCAGGGCTCTGGCTCTCATCAGCATAGCTCCATGTGGCTTGTCAACAGGAATCCGAAGCGAAGAGAGTGTCTCCCACCTCCAGGGAGGAATATAGGAGTTCCCAGAATCCTCAGGAGAAGGTCATGCCCACACAGAAGCCTCATTGACTGTGACTTGATTGACAGGCTAGACTCCACCCCTTCGCAGGTTGACAGGAGATTAGGCAACTGCCCCATATGGGCAATAATTGATCTTTGTTTAGTGCTTTGCAGTTTCCCCTGTTTATTCTGCACCAACGCTTTATGAGTCTTGCTTCATATAATCCTCACAGCTGACTTATGGTTGGTATCATTAATTATTTCAATTTTACAGATAAAAAAGGCTGATTTAGTTGTAAGAAATCACTAGTAGGTTACAAGTTGGGCTGCTCACCACAAGGTCAGCAGTTCAACCTCCAGCCACTCCGTGGGAGACAGGTGAGGCTTTCTGTTCCCATAAACATATACTGCCTCAGAAACCCCAAAGGGCAGTTGTATATTCTAGCCTGCAAGGGTTTCTGTGATTGGAATCTACTCAGTAGTAATCTGCAGATTTGTTGGGTTTCAACCCAGGCCTGTCTAACACCAAAGTGAGTTTTTCATAGTCATTCCAGCCTTTAGAGAGATCCCAGTTCACAGTTGAGGAAAGCGGGTCCGCCGAGAAGCCTAATCCCAAGTCAAGCTCTCTCACCAGAGTACCTCTTCCTTGATGCACTGCTCGGGGTCTGGCTAGTCACTCCTTGACTCCAAAGGGCCTTGTTTGGCCAACTCACAGTGACCAGTGAGATGCTGGCACTGAGTTCTCACACACGCCTTGCTCTGGGCCCTCCCTTCTAGGGCTGTTGGTAAGGAAGCACTGCCCAGATGGTGTTTATTCTTGCATGACTACTATGTGTGTATGTATATTTGTTGATTAAAATATTACTTGCTGTATTTTGTAGCAACATTTAAAAAATAGTACACAGTTCTCTTTGCCAACAAGAATGTTGCCAATATTTCCCTTAACCTGTCACTTACCAAATTTTATGCCACCTGGCCTGGGATCAGTAAATTGGTCTCTGCTGCTAACCTGTGTGGAATCCTCCTGTTGCTTCCCCTTGCCCTGGGATCATATTTGAACTTTTAATCTTGGCCAGCCAGGCTGGTACAGCCTTGCCTACCTTGTGCCCTGACCATCTGGTGGTCTTTGCATTCTCACTCAGTGCACTCCAGCACACTGGCCTCCTGTCAGGGTCCCTGGACATGCCAAATTCACTTCTGAGAGATTTCGCACATGCTTACCCCTCTGCTTGGAAAGCAATCCTTTTCTCTTAGCCCTGAAGATGTAAATGTGGTTGGGCTTGTTGGTAATGACTGGCTTACTTGTGCTTACTTACTAATCTGTAGTGATCAATATGACACTTTTTTTCTTAAAAAATTCTACCAGGTATGGCTATTGTACATCTTTTTATGTGCTCATTGGCTATTTGTATATCCTCCTTTGAGAAACTCCTATTCATGTCCTTTGCCATTTTCAGTTGGTTCATTTTTATTATTGATTTGTAAGAGGAACCCTGATGGCAGAGTGACAGTGAGTTTGTGTTTTGAGTTTGGGAAGCGTATTTTATGTAGATTCGTAATGCAATTTCCTTTTCAGATACATGATTGGCAAATCCATTCTCCCATTCGATAGGTTGTCTTTCACTTCAAAAAAGACTTTATTGTGGTGAGAGATATATTACATAATATCTGCCAAACCCAGTGCCATCGAGTCAGTTCTGACTCCTAGCAGCCCTGTTTAGGGCTCCAGGGGCTGTCAGTCTTCATAAGAGGAGGCAACTCTGCATTTCCTCCATGGAGCCATTGGGGAGCTTGAACCACCAACCTTGAGGTTAGCAGTGCAATGCTTACCCAACAGTGCCTCCAGGGCAACTCTTATGTGTATGTATAGACATATATATACATGTTTCTGCATGTTGTAGTCATGTTCATATATCACACACAGGGGGGCATAGTTACACAGACTTCCTGGACTGGTTTACTGGATTAACGGCTCTACAACCACAGTCTGGTGGGCCAACTTAGTCAACTGACATCACATAGTTCATAGAGATACTTACTGTTCTGCTCCCAGTGAGTAGGTGCTCTGGAGCCATGATGATGACATGCTGGACTGCTAGCCCCAAGGCCAGCCATTTGAAACCACCCGCTTCTCCAAGGGAGAGAGAGTAGGCTTTCTCCTGTCAGAGAGCTCCAGGCTTGGAAACCCGCTGCAGCAGTTCTGCTCTGCCCTAGAGGGTCGTTATGAGTCTAGCCAAGAGTGTCTGGGGTCCTACAAGCTTGTAGACAGCCCCAATTGTCTCTGTATTCACCTGGACCAAATGAAAATGAAGGAAATCAAAGGCTCGCAAAAGAAAGCAGCCCACAAGACTAATAACCCACGTGAGCTGCAGCCTCTTCTAACCTGAGACCAGCGCTAGAGGCTGCTTGTCTGCCACCATCAACAGTTCAGGCCAGGGATACAAAAGAGGGCTCTGATGGAATGGAAGAAAAATGTAGCACAAAACAGAAGTTCCTAAAAAAAGACCAGAGCTCCTGGACCCACAGAGAAGAGGAAAACACGAGACAATTACCTCACGATTCCTTTTGAACTTGGCATAGAAGCTTTTCCTGGAGGCCACCTTGCAGCCAAACCATGAATTGACTTACAAGGTAAACAGTGGTACCTGTGAGTAGTAACGTGAGACCTCAATGTTTGCACAAAAGCAAAGGCAAGGATGGGAAGGGAAGCTGTCTCCATGGAAGCAGAGCAAATAGAATGGGAATCAGGATGCCTATACATGACAGTTGTAACAAATGTCATGGAAAATTTATATAAAAATTGTTAATGGGCACCTAATTTGCTATGCAAACTATTTAAAAATATATTTAAAAAAGACTAATACAAAGTAAAGAGACAACCTACCTACAAGGGAAAAAATCTTTGAGAATGATGTAACTGGTAAGAAACAAATATCTAAATTATATATATAGGAAATTTGTGTAACAGCACAAAAACCCGTAACCCAATGGACAAAGACTATGAACAGACATTTAACCAAAGAGGGTATTTAAATGGCTAGAAGCAACCTGATAAGATGCTCAGCGTTAGCTCTCAGATAAATGCAAATGTAAACTATAAAGAGAAACCATTTTATTCCTCCCAGGATGGCCAGTGAACCTTGGTGATAGCGTGGTTACGAGTTGATCCACAAGGCCAGCAGTTCAAAACTACCAGCAGCTTCAGGGAAGAAAGCCAGACTTTCTAACTCCTGTAAAGAGTGACAGTCTCAGAAACCCACAGGGCAGTCCTTCCCTGTCCCATAGCGTCACCGGGAGTCGGCATCGACTCGATGGCGGTGAGTGAGAGGATGGCCAAGCTTTGAATAACAAATTGGAGGGAGTGTGGAGAAATTATTGGAACCTTCACCCAGTGTTGGTAGGAGTGTACGGCCACTGTGGAAAACGGTCTGATGAGCCCCCAGAAAGTAGAGGTTGTGCCGCATGATCCAGCTGTTTCACTTCTAGGGAGATGCAGGGACAGTAACTTATTCCATGTGACTTTCAGAGCCAAATTTTTCTACCTCCAATCAAATGACCTTTTCCTACATGGGTGTGGACAAGAAGGTGGGGAAACACACTGATAAATTCCCCTCTGAGAAATAATTAACAGTATTCATTGTGATTGCATCCTAAAAAAAAAAAAAGTGGGGGTGGGTGGGAAAGGAAAAAAAAAGAAGAAACGTTACCTCACTGCCTTTGCCTCAATTCTGACTCATAGCGACCCTATAGGACAGGGTCGAA
Source organism: Tenrec ecaudatus (assembly GCF_050624435.1). Classification (NCBI taxonomy): domain Eukaryota; kingdom Metazoa; phylum Chordata; class Mammalia; order Afrosoricida; family Tenrecidae; genus Tenrec; species Tenrec ecaudatus. The sequence goes on from NC_134534.1 coordinate 168,280,962, forward strand.
TTGCCCCTGTGAATTTCTAAGACAGTTATTATCTATGGAAGTAGAAAGCCTCATTTTTCTCCCAGAGAGCAGCAGGTTGTTTTGAACTGCTGGTCTTGCAGTAAACAGACTAATGTGTAACCCGTATGCCACCACGGCTCCTGAGTGTCATCCTGCTGGGTATAAAATGAGCCCTCCCAGGAGCAAAGTGGGAAGATAACCACTCCCAGCGAAGAGACAGGAGTCGAGTGCGGCCTTGGGCCCATGAGGGGCCTGTGTCGTAGGTCTCCTTCACTCAACAGACAGCTTCGACATCTGAGAAGTGTCAGAGTAACAGTGTGGAACTCGGAACCAGAACATGAAACAGTGGGGGACTTCCCAGTCCGAAAAGCAAGTAAAACTGACTGCTTTGGGGCAGGAGACTGGCTGGTGAAGTGGGTGACTCTGGGCACTTGAGTGAGGGAGCTGGGCTTACTGACTCACCAGGGTGGAGCTGAGTGCCTGCAGGATGGGGTCTACTGGAGTGGGGTGTCCCTTGTCATTTAAGGAGCTGGGTTCGCTGACACAGTGGGAGCTGGGTGCCTTTGGTGGAGCGGCATGCCCTCTGAGCATTTATTAGCAGCTCTGAAAGAACTTTGGAACATGTCTTGACTGGACCACTCTGTTCTGGACATTTCTCACTGGCATTGTCACTGTTAATGTCCTTAATAAGCTCTTTAAGCATGGATATTATCTGTGAGTTCTGTGTGCCCATTGCAACGAAATAAAGAACATCGCGAAAATGTAGAGAATGCTGTGGAAGACAGAACGACACAAAACAAGAATGCTGAGAGCCACAGAATAATTGAGACCCCAGAGATCTTAACGAGTGACACCACACATAATGTGCATCTGTGTTCTTCGCAGGCAGCGCTATTCACAATAGAAAAAATGGGAATAACCTAACAGCCCACCAACGGAGGAGTGGGCAAGTCAAATGTGGTCATGAAGACAATGGAATACTCCCCAGCAATCAAAACGGGTGCCCCACACTGGGGAGCATGGATGCACCTTGGCAAAATATTATGTTGGGCAAAATAAATACTGTGTGTTTTCCCTTATGAGCTGACATGAGCAAGTACATGTTCAGAAACGAACATTCATTAGTGGTTATCAAAACCAATGAAACCAAACTCACTGCCATCGAGTGGACGCTGGCTCATAGTGACCCCATAGGACAGGGTAGAACTGCTCCTGTGAGTTTCTGAGACTGTGACTCTTTATGGGAGTGGAAAGCACCATCGTGCTGTTATTTTTGGTGATGGGAAAGGTAACCTTGAATTAGGATGAAGTGTACATAGATTGACAGACCTAAGTGGTATCATTGAAAATGATGCCTCACAAGAAAAAGAGGACCTATTTGTAATGGCTCTGGTGTATATAACTGTGAAACAATAGCAAAACAACCAGAAAGTGTGGGTACATATGTAGATACATAGGCATATGTGTGTATAGATATGTATATATGAAGAGGTTTTTTAAAAAGCTCATAGAAAATGAAATAGAGAATGGAATTAATCATGATATTTTTGAAGATTGTGTACATGCATCTGTGACACTTAAATTGATATATATAATAAAGTTCATAGGGGCATAGTTATGGGTACTTCTTAGATCTAGCCAGACATCTCCAGGGAGTAGATTTCCTGGTTTGAAGGATTGGGATCATAGTCTCATGGGGAATCTTGGTCAGTTGGTATAATACAGTTCTTAAAGCTATGTTCTACAGACTAATTTGGTGAGTCATATCAGGTCTCAAAAGATTTAAGTCCTAAAAGCTTGTGGCTATCTGAGATACAATTATTGGGCTCTATTTGTCTGGAGCAGAAGAAAAAGAAGGAAACCAAAGATTCGAAGAAGAAATTAGTCTACAAGACCTGGCCTTGTCTGTCCTGAGATCAGAAGAACTAGATGGTGTCCAGCTACGACTGCTCTAAGGAGGGCCAGAAGAGATGGGCTCTGAGGGAGCGGAAGAAAAGTGTGGAACAGAACCTTAAATGTCCTAGAAACAAGAAAAGAACAAGAAAACCAGATAGACTGAAGTGGTTTACATTGGAGGATTGCTGAGACTTTTGCCCTAAGATATTCTTCAAACCTTAAACTGAAACTGAGAAACGAACCCCTGAGGTTACCTTGTAGCTAAGGAACAAATTGGCTCACCATGTCAGGACTGCCCTCCTTTAAAAAACAAAACAAAACACCTGTATGAGACCAAACGATCAGCAGTGACTGTAAACAGAAATGTCAATGTATAAAACCCACACCGTTGACACTGAGCGGAGTCTGACTCCTCCTGTCCTTCAGGACCGAGTGGACTGCCCGCAGAGGGGCTCCAGGGCTGTGAGTCTGTACAGGTGCACGCAGCCGCGTCTTTCTCCACAGAGCAGTTGGTGGGCTTGAACTGCGGACGCTTAATCCACTATGCCACAATGGCTGCTTGGAGAAGGTCAAGGAGCCAAGGGGTAGGGAGAGCAGATTAATACAAACAGAACCAGCAGAATGGAAGAATGACATTGTTCCTGCGCTGTGAAGAGTATAACCAGTGTTACCAGACAGCTTGTGTGGAAATGGTTGACTGGGAACCTAGACTGCTCTATAAATTTTCATTGAAAACACAATAAAATTTTACTTAAAAAATAAAACAGTGGGATTTTTTATCTCACTTTCAGGGGATAACAGTTGTTGACTTGTTCAGCTCTGAACAGATATGTCAATGAGGATGTATGCCTCTATGTGCAAGTTAAGATGTACATTCAGATTTGTGAATGTGTACAAGCATCTATTTTTGTTCAGCTGCATTTATGTTGGTGTGTAAGCGTCTTCACAAGTGTTTGTATCTTTTTATGTCACTGAAATAAGCATTCTGTGATTTTTAAAAATCAGTATATCTGTGATGGTTAGGGATTAGGTCAACCAGACATTTCTGGGTCAGGGTAGGGCAGAGCCCAACCTATCGATGAAGTCACAGCCTAATGACACCAAAGAGGTGTCATTTTTTTTTGTATCAGAGAGAGAGAGAAAGAGAAATCGAGCAGAGTGAAATCCTCTTTGGTCCTTTGCCGTCTGTTGGAGCTGGATCTTTCTCAGTCTCCTCTTGTGTCACCTGCTGATCCCAGATGCCATCAACGGATGGCTAGTGATAAATTTCAACCGGCCAACTCTGGACCTCTGCGCCCACCAGCTTGTGCCCCCCTTGGTCTCTGCTTGGTGACTCTGCTTCCTGTTTGTCTGCTTCCAGCAGTCAGGAGAAGCCTGACTGGAACCGGACTAGACTTACCTATCGTCCCATACATTTTGCCATGTCAGTGTGTACACGCCTTACCTCATTCTTCTTGTGGGTTGTGTCATATTTCACAGAATGGATGGGGCTTTATTTCTTCAACCAGATCCTCATTGTCAGGTCTCTGGTGTTTTCAAAAGAGCCATGGTGAACATCCTTGAATGCTTCTTTCTGTGTGTGTATATTATTTTTTTTCTGCTAGCTAGCTAGAAGTAGACTTGATGATCATGCTTTCTGTCCGAAAGTAATTTTTTATCTCTTTCTAAGCTGTTTTATGTCTTGCACTTATTAGACATAAAACAAATATTTGCTGAAATGAGTGCTGAAGAGTTGTTATTCTGGGTTTATCCCTAGCCTGCTATTTTATCTCCTTAAGTTGTTTGGGGACACCCTCTCACCTGTCTGCCTTCCTGTGAAATGAATACAAGGTTTGGTCGTCTGGCCTTCATGAGGGAGAACCAGAGTTAAAGGAGCCAAGCAGCCTGTTGATTCCTTGCTGTCGGTGTGCCCCTGGCTGGTATAGCATTGAGCGAGCTGTAACTCTGCCCTCAAGGGCTTGATGAGCCATTAGGATGGAGCACAGAGGAGATGCTGCACGTCCCTAAAAGGCATACCTGTGATCACGAGAATTTAAGACTAGAAGACATGATTCTTGATGCTCTTAGCCAAGATTTCACGGAGATGGGTGCACCGAGAGAATCTTACAGGAAGGGTGAGATTGAGACAGGTGGGCATGGCCGGAGGTGGTGCATAGGGGGCATGGGTGCTGGTTCTTGGCAAGAGGACCACGTAGGGGCATGCAGAGGAGGTGAGAAAAGTGAGTGCTCACAGTCTACTGAGCAGAGCACAGAGCGGATTGGGAAGTGGAAGGAGATGAAGCTGAAAAGTCTGTGGAGGACATGCTGTGTTAAGCCTGGCATTCCAGGCGTGTGCGTGTGGCATTGACGTGATAGGCACTGCTGACCATGTGCTTAGTAGCCCACAGTGCCATCAGGTCTCCTTGGGTACGGCTAAGGGGAGTCTTCATTTCCAGAGGTTCTGATCTCCCCCGCTCCCTCTCTGACTCTCCCCACAGCTGTCTGATCATGTGGTGAACCGTATGAAGGGTTCCAGTCAGCCTTCGGAAGTGAAGCAGTCAACCCTTCCCCATAGCACTCCTCCTACACCTGCGTTTGATGCTCCAGAAGGCAACGCTAGAGCCCCTGCGAAAGGTATGTGGGCGGCAGTGATCCCACAGAGAGGCTTCTGTAGTGGAGGTGAGAGGGGAGCACACGCTTGTCAGAATGCATGGACTACGACTGACTGCAGCTCCAGGCTGCCCTGAGTGACGTGACTAGCTCCTTTCTGATACCGGCTTTCCGGGGGAGCACAGCTCCCCGGGTTTGATAAGGGCTGCAAGGGCAACGAAGTAGCACGCGGTAGTCAGAGCTCATGTGATTTCAGTCAGACTCTTCTCTCTCTTTCACTTTTCTCCATCTGTAAACACCGAGGCCGAAGGACTTGGTTTGATCACTCAGGTAAGAAGATGCTCTTAAGAACCTTTAAAAGAAGCATGACTGTCACTGCTGGCTTTGTGCAGTCCAAGGAATGATTGGAATTTTTGTGCTTTGGGCCAAATAAGCAGGAATTGAGTCAGCAACCTGGGGGTCAACCTTTGCATCTCTAACCTAAAGTGTATGTGGTCCCGGTGTAGCACCTGGCTCAGATGTTTCAGTCTCCTTAGGTTATTCTGATAGATCATTATCATCTGGGGAAACTTGTTAATAGAGATTCTGATTCAGTATATCTGAGGTGGGCATTCAGATGAACTGGGGTGAAGTTCCTGGTAGTGAGGCTGGAAGGCAGTCTCTGGTCCAGTGTCTCATGTCAGCACATGGTGAGAGATGAGACAGAGGTGTCCTGTGTATGCCATGTGCAGCTCTAGTGAAGGGGCCAGGTATGTAACCCAGGAGATTGGGTGTCCTGTGAGAAGGCAACAGTGGAAGTATGCATCGTTTCCAGGGTATTAAAGAGGAGAGAGTGACCAGCTACTTAAGAGAGAAGCCTCTGTGGAGATGCCCTTTGAGAGGCCATTGAAGAACACAACTGGGGGTACAAATGGTTTGAGCAGAGGCACAGGGGCTTAGTGCATCCTGGCCTGTTGGGGGCCTAGAAGCAGTTTGCTGTCTCTGGGTTACAAAGCACAAGGGGAGAGGGAAGGGTGTGTGGGAGAGGTTGCAGGAGACAGCTCATGGAGACTGGTATGGTATCCAGAAAGCCAGGCTTCCACCTCTGTGCACCAGGGCTCTCATCTCCAGCATTGCCCACTTCTGGGCTTCCCACACACATCTGAATCAATAAGTACCTGTTTTTGGACCTTGAGGTCTTTTTGACCATCAGCCAGTTAAGAGGCTTGGGTGAGATTCCCAAAACCCTTACTCAATGCTGTTGTTCTTCACCCAAAAGGGCTAACTTTCCAGATATTTCTAGCCGCAGCGAAGAATGACTGAAGAGGGCTTAAGTTGACCCAGTCCACCAAATCCCCCTGACTCATAGCTTCCCTGTAGGACAGAGTAGAACTGCTGCATAGAGTTTCCAAGGAAGACTGCCACATCTTCTCCTGCAGAGAAGCTGGTGGGTTTGAACCACCGACCTTTTGCTTAGAAGCTGAGCACTTAATCGCCGCACCCCCAGGGCTTTTCAAACTTGACCCAGTGTACTTTTAGAAACTGGACGAACTGGTTCCAAACCCAAAACCAAACTCACTGTCATCGAGTGGCTTTGAGTCCTGACACCCAATAAGACAGAGTCGAACTGCCCTGTGGCTTTCTGAGATGGTAAGTTTTTATGTAGAAAGTCTCATCTTTTTCCCTACGTGCTTTCAAACCGCTGGCTCGTGGTTAGCAGCCTATCTATCACTTAACTGACTACATCTTCGGGGATTTCATACCAACCCCTATAATAAATGTCAAAGGAATTAAAATAATGTGAAACTTAAAGCCATAAAAGTATAATTTTAAAAAGCTTATAAGTATGCTTACAAGTGCATATGCATGTAAGTGCAATATCAAGTGAAAAGCCTTAAGTTCTGATAAAAATGGTTAATAAGACTGTAAGAAATTTGAGACCACATAAAAGAATAGAGAAGGATTGATAAACTAGGAAAAAATAACAAAGTGTTAGTAATGTTAATATGTAAAGAGTTCTTAAAGATCATTAAGAAAGAGAGTAGAAAAATGTGCACCTGGTCATAAACATTTGAAAAGATTCTTAATGTCATTAATACTTATAGAAATATACATTGGTTAGCTTGAGTTTTCTAGAGAAACAAGTGACAATCATATATGGATAAGAAAGAACTTCCTATCAAGAAAGACATTTACATCAAGAGAGTGGCCCAGGCCAGTTCACCTCAAATTTATGAGTGGGATGCCACCTGGAGACTCTCAGACTCCCACAGCTGCGAGGGGATGAAGCGGGAAGCTGGGTGATCACAGACCAATTGGTGAAAAGTGACATATACCCAAGGTTGGCAGGAACAGGCAGGGCAGCACAGCCCCAGGATCAGCAAGGCATGAGCCACCAACCCTGGAGTCAGACATGCAGTCCAGGCAAGCAGGAAGGCATGGGGCTAGAGAGAGTTCAATGCTGCTCAGCGACTCTTACAAAAAGGCTTCACCTGATAGATAGGTTGGACTGTACCCCTGCCTTTACCGAGGCCCATCAAGTTGACATAATGGACAGGTTGGACTGTACCCCTGCCTTTACCCAGGCCCATCAAGTTGACATAATGGACAGGTTGGATTATACCCCTGCCTTTAACCTGGTCCATCAAGTTGACATAATGGACAGGTTGGACTGTACCTGGGTCCATCAAGTTGACATAATGGACAGGTTGGACTGTACCCCTGCCTTTACCCAGTCCATCAAGTTGACATAATGGACAGGTTGGACTGTACCCCTGCCTTTACCCAGGCCCATCAAGTTGACATAATGGACAGGTTTGACTGTACCCCTGCATTTACCCAGGTCCATCAAGTTGACATAATGGACAGGTTTGACTGTACCCCTGCATTTACCCAGGCCCATCAAGTTGACATAATGGGTAGGTTGGACTGTACCCCTGCCTTTATCCAGGTCCATCAAGTTGACATAATGGATAGGGTGCACTGTACCCCTGCCTTTACCCAGTCCACAAGTTGACATAAAATCTGGAGAGAGCAGAGAGGTTTGTATCCTGCAGGGAGGCGTAGATGAGTGCCACATTTCCTGCAGGAGACAGATAGGCTTTTTGCTATAAAGAAGGGAAATTCTACATAGAGTGAAACCAAATAGGGTAGATTGCACCTCAGTAAAGCCACTGTAAGCTAATAAGGATGGGGAAGTTGTAATGTTGACATAAAAACTGACAGCATGTATTTTTTATTCGTCATTGAGGACCTGGCAGCGTTACAAAAAGCACGTTCAAGGTTCTTCCCTCACAGGCCAGAGCACCGCCATTTATTCCTGTTCCTTCTGGAAGTGGTGGGTTGGAAGTACAACCAGTTCTGGAGGTGCCTCCTGGAAGGATTGAGTGTTAGGGTGTCTGAGTTCACTATTCCTTAAGAAGCCTTGGGAGTGGGGAGCATCTCCTTACATAGTCATTCACAAAGCCCTGTTCTTTTGTGTGACGTGGTTTTGAAATCGATGATGGACATGTAGACAGTTCAGAGAGGGTCACAGAAAGGTGATGCATGAGCTTTGACGGTAAGATAGTTTGGAAGGAGGAAAGCTAGATGGAGATGGTGGGTGGAGTAGTCACAAAACCTTAGTACCAACAAGTGGTGGAGAGGGTAAATTGGATTTGCTCAGAAATTCAGAATGCAGCCTTATTGTAACAAGTTAAATAGCTCAAGAAGACTAGAGATGCTACTGTTTAAAGTAGAAGTGGGTTTAAAATGTAGGTGTTGACATTTAGGATGGTGAATCTGTGGAATTGGGTGTCTAGAGTAACACGATGGAATGAGACCTCCCAGGCCCCCATTCCCAAACCTCACCTCTGAGACTCCTGGGGAAGCCTCCGTAGCCACCTCTGGCCTTTGCTTCCATGCTCGAGCAGTTAAAGAGTTGTGTGATTCATGGGGATGGAGTTGGAGCAGTGCTGTTGGCGACCGACCACACGCCAAGCAGACCCTCCAGACTGGCTGGACCGAGAGTTCAGGCTGCCTTGAACCACCTTCCTGCACGACTGCTGTTACCTTGTCGCCGAGCCCAGCATGTTACTGACAGGCCCTTTCTTCTCTTTCCTCTGTAGACTCCAAACCACCAAGCTCAGAAAAGAATGGGGCGCAGCACCCCTTGGGAGCAGCAGATCTGCTCAGGAGGTGAGACCCGGTTCCTCTCATTCATCCCTGGCCCTGTCCTCTGACTGACCTCCTCTTCCTCATGGGCACCCTTCCCTGGTCTGGTTGGCTTAAGGATGCACTCTGATATAGCTTAGCTTATTCAAGTCACGTGACAGCCCTCTGGTACAGGTACCACTGTTTAAAGACAAAACACCCAAAGGTGTTGGGGGAGGCAATGGGTATATCTGAAAAACGAGTTTAACAAACTGGGACCCAACAATTGAGTGAATGGAGTGTGTGTGTGTGTGTGTGTGTGTACACATACGTACCTGGATGGAGAAAGTGAGCCTGCATGCTTTGAACTGTAGTTGGCCGGAGACCTCCTGTCCGCATAGGTGATGGTCCCAGAGAGCCAGGCGCCCGTCTGGGAGAGGACAAGTCCTCTTTGCTGAGATCTTGTAAAGAGCAGTGGAGGGCACAGGCGCTGACTTTGCTGCTGGGTTGTGTCTGGAGGGGGGGCGTGCTCGCTCTGCGACTCTGACAAATACCCCCTCCTTCTGAGCCTTTACAGTGGCCATTTGAATTTCGGTTTTATTGGGTGTATAACAATTATTTGACGGCGGTGTCTGATTTTCTCTGACTGCAAAAGAAAGCAAATGAAGATCATTGCTTGCGTGCGCAAGGCTGATGTCAGAGGCAGAGGTCGGAGAGGCGTTCGCCCTTCAATCTCTTTACCAGTTCTTACTCCAGCTGCCCTTGTTTTCCCTAGAAAACGCAGTCGAACACGCCATGGCATTCTCTACGAGGGGCCTTCCCCAAATCCGGCGGAACATTTTTATTATTCTTTAACCCTTTTTCTGGGAACCTTTCAAAAGCCCCCTTATAGTTCTTTGCTGAGTTTGGTATTTGGTCAGAGGCCGAATCCTAGAGTACTAGAGCTGAAATTCTGAGCACCCTGGTTTGTAAAGTTGATAGATGGCAGTGACGGCCCAAAATCCATGCACAGAGTCCCCACATGGATGAAACCTCCCCGAATGCTTTCTGATAATTTACCCAAGGATGTAGATCATCCCGCCCTTAGGCAGAAAGCCTTGGAGAGTGGGTACCTCCACCCTGCTCTAGCGAGCCCAGAGAGGGGCAGTCTCTCTCTTGGGGCTTGCCTAGGTGTGTCCTGTGCATGTCGCTGTCTTGGGCTCATATGCCGGGTCCCTTGGTCAGGAGTCATGCCCTGTCAGTCTCACCCTGACTGCCTTTGGCGGAAGGCCTTCGACCAGTGGTTCTCAACCTGTGGGTCCGCGTCCCCTTTGGAGGTTAAATGACCCTTTCACGGCAGTCGCCCCGTTCATAACAGTATCAAAATGACAGTGATGAAGTAGCAACGAAAATAATTTGATGGTTGGGGGGGGTCACCACCACATGAGGAACTGTATGAAAGGGTCACGGCATTAGGAAGGTGGAGAACCACTGCCTTGGACCAATCTAGTAAACCTTCCTATCTGTTGATGTACACGCTCCAATCAAGGTCTCATTCCTGCTTCTGTAATTGTGATGTTCTGATGTGCTGCCAGTTGCGTGTTTGTGACAGGTTCCTTCGCCCTCCCAGGCCTCTTCTTCAAGTGTTGTATTTCAGCAAACCCTTGGGCGCCACTTTGACCCACTGTTGGTGGCATCTGGCATCCAGATGACGTGTGTGTCTTTGTCTCTTTTAAGACTTCATAAATGTTCTCTTTAAATTACCTTTGAGATCGGGTCTCTTTAATACCCCTTTTAAAATACCAGACACAATTCACAGACAGTACTTGATTAGGCAAGTAACAGAGGTGAGATTTCATGAGATCAGAAATGTTCAGGATACAACTCTTCTCAGCTGGCCCCTCTTCCTGGTCTCTGCCCAGAGGCACTCCACTTTCCTGCTCTGTGGACCAGAAGGCCCGCCCACCACTATATCCTGCTGATCCCTTAGGCTGCCCTGCTGCCGCCATGTCTGCAGTTTCTCACCACCTCTGCTGTGTCTATCGCCCTGCTCTGTGTCTTCTTCTGGCTTTAAGAGCCTCTTAGCTCAAGGATCCTGGGACCAAAGGATGCACTCCCTCTTGGTTCTTCTTTCTTGGCAGTCATGAGATCATGCTTTGGCTCATTTTAAGCCTAGCAGTATGGTAAAATGGACCAATCTCTGTGTTATGGTTCCATATACCTTATTTGCATGGTTATGTTACACAACAGTTCCATGTTATTTACATTATTGGAAAGCTCTCCAGTCCCCTTAGTGCGTCACAAGCACCTGGAATTTACATAGTTATACTCAGGTATGTGGTGGGAGTTAGAAATACTATGGCTAAACCAAGCCAAACCCACTGCTGGCAAGTCAGTTCCAACTCAGGCTCGAGTAGATCTGCTCCAGCGCATCTCTGAGACTGGAAGTCTTTCTGGAAGCAACAGCCACAGCCTCATCTTTCTCCCATGGAGTGGGGGATTTGAACTGCCAATCTTGTGGTTAGTAGGCCAATGCTTAGTCCATAGTGCTACAAGAGCTCCTCATGACAGAATTGATAAATCTAAGACAAATGGTGTCAGACTCGTCATCAAAAGGAACATTTCAAGATGTATTCTGAAATAGAATACTATCAGATCAACATACAATGAATAAGACCAGTTCATACCTACAAACTGAGAAACTTTTTTTTGGCAATGATGTATTGGATAAGGGACTAATCTCTAAAACTGATTGAGAACATCAACCCCGTAACAAGAAAAAGACAAACTATCGGATTAAAAATAGAGGACACGAGCAGATACTTCGCTGAAGAAGACATTCAGGTGGCCCCCAAACACGCAGAGAAATGCTCATCAACATTAGCTACTCAGGAGATACAAACAACAACAACAACAGAAAACAGCCAGTGCTGGTCACGGTAGAGAGCCTGACCTCCCGCACACCGATGGCAGGATTATACAATGGCACAGCTAACAGTACACCGTGGATGGTGCTGCCTTAAAAAAAATGTTGGGACTAGACACACAATGTCAGTAGTAGGTAGGTACCCTAGGGAAAGAAGAACAGGGGTGTCTATACCCAGGTTCATCAAGCCTCATTCACAATAATAAGGTGGAAACAAGTGTCACCAGCGGGCAAATGGATAAACAGACGATGGTAGATGCTCATGTGGGGAAAAGATGCAAAATGTCAAAGAACCAGGACAAATGAGCAAAACACCTCCTCCCGGATGAGCTTAGAGGACGCCATGCTGACTGAATTTAGTCAATCCCCAAATTATGAGACTAATGTAGTCCAAAGCCAAGAAAAGGTTTTCCCACGGCAATTCTTTGAAAGCTACCTTGGGGGAAAATCACTACCTACGGGGGAGACAGGCATTAACTAGGTTTAAGGAAAAGGCTATTGCAATAAGGGAGAAATCAGCCCAGAATGTCCAAGACAAAGGAAGACACTCTCAGGAGCATAAAGAGTAAAAGGCAGCACAGGTCAATACTGTTATATGCCCAGTCTTGTAATAAACAGTAGTAGTCACCTGGGAGTGGGTACATAAACAGCAAGCTGAATAGGGGCGGGGAGGTCAGTGAGGCTATACCCACAAATATGTATTTATTGGTTCACAAAAGGTATTCCTGCATGTATGTTTATATTTGCTGCAAATATTTACATGAATGTAATAAAGCATACAGAGCACAAAGTTGTGAAAAATTCTTAGCCATAACCAAACTCCTTGAGCCTAGGAACCAGGAACAACTCAGCAGGCAGGGAGGGATCAGAAAGAGGGACAAGTAGAGACTTGGTAAGCAAAGGGATAGACTGACGCAGTGGCTGCAACGATGGGTTCAAATACAGCAGAGATGGTGAGGACAGGGTAAGGCCAGGCAGTATGAAGTTCTGCTGTACAGGACCATCTTCTCAGGGGCACCGAAGTCACCTGGAGTGGCAGAGTTCCCTGAAATCATAGTCTCCACCCTATTTCAGTGAGTAGCCATCTCAGGTGCAGCTTGTGATCTCCCCCTGTCCAGAGCAAAGACAAGTGACCAGGAAGGACTAATGGACCCCGTGGCTACTTCTCCTGACCACACAGAAGGGGATCACAATAGGAGGTCCTGGATAGAGTGGAAGGATAACAGAGAACAAAACCCAAAATAATAGTAATGCAAAGACTGAGCCTCCTGACCTGGTGCATGACTGGGGTTCAAGCCTGGAACTGAACTCAGCCCTGGGAGTCAATTTTCAGCCAAACATTAGATTAGTGAAGAATACTACCATGAAGGGACTCAGTCCCTAGACCTATGAACCATTCAAGCCAGAGGGAAAGGGCAGCAACTCAGCAGGCAGGGAGGGATCGGGAAGAGGGACACGTAGCGACATGGTACACACAGGGATAGACCGGCGCTGTGGCTGCAACGATGGGTTCAGATTCAGCAGAGATGGCGACGGTGTAAGAGCAGGCGTGGTGAAGCTCTGTTGTACAGGGCGTTGCTCTGAGTTGGACCAACTTGGTGGTCCCGAGCACCAAGAGCGACGATGACGACATACGGTCAAGTGATAAAGCACGTTGGCTGAGAGGCTCCAGGGCCAGTGTCTTTGGGCTTGGACTCTTCCGTAGGTTGCCTCGGTCTGGTGTGTCCCATCACCGAGTACGTGTGACTGTGTTCCCTCAGCTCCTTCTGAGAATTTACCCAGCCAGCCTTTCCAAGACTGACTAGCCTAGTTATGTTTTTCCTTTTCACTTCAAAAGTTTAAAAATATTAACAGAATAGATATTAATGGCAGATTTAGAAAACATTGAAAAACCACCCATGGACCCAGCGTTTTAAGACATTTCCTGTTAATATTTTGGAGTAATTATTTTTCAGATCTGTTTTTCCCCCTGCTTAGGGCTATTTTTTAAAAAAAACCTACTTGTCATCACACTGCACACATAATTTCACATCTTGCTATTTTCACTTCGTATTATAAATAGCTTTCATTTGTTACACCTGGTCTGTAAACATTTCTAGAGTTAGGGGTTTTGTTTATTGCTTCATAGTGTTTGGATTCAACTTGTGGAAGGGCCTTCAAAATATTCCTGGAGGAATCCATTATCTTTCAATTCCATTTCCCGGAGAACCTTTTGAAGCCTCCTCACGACAGTGTCACATTTTCTTTAGCCCACGAGTGGTGGATGTTTACACTGCTTGCATTTCCCCACTATAATGATTAACACTGCTAAGAGCATCTTAGAGCGAGTATATTGTTTTTTCAATCTCTGTGTTTGATCATTTTATGGAGCAGAAGGCGAGAAACGGTCAAAGGGTAGGAACATGTTTAGGATGAAGAGTTGAGTGTCCGAGACAAAGCTCTGCTGCTATCTAAAACCTTCACAGTCTCAAAGGAAGCACGGAGTTTCTGAGCGGCTGGCACAGGGCGGGATCCTGTGGTTGCCTGTCTGAATCCTCACCTTGTTGCCTTTTCTACTTCGGTTCCTAATGTTGGATTATCTGGGCAGAGTAGGTGTGGCTATGTTCCTTTACCTTAATGCCACTGGTGCTTGGCTTTAAAGGAGTACAACAGTTGGTGGGTGGGTGATGCAGGTGACAGAGGACTGACCTTTCTGCTTGGTGGCATATGTCTTATGTGTCACATTAGCTTGTCCTTCCCTTGCTAGCCACAGAGCTCCACTGGCTTCCAGGTACCAGCCGCTCCTGCCAGCTCAAGGGAAACCTTTCCCTGATGCATTCTGCCAGTCATGCCATCTGCTTCTCTTCTGACACAGGTACGAGCAAGAGCAGGCCGTCATCCAGGATGAGATCCTGCAGCTGGCTCAAAGGGAGAGAGAGGCAGCCGCCAAGAACGTGAATGTGCCCCGGCAGCAGGAGGGGAGCAGCAGTGACCAGGAGAAGGAGAAGGCAGCCCAGATGGTGAGTGCAGCTCTTGCTGAAACGGCGTTTTATACTCCTACAAGCACCTGGGCAGCTGTTCACTGTGGTCAACTTCAACCTCTGTGGGAAAGGTACCCTTTGAAACGCTAGGCCCTGGGGTTCTGCTAGCCTTGGCTCCATTCTTGATTTGCTTTGCCTCCTTTGACATGGTTTTTGTTGTTGTTGTTGGGTTTTTTTTTAAGTCTCTGTGGGCCTCAGGCCTATACAGCAAGTAACTGGATCATTAGGCAGTCTTCTAGCTTTGAATCATCATCATTTCAAGTGCTGTGTTAAGTGCCTGTGTGTCCAGACGATGTGAAGGGAGAGAGATCCAAGGTTTGGGACTACACAGTTGAAGAGAGGACGAGCCTAACAGGCAGCCTGGGTGCAAGTTCTGTTTTTCCCCTTGGTGGCTGGGACACATTACTGAGCGTTGGTGAGCCTCAGGTGGTGTTGTTAGGCGCCATTGGGTCAGTTCCAACCCCTAGCAATGGTCTCTCTGCACGGCAGAACGAAACACCGCCAGGTCCTGTGCCATCCTCGTCATTGTTCCTATGCCCAAGCCAATTACGCTGCCAGTGTGTGCGTCTATCTCACGGAGGGCCTTCTGCTTTTTTTCTGCCCCTACATTTGACCGAGCATGCGGCCCTTCCCCAGGGACTGGTTTCTCCTGACTCATGGCAGGGACTTGAAGCTAGCATGAGGTCACCGCGCTGCCCAGCCACTGCCATTCGGGCTGGGTTTCAGCCGTTGTTGACTCGTTTGATTATTTTGCACAAATGGTTCTTGAGTGACTCCCAGGTTCAAAACATGCAGTTAGTCCATTAAGAAATCGTAGCTGAACCAGGTCTCCTGGAAATGCAAACAATTTAGAATCCTCGCCTCAGGAAACTGCCATTAGTGAGGGAAACAAACTCAAACCCCCAATTTTAGAAAACACTAAATCTTACTAAATCAACTACATGATTCCAGCCTATAGCTATCTCAAAAACGTCTTTTGAGGCCGTAAATCTTTCTGGGAGCACATAGCTTTATCTTTCTCGTTGGAGCGACTGGTGGGCTTGAACTGCCAACCTTGGGATTAGCAGTCCATTGCTGATCTAATAGCACCACCGAAAAAAGCCCTCAAAACTCACTACCACCAAACTGATTCTGACTCAGTGACCCTATAGGACAGGTAGAACTGCCTCTGTGGGTTTCTGAGACTGTACATCTTGATGACATAGACAGCCTCATCTTTCTTCCGGGGATCAGCTGGTGGTGTCAAACTGCTGACCTTGTAGTTAACAGCCCCACATGTCACCCTCTGTGCTACCCAGGCTCCTCAACAGCACCACCGGGACTCCTGAAATCACATGGAGATAAGGTTGGCATGATAGGGAAATGCAAAGAAGTGGTCAAGTGGATGAGATGGCCTCTGACTTGAGTCTTTTTTTCTTTCATTAACCAACTTTTTATTGTGGTTTCAGTGAAGATTTACAGAGAAATTCGTTTTCTATTAAACAACTCATATATGTTTTATTTCATGACACTGATT
Organism: Tenrec ecaudatus; assembly: GCF_050624435.1. Lineage (NCBI taxonomy): Eukaryota > Metazoa > Chordata > Mammalia > Afrosoricida > Tenrecidae > Tenrec > Tenrec ecaudatus. The sequence goes on from NC_134534.1 coordinate 168,296,998, forward strand.
GCAAGTCCCTGTAATGTTACAGGAGTCCCACCAGGCTCCATTCAATCAGCATCTGGTCTTTTATTCCCCCCCTTCTTTTGTGTGTTGGTCTATGTTTTCCTCCCCTCCACCCAGGACTTGATTGCTGTCCCTTGTAAATCAGTCGCTGGTGGGAGCTGCTCATCACTCAGTCCTTTCTTTGGTCTTGGGCTGGTGGAGACTGAGATGCGTGTGGTCCAGACGTCCTTTGGAGCCAGTTTCCATTGATTCTCTCCACTCTTCTTTGCTCCGGATGGGATTAGCCTGAGCTTTGAAAGATTGGTGGCATCGGGGCTGAGGAACACGGAGGTGAGACACAGGGTGGGTGGAGAGAGGTATGACAAGCGAGCTGGTGGATTTTGAAAGTGGTCGGTACGAGAGCGCGGTGCCAGATTGTAGCAGGCATCGAGGACCTCAAGGTGTTACCCCATAAACTGACCTACAGTGGTCCTGTGAGAGCAGATGGGCCCTCAAAAGGTTTCAAAGATGGGAGCGATATGAGCCAACTGGGGTGTTAGCACCCTGTGATATCCGGGTGAAGGGTGAAGAATCGGTTGACGCTGTGAGACACCGGGGCAGGGACTCTGTTTCGCAAGTTTGTAACCCATCTGCAGGCAGACTCACGTCCAGTGTAAAGGACGCTCGTTTTGGAAATGAAGGGTTAATCTATCTGGAAGAAGCAGAAAACGTTGGCCACATGGGAAAGACATCGAGGGATGTAAAATCACAGCCTACAGGTGTGGGAGCTCTTCATTCTCACCTGGAACGTGTTAATTACAGAGAAAGAGAATTCACAGTTTCTCTTCCCTTTACCTCAAAGAGGAAAGTTGTGCTCTGTCCCGTCAGTGCTGTGCCTAGGAAAGAACTTCTCTTTGACTGGAGCCTAGGGGACTGGCAGGTACACTGGTGTGTTTGATGATGAATGACTTGGGAATAAAGGTAAAGCACCCTCCCTTGATGTTGTCCTAGATCTCCAGACGGATAATGCCCCTTTCGGATCCAAACTTTCCAGGAAATAGGGAAGGGAGTTCCTTCCTTCCTTTGAAAGGTATTTTGGGATGTTCCCACTTTTTGACTGCTCAGCGTCCATTTCTCCGTGCTGGTGACTCAGAGCGACCCCTGTGAGTTTCTGAGACTGTAACTGTTCACAGGAGTAGAAAGCCCAGTCTTTCTGGTGGTTTAGCACTGCCGACCGTGCGGATCGCAGACCAACACAGAACCACTACACCCCCAGGGCTCCTTGGGGTCTTGGCTTTGCCTATGAGTGCTAGACCTCTTCATCCCAGAGCCAGGAGCAGTCAAGTAAACGCAGCGTGGACGCTGCAGCACGCCAGTTTTAAAGAAGGCGGCTCCCTTTGGGCTGGTGTGGTTGGCAAGTGCTTTCCATGGTAAAACCCCTGAACTGGACTTGGGAGAATTTAAGTAACAGGATAAAGTTGCAGAGAAAAACCTTGAACAAAAAGCATGGAGATTTCCCTTCCAGTATTTGAGTGTTCCACCTGTAAGGTGAGCTTAGTTAGCAGCCTGCCGGGCAGAGAGCCCTTTTGAGGCTCCTACGGTCCCTGGATGGTGCAAACGCTTTGCACCCGACTGCTGACGTCTGCATTAGAGGTTCAGCTCTACCCAGCAATGCCGAGAGGAAAGGCCTGGTCATCTGCGCCCGTAAAGATTGTAACGAAGCAAAGACTGCGGAGCATGTGTCTGCTCTCCAGCACGTGGGGTCACCGTGATTCAGAGTCGACTCCGTGGTAATGAGTTTGATACTGAATTTTTCCGGTGTCTCATAGCACCTCCTCCCCACCACAAGGGGGCAGGTTGGATCCTGGAAGGGCCCTAACATGGTTAGAGGTTGTAATAGTTACTTAGATAGTAGTTAAGTAATAGTTAGGTTTTATGTCAACTTGAAGATGTATAAAAATGTCAGGGTGGAGGTCAACCTGTCAAAACCCTGGTACCGTCTCCTTGCGGGTGTGGACCCCAGGACCCTCCCTGTTTCTCTCTACCTTCACCTTCCTGCTTGCTGGCCTCCCTGAGAGATGCTGGAGCTCTGCCATGCATCCACCGATGTTGGACTCACAAGACTCTGCACCCACCGGCCTGTGAGCTCCCTGCATCTGCATCACTGCATGTGGCTACATGAGGCTGGAGAGGGACTTATGGCCTAGTATCAGACTGAGAGACTTGAGTGGACCGGACAGGGATGCTTTCTTGATAACACAAGTACTTCTCCGTATAAAGCCATTTTTTTCTTATAGGTATGTGAATGCCACTGGATTTGTTTCTCTAGTTAACCAAGCCGAACACAGTGGTCTAATGAGTTGGCTATTCATTTCTCCTTTGCTGTATTCTTTGGCCCAATGCGCATAAGCCCCAAGTCTCTGAGCCTGTAGCCTTGTCAGGAGGATTTCCTCTCAGGTGTACCGAGTGTTTGACATTTATATGCTTTTCTAACCGGGTTGCTTGTGATTGTAGCAGTACAGATGTATTTTATCCTCTTTTGCATGAGGGAATGATTCAGTTGCTTAGTGGGAAGAATTCATAAAACTAATGACAAGGAAATGTAATGATGTATATCGCCTACTTTGATTATGGAACTGTTTCTGTTCCCAGTTGGTGAGAAGTGATGAACTACTTTTTGGATATGTGTATGCATGTATCCCATCCATTATAAACTGATAGACCCCGAGTTTTAATGTGGGTGAAGGCCATATATGTCATTGGAGCCCTCGTGAGGCATGTCTCTCAGAACTTGCAGAGGAAGTTTGGTGTCTATGAAATGCCCTAGGTAGATTTGAGGAAGAGCAAAGCATTTGTTGGTTGAGTCTTGTGGTAGTAAATGTTTAAAAACCAAATAGATTGAGTAGCAGGTGAAGGTTTATATTGGGTTCATACGAGATTATTAAAAAGTACCTTTATAGAAAGTAAACATTTTCACTCATTTTTTCGTTTTGGTGAACAGCTCCTTTGTTTTAAATATATGCCCATTGTGGCCCTGTTTATGTTAAGCAATGGGTCAATTTTGTGATAAAAACCAATAATTGAAATACAGTTCATGTATTTGGGAAGATCCGTTGGGAGAGTTAAATGATCTCAGAATTGACAATACATTGTGAAACATGTTGTAACAGAGGTACAAGCAATGTACCAGGGAACTAAGGAGGTAGCAGTGATTGACTCTTCCTGGTGTGGCCAGAAAAGCTTCTAAAGGAGGTGACACGTGAACTAGATCTTGACGAACAAATTGAGGTTTGTTATGTGAAAAATAGGGGCAGAGAAATGATACTGTAGGGGCAACCGATCACAAGGATCTCCATATAACCCTCTCTCTGGGGACAAACAACAGAAAAGTGGGTGAAAGGAGATGTTGGACAGTGTAAGACATGACAAACTAATAATAATTTATAAATCATCAAGGGTTCACGAGGGAGGTGGGGTGGGGAGGGATGGGAAAATGAGGAGCTGATGCCAAGGGCTCAAGTAGAGAGCAAATGTGTTGAGAATGATGATGGCAACAAATGTACAAATGTGCTTGACACAATGGATGGATGGATGGATTGTGATAAGAGTTGTACGAGCCTCCAATAAAATGCTTGAAAAGAAATGATATTGCAGATAAAGGAAACTGCAAGAGAAAGGCTAGGTGTCGGGTGAGGATGTTTGCCAGGAAGTAGGTAGCAAATGGCAGGCAAGAAGGCAGAAGAGCACATTCTAGGCGTGGACATGGGGTGATACTCAAGTTAGGGGGTCCTTTGAGGACGTCTAGAAGGGGGCTTTCCTCAGAGGGAAGTTTTCACCTACTCAGACACACAAAAGGATCGTCTGCCTCCTAGGAAAAGTTTCACTGGTAGGCCATGATGTGGGGGTGTCCAGATCAAATTCTTCCACTGAGCTGGGGCAACTAGAGAGTGAGTCTGTACCTGGATATGTGCAGTAGACGCTAAGGGTTCAGGAAGAGGGGTTTGTTCCTCTCAAACTTCTCCGAGAGCATTCTGATCGATTCCATTTGCCCTTTCTAAGAAGCTGGCACCTAAGCTATGCGAATTATTTCACGATTTTAAGACAATATGGGAGTGTGTGAGTACTTAGGAGTGTGTGCATTGCAATTTTCTAAACTCATGAACAAAATGGATACTTTGATTTCGTCTTGTGAGAGCCACAGCTTTGCTACTCTATTGTTGTTAGTTACCAGGGAGGTGGGTCCAACTCCAGCTTACAGAGTAGAACTGATAGTCATGCCGTTCTGCCAAGCAACTTCTGCGTGGGGACTGGCCTCGTAGTCAGCCGACAGGGCCACCATGGACTCCTCTATCTCCATACTGCCTCCTGTATGTTTTCTAAGTCTTGTACTTCCAACTACATTTTCACATAAGCACTGTGGCAGGATCCCTTTGATCTTCCTGTGTAATGTTCAGCCAATGGTAAATGAACACACAGAGAAGAGACTGTTCATTAAATGGAAAATCTTGGCGGGAAAGGCTGAAGTGGTGCTTAATCCTTTGAAGATGACCACTCTCCTGCAGTGCTTTCTTTCCTCCACATCTCACCGCAGTGAGCTTTGGCAAAGAGCTGAAAGCAAGTACCCAGCTATTGAAGAAATCAGTCTAGGAGGCCTGGTGGTGTGGTGGTTATGGGCTGCTAACTCAAGGCCGGCCGTTTGAAGCCACCAGCCTCTCCAAGGCATAACGACAGTGCTTTCGAAGCCCTTAAAGAGTTGGAATCTTGGAAACTCACAGGAGTCGCTGTACCCTGTTCATAGGGTTGCTCTGAGTTGGCATCGACTTGATGAAAGTGAGTTTGGTTTTTTTGATTTGAGAAGAGATAACCTTGCAAAGGCCTGACCCTTGTTACACAATCAAAACAAAACAAAGGTGTGTGTATGGGAGAACTCGTTTATGATAATATGTCTGGAAGTCAACCAAATAGAACTTTACTTAATTCCCAAGAGAATGATATACCTTACTTTGTTGGGAACAAAGGAGAGAGTGAGGCTCTGGTAACTCCAACCTAAGTGTGTGAAGTACCTTACTACCTGAAAGTCAGTTGAAGCAACCCTGATAGCTAAAGCTACCAGGATAAGTAAGGCAGTAATGCTACCTGATGATGCTGGGGCAGGAGAAAGGTAGAAGGAAACAGAGGAAAGATCTTGGAAGCTACGCTATGAATAGAGGTATAAGCATAGGTGTGCACATATATAAATACTTTAATTCCTAAAATAGAGATATTGACCTTATGTACATATATTTATATGGCAATACACTGAAGTAGTGAATGGACTTTGGGCCTCTGCTCAAGTCCTCCTTCAATGCAAAAACACTTCATTTTAACAACATGGCATTCTGTGATGCTCACCCTCCTGGCACAATCACTGAAGACAAAATGAGTGCATAAGGAAATGTGGTGAAGGAAATTGATGGTGCCCGGCTATCAAAAGATATAGTGTCTGGCGTCTTAAAGGCTTAAAGTTAAACAAGTGGCTCTCTAGCAGAGAAGCAACAAGCCCACAAGGAAGAAGCACACCAGCCTGTGTGATCATGATCATGAGGTATAGACGGGATCATGTAAGACTCAGGTAACACATCAGAAAACTCAAAGAAAAACCATATTGTTGAGAACAAGGGGGGTTGGAACAGAGACCCAAAATCCATCTGTAGACAGTGGGGCATCCACTCACAGAAGGTTCACAAGAACGGGATGAGTCAGTTAGGGTGCAGTACAGCACCATTGAAACACACAGGATTCCTCTAGTGCCTTGAGGTTTTCTCACACCCTGCTAATGTGTCCCTAGTCCTACCTTTCATTTCTGGCTAGACCAGAGCATGTGTATAGGTTCAGATAAGAAATACGAGCTTAAGATACACAGAATCCAGGAACAGGAATGGGAGTAGTGATACCAGGAGGGTACGGGGAAGGTGGAGAGAGGAGGGGTTGAAGAGTGACCTGCAATGATCGACACATAACCCCCACCACTCCCCACCCAGGGGGATGAACAACAGAAAATTGGGGGGGGGGAGAAGAAAACAGTCGGTGTAAGATATGAAAATAATACTTTATAATTTATCAAGGGGTCACAAGGGTGAAGGGGGAAGGGAGGGACAAAAGAAGAGCTGATACCAAGGGCTCAATAGAAAGTAAATGTTTAGAAAATAATGATGACAACATATGTACAAAATATGCTTGATGCAATTGATGTATGGATTGTTATAAGAGCTGTAAAGCCCCTAATAAAATCATCTTTTAATCAAAAAAGTATTGCTACAAAAATCATAAAATTTGTGTTAAGCAAAAATGTCAAAATGGGATGTTACCATTTTACAGCATACCTTCTAATCTAGGTCTGTACACTTTTCTTTAGGTCTATACATTTCTGAAGGTGGTGGTTACACCTCTATCATCCTTTCTGCTTCACTTGGTCTCTTTGCTACCTGTGGCTGCTAATTTTAGAACTCTAGGGACCTGACTATCCTGGTGCCCTTGTCCTTATGTCTCTTCCTTTTGGAGGTATAAAGAATTGATAAAGAATAGAGAATTGACAGAGAATCTTGAATTTCTACTGGGTTCACAGTAGCAGCACCTAAATCACTAGTCATGAAGTGAAAGTGGAAATGAGATCATGACATTTTTAACTCTTCTCTTTGCTCGCTTCAGTCTCTTTGGGGCTTTGTTTGTCTACCTCACTATATCTTGGATTAGAATAGAGGCAGACAACTATTTATGCACAGGGCCAGGTAGGGAGCATTTTAGGATTGGAAGGCCGCGTATGGCTTCTGTTGCATATTCTTTGTTGTTTGTACAGCCCTGAAAACATGTGGAAAACATTCCTAGCTTGTGGCCATGCAGGCTGTGGGTTTGATTTGGCTTGTAGGCTGTAGTTTGCTGGTCCCTGCACTAGACAGGGCGATGCCTCACACTTTAATTTTTAAGTCTTCCTGTGTGCCTAGATGCCTCAGGAAGATAGAGGTTGGATCTCTAGACGATTGTCCCAGTTTCTTTATGGTTTTTATCCCCTGTGAGAGGTCTCTAGATGAGGTGGTACCTAATGCCCTATGTCTTCCGATCAGTAAAATGTGGATTTTTATGGAGATAGTCCAGGGAGTTCTATGGGAAGAGTCATGAACTTCCTTTTTAACTCCTGATTATTTTTCCATTTGACTTTTTTTTCCTCTCCTCCATCTCCTTACTCTCCCATCTTGGCCTCCTTGTAGCCTTCAAAGTTAGCTGCTTTCAGTATGAAAACCATTTTTTCTTGATTTTGATAAGTAGTCCCATCCAGTATTTTTACCCCATACAGTAGTTATCTTTATGAGATTGACTGATTTTGCTGAGCATAGTGCCTTTCAAATTCATTAATCATGAGGTGTTTGATAGTTTTATATTGTTTTTAGGGATGCATAATATTACATTGTATGTTCCAGTGCCTCTTTATTTAACATTTATTTAAATGTTTAAGTTTTTGAGCAAAACTTTTGAAAAAATAATTGAAATTTTTGGTTGTTGATAATACACACAGGAGAATATACCAAGTCGACATTTTCTACATGCATAATTCAGTGACATTGATGACATTCTTCAACTTGTACAACAACCCCCTCCACTGTACCAAACACAGTGTCCTTCTCTGGGGACTAGTCTCTCCTGATAAACATGTCCGAAGTCTGTAAGATGAAATCTTGCCCTCCTTGCCTCTAAGGAGCGCTCTGGCCTTACTTCTTCCACTCGTTGGTTTGTCCTTTGAGCCATCCATGGTACTTTCAATATTCTTCTCCGGCACCACAGTTCAAATGCCCCTGTTCTTCTTCAGTCTTCCTTATTCACTGTCCAACGTTCACAAGCACTTGAAGCAAAGGAGAACACCATGGTGTGGGTCAAGGGCACCTTAGTCCTCAAAGTAGTATCCTTGCTCTTCAGTACTCTGAAGAGGTCTTGTGCAGCAGATTTACCTAATGCAACATGTCTTCTGATTTCTTGACTGCTGCTTCCATAAGCATTGATTGTGGAGCTAAGTAAGACAGACTCTTTGACAACTTCAACCTATTGGTCTAGTTGTAAGGATTTTGGACTTCCTTACATTGAGTCGTAGTCCACACTGAAGGTTGTAGTCCTTGATCTTTATCAGCAATACTTCAATTCCTCTTCACTTTTAGCAAGCATGGTTGTGTCATCTGCATCCAAAAGTTAATAAGCCTGTCTCCAATCCTGATGCCACATTCTTCTTCATATATCTTGGTTTCTCTGATGATTTGATTGGCATATATAATGAATGAGTGTGGTGAGAGGACACAACACTGATGCACACCTTTACTGATTTTTTTAACCTTTCCTGATCTGAAACCATGCAGTATTCCCTTGTTCTGTTTGCACAACTGCTTCCTTCCCGATCCATGTACAAGTTCCACATGAATACAATGAATTCCCATTCTTCTGAAGGTCATGCCCAGCTTATTATGGTCTATGCAGTCGAGTGCCTTGGCATAGTCAATGAAACACATTTAGACATTTTCCGAGATCTGTCTGATATCAGCAGTAGTGTCCATTGTTCCATGTCCTCTTCTGAATCCACCCTGAACCCCTGGCAATTCCTGGTTAATGCATTGCTGATTACACACCATAAAAGCATGTCAAACTTATTTCTCAGATATTTTATGCAAAATCTAGGTGGAGGGAGGTTGTAAAAATCAGACATGATGTCTAGTATTGGACTGAGTTTTGCACCTCTGGCTGGATTGCCCCATATCTCAGCATGACTAGAATCATAATGTCTACATTGTAGGTTTATTGCAGAATGAAATGGGAAGACAAATAAACATAAACTACCTGATACACAGGTGCTCAACAGAATGCCATTGTTATTCTGTGAGAGAGTAATGGATGGAATTCTGCATGTTGGGGCCACAGAGCTGTGTTCCAGCTGACTTCTCCCACTCTAACTATTTAACTTTTTTGAGCTGTTTTCCTACAAAATTAGGGATAGAGATTACATTTTTATGAAAGTTAAACTTTATTTCTTCTTAGTCTTTTCTTCACTTCCACTCATGCAACACAGAGTTGATGTGAGTAGATTCTTGGAACAGCAGTGTATTTTGAGAGTAGAAAGGGGCAGGAAATAAGTGAGCGCCACGGAATCTTCTTCTAAAACCATTTCATTGGGAGCTAATCCAGACGTCATAACATTGCACATTTCAACCACATCAAGCAGTACTGTACACTTGCTACCAAATCAGTTCCTTCTTGAGCTCCTTGCTATCAGCTCCCCTGTAACACCGCCTCACTCTCCCCCAATCATGGAGCCATTTGATTATTTCTGAGAGATGCCCCAATAATGTGCACTCCAGGAAACCCATGCAGAAATACATTCATTTTGGGTGAATACTGTTGACATTTTCGAGGATTGATAGGGGCCGAAAAAAGCTCCACGAGATCAGCTGTGCCTCACTTACCCTTCTTGGCTCCTTTGATCATCTCTTCCTGGTGCCTAAACCTGGCTGTGCGTGAGGTCACCTGGGGAATGGTTAGAGATACACGTAACGGAAGTTTACATGGGAAGCAGCAACATTAGAATCTTCACTCGAATCTGTACCATCTCATGTACAATCTCATGGGATGCTGGTCCAGCAAGCCCAGTGCCTGCCCCTGGGCTGACTTAGAATGATGTTGACCTAAGAGTGACTCCTGGTCATTTTTGCTGTCAGGGACAACTGAGGGATGTGGAGTATTCCCAGCAGGACGGTGGCTCACCGAAGTCCTCAAGGAACACATATGTGTTCCGACTGAAGAATACTCCAGGTGATTCTGAGAATGCCTTCCACCTAAGCCTCCCCACTCCTGTCCCTAATGCAGATGGCTACTTGATCAATGGCTTAGTCAGACTGAATGACCTCAGAGAAATGCAGGTGTTCTTTTCTTCACTAAGAATAGCTGTGAAAGAGAATCAGCTGTCTAGTGTTACCACTCCCTGTGAGGATCCAGCAAGCTGGACTCAGCGTTTCCTGGGGCTGGCGGTCAGAGCAGAGGTGATGCCTTTACGACATGGTTGGTTGGTTTTTTAAAATCATTTTATTGTTGGCTCTTACAGCTATTAAAATATTTCATATATCAATTGTATCAAGCATATTTGTACCATCATTATTTTCTAAACATTTACTTTCTATTTGAGCGCTTGGTATCACTTCCTCCTTTTTTCCTCCCTCCACCCCCCTCCCACCCTCGTGACCCTTGATAAATTGTAAATTCTTATTTTCATATCGTATACCGACCGCTGTCTCCCTTTCCCCATGGTTTCTGTTGTTCTTCTCCCTAGGGGTGGGGGTGGGGTGGTTATGTGTCAATCATCATGATTGGCTCTCCTTTTCTACCCCCCCCCCTTTACATCTCTCCATCTTCCCCCTACCCTCCTGGTATCACTACTCCCATTTCTGTACCTGAGGGACTTATCTGACCTGGATTCCGTATGTCGTGAGGTAATATCTGTACCTGTGTACGTGCACCCATCTAGCCTGCAGTGAAAGGCAGGACTGGGGTCATGATAGGGGGGGGGTGGGTAAGAAAGCCTCAAGGATTGAACCAGAGGAATATTGTGTGTTTCATCAGTGCTATACTGCACCCAGGTTGACTCATCCCTACCTTGTAACCTTCTGTGAGGAGAGGTCCTATTGTCTACAGATGGGTTTTAGGTCTCTACTCCCCACCGCCCCCTGCCCCATTCTCAACAATATATTTTTGTTTGTTTGTAGTCTTCTGATGTCTTACTTGAGTCTTACCTGATCCCATGGATATCTCATGATCGCACAGGTTGATGTGCTTCTTCCACGTGGGCTTGTTGCTTCTCTGCTAGATGGCTGCTTGTTTATCTTCAAGCCATTAAGACCCCAGATGTTATATCTTTTGATAGCCGGGCATGACCATCAGCTTTCTTCGCCACATTTGCTTATGCACCCATTTTGTCTTCAGCAAATTCCAGGATGTTAGAACAAAGTGTTCTTGCATTGAGGGAGAACTTGGTCAGGGGCCTGAAGTCCATACACTAACTGAATGTATTGCCATATAAATATATGCACATAGGCCAATACCTCTATTTGTATGAATTAATATATTTACATATATACACACCTATGTTTATACCTTTATCCATAGCTTAGCTTCCTAGATTCTTCCTCTGTTTCCTTTTACCTTCCTCCTGTCCCACCATTACACTTGCCCTTCTTCTGCCTCAGTAATTCCTCTCAGCTAGCTTGCTGTTGCTCGAGCACCACCAGGATCTCTATGACCTCCATGTTGTTGCTTTTACTTCCCTGGTTGTTCCCCTGTACATGGCATTGTTTGCTCACCACTCCCTTCCTCCACGTTCTCCTCCTCCCAGGTCCCTTCAGAACCATAGGTCCAGCTGCTTTTTCCTTGGGCTTGCTCGCATGCCTATCTTATTTGGGTAGGCAAACCAATAATAACAGAGACCAAACGCAAAGACAACAAAGGATTGAATAAAACGGGGAAACATAACTAGCAAAAAGAAATAAAAAGCATATATAGTTCTAGGTCTGCCCGCTGACCTTTATGACTATCTCCCCAACCAGTCCTGGGGGATTCTGGAAACTGCCCCTCCTATTCTGCAGTCTATTTTGGGGGCTCCTCAGGGGCTTTGTGGCTTGAAGGGTTCAGATTGGACTCACTCCCACTATGTGTCCCCAGTATTGTCCTCTGGCTCAGTATGCCCCAGGGAGGGGACATCTTGGCCCAAGTTGTGGTCGGCCCTACAGTCCTCTCTGTGCCTTAGCAGCTCCGTGCAAGGACATCTTCCTCAGGGCTTGGTGTGCCAAAATGGGGTCTAGACCCACACTCTCCCTTTCGTTCTAGTGCGCTTCTGTGTGGGTGTGGCTGGCCAGCACCTCTCCCCAAGAGGCGACACAGCTATCCAGACTCTCAGCGCAGATTTGCCCTCGTTTCTTGCAGAAGCAAGTCTTCCTGTGTCATTAGAAGCATGTTGTACAAACCAAAGAAAACCGTCTCAAGGCCTTGTTGAGTGCCCAGCAAGCCTGGGCTTAGCTGCTTGCAGGAGCCCTCGAACAGCTCCCAGTTGGGCTGAGCTAGCAAACCTGTGGGCCGCAGGCCCGGAATTACCCCCAAGAAGCTTGTTAGTTTCTCATTCCACCTGCTCGTCCTTGGGTGCACTGCGATGGAATTCCCTGGCTGGACAAAGCTGTTTTTCCTTGAACTGTTTTAGGGAGGTGGTGGCAACCCTGGTAGTGAGAAGGACGAGGGTGAGGGTGTTTGTGATGGGCTGTGTGGGGAAGGGCTCCCAGGGGCCAGGCGGCTCCTCTTAGCAAGGTCATCGAGTGTGGCACTGGGTGAACATGACGAAGGTGAATCGCATCCTAGTAGCAAGAGGAAAGTGTGTTGTGTGTGTGTGTGTCTTTAAAAGACGCTGTTGCTCAGTGGACTTCCCGGCTAAAAGCGTAAGGGCTGTAGAACCTGACTGCCTCCGAAACATTGGAGCCTTGCTGTTGGAAGGATGACCTGGACACTTGATGCTTTGGAGTCTCTCCCAGCATCCCTGCTGGATCGATGACTAGGATTCAGCAGGACTGCCTGCCTCCGGCTCGAGTTGCCGCAGCTGTCCCCGTTTCCCCATCTCTGGCTGCCGTGCGGAGCTCAGGTGACCTCTGCTGTGTGCTGACAGAAGCTGGAAATTCTCATTAGCTGCTAACTTTGTTAGGCAAATAGCTTCTTGCGGTTCCATTTCTGGTGTCATTGCTTCTAATTAGAAGATTGCATGTCTACGAAAATGTCTGTTAGCACCAGGCTTGAGCTAAGGAGGCTGACAGCTGGGACTGGGATCTGGAGAGAACGGTGAGAGAAGCATTTTTCTCTTAAAGTTCTTGAAGGACTCTGCTGTCTGACCTTCATTAGACTTCTTGTCCTCTGGGAGCTTGGAAGGTCTTCTGGGGGAGTTGCAGGCTTCCTTTGAAAAACCTACCCCTGGAAATAGATCTATGTGTATAAATTTATAGGTTTAGTATTAAGGTAGCCTTGGACATTGAACCTCCACTCTAGTACTCCCTCAATGCAAGAACACTTTGTTCTATTAAACTGGCATTCCATGATGCTCACCTTCCCAACACAATCGCTGAAGACAAAGTGGATGCACAAGCAAATGGGGTGAAGAAAGCTGATGGTGTCCAGCTATCAAAAGATACAGTGTCTTGGGTCTGAAAGGCGTGAAGAAAAACAAGTGGCCATCTAGCTCAGAAGCAACACAGCCCACATGGAAGAAGCACACCAGCCTGTGTGATCACGTGGTGTCAAAGGGATCAGGTATCAGGCATCAAAGAACAAAAAATTTTACCATTGTGAGGGAGAGTGGGGAGTGGAGACCCAAAGCCCATCTGTAGGCAACTGGGCATCCCATTTCTGAAGGGTTGTTGGGAGGAGACGAGCCAGTCATGGTGCAGGATAACACTGATGAAACATACAACCTTCCTCTAGTTCTTTAATGCTTTCCCTCTCCACTATCATGATCCCAGTTCTACCTCACAAATCTGGCTAGATCAGAGGATGTACACTGGTACAGATAAGAACTGGAAAGACAGGGAATCCAGGACAGATAAATCCCTCAGGACCAAAATGAGAGTAGTGATACCAGGAGGGTAAGGGGAAGGTGGAGTAGATAGGGGGAACCAATCACAATGATCTACATATAACCCCCTACCTGGGAGATGGACAACAGAAAAGTGGGTGAAGGGAGACATTGGTCAGTGTAAGACATGAAAAAAATATATAAGTTATCAAGGGTTTGTGAGGGAGTGGGGTGAGGAGGGAGTGAAAAAAAATGAGGAGCTGATACCAAGGGCTCAAGTAGAAAGCAAATGTTTTGAGAATGATGATGGCAACAAATGTACAGATGTGCTTGACACAATGGATGGCTGTATGGATTGTGATAAGAGTTGTATGAGTCCCCAGTAAAATGATTAGAAAGATACTTTTATTGGGGGCTCTTACATCTCTTACCACAATCCATACATTCCTCCAATGTGTCAAGCACATTTGCACATATGCTGCCATCGTTTTCAAAGCCTTCTCTTCCCACTTGAGCCATTTCTTCCCACTCCCTCCCCTGCCCACCTGCCCTCATGAACCCTTGATAAGTTAGATTATTTTTTCCATATCTTACATCATCCATCGCCCCTCACCCACTTTTCTGTTATTCGTCCCCCTGGGAGGGGATTCTAGTTGATCCTTGTGATCGATTCCCCGTATCTACCCCCACCCTCCATAACCATAAAATGATATTTTTAAAAAAGAAAGAAAAACCTCCCCTTGAAGAGAGGGCTGCAGCAGCAGGGGGCGCCAGTGCCAGCCCGTGCGGTGCTCCTGGCTGAGGGATTTTTTAGGGCTTTCTTGTTCTGAGCAGGAAGAGCCCTGGTGCTGTTATGTTCTGAAAGGTCAGCAGATTGAAACCACCAGCCGTTCCTCAGAAAGATGGGCTTTCTACGTTCTGCCCTGTCTTGTAGGGTCACTATGAGTTGGCATGGACTTGGTGGCAGTGAGTTTGATTTGCTCTGAGCAGAGGAGCTTTGGTGGCATAATGAGTTACGAGTTGGGCTGTGAACTGCAGGGTCAGCAGTTCAAACCCACTGTCTGCTTGGCAAGATAAAAATGAGGCTTTCTACTTCATCAAGACTCACAATCTTGGAAACCCATAGGGGCAGTTCTACTCTGTCCTATTGGGTAGCTATGAGCCAGTACTGACCGATGTTAGGGAGTTTGGTTGTGGTTGTTCTGAGCAGAGGCTCTTGCGCTGGGATGGGAGGGAAATGGGACTTCCGAACTGGGGTCATTCCTTAGAATTCGAGTCATCTGGTCCACACTTGCTCTTATGGGTACCTCTAAGGACTTCAGCCAGTCAGAGTAAGCCACACTGCCAGCATCTGTACCAATATCGGTCAGCTCCCTGCTTGGTAAGCACTATGCCCATGGATTTAGTTGGGCTGATCCTAGAGTCCTGTGTTATTATGTTGGTCCTGCAAGGTCAGCAGTTTGAAACCACCAGCTGCTCCTCAGGAGAAAGATGAGGCTTTCTATCCTGTAAAGATTGATGGTCTAGGAAAATGACAGGCAGTTCTACCCGGTCCTATAGGGTCCCTGTGAGTCAGAATGGACCTGCTAGCAGTGAGGCTGTTTTATTCCCGAGAGCTCGGGTGACACTAAACTGGGAGCAGCCCACTCTCTTCGTTCCCCCAGCATTCCAGCAAGGGGGGGCGGGGATTGGAAGGCAACATTTCAAATCATTCACCTAAGCCTTTGAGAAGCTGCCATCTTGCCTTTTTGTGGAAAAAATGACTGAGGATTGTCAATTAAACTGATGCGCTTATCCTCTTGGGTACATTCCATGGATGGCTTCCAGCAAAGTGAACAACCAAAAGGGGGCTATTTGGACAACAAACTAAAAACGTGGGGAAGAAAATCTTGACTTTTTACCCTTGCTCGTGTGTCCACCCTGGCTGATGGGTGTCCAGGATTCATGTTCTTGGATCAAACAACATGTGTATTACCGTAACTAGGAGTCTACTTGACTGGGAGCAAGTAGCTTTCCCAGATGAGAAGATTCTCATGAACAGGACGTCTAGGGGCCGGTAGTCCAGGTTTGAGATAGCAGCTCACTAAGGCCAGGAAGGATTACCTCCTCCCCCTCCCTCCTTCTCCTCCTCCTTCTCCCTGCTCTCTCTCCTCTCCCCCACCCCTCACCAGCTCTCCTCCTGGTTTAGGGTGGTGACCGTGCTTCTAGGCAGCAAGCCAGTTTTCCAGTTGGGAAGAAGGCCCAAAGGCTTTTCCTGGTGGCGTTGTGTTACTTTATATGGTAGCGATACCATTCCCAGGGACTCACATGGGCAGAATGTGCAGAGCCGCCACTCACTGGAAGGGGTTGGGATCATTCATCTTTGCCGGGTGCATGGCTGCCCCAAAGGAAAATTGGAGTTCTGTGATTAAAGAAGAGGCGTGGTCGGTGGCAGCTTCCGTAGCCCTGGCGGCAGAGAAGGACCAGATGCAGCTGCCTCTGTGAACCTGGGCAGGCTGTTTATCTTGTGAGAGCCCTGGTTTTCTCCCTTGCCAAATGGCAGATGGCTGGGATTCTTAGGATGCTTTGCTGACATGGTGTAAGTAAAGGCTCTCACCAAGGGCCTGGCCGATGGAAAGCACTAGCAAATACTATTTCTTTCTCCAAGTCCCCCAGAATGCCTGAGAACGGAACAGGTGACGAGCCCAAAGGTGAGATTTGGCACCGATTTCCCAGCATATTGAAAAGAGGTAGGGCTGGTTGGAGGGCAGACATGGCAGCTAGGACTGGGCTGGTCATGTTTGTACCATGCTTCCCCGTGCCGCCCAGTTTGTCGGAAGTCTGGTCCAAAAAAGTCCCATGGATGACCTCATTCAAAACCACACCATCCAAGCCCCTGGGCTCATCCTCTTCTGACGCCCAAGGTGAACCTGGAACTCCTGGCGATCACTTTCCAGGTTTATGCTCTGCTCTGTGACCAGAGAGGAGTCTTTTCATCCAGCGAGGGCTTGTGGGAAGGTGGAGGGAGTGGGCAGCTGCTCCTGGTCGGCTTGACCCGATGTCAGTGGAGCCAGTGTAGTCCACTTGCGGCAGTCTTCCTCCTTGTCTAATTCCGCCTTGGAAAGACACTAGGGGCTGGTTCTCTGCCAGGACTGGGGAGCAGAGGCTGGCAGCGAGAGGGAAATGTTGATGAGCGTAGACCTGTAAGCCAAGGCCGCCTCTGTGATTCCCACCATGAGCTCTGCCCTGCCCACAGGGGAAACACAGCGGAGTCTCAGCGGCCTCCCCGGTCTCAGTCTGTGCTCTGCCTCTGTGTTCTTTGTACTTTCCACTATTGATTTTACACCCTTCCCTAGTAGACTCAGCCTTCTGTTTTTCTTCTTATTCTTGTTCTGCCTTGATCCCTCCCTGCCCTCCCCTCCCCTCCCCCACCCGCCTTTCCCCACACCTACACCCAGCCTGTGATAGTTGGTGTTTAAGTGCTCTCGGACCGGATTAACGGAAGAACCTCCGTTCTTGGGGCTCCCAAGTCTCAGACAATGTTGAACATGGGGCCCTTTCTCTAGTTGACTGGTCGGACACGATGTCGGCGCCTTATCTTCACGCTGACACACACTGGACATTAATAGAAATGCATTGCGAAGGTACACGGGTGGAATTTCAAGCAGCTGTGCTGGCTGGTGCTTTCGGGAGCCTATTGTGTGCTTAACCTCTTCCGCAGAGGGCTTTGATGAGCAATGAATGCGACTGTTAACTCCTAGGCAGCAGGGCATGTGTCAGATTTTCCTACTCGTTCCTTCTTTTTTTTTCTTTCAATTCATTGCTGTTTCCTCAATCTTCACTCTAGTGGAGTGGTTTTTGCTGCCTTAGGATTTTTTAATTTAATCCATTACTGCCTGAGCCGTGCTCTGACGCTCTGCTGGGCACCGAGAGGAGGGCTGAAGGAGCCTTTGTGGTCCGCCGGGTGGCCCAGTGGGCGCTGGGAGAATCTTACTTTGGTCAGAATTGCATAAGCTCAGGTTTCTTCGCATGGCACCACATCACATGGAAGTTGCTTTTACATGCCTGGGCACCGGTCTTTCTCGCCAGAGTTCTAAAGCTGCGGGAGTTGTTTTCTGTGTTCTTTCTCTTCTCATCGCCCTCTCCCTCCTCAAGAGCTGTTGGGGAGGCCGTGAGGCTCGTGATGTACAACCCGGAGAAAAATGAGTGGGTGACCAGGCGGATGTTTTAAGAGACTCTCGTATCTGCAGCTCATCTCTGCTGCTCACCCTCCTGGAGACTGTTGTTTGCCTTTAGTTTTTCTAGCTGTTGAGCCGAGATAAGGAGTCCTGGTGGGGCAGTGGCCAGGCGCTCAGCTGCTAACCCAAAGGATGGCCATCAGAACATGCCGGCCACTTCTTAGAAGATAGACGTGGCAGTAGCTTCTCTAAAGACTGTAGCCCATCCCTGAAAAATCCTGCAGGGCAGCTCTACTGATGGGTCAGGATCAACTGTTGGCCACAGGTTTTTTTTTTAAAGTGGAGCTAACGATGCCTACACAGTAGAGGGAGTAATGAGGTCTAAATGCAATACTACTTTAGCGTCTCAGAAACATCTGAACTGCAGGAGGCCTCCAGCACAAATTATACATGTATTTTCTTAGTGATGCTTGAAGCTGACAAGCATTCATTACTGTTAGTTCCAGATCCTGTTGCTCAGCCTTCTTTCAGCATGGCTGTTCTTTAACCTTCCAGTTGGTATTGTCCTGTTGACTATGTCGGAAACACAAAACAAAACCTCCCTCCACCCCATCCCTGATCACTTCCACGAACCTGTGTTTGTTATGCCTCATGCCTCCCTGCCAGATTCTTGAACTCGGGCGGCTCCTGGCTTCCCCGTGCTCTCCTTTTCTGGCTGGAACTGCACTGACAGCCGATTAGAGCCACTGCTGCCCTCCCCACTCCCTCCATTCCTGGGTCCTTCCTCCATGCCTGCTTTGGCAGATGTCAGCCGTGGGTAAACCCTACCATCTGCTCTCTCTGCAACTGGGCCTGGGCTCCTGAGGGCCTCTAGAAAAAGCTCCAAACTGGGTTGATTGGCTCCACTGCTAGCCATGCGTCCTGACCTCAGCAGTGTACGCCCACACCGCCGCTGGCTAATCCTTTTATTCCTTCCTGATTGAGTCCTGATCGCGCCCAGTGTTCCCATTCTATAACCTTTTCAGTCTCAGTTGTTTTAAATGCTCGCCTCCCCACTCCCTCCCATTTCTGCTCAGCCGGACACAGTGAGGCCAGCCAGCATGGGCTCTCCGGAGGTCCTTGCCTCTCCACTCTTTCTCTCTTACCTTCCAAGTTTTCTTCTTCCTTTTAAAAGGCCCTGCTTCCATTTTCTAGTGCCCCACCTGGGTCCATCCGCTTTGATGTCACCTAACAACAACAACTGTAACACAAATACCACCAAGGGGTGACTTTCCAGTACAGAATTGTAAATTCTCACAGTTTAGGAGGCTAGTGATCAAAGGCAGAGCCTGGGTCCTAGGGGAAGTCTCCTTTTGCTCAAGGGGAAGATTCTTATCTCTCTCAGTTTCTGCTCCTTAGTTCCTATCTTTCCCCATTGTGCTTGCTAGGGTGTCTAATCTTTCTGTATCTCAGAAGTGATTAGGTTTAAGACATACTCTCTGCTGATAAGGGTCTCATTAACATAACAAAAGAAACCCGTATTCAAAATATTACTTTCGAAGATATAAGGGGTAGGATGCCAACACATATTTGGGAGGGACAAGATTAAGTTCAAAGCTGGTACCTTACCTGTTTGTGACTCAAATCTAGCCCCACCCTATCTCCTGTAGATCTCTTCTGTTACTTCCTGGCCGCCTATGCTCAGTTCCACCAGTCTGAAACCCAGACCCCTGTGCCAAGCAGTTCTTTAGTTTGCCACCTGGCATTTCTCTTTCCTTTGTAACAAAAAGTCTTGGAATCCTGTTAACATCATACTCCTGTTCCTTCAACTCATCCCACTTTGAATTTCATCAGCAGCTCTTCCAGTTCACCATGATCTTCTTTTCCGTGAATGGGATGACTTTCTTTTCGTTTTCTTCCTGCCCAGCATTTCCTTCATAGGGCTCTCTGACGCCATGGATCTAACTCTCCTTCAGACCCTTGATTTCTGTTGACCTTTGTCATTTAGCTATGCTGCATATCCTTCAACACATTCTAGCTAGCCCTTCAGCAAATAGTTAACTGAGGGCTTACTGTTGTCTGTACTTGTGGGGGTATGGAGCGGACACATCCCAGGTGAGCTGGAGCCTCTGGTCTAGTTAGAGAAACAGACATTGCACGTGCACAGTAGGGACCGAATAACTGAGACTGAGGTCAGGAAAGCTGCTCTGAGGCGGGGCCACTGGGGCCCAGGGATAGAGGACGAGTGGGGATTCGACCAAAACCAAAGAAGAGGAGCAGCCTGCACTCGGGTGGAAGCGGCTGATTAAAGGCCTTGGGCAGTTGCGGGGGGTGTCGTGGCACCCCCAGCTGACCACCTGCACCTTCACTGGGGGAAGAATCCGACTCCACAAGGATATTTCCCACGAGGAAGACGGAGGTCACAAGTGCCTCTCCCCACCAACCTTCCTTATCCTAGTTGACACCATCCATCCAGTCCTCCCATGCTTCTCTGCTGCGCTTGATAACCCATTGCAATGGCTGCATAGACCTCACAGCTAATACTTAGATCGATGTGGCTTATTAGGGAGGCGGACAAGTTTCCAAGTCAGGATTAGAAATGTTAAAGATACAGTTCTTGGGCTGGATTGCCTTTTCTCAGCCACGCCTAAAGGCACATTTGTCTCTGGTCCTTGGTCTCAACCCCCTTGGCCTCTTCCCTGTTTGAACAAGTGTTACCAAACTCCATGAGCGATGCCCAAAGCCATTCTGCTTTACAAACTCCGTAAATTGGGAAGGCCACTGCTCTCTCGTGTTCTGGCTCTTGGTTCTGCTGCTGCCCAACCCCTCCTTTCGGGTCCTTGGGTATCACTGCTCTGTTGGGATGGGAGAAGCTGAATGGAGGGATCTCAGCAGTCTGAAATACATGCTTTCTTCCTGCCTCTTCTCTTCCTCCTTCTGAGATGGGCCACTTTGTATCCAAAGGAATGCAAAAGGGATCAATGTCTTCCTTAAAATGCCACACACCCTATTCGCATGTTCCCCTCCATTCTATTGCTGGGAGTTACACAGATTATGTATCAAAGATCCACACTAAGTAATTCAACTGCACCACAGCAGGGAAGAAGGTAGTGAGTGAAGAAAACTAAGAAATGATGTAGACCAGTGAGCACGGGCTGGCCATGAAGAGTCTTGTAGGCTTGTTGGTCAGATCGGCTTGGTCTCCACCTTTACTCCATCCTAAATGGTTGTGTTCTTGTCTCGGACTGAGCTGCTGGAACAAAGGCCCCCAAACACAGTGATTTATATAAGAAACTGCCTTATGTCTCCCTAGTTCCTATAGCTGTCCAGGAGGAGGCCTGGTTGCACAATGGGTTACGCATTGGGCTGCTAACCATAAGTCATCAGTTCAAAACTGCGAGCCACTCCTCAGGAGACAGATGAGACTTTCTATTCTCATAAAGAATTTTAATCTCAAAAACCCACTGGGGAAGTTCTACTCTGTCCTACAGAGAGTCACTGTGAGTCAGAATGGACTCACTGGCATGAGCTTGGTTTGGTAGTGGTCCAGAGAGAGAAGGGTAACCCAGTATTGATACTGCCAACCTCAGCCTCTCTGGGACCAAGGTGGTTGCTTCATTTCCCAGCCAGCAGGAAAGGGGGGAAAGAGACCAAGTGACATTCATCCATGCCTATTCAACTATCTTAAGGTGGAGGCCTGGGAATGGCCCTTGCCTTTTCTGGACCTGGCTTATTGGCTAGGAGGCAGTCAGGTAGCCTCCTCTAGCTGCAGCTTGTCCAGAAAATGTTGCATGCCCAGCTGCAATTCTTTCACAGTGGAGGAGAAGAATGGGTTTTGGGGCACAATTGGCCGCCTGGCAGTATCGTGTGTGATTGCTTCATATACCCTCATCCCAAAGGCTGCCATACCTATTTTTTTTAAAAAAAGAATCATTTTATTGGGAGCTCTTACAGTTCTTATAACATTCCATACATCAATTGTATCAAGCATATTTGTACATATATTGTCATCATCATTTCCAAAACATTTTCTACTTGAGCCCTTGGTATAAGCTCCTCTTTTTTCCCCCTCCCTCCCCTCCCCTCGTGAATCCTTGATCAATTATATATGGTTGTTCTTGTTTCCTGTCTTACACTGTCCATTGTCTCCACCCACATCGCCACATCTGTTTTTGACTTGACCTCTGCTCCGGGGTTTCTATTTGCTGGTTGGAAAGATCCTTCATGATGCTGCCAAGGGCCTCAGACGGAGCTCATACAGACCAGGACCCCGGCCCAGCCTCAATCACTTACAAGCACTTTTATTTATTTTTATCATTTTAAGCTTAGTTTATTTCCGAGCCATGAGTTTGTGCTTCTTCAGTTTCTGCAACCTCCTCTTCTGGTTTGGGAACGATCTGTTCCTTCTCAGTCAGGATCATGTCAATGTGGCAGGGGGAGCACATGTGTGGACTGATCCGTCCATGAGCTCTGTCAGTCAGGCGGCGCATCTTGGGGGCTTTGTTCACCTGGATGCGCTCAATGACCAGATAATCCACATCTAAACTCTGAAGTTTAACATTACTTTCTGCATTTTTAAGCATGTGAAAAATTCAGCCCTCTTTTTGGGCCACCGGCCCTGGGTCCAACCCCACTGTTTGGCCTGGGCACATCTACCAACGCCACCATTGTACCCTCGGAAGGGCACACCCTGCTTCTGCAGAGTGACGTCTTTCAAGCATTGTGTGGCTTTTGGAAATGCATGCTTTTGGTGGCCTGGGCAGTTTCACGGGTGTTCTTGAAGTGGACCCAGAGGTCCGACCCTCTTGATTTGCAGGATTTGGTAGGGTTTTCTGGGTCAAGTGAGTAGTGAACCATTTTGGCAGGTCACCCACCTCAGGCTGCTACAGTTAGAGCCAAATACTTTTACTAAGTGAGAACTGATACCACTTCTTCACATGTAATTGTAAAGACACACAGAGACCCAACAGAAATGACAGTGATAGCAGTTGTGCCCCCCCCATCCCCCCACCCCCCCAGCACTCGTAAGATGTGTCTGAGGAGCAGGGGGGCAGTGCTGCTGGCCTTGACTTCATTCTCTCGTGGTCAGCTGGCCTCCCAGGCAGCTGAACTAGGGGCTTCCACTGAACCCTCAGACATGTGCCTCCGTGGTTTTGAAGATCATTTGTCAGGAGACGGAATGTAGCAAGAGATCCAGCTCTGCCTCTGGCCATCTGTCCAAAGTGAGGCCCTAGCCAAGCCTCACAGAGGGGATGGTATTTTCCAGCAGATCAGCCGGAATTGGAAAGCCTTCAGGGAAAGCCCTCTCAGGAATTTGGAATGGGATGAGGAGGATGAGGACCTGGGTTGGGGTCCACTCTGGCCTGGCCTTTGCCTTGGCTGGGGAGAGTGTTGCTGGGTCAAAGTGTTCAGGGGTCTGTGCACCCATGAAATGAGAGGCCCCTGAGTGACTGCCAGGACTCTCTCCCGAGCCCTTCCTAAACTTGAGCAATCCTACCCAGTTTCAATGTTAATCCCCCCTCCCTGAGCCTGGACTTCCCAAGCCAGCCCATTAGCACTGCCCCATCTGTCACCGTAAATAGGGAATTCTAACAGGTGGGCAGGCAGTCCTGCCTATACTAATGAGAAATCTATGAAATGCCCCTAGGGACTCCAGCCTTTGTTCTTCCTCTGCTCAAAGACAGCTGTCCAAGGGCAGTTGGTGCTCTGGGCCGACCCTAGCATGACCCCCCTGACCTGCAGAGGCTCCCGGAGGTGGGGAGGGAGAGAAATGGTAGCCGAGGGGCTCTGATCTCTTTGGCCCTCTCGCTTTCCCAAGAGCCACCAGGAGGGCCGGATGTGCGCTTTCCTTTGCTCCAGGTTTCTTGTTGGGGGTTGGTCCTCTCCCTGGCTTCTGATAACGTTTCTTTGAACACAGAGGGCTCGCTCCTTAGTAAGCACTTGCCTGCATCGGTTCCACTGGCCTCTTGAGCTTTCATCCCCAGAGATTCCGGATTCTTTGCCTTTCCCAAGCTGTCTGGCTTTGCGCAGACCCAGATGTTTAAGGTGCAGAAGTTTTTATGTTGTTACTTCTAGCTGCTGGAATTGGGAGCCAGATTTCTTACAAAACAAACCCATTGCCTTTGCGCTATTTCCAGCTCATATCGACCCGTCGGAACAGAGGAGAACTGGCACCCACCGTTCCCATGGTGGTATATCTCTATGGTAAGCAGAGTGCCACATCTTCCTACGACATGGTCATAGTAGCTGAGGGCTCGACCATGGTGCCGCCAGGGCTCCTGTGGAAGCCTGAAAGCACAGTTCACACCCCACTACGGGACTGGTCGTGCTTAGGGAAGGCTTTCAGCCCTAAAATGGCATGGGCAATCGTACCTCATCCCCTAGATAGATTGGTGTAAGGCTTTCTTTAGCTAATATATGTAAAATACTTAAACCGGTGCCTGCACAAGACTGAACCTAGCAAATTATTCAGAGCTAAAGGGACCATATCCAGATCCCCCGAGCTGGAATCTGAACAGCAACTAACAGCCGCAGCAGCCACTGCTTTATCACACACTCCTCTCCCCATCTCCAGTCGCTGCCCAACTTGGGGAACCCTCCTGGAAGAGTGCTTTCTGTGCGCTTGAGTCTCTGAGTAGGAATTTTCAGGTATGCTGCTTTCCACCCAGCTGAACCTGAACCTGGGGTGGGGGGTGGGGGGTGGTGCCCAGCTGGGGTGGAAGTAGGTGGCACTCTGGGCCCAGAGTTTTGAAATTGGGCTGCGGCCTTTTGCTGTAGCTGGCCTCAGAGAGGGCAAGCTCTGGGTGCTTGAGCTGCCGGCCTGGGGGTCAGGGCAGGTGAGGCAGAAAACCAGGTGCTGCTGATCGCTTCCAACGATTTTGATCCGTCACCTAGCGGGTTGGGTAGTTAGTCTAGCCAGAGAGAGTCCAAGTGAGCATTGTGAATGAGATCTGAGGCCACATCTTCTTGGCGCTGCAGATGGAGTCCTTGTTTTGCAAGCAGTCTCTCTAGGCTTGCTTTCTCACCTTTTTGTTTTGCAGTTGCACTGCCAGGCGCGCTGCGTGCAGAGCCCACTAGGTGGCAATACTGGGCCGCTAGTTGGCTGTGAAGCAGTGGGCCTGGAGTGCTGGGCTCTCCTTAGAGGGAAGGGAGGACTCTGCCCACCCCTCCTCCCTCCTCCCTCCTCCCTCCTCCCTCCCCCACCCCCAGTTGTGCTTCATTTATGGGAGTGTAGCCTTGTAACTGTGGTGACAGACTGCATCTAGTTGAGAAGCCTTGTAAGCCCTGTTATCCTGGGCCTGGTCTCTGACCTCTCTACCTTTGGTTGGGAGAGCCTAGGGCTGGCCATTTGTCTGTCTTCCCACAGCCTCTCTTTGTTGTGCCTGCCTGCAGGGGGTGGGTGCCGAGCTGGGGTTGTAGAGCCCTGATGAGTTAGAATGGCATCTGCTTCTTCCGGCCTTCCTGTGGGGGGCCGAGGGGGAGGGCTCCCCTCTTCTCTGGCCTTGCCCTATTCCTTGTCCAGAGAGGTGCTGATGGCTGGACACGTACACTGGAGAGTGTAGGGGAGAAACGGGTTAGGCTGAGAGAGCTGGGGAAATGTTGGGGCTTTAGGATGGGTTGGGCTAGGGCGTTAACTCCTCAACTACAGTTACTTTCTTCCCACCCTTAGTCACTCACGTTTCAAAGGCCTGGGCTTCAGACCCAGTTCAGAGCTGAGTCTGTGCACTTTTTCCATGGTTGGCAGACTGGAGGGAAGGCAGCATTCCTTCCACATGCGGCTCTCTCCGAGGCCCCCTTCCTGTGCTTTTCCTTAGCGCCTTTTGCAAAGGGAGCCGATTCAGACTTTCTGGTGGGTGCTGGGGCTGCCACGGTGGCACCCAAGGACATTTTGTCAGAGAGAAGAACACGGAGGCATTGGCGAGTATATTGGTGGCTTAAACTTTACATGGCAAAGAGCTATGGGTCTAAGAGAACCTCCAGCAACATTTGAATCCCGCGGCTTGTTCCTTTCATTGAGAAGCTACAGTATGGTGGTGGGGTGGACCCTGCTGTCTTGCCCACCTGGGGTTGGAGGAGGGGAGGGCGGGCACAGGGAACCAGGGGGGCTGGCAGCAACTCATTCAGGTGACTGTGCGGTGAGCCTGTTGCAGCCTGCCTGCATGCCTGCCATAGCTGGGCTGGCGTCCCATTGCAAACACCGGGCGCCAAGCATCCTCAGCTGTATCTGGGCCCTTAGCATTCTTCTCTCAGATAGCCATCAGAGGCCTTCCTGCCTCCACACCCACTTGTCCTACTGGCTCCTTTGCCAAATGCCTCCCAGGCGGCCTTTCTGCAGCAGTGGGCCAGGGGATGCAGCCCTTTGCCATTCTGCTCTGTGGCCATGAGCACTGGTGTGTGAGCCTCAGCATATACATGCCGATGAAATTGGGTGGCCCGCAGAAGCTCAGGGCTGGACGCTCTTTGTGGTAGTCTAGGTACTTTAAAGAAACAAATCCACAGAAACTTATGTATAAGAGAGTTTTATATATAGGTTAAGTGTGCATCAAGAAAACATCCCAATCCAGTGCTGCCCAAACCCCCAAGTCCAGCATAAAACCATTAACCCATATGTCCAACACCAGTCCACAAAGTCCTCTTCCATCTCACAAAACAGAGGCAGTGATGCCAACTGCAGGAGGAAAGCCGAGTCTGTGAACATGTAAACATCTCAGCACTGGCAGGGATCTCTACACGGCTGCTCCAGCACCCAGGGCTGCATCAGGGTAGGTCCATGTGGCTTCTCCTTAGGGATGTCTTGCAGGAAGTGAGCCTTGCCAGCTGAAGCAGGGAACTGGCTAAGGCAGCTGCACCCTGGTCAGACCATCACAAAGCAAGAGACCCGAGAACTAGAAAGGCCAGGCTCACCGAGCCATTTTATCCCTCAGCCCTTCAATTAAACCCACATGTGTTTAGTGGCCAGGTTGGCACAATATACTAAGTCACTCTTCCTAAGGGAGGCAGGGAGGACAAGCATGGCAGGTCTCACCTGTGCTGTGCAAACGATGCTTTGAAGACCAGGTACCATTCCAGGTGGAATGAGGTGTCCTACGAGAGCTATCCACTCCCACTTTAAGGAGTTTGTAGCAGCTTAGACATCCCCATGGGCTCTGGTCTGTAATCTCTGGTTTATAGGTAATTAAAGGAAGTCACCTATTCTGTGTTCGTCAATAAAAGCATTGTAGCAATTAGAGATCCAGCTCGTTTAATCCTCGTCTGAGAAGAGGGAGCCCACAGCCATTCAGAATCCATTCAGAAAACAGGGTTTCCATAGCTGGAAATCTTTATGGGAACAGACAGCCCCACTGTTCTCTCGTGGAACTGCTGGTGTGTTTGAACCACTGACCTTGTGGCTATCAGTACAGTGCTCCCCCCACAGTGCCACCAGGGCTCCTTAGAGGAGGTTGTGAATAGGAGAAAGATCCCCAACAAATCTCAGCTCTGTTTCTTAAATAACTTGTATGGCGTTGGGCAAGTGTTTCTGAGCATCAGTTTCTCCATCTGTAGACTGAGGACAGTAATATACCTACTTCACAGAATTGTTGCAAAGACTGAATGTAAAAAAAAAAAAAAGACCGAATGTAAACATCATTAATATGCACAGCCGTGTGCTACTTGTGGACTCATTCCCATACATGAGATAGTGCCAACAGCTGACTTGTGGTCAGCACATTGCTCACCTGCAACCTTTGGACCACGTGCGCATCCCCTCTGGAGTCTACGATTCAGTCGCCCTAGGCATCCTCTGTTGCAGGACCACTGCCAGCCTCCGAAAGAACAGCTTTTTCTAAGGTGCTAGCTGTTGGCAGAAGAGAGAACCAAGGAAAGGATATGAGCCTGTCCAGGAACAATCTTCCTGACATTTCCTCTCCAAAGTAGGCGACTTCTAACACTCAGCTGCTAAAGTGAAAATCCTGCATGCTCACCGTAATTGGTTTTCAGGGGAGATTGATTTTTGCCCATGTAACTGCTGCTAGAACTCTGATGTCTCCCTCCTTAGGGATCCTGTACCGCCAGATGAATTTTGTTTTTAGCTACCACAGAGTCCGTCCACCACCGTTCTCTAAGGATGAGTTTGGGAACCCTGGAGATGAATTGGTTAGGCATCTTCAGCCTTTGGCCTTCATGGCTAGTACCTTAGACAGTCCCCACATTAGAGAAACAGACAGGCAGAATGGGACCTGGTCCTTACGAGTATATGAGACTGCTCTCTGTCTTCTCGGTGATGGTAAAGAGTGGTCCTCTTCTATAGTCCTGGGGAAGGGGGCAGCCAGAGTCAGAGCCCCTCAGGTAGGTGATGGTTTGGCAAAGTGTGGGCCAGCTGTTCCCATCCCAGAGCAGACAGGGCGAGGAGACTAGACTAAGTGAACTAGAAGACAGAAGGAGTGCAGGGGGAACATAAAGGTTGAGTAAAATGCTTCTCTCAGCTCTCTCTTCTCCCAGGTGTCACCTGCCTGGAAGGCAGCAGACCTGATTTAAGTAGGGAAGGAGATGTGCGGTGTTAGTAACCTATATGGGCTCCAGAGTCTAGCCGGCTCCCCGCTGTTGGGGTGTGGGGGAACAGGCCTAGGGAGTTCAAGGCTTGAGTGACGGCCATGTTGGAAAGACCTTGGACAGTTGTCATGGGATATGTCGGTGTACGCCATGGAGCCGGAGGGCCATCTCCGAGGCTCTACAGTGCGCCTTGGCACCAAAACATGTCGGCGCACACGGTTCCTTGAAGCCCTGGCGTTGCAGTGAGCTCCCCAGGGATTCTGCAGTCTATCTGTGCTTGAGTCACTGTAACTCTTCTTTTTTTGGCAGCCCGATTATTTAGATCTGACAGGTAGGCACAACTGTCTCATTAGATGCAGATAGATAACAAGTGGAGCACTCCATTTTTCTAACAGAAGGAATGCTGGCAGACCTTTATGTTCACAGTTGATTGAGTCAGAATTTGTTGTCACTGCATTTATGAAATGGGAACAAAGTCATGACCCCGTACTACTCTGGATGTTCTGTTGCAGGCATGTGTGTGTGTCGGGGGCGGGGTGTGTGTGTGTGTGCCCACGGATTCATATGCATGGACCCGGCCAGGTGCTTCTCCTGTCTTGTCTGACTTAATCCTCACATGGTCACGGTGAGAGTGGGACAGGCTCACCCCTGTGCGACAGGGGATGAGGCTTAGGCAGGTTCCCTAACCTTCCTTCCTTCCTTCACGTTAGATGGCCCAGAGGTGGTGGGGATAGAGATGGCAGCAGCGGGCTTGCGTTATTTTGGAAAGGCTACAGATGAACATTGTTACAGTGTTTTCTTTGGCTTACAAAAGAACGGCTGGGGGAGCTGTAGGCCACTGGATAGCTGGGGTCTCTTGCAGGCCAGGGTGCTGGCTCCGCTGGGATTTTTGCCATTTCTGGTTTGTAGACTATAAGCCGGTGAGGAATGGGACTTTGATTTCGCCTGCCTTATTCTTTCGGGATTGCATCCTTGTGCAAGCCTCATCTCCTTCCCCTCTGGCATTCCTTCGAGCGCTAGTGGCCTGGATGAGCTGGGGCAAGTTACAGACCTTTCTTGGGCTGTGGTTTCCTCATCTGGCACCTGACACCTTCACAGAGTATCAAAGTGCACTGAGAAATCACGCATTCACGTATTAATCTCCCACATATTGTTTGAGTGCTTTCAGTACCCCTACTCTACTCTGGGGCGGCGGATACAGTTCTTACCCTTTGGCACTTGTGTTCTGGCTCTGGGAGATAAAGGGTAAACCAGTAAGAAATGGTTGAAGCGGCAAGTGTCATGAGGTGATGGAGGGTAATGATGGGCAGCTGTGCTCCTCCTTTCTTCTTGTTTTGAGATAAAAATTCATGTCATAAAAACTTAACTATCTCCAAGCATACAGTTAAGTGGCATTTATAGATTCACATTGTTGTTGTGGAGTTCAATCTAGTTACAAGATGCTTTCATCCCCCCGTCCCTCAGACACCTAGTCCTAGCCAGGTGTGCCATCTCGCACAGGAAGAGGGAGCACAAGCAAGCGCTTTCCAGGGGGAGGGTGGGAGCAGCAAGTACAGGCATTGTCTCGGGAGAAGAGAGGAAAAGCTAGGAGGCTAGACTGGAGCCCAGTGTGGTGGGAGGGCTGTGGGAAGGGACAGGAGAGAGATTTAGGCTAGCGGGCCAAAGGAAGGAGAGGGTGGGGATACGAGGCCCCGTGACATTCTGGCTATGTGACAGGAACCCACTCTAGAGCCTTCCTGTTGGCCTCATGCTGGTCACTTCTTGGCATAATCAGAGTCTGGTGATCTGCATGGTGATTTGGTTTATGGCGACACGAATCATGTCGCGTGTGTTGTTGTCCCCTGTATCTAGGACACTAGTAGCATTTATAGATGTCTATCTCTCTCCCCCTTCTATTTCAGCATGGGACCTTGTTCATCAATCAAACGAACAAACACAAATTCATGTTTTCCT
The DNA here is from genome assembly GCF_050624435.1 of Tenrec ecaudatus. Lineage (NCBI taxonomy): Eukaryota > Metazoa > Chordata > Mammalia > Afrosoricida > Tenrecidae > Tenrec > Tenrec ecaudatus. The sequence continues at coordinate 168,327,199 of NC_134534.1, forward strand.
GGATAAAATTGCAAGTTATACTTGGGGGCCCTGCTGAAAGAAAGAAAGAAAAAAAGAAAGAAAGAATCTATCTGGAGAAGGCCCAAGGAAAGGACGTAGAGTTAATAAAAGAGGAATTAGTTGGTTGTGCAGCAAGGGATGGGAAGAGAGAAAGAAGAGCTTCCTTTAAAAATCAGTTTATAAGGCAAAGGCTGCATTGAGGGAAAAGAGGGAGAACAGAGACTCACTCGCCAAACCAAACTAGAGTTGAGTCGGGAGGTACTGCTTGAAGGCTGAAAATAGGAAATGCTCCCCTACGTAGTGCTTGGCTCTGCCACCATGTGGTACCGTCTAGAAACCCAGCTCAGTGTTTAGGAAGATTTAGCTCAAAAGGTGCATACTTCAATACCTTCTAGAGCCAACTAAATCCCAGGAAGGAATGGGGGAAAAAAAATCCAAACAAAACCCAAGAGAGCCTGTTGAGAGTGGATAGCTTAGGCCCTTTCTCAGGAGCAGCCTGCTGCTGGGTGAGTATGGAGACCCAGGGGTGCCAGAGCTGGAGATAAGATATTAGATATTAATTCAGACTTACAAGGAGGAAAAAGCTGAAGAAAGTTGACAGAATGTTGTGTACACAAAACAAATCATAAGGCTAACTGGTTCCTCAGCTGGCCCAGTTAACAACTTCCAGTTTGCATGGAGCCTGGGATCTTTTGGCAGGAACGCAAATTTTGCATAAGATTTTGGCATGGGATTTGGGATCGGCTGAACCCTTGAGCTGCCCTCCTTTGGGTCTGCCGATAACCTCTAGTTTGTCCAGTATAAAACAAACCACCCCCAGCTGCTTGCTCAGTGGGGGAGGGCGCCCTCCCGCTGACCGGGAAAGCAGCCCTGGTGAGGCCCTCTCTGTGCCAGCAGTGCCCATCAGCAGGTGCCACCCCACAGCTCCTGAGGCGGTCTGCTATTTCTAGCTTTCCTGTAACTTCATTAACCATGTCCACCTCCTCGTGACACTTGTCTGTATGTTTAATTATGTAAATGGCATTACCAATCATAGTGGTGTTGAACTACATCTCATTTCTCACAGTAAATCAGAGCATATCACACTGTGTCTTGTTGACTATCTCTTCAGACTGCAAGCAGGCTCAGTGGAGTGACCGCTTTTCTTTTTGTGAAAAAAATGGATGTCTCCTTCAAAAGGATCTCATGGGATGATGTGGGATTACGGCAAACTGCTGAATTTTTTCCCTGTAGCTCAAGATGTGTGTTATTTTTATTTATGGTTTTGGTGAAGCTTTACACAGCAGATTTAGCCCCCATTGAACAATTTGTATGCATACGATTCAGTCACATCGGTCAACATTCTCATTATTTCCATCTGGTTGCTCTGTTTTCATTATTCTAGCTTCCCTGGCCAGCACCCCTTTATCTTCTTTGTGTCAGACTAAATGTTGAATGTGTGGTCTTATATATAGATATATTTTCTAAAGCTTCAGTTACTCACTCGTATTCTTTTATTTTTGTGAGCCAATCTGGGAGTGGTGGCAGGATAGGCATTCCCTGAGTTACAAATGAGACCAGTTCCTCATTGTGTCTTTAAGAATATGTAGGTCAGTCCGAAGAGAGGAGCACGTGGTTCTTACTCAGTCTCATTTAGTACAAGAAAAGACTGTCAGCCTTTTCAATGATTTAAAAGTTACGCACGCAGCAATCGAAGGTGATTAAGTTGGGTTGGGTCAGTCATTTTAAAGTAAGAGGAAGTTTACACGACAGTAAAGCAGGCCATCAGTGATGACAGTGCCCAGCTCAGAGGCAGCCAGCCGTACTCCTATGAATGGATGTGGCTCTCCAGTCTGCCAGTAATCCAGTCTCATGCATCAGGCTTCTGAAAGGGCTTGCTAGGCTGCTTTTGAAGCTCCAGTTGTAGGACTTTGTAATATTTCCATTCTGGTTACTCTGACAAATCACTCAGTTGTAAAATTCTGGTCCATTCTTGTTTTGCTTGGTTGACCATGAGAAGAATCAGTTTGAAGCCCTTTCAGAAGCCCGAATAATTTGTAACTGCGGATGAATCTTGGATTTACCAACCCAGAGGGTATAGTCCAATTAAAACAGTGGTTTTACGGGGTGTCTCTGGACCAGTTAAAGCCAGGCATTATGGTGATTGTTTGTTTTGGAACCAAAAGGGGTAATCTTGATAGTTTTTCTCAAAGGACACTTACACCCACCCCCTACACCCTGCTGTCCTGATCTTCACCCTTCAGACATCTTTTTGCCCCCCAAACTCAAAGAATATTTAAAAGGAACATGATATGAATTCCCAGAGGATGCCAAAATTGCTCCTTCGTGTGGTGTAAATGGAAGCCTGCAGGATTTGTGTGTGTGTGTGTGGGAGGCACAGAGAGATGAAAACACTGCCCTCAGTATATCGACCTATAGGGAGGGGATGTCATAAAACTATAGCTTTCCATTGTGCTATTTTTGTTTAATAAAGATTTCTGTGGTTTTGTAGCCATATTTTCAACTCATCCTCGAGTAATTATTTTTGTCATTTTTATAAAAGTGAGACGATACAATAATTGTCCTTCTGTGATTAGCTTGTTTCCGCTGCAGTGTGGGCTCAACATAAGGATTGTGAGGATGGCATAGGACCAGGCAGCGTTTTGTTCAGTTGTGCATAAGGTTCGGTTCAGTTACAGCTGACTCGATGGCACTGGCTTAGGCTAGATCTTCTAGAGAAGTAAAACCAATGATGCGCGCGCACGCGCGTGTGTAAACTGACACGTAATTACTCAGTGAGAGTAAAATTGTCTCTCTGGGTTTCCGAGACTATAACTCTTTATAGAAGAGAAAGCCTCATCTTTCGCCCACAGAGCTACCGGCGGTTTCAAACCTTGGGGTTAGCTGCTTAATGGGTAACCACTAAGTCCCAGAGTTCCTATATGTTATATTTTAAAAAAAGACGCAGAGTTAGAGAGGCAGGCACGTTCCAAGGCTGTGAGTCAGATGTCAGGCTCTCGACTCTATTTTGACTCAATTAACTACAGACCACGATGATCTCAAGATCAGCAGGTCTGCTGCAAAGGCTGCTAGGTCTGAGGTAGACAGTCTGCTGATAACTCCTAGGACTGGCAAGCAAATAGCAGTCTGCTGACACAAGAATAAAGAACTGGAAATTGGAGGGCCAGCCAGCTGCAGGATCCAGAACCAGCAAGAAGCCAGCAAGCTTTTCCATAGTGTCCACTTATCTTGGAAACAGGCCACACCACAGAGAAACTTCGTTTTAATTTTATTTGATCAGGGCTGATTTGATGTGCGTACAAAGAATTGACTGCTCATAGCAGATCCCATCATGGAGGTGATTCTACTGTGTTAGATCATACCATGGAAGATTACTAGGTCTTAAACAGCCAAACCACTGAGAATCAGCCAAGCTGAGACACGACTTTAATTGTCAAAGGCACCTCACAACACCACCAAACAATGGCTAAGGATCATGAGGGTTCCTGATGTTTGCTGCCCTTTGAATGTCATCTTCGATGCAGTGTCTGCTCATGTCCTTAGCCTACTTTTAAATTGGATTGTTTTCCTTGATGCTGTTGAAGTTTTCTGTGTATATTATTAGAAACTAGACCCTGGTCAGATATGTTCCTCCCTGATGGGTTCTTTTTCACTCGATTGATCATCTTTGGATGAGCACACATATTTAATTTTAAGTAGACCCCTGGCTTCAGTTGATCTTTCATTTGCAGTTATGTTTGATAACCTATTTCTGAACAAAAATTGGGTACCATAGTTTTGCCCCTTTGTTTTCTTTCAGGGGTTTTATAGTTTTAGGTTTAATCTTTAGGTTTTTAATCTATTTGAGTTAGTTTTCATGTATGGGGTAACTTATGGATCCTATTTCATATATAAAATCATTTTATTGGGGACTCATACGAGTCTTATCACAATCCATACATATATTCATTGTGTCAAGCACATTTGTACATTTGTTACCATCATCATTCTCAAAACATTTGCCTTCTACTTGAGCCCTTGGTATCAGCTCCTCATTTTTTGCCTCCCTCCCTGCTCCTCCTCTCTCACGAAGCCTTGATACTTTATAAATTATTATTATTTTGTCATATCTTACATTGTCCAATGTCTCACTTCACCCACTTTTCTGTTGTCCTTCCCCCAAGGAGGGGGTGATATATATATCCTTGTAATAGATTCTCCCTTTCTACTCCACCTTCCCAGTATCGCCACTCTCACCACTGGTCCTGAGGGGTTCATCTGTCTTGGATTCTCTGTGCTTCCAGTTCCTATCTGTACCAGTGTACATCCTCTGGTTGAGCCGGATTTGTAAGATAGAATTGGGATCATCATAGTGGGGGGAAGGAAGCATTTAAGAACTTGAGGAAAGTTGATATTTCATCATTGGTATACTGCACCCTGACTGGCTCATCTCCTTCCTGCAACCCTTCTGTAAGGGGATGCCCAGTTTCCTACAGATAGTTTTGGGTCACCAGTCTGCACCTCCCTCATTCATAATGATAATGATTTTTTGTTCTTTGATGCCTGGTACCTGATTCCATTGACACCTTGTGATCACACAGGCTGGTATGCTTCTTCCACGTGGGCTTTGTTGCTTATGAGCTAGATGACCGCTTGTTTATCTTCAAGCCTTTAAGACCCTAGATACTATGTCTTTTGATAGCCGGGCACCACCAGCTTTCTTCACCACATTTGCTTATGCACCCATTTTGTCTCCAGCGATTGTGTCAGGAAGATGAGCATCATGGAATGTCAGTTAAATAGAACAAAGTGTTCTTGCATTGAGGGAATACTTGAGTGGAGGCCATCTGCTACCTTAATACTAAACCTATAAATATATGCACATAGATCTATTTCCCCATCTTAATATTTCAATATATTTACATATATACATGCCTGTATTTAGACCTCTATAAATGCCCTTTGCCTCCTAGTTCTTCCCTCTATTTCCTTTTACTTTTCTCTTGTCCCACTGTCATGCTCAGTCTTCATTTGGGTTTCAGTGATTCCTCTCAGTTACATTACCCTTGATCAAGCCTTACCAGGACTATTTCATTTCTTTTGGAATAGAAATCCATTTTTTTGCTAGAACCATTTGTTAAACTGTTTATTTCCCATGTAATCAAGATTTTTGACATATGTTTGTGTTTCTCTAATAAACTAGTTCATTGCATACTCCATTTTAGGACTTGGCTTTAATTCTCAAGCCACCAGTCAAGTTAATAATTTAAGTAGTCTTTAAAATGAAAGAAGGGAATGAGTGGGCAGGTAGGACTGTCCTCTCGCCTATAGTGTATCAAAAGAAATGCTGTGAATCACAACCTTACCCTTTAATTTGCTCAGTGACTTACCCTACACTTCCAGAAAGTCTTTTTCCCCCCTATCTCTCCTGGATTTCTTGTGATTTTTAGCTCATTTTATTGTATTTTTTTATCTTCACTAAAGAATAATAAGTGGGGAGACCCTAGAATGATAGTGATTGTGAAAAAGTATGGACAAACTTAAGGGCATACAAACATGACATAAATGCATCATCAAACACTAAAGCATATACATACCATAAGACAAAATAGATGAATTTCTAATGTTTGTAATTAGAAATAAATATTTCACAATGTATAATTATGTATTGTTTTGTGATGAATCACTATGCTTTAATTATGTTTAATTTGTAACCATGAGAATACATCCTGCATATCAGATATTTACATTACAATTGTTAACAGTGGCAAATTTACAGTTATGAAGTAGCAATGAAAATAATTTTATGGTTGGGGTGTCACCACCACCTGAGGAACTGTATGAAAGGGTTGCGTCATGAGGAAGGTTGAGAACCACTGCTCTGTAGCACAGGCTTAAATATCCAAATGAAACAGAGAAGGATGGCAATCCTAGACTCCTTCAAAGGAAAGGATAAACAAGTAGATGAAACACCGACTAGAAGAAGAAATGTTGCAAAAATAGTGACTAGGGAGGCATATGGAGCTTGGCCATTTAGAAATTTTGTCAGCATTGTTCTGATTGGGGCAGGAACAAGTTCATTGGTGCTGCTCACCCAGGACTACCCCAGCACCCACACTGATCTTCCCCTTATTCTCGCCCTCCTGCTGACCCCAAGTATGGTACCGCCCTTCCCACCCCCACAATCTGTGACTGGTGAGGCTCCTCTCTGTGCTGCCTGTGCTTTACCTGAGGGTGGAGGTGCACCCCTGCATTTGGAGATACACATTCCAGCCTCTCCCTTAGGCAAGTAGGAAATCTCTTCTGGCCCAGATACCTTGGCCCTGTTGGCTCCTCCACTGGAAGAACTAAACAAGGGCCTGAACCCCTAGTTTTCTTCTTCTCTTTTTTTCCCTTTACCTTTTTAAAAAAAAACCTTTACCTAGTTATTCTTATTAACTTTTTCTTTTAATCTATTATTTTTCCACTTGCTTTTTTTTAAGCTCCTACCTAGTTTTTGTTATATTATTTTGCTGTCTTTTAAATATTAAAAAATACCATTGTTAGTCTTTTGTTGCTGTTGTGTGGATTTATTTCCATTACTCTTTTCTTTTTGTGTCACAGGGCAGGAGACATCAACTGTGTCCACACTGCCCATCTACAACCGCACCTCCTACAGCCCCATCCACTGGGCAAGTGCCACCACCGGCTCTTGCACCACCAGGTCAATGACACAGCGGCTAACACCAGCCCAGCTCGCTGTCAACTAGTCTATACGAACAGTGGAGAGAGAGCTGTGCACCCATTCCCATTCTCTGTCACACCCACCAGGAGAGGTGGTGACACTTTAAGTGCTGCCAAATTAGTGAGCAGAGTGACACACCCACACAGCCTGCTCTGATGGACTCAACACAATAAAGCAAAACAAAGCTTTGATGAAAGACACCAAACCAAAACTTGTATGAAACACACCAGTGTACAGTCATTAATCAAATACACATATAACAACACTACAATATCCTAGAGACGACAGACAACAACCTCAGTTCACAAAACAACACCAACAACAAACTAGACTGTGTGACTCAAGGAAACATTCAAATGAATGAGCCAGAACACTTGCTGAGGTAGAATTGGCAGTGGAACCCTCCAAGTAAGGATTTAAAAGGATTCATATTTGGTACGTTCAGTGGTTTGAGAAAAACATTAAGGAAAACCAAGACTAAACGCTGGAAGAGTTAATGAGAACAACGTAAGAACAAATGACAAAAGAAATGGAAATTTAGAGGCCATAAAAATAGCAAGTAGAAATGAAAATGATCAAAACTCAGATTTTAGAAATAGATAACACCTTAAAATCGCAAAAGAGTAGAAATGAAGGAAAGCATTCATGAGATAGAAGGGAAAATCAATCATAACTGATCTGTTTTATGAAAAAAATTAAAGTTTAAAAAACAACAAAGGGAAAAGCTAAGAATTGTATGGAAAACCACAAAGAGAAATAATTTTTGCATGATCAGAATTCCAGAAGAGGAAGAGACCCTCTGAATAAGTAGGCCCAGAAAAGTGTCAGAAGAATGTTGTCATAAAAGATAAGAAGATATGCATATACGAAGCTCCATGAGTGAAAAAGAAGGGACCTCTCCTAAAGAAAATCATCTGAGATAAGATATAAACAAACTTAAAAACAAACAAAAACAACCCTCGATTATGAGAGACTACTGCAGTTCACGCAAAGTGAAAAATTACCTATAAAGAAGAACCAGTATGACCAAGGTTTGATTTCACAGTAGAAACCCTGCAGCAAGACGGCAATGGGATGACGTCTATAAAACTCTGAAAAGAAAAAGGCTCTCCACAATTATATACCCACCACAATGGTCCCACAATTGTGAAAACGAAATTAAGATAGATTCAGATAAGCAGACATTAAGGGAATATGCAAAAACCAGTCTGACTTTACAAAAATTATTAAAGGGAGTTCTTTTCACAGAGAACCAACAACATCAGACAGCAACCTGAGGCTAACACACATGACAGCATCACTCAGAAACCAACGCCAGTTATAGCCTACTGCCTTTGAGCTGAATCTGCCTCATAGGGACCCCGTCTAGGGTTTCCAAGAGTGCGAATCTGTACAGTAGACGGTAGAAAGGTTTCCCCTGTGGGGCATCTGATGGGTTTAAACTGTTGACTTTGAAGTCAGCGGCACAACACCAGGGAATCAGACTAGGGAAAATAATAATAAATTACAAGGTAACTTCAAAGAGAAGGAATTAATCTTCTCACTACAATAAAAAAGAAGGAAATCACGAAGGCTCAGTGAAAATGAAAACAGCCCTTGCTAGCTTGAAACTGTCTTGAATTCTTCTGCAGGTGGAAGCTCTGTAACTATACTAATTACTTCCTCATTTTGCTTTGTAGGGGTCACCATTCACAGATTGGTAATTTTGGCTTCCTATTTTCAGTCTTATAGGTTTATTTTACTAGGAATATTTGGAAGGTTTAAACATGGGAAGGAAATAAATTTCAGGCTAACCTCAAAGAAAATAAACATTCTCGTCAAAATGAAACTGAGGAAAATCATGAGCATTCAGTAAACACTAAACAACAATATTAAAGAAATTGATAAGAGAATTGATCAGCAAAATGAACCCAGCACGGAAAATTCTATAAAGAAATCAGTACCCCCCACATCATTGCCAACAGAATGACAGCAATAAATATTTGTTAATAATGACATTGAATGTGAACAGATGAAATGCACTAGACAAGAGACAGTACCAGGAAGGATAAGACAACAGAACCTTCACCAGGCTGCTAACAAGAAACACACCTTAGACAAACACAAAAGCGCAATACAAATCTAAGGATGGGAAAAAATACCAACCAAAGCAGAAGCGAAAACATTGATTCCTGGTAAAATAGATTATGTGGTAAAAGCCAGCATAAGATGAAAGGAAGGACATTATATAATGATTCAGCGTCCATATAACAGGATAACACAATCATAACAATTATCTTTACAACCAATGAAAGATCCTCGAAATACATACAGCAACCTTTAACAGAACTGAGTAGAGGAATAGAAATCTCAAAGAAGTAGGATACTTTAATGCAATACTTTCCATGACGACAGAAGAATAAGAAACTCAACAAAAGCACAGAAGAACCAAGCAACACAATCGACCAGCTTGAACACAGAGGCAAACACCGAACACTAAACAATACAATGTTCATTTTTTTTCAGTGCACATGGAATATTTCCAGAAATAGACCACATGTTAGGCCACTAAGCAAGTGTCATTAAATTAAAAAAAAAACATTGAGATAGTGTAACTATCTTCTCAAATCAGATTACAAGTCAGCAATGGGAAGATCAAAGAAAAGCAATTACGTACGCGGAAACAGAATAACACCTTAAAAAATATACTAGATAATAGAAGAAAAAGTTAAAAACATGTTGCAAATTCATTTAACAAATGACAATGAAAACTACATAGTAAAACCTTTGGGACACAATAAAAACCATGCTCAGGAGGCAGTTTGTAGCCATAACACGTCAAAAAGGAAAGAGAAGAAATCGAACTTTAACACAACAGCTCCAATAATTAAGAGCACCAAGATACGCTTATACTGACCAGAAGAAAATGACAAAGATTGGAACAGGAATAAGTAAAAATGGAAACAGAAAAACAATAGAATGAATCAGACTTGAAATTGATTCTTTGAAAAGGTAATAAAACTGGAATTTAACCAAATAAAACAGGGTCTGATAGAAATAGCATGAATAAGAAACGAAACGGATAATGCTACAAAGAATCGGAAATAAAGGGTAATAACGGAGTACTGTGAAGAACTGTGCTTCCACACATTTGGAAACCTGGAAGAAATGGATATACACTACCTCCCTAAACTAACACAGACCGAAGCAGAAAGCTCTAGTAGACTCAACAAAAGAGAGTGAGCAGGTTATTAAAGTTCCCAATCATGGTGATAAAAGATGAAGCCCAGACAGCGTCACAGGCAAATTCTACGAAGTGGTCGGGAAATAACACCCCCAAACAGACCAATTCTGTTCAAACTATTCCAGAGTATAGAAAAGGACAGGACACTCCCATATTTATTTGGCATACCCCAAATAGGCAAAGATATCACTAAAAGAGAATTATTGTCCTCCTGAACACAGATGTAAACACTCTCAACAAATCCTAGCCAATAGAATCCAATGGCATATCAAAAAACTCATACATCACGAGGAAGTGGAATTTATACAAATGATGCAAGGATGGATCAGTGTTAGATAAACAATTTGAGTAATACACTGCACAAATAAAGCAGAAGAGCCACATGATTATGTCATGTGAGAAGGTATCTGATATGACAGAATCCCAGCCCTGATCCTGATAAAACTCAACAAAATAGGAAACCCCAAACCCTGCTATAGAGTTGATTCTGACTCATGATCTTTGTGGAAGCAGGCGGCCTCATGTTGCTCTGTGAAGGACATGATGGTTTTGAACGCCCGACTTTATGTTTAGCAGCACAATATCTAGCCTACAAATCACCAGAGCTCCTTCATAAAGTTTTGAAAGAAAGCAAATTCCTTAACAAAGTATAGGCAAATATAAAAAACTATGGCCAATATTAGTCTTAATGGAGAAAGCACAATATTTCCCTTGTGAATGGGTACCATACAAGGACACCCCTTGTCACCATACCTATTTTTTATTGTATTGAAAGTCATAGCCAGAAAACAAGTCAAGAATGGGAAATAAAGCCACCACTTTGGCAAAGAAGAATGAATACAATCTATTTGCAGATGATGTGGCAAGAAACTTATTGGAACGAATTGAAATTTTCAGGGTTAACAGATCAACATAAAAAACCCAGTTGATTCCTTTACACCAACAAAGAGAACTCTGAATAGGAAATTAGGGAAACAACACGGTTGACAATCGCCACCCAAAGAATGAAATGCTGGAGAATAAATGTAACCAAAGACACAAAAGACCCATACAAAGGGAAGTCCAAAACACGACTACAAGAAACCAAGAGACCCGTGTAAATGGGGAGAATAGACCATGTTCATGGGTAGCAAGCGATTTATAGATAGAATGCAGTCCCAATCCAGCTTTCATCATTATTCTTTAAAATGTATAAGATGGAAAAACAAGTAGAGAGGAAAGAGAGCTCTGGATAAGCAAAGGACAAAGTAGGCGGCCCTAGACCTCCTGATTTCTAAACCTACCACACAGTCACAGTTGTTCAAACAACCTGGTACTGGTACAATGAAACACATATAAACCAGTGCAACAGTATTGAGAATCTAAGACATATGTTCCCAAACTTACTTGGCCTACTGTCTCAGGAAAAAAAAAATTAGCTCCCCACTGGGAATTAAACCTTTGTTCTATAGTCTATAATCAAGGATAACGTGTGGGTATCTGCTTTTGCAGCCCCCTGGATTATTTCAGCAGCCCCGAGGGCAATACCGCTTGCTTTGGGGAACACTGGTCCAGAATTTTATAAATGTGTTCACCTGTGGTCTGCTGATTTTGCTTCGACTGGGGGTGGGAACCCACTAAATAGGAAAAGATAATGTGTTTAATAAATAGTGCTGGCCAAACTGGATATCCTTGTGCAGAAATATGAAATGCAGCCAATAGTTCATGCAGTATACAAAAACCAACTGAAGAGGGATGAAAGACCTAACTGTAAACTCTAAAATATAAATATTGTCAAAGATAAACTAGGGGCAAACTTGTGTGGCATAAATGTACTATTAGGCATAACTAAAAATGCACAAGCAGCAGAAGATAAACTAGATGACTGAGACCTCCTGAAAATTAGACCTTTAAGCGCATCAAAAGGTTTGACCAGAAGAGTGAAAAGAAATTTGGAACAAAATTTAGCAACAATATTTCGGACAAGTGACTAATTTCTAAAGTTTAAAGTAAACTTCAACACTTCTAAAACAGAAAGGTTATGGAGCAGCAGCTCTCAACCTGTGGGCTGCGACCCCTTTGGGGGTCGAACAACCCTTTCACAGGGATTGCCCAATTCATAACAGTAGCAAAATGACAGTTATGAAGTAGCAACGAACATAATTTTATGGTTGGGGGGTCAGCACCACATGAAGAATTGTATGAAAGGGTCGCGGCATTAGGAAGGTTGAGCACCACTGCTCTAGAGAATCTCACTAGAATGGGCAAAGGGCACGTATTAGATCCTCACCAAACAAGATATTCAGGCAACCAACAAACACCTGAATGAAATTCTCATATTAGTCAGTCGATGCCAATAAAAACAACAATGAGATATCATTTCACCAAAGCATGACAAAGCAAGTTAGAAAAACAAACAACGGAAAATAACAGATGCCATCTAAGGTGTGGCGGGTCTGGAGTACTCATTGACTGCTGGTGCGACGTGGTAAAGGAAGAAAACACTGTGGCATTTTGAATAAGTTAGAAATAGAACTACTGTATGATCCAGCAGTCTTACTGCTCTGTATGTATCCTACAGAAATAACAGCCATGACACAAACAGAAATATTTACACCTGTGTTCACCGACCGCTCTTCATGATAGTGAAAAGAGGGAAACAGGCTGAATGCTAATCACAGGGTGAATGGATATGCAAATCATGATATGTGCATACCACGGAATACTCCACAGCGTTCAAGAATAACATTGACTCAGCAAGGCACTGTGCACATAACAGGATGGATCTGGAGGGCATGATGCTGAGTGAAAGTGATGACTGAATCACCAAAGGACAAATGTGGTACGAGCCCACCATGATAAAATGTCAAGAAATGATATTCATGCAGAAAGAAATGGGTGGGAGCCGAAGGGAAGGTAACTCACCAAGGAAGGTAGATATGTATTAACTCAGGTGACAGGGAAGGCAGCATGCAATAAAGGGAATGGTCAGCCCATGCTGCGATGGCAATAATCCACAGTACATACATAGACACACAAGCTGAACAGGTCGGACATATATAGTTTCATGAATAGAATAAAGGACATAGGGGGGAAAGTTAGGAAAACTTCTTAGCCACAACCAACACTTTTGAGGAAGTCACTGGGTCTGGGGGCTCAGGACCATCATCTCAGGGGACATCAAGGTCAACTGGCACAACACCATCGACAAAAACAATGCACTCCATCTTTGGCTAGTAGCATCTGGTGTCTTAAGCTTCCCAGCAACCGAGTAAGGTCCAAATATAGGTCTTTCCTGTCCAGAGCAAAGGAAAGGAAACCAAAGGCACATGGCGTCAGTAACGCACAGAACTAGTGGACCACCTTCCATGACTCAGGCCAGAAGAACTTACTTCCACTCAGCACCACTGACCCGTCTGAAAGGGGTTACACTAGAATGTTCTGGACAGAGTTGGAGAAAATTGTAGAACAAACTCAAAACTAGGCTTAGTGGTCAGTTAGATATTGGTGGAGCCTCCAAGTAGATGAGCTCCTTAATATCATCAACCCTTTGACACCTGCAGGGTAGTATTCCCCCAGGACCATGGTCAGAGGCAGGAAGGAATAGGAAAGATGCGAAATGGAAAAGGGAGAAATGGGATGCAGCTGTCAGTGGCATGAAACAAACTGTTTACCCATTGTTCAATAGGAACCTGATTTTCTCTGTACCTTCATACAAGTCGCAATAAAAAGTTAAAAACAAGCAAACATACAAAGATAACATTACTTGGGGCTATTGTATCATCCCACCCCTAAATAATTTAGCACATAGCTCAGCACCTAAGAGCAATGATCTTCTTGTACACAGCCACAATAAAATCATAATCTAGAGCTTTGACATTGATTTAGCTACTATATAGTCTCTCTACAACTTTTGTTGTTGCTGTTTTTGCCCCAGCAGAGCTTGTTGTCAAAAGTGCAGGGCTTAGTCAGGACCATCCGTTCCACATGGCAGTGCCTCTCTCAAACATGCAAGCAACAAACTCGCTGCCATAGTCGGAACTGACTCATGGTGACCCGATCAGACAGGGTAGAACTGCCCCTTCAGGTTTCTGAGACTGATTCTTTACAGGAGGAAAATGTCCCATCTTTCCCCAAGCAGGGGCTGGTGGTGTCAAACTGCTGACCTTGCAGCTCACAACCCAACACATAGCCACTGCACCCCCAGGGCTCCTTGTGCCTCTGAGTTTCTTTTAATCTAATAGCATAGTTAGCTGGGTTTTTCTCCTGGTCTTTTACGACATTGTCATTTTTGAAGAGTCCAAGCCAGTTGTTTTGTAGAATGCTCTCCTTTGCTATGTATCTTCTCTTTTTCCCAATCTCTGATTCAATTTAAACATATTTTTTTAAACTAGCATACAGTTGTTGTGGTGTTCTTCGTGGGATCACATCAAGGTTTAAATTAGGGTCTCCCAGATTTCTCTATCCTAAAGGTATGCTTTCCTCTTAGAAATTAATCGGTGGAATATCTTGCTTTCATTCAGTTATTTTTCATCCGCTGATGATTCGTACCTATTAATATGCTGGTGGGTGTGAAATGTTGATTTTACATTTCTTTAGTTTTTTTAAAGATCTCTTGTGGCACAGTGGGTTATTAGCTGGCTTGCTAACTACCAGGTCTGCAATTCGAACGCATCAGCCGCCCTGTAGGAGAACGATGAGCGTTTCTGCTCTGGTAACGACCGGCCGAGGAGACCCACAGGGCCAGTGCTGCTCTGCCCACGGCCAGAAGTGATCGGATGGCAATGAGATTTTTTAACAAATTGATAATTTCTTCATTTTTGGGTTAGAATTATTCTACAAAAAAGAGCTTTGCTTTCTGTGACCTCTATTATTCAGTTTGTATCAATATAGATTATGATATCTGCACAGCTTATTTTAAAACTAACTTGTTTGTTGCTCAAGTCTATTTATATATAATAAAATTTATGTATGTTCAGGTCGATAACTTTATTAAATGTAGATGTCATATGACAATCTCCTCTGTTAAGATGTTAGAACATGGTTATCTCCTCAGAAGTTTCTCACAGGTTTTTTTGTAATGGCATATTTGAAAACACATTTTTCAAATCATGGATTTTTTTAAAATCATAGATTTATAGGTTGTTACCAAGAGAGTAGATAGAAGCTCTATAGACCGACCCTACACTGAGTTTTCAATAGTGCATCAAACTAGGAAATGGTACCGTGCTTACTTACAGTTCTGATATTTTATCACATCCGTAGCGTCCTGTAACCATCACCACTATCAAGGCAGAAACCAGCTTGACTAAACTGTAGAAAGCTTGCCTCCACCAACCCTCTGTTGTTCTCTAGTTAGAATCTACTTGTCATAAAAATTTTCCAGTCATTATCTTGAGAATCATATTAGGTCATATTATATAATTTTATTTCAATCATCAAACGAACTTTTGAAAAACTCAAGAAGTAAAGGAAAGGTTGTTGCCTTTATCTGTATCTTTATCTTTTCATTGTTGTGTCTTTGTGATGGGCTCGGGTCCATTCCTTTAATATATCCTTTCTTCATAGAGAACTTTCTCTAGCTGTTCTTTTAGGGTGGATTTGTTGGCAACAAATATCTTAATGTTCCTTTATCTGAGAATGTCTTCTTCTTTAATCCCAAAGGATACTTTTACTGGATATAAAATGTGAGCTTGGTAGTTGTTTCATCTCAGCACTTGAAAATGTTAACACTGTACCTCCTTCTGGCTCCATGGTTTTTGTTGATAAGGTGCTAACACTTCAGATTTTTTCTCTATACATAAGTTAGTGGTGCTGTGCTTTAGTGTGAATTTTATTTTTTTAATTCTGCTTACAATTCATTCATATTCTTGAATTTGTAGGTTTATGTCTTTGGCCAATTTGGGGGTATTTCCAACTATTATTTCTTTGCATACTTTTCTAGACTTGCCCTCTTACCTTCTCCTGGAAATAACCCAGTGGAATAACCCGATGTTAGATCTTTTGGTGTACTTCCACTGTCCCGTGAGGCTCTATGTATTGTGGTAGCATCAGAAATCTCCTAGATTTCTTTGGGACAAGAACCAGGGTCAGCATAAAGCTGGTGACTGTGAGGTGGAGGTTACCTACACCTCCACTCTCCAATTTTTCTCACCATTTCTGACCAGCCACAACCCCAGTCCCCAAATGAAACTTTCTAATTAGCTGAGTTCAGTCATTTGTTGCCGTGGCTATGCAGAAGTTATAAACGGAAGTGTAATTGTATTTACAGTTAAATTATGTAACAGGAATAACGCGGTACAACTTGAGATTGGGATCAGAAAGCTTGTTGGCAAGTCTGGAAGGTTTCCAGAGTGGAGAATATATCTGTCCCCCTTCAGTGCAGGTCAGTTTTCTCAGCCCCTCTCAACCATGCAGACAATCAGGCCTTTCTTGCTGCTATGGAATGGCAGGCTCTTCTTTCTGTCATGCATACCCCCTCTCAGCCATGCAGACTTTCTCTTGGCCACAAACATTCCCTCTAAACCCTACAGACTTTTCACCTTTGGCTTACCTGATATCGGCTCTCCGCTGCTAACAGACCCAGTTCAATCCCAGTGTAGTACTTTGCTCAACCCTTAACTGCTTTCCTAGCCATTGGTTTCTGCCACCACCAAGGACTCTACTGCAAGGCCCTGTCCAGGGCTCTAACTGTCTTCAGTGTTACAGTCTTGACTCCTGCCAGCCCTTTATAGGAAGGTCTTCACCCAACACCCCTTCTTTCTCTCTCTTTCTGCTTTTTCTCTCTTCTTGCCTCTCTGAAACCTGTGGGGGTGACTGATTTTATAAGCTAACTCCTTATAAATTTCAAGACACAGCCCTCCCAACAGGGTCACAAACTGACCAGTCCCCACAGTGGACTGTGAGGCATTCTGTTTACATAGTAAAATAAGCAATTCTTATAAGGTGTGTAAATTAGACTAATCCTATGGTAGATTGCAGCCCAGTGGTTGGCAAAAAAGTATCAAACCATCAAGTTATGATCACTTTACCCAAGAAATGTAAGTCAACATGGACAAAAGTGGCAAACCGTGTGGGGTAGAAAACAAGGACAAAAATAATCCCTCAAGGTTTAGAGGAAATAATCTCTCAAATTGTTTCTCCAAGAACCCAGCAAAAGCAATCCCTCCACCATATTTATTGAATCTATATATTAAGCAAGTAATCCCAGACACTGGACTTTCTGAAGTAGAACAGAGTCAAGATAGTAAGGAAAGCTTATTAAAAACTTCAATATACAGACTACACAAGTTGACTTGCTGAAAACAGAGAGACTAAAACGACTTAGTAATGAAAATCAAAGACTGCGCCTTCAGTAAGAATGATACCTTCACATAAAGAAAAAGACCATCTTCACAGTTGGACCAGTATATACCGGAGCCCTGGCGGCACAGTGGGCTAGCACGGGGCTGCTCAGCAATTGAGACCCACCATCTGCGTCCTCTGCAGGCGAACGAGGAGGCTTTCTACTCCATTAAAGATCCACAGTCTTGGAAAACCACAGAGAGTTTTACACTGTCCTCTAGGGTAGTTTGATAGCAGTGAGTTTGGACCCAGACATAACACCATGCTAAATAAAGGATTGCAGTTGTCAAGGATTTTATTTTACTTCTATGCATAGTCAATATCCATGGAAGCAGCAGTCAAGAAATCAAATGGCATATTGCACTGGATAAATATGCTGCAAAAGAGCTCTTTGACATGCTAAGGAGCACAGATGTCACTTTGGGGACTGAGGTATGTGGGACAATGGGATTTTTGGATACATGCATAGTAGCCATTCTGTACACATGAAAGCTGGACAATGAATAAGAAAGCCCAACCCAGAAAGATGCTTTTGAACTATGTTGGCAGTGAATACACATTAAATGTACACATATTGGACTGCCAGAAGAATGACCAAATGTGCTTTGAAAAAAATACGGCCAGACTGTGCTTGAGAAGAAAGGATGGGAAGACTTCATCTCTTGGATACATTATCAGGAGAGACCAGTCCCTGGAAAAGGACATCAGGCGTGGTCCCCAAAACTCCACACTCACTGCCATCGAGCCAAGCTGATGCAGAGTGACCCCCTGTGGGTTCCTGAGGCTGCAACTGTTTTTAGGAGTAGAAAGGGCCCAGTCTCTTTCCCTTGGAACTGCTGGTGGTTTTGAACTGGGGACCATGTGGATCGCAGCCCAACACATAACCACTATACCACCAGGACTCCCTCAAGCTTGGTCGAAGGTCATCAAAAAGAGGAAGACCCTCAGTGAGATGAATCGAGACAGGACAGTGGCTGCAACAATGGACGCAAACATAGTAACTTGTGTGGCCGGCCCAGGGTCCAGTAGTGTTGCCTTCTCCTGTATACAGGGTCACGACATACAACTCAGCAGCTCTTAATAACAGCGTGTCAGTGCACATATCTACCGAGGGGTAGTCTTGACTTGTGGAGGTAGCTGTGAATATGCAGCCACACTGATTGTTTGCTGATGAGTCCCTGCCACCGGTAAGGTTGTAAGCCTTTTGGTTTTATTAGAAAGACATGTGGAGGAGGTAGTTTCATAGTAACACTGTTGTGTGTGTGTGACTTAGGACTGCTTTTATTCGCATGAGACCGAATACACAAGTAGCAGAGCCTGAACAGCACTAACATGCATTATCATCTTGGCCGAGCAGACTGACGGCAGCTGATTTTGGTGAGTGTGCTGGCCTATCTGTACCTGGGCACAGTTCTGCACAATATGTTGGCCTTCCCCCGATGGCCACGCGGTTTCAACTCCTCACACAAGCATCTCAAGCAGGGACAAGTGTCTGTCTCTTTTTCCAGGGAGGAAATTCTTTAGGGACTTATTCACAGGTCTCATTGACCAAAACCAAGAAATGTGAGTCTCTCAGACCAATGTGTGGAAAGGAGATAAGAGAACACAACTCACTCCTGGGATGAAGGAGGGGCCTGCCTTTCCTGAGATTCAGCGCTTGCACTTCTTCAACAACCTAGGATCCGATTGACATGAGCAAAGGTAGTGGAGCTGGGGGAATGGTGGTTGGAGCGCCAATGGACCATGCATATCCAGGATTATTACAGTAAACGTGGTGAAAGAGGCCGAGACAGATATCCTTGCATGGAAGAACTTAGACTCCCATGGCCACTTCTGAGTTTAACAGCTAGAAGCTTGAGGCTGTGTGGCTGAAATACAAATATGAGTCCTTACCGCCGGTTCCACACGGCACCACTAAATGTCTGAAGTTTTTGTCTTTAAAGGTTCTTCCCTAGAAATGCATCCTTCGGAGTACTGTTGCTTCATTCTTCTTGCTAGAAGACGGAACTGCGTCTGCTAGCCTCAGGCGTGGAGATGGATTCTTGCAGTGAGATTGAGCAACTGGGTCCCCATCCAGCAGTCAAAGCTGGAAAAGGGAATTACGAGACTCTAGAAAGAGTGACGTCAAGAAGAGGCAGACCCGAGTGCTCCATGCCCGTGCTAAGGTCTCAGTTCTTCAGGTTTCTCTACTCTCTCCCTCGCTTAATTCTCTTTCTTTTCTGCACTCCTGCCCATTTCTCTCTCTCTCTTTCCTTTTCCAGCTTCTTGCAAACTGAAAGCTGGAATTTGAATTTAGCACCTTAATTTCTAGGGGTCCAATTCCTTCCTTCCTTTCCCTTTCCCCCCTGTGCTGCAAGTCCTGTTAGGAAGCCCTGTTGTTTCCCCTACGAGGGTGGAGAGGAAGAGGGCAGAGGAATGTCCTAGGAGAAATGAGAACCAGATGTCCGGACTGCATGCAGGGAGCTGTCAGCGGAGCTGCTAGCAGGGGGAGGCCAGAGAAGGCTGGTATTTGCTGGTCAGATTCATTTGTGTGTTTAATCTTTCTGTGGCTTTACTAGTGATCATGGAGCAAGCAGCTCCCAGCAAGGCAGTGAACAACAAGGCGATGATTAATTGCCCTTTTAAAATGATAATTATGTCACTCACCAGAACCCGTGAACATTAATTCTCGATTTGCAGAGTGAGTAATTGAATAATGAAGGGGCTGCCTGCCTGTTGTGCTGTACTCTTGCCCTTGCATTTCTACAATGCCAGGCCTTTCTGTCCCTCAGTCTTGGGACGATGCCCACCTCCTCAGTGAGTTTAGTGCCTGGCTCGGCCTTGCCTTCTGACTTCAGGCTGTCTGGCAGTACTTTTTATGGACAGATGGGAGGGGTCTGGGTTCATGTTTCGTGTTTTGGGACAGGGAGACCAGCCCTTTCTGATTCCAGTCTGATGCTGATTTTTCTAAGCTGGCCTCAAAGAGCGAAAGGCCACTTGAGCGAACTAAGCAAAAAGGGCGTGGCATGACTGGGACGTTAAAGGAAAGTCCCCAAGGTAAAGGGCAGGCTGAAGAAACAGCCCTTGGAGAAAGGCATGAGGGCCAACTGTGTTTCTATCCAGTAGATGTTGAGTCCTTCCCTACGTAGTAAATTTCCAGTGTTATAATTCTGTCATTTCATGCTGTTTTCAAATTTCTGAGCTAGTTGTACCCTTGGTCAGTTTGATTGCCTATTTCACCAGTTGGAAATAGAATATTCCGCCCCTGCCCACCGTCCTCCAATCCATAGGCTCTTATTAGAATGGGAAATGAATGTCGGGGCAGGTACATAAAACATGCGCCCTCTCCAAGTGCCATCTTCTGCCTTTTGCTATTCATCTTTTCTCTACTGTTGCCCCAGGAAAGAGTTTATAGGGAGAAATGATAGTTCATCTTCTGGGCCCAAAGATCTGTGTCCAGAAAGCTCTGTCTCCCCCCCCCCCCCATGGGCTCCATTTTGAATGTGTGTTCTTAATTGTTGGTCTTGGAGTACAGGGAGTAGTCATGCTCTTTGGCTTGGCTATGCCTGAGGCGCCCACGGAAATCATGTTGTGTGTGGTGCTGGGAGTTCATACGCAGATTCGTGGCCATCTTAGCCCAGGCGTGTAATAAAGCCTTTGTCTTTCAAGAAACCCAGTGGGGGTCCTGCGACTATGTCCACTCCTCTGCATCTTGCCACCAAAAGAACCACGAACTCGATTTGCTCGTCTAATTGTACTGTTGACCCACCGGCTTCAGATCATGAGGAAAATTGCCACTTTGTATGGAGTCACATTCAGTTTTCCCCACTCAGTTCGTACATGCACAGGTTTATTCCAAACAATGTGTGTTTACAGATGTTTCTCTTATCGGTGAATGCCTGCTGTCAAGTTCTGTCAGTTAATATACTCGTCTTAATCTCAATAGGGTACCTTAAAAAAAGTGTGTCTTCATCCTGGCCCACCAAGCCCTAAGGACGATAGTCCTGCTCAGAGCAGACAATGCACAGAGAGGACCATAGGGCCGGCCCCACCATGAGACACGGCATCCCTCACTGAACCATAGTGCTTTGGGGGACAACACTGGAGAGACAGTACAGGGATTATGCCCAATCTGACCCCATCCCACTGGGGGGAAACACTAGCAGTATGCAACAGAGCAGCAAGGGGAGCAAAGTGATGAAATCCCCTGGGAATTCCAAAAATAGACTAGAGACACTGCGGCACCCCATCAGACTCATCTGGAAAACACTTGTGAAGGCCAACAAACAGACCTTGAACTATTTATAGACTTCTCCATTTTTGTCAGTGGCTTTCTTCTTCTTATTTTTTTGTTGTTCCTGTTGTTTTGGTTTTGACTTCCTTTGTTGTTGTTTTTTTGGCTTTGTCTGGTTTTTGCACTTATTAATGTCTCTGCATGTCTATCTAGGTAAGATAGGCGGGATAAATAATTCGGAGATGAAAAGAATGGGACCAATGGTTCCAGGGGGATATGGAAGAAGGGGAGGTGGGAGAAAGGAAAGGAAAAGGGAACAACAAGTGAACTAAAATCAACAGAGAGAAGGGTGTAGGATGCCTAGTGGGGCTTAATCAAGGACAATGTAGCAGTGAGGAATTACTAAACCCAAATGAAGGCCGAACATGATGGTGGGACAAGAGGAAAGTAAAAGGAAATAGAGGAAAGAACCAGGAGGCAAAGGGCATTTATAGAGGTCTAAATACAGGCATGTACATGTTTAAATATATTTATATATAATGAGAGGTGAATAGATCTATATATTTATAGTTAAGAATTTAAAAAAAAATTTTTTTAAGAATTAAGGTTGCAGATGGACATTGGGCCTCGACTCAAGTATTCCTTCAACACAAGAACACTTTGTTCTAACAATCCGGCATTCTGTGATGCTCATCTTCCCTACACGATCGCTGAAGACAAAGCGGGTGCATAAACAAATATGAAGAAAGCTGATGGTGCCTGGATATCAAAAGATATAGCATCTGGGGTCTTAAAGGCGTGAAGATAAACAAGTGGCCATGTGGGTCAGAAGCAACAAAGCCCACATGGAAGGAAGCACACCAGCCTGTGTGATCATGAGGTGTCGATGGGATCTGGTATCAGGCATCTAAGACTCAGAACAAAATCATACCCAGTGTGAATGGGGGTGGGAGGGCAGACATAGAGTGGAGACCCTAAGCCCATCTGTAGACAATTGGAAATCCCTCACATAATGGTCACAAGGAAGAGATGAGCCAGTAAGGGTGCAGTATAGCACTGATGAAACACACAACTTTCCTCTAGTTCTTTAATTCTTCCTTCCCCCCAGTATCATGACCTCAATTCTAACTTACAAATCAGATTAGACCAGAACATACACACTGCTACAGAGAAGAGCCCGCAACACAGGTAATCCAGGATAGATAAACCCCTCTGGGCCAACAATGAGAATAGAGATACCAGGAGGATTTAGGGAAGGTGTGGGGGGAAAGGGGGGACTTGATCACAAGGATCAAAATATAACCCCCTCCCAGGGGGACAAATAATGGAAAAGTGGGTGAAGGGCAACAGAGGACAATGTAAGATATGGAAATAATAATCTGTAACATCAAGGGTTCATGAGGGAGGGAGGGTAGAGGAGGAAGGGGGAAACTGAGGAGCTGATATCATGGGCTCAAGTAGAAAATGCTTTGAAAATGATGGCAGCATATGTGCAAATGTGCTTTACACAATCGATGAATGTATAGATTGTGATAAGAGATGTAAGGGCCCCCAATGAAAGTATTTAATGAAAAAAAAAGTGTGTCTTAAAAAAACTCTGATCAAAACTGACATCTGAGAAGTTCTGCTGGGCTAGTTAGGTGAGAAGGCTATGACAGTGTGTGTGTGTGTGTGTGTGGGGGGGGGTAATTCCAAAGTAGTGATTTTTTTTAATGGTTTAAATGTATTACAAAAGTGCTGTGCAGTTTTCTTCATTCTTGTATCAGTTGTTGTTAGCTCCCCAGCCTCCCCTGTCATAACCTTCTCCACAGTTCATTGCCATCAAGTCCATCCTGCCATGGTGGGTTTCTGGGACTGTAACCCTTTACTGCGGCAGAAAGCCTCCTCGTTCTTCTCGGTCTGTTTAGCTAGTTGCTGTCTCTGTAGACTTACCTATGCTGGATTTCTATAAAGAAAGTTACACACAACCAAAACAACATCAACAACAGCAAGATAAAACAGAGATAAACTTCAAATTAAAAAAACCCCAAATAATACAAACTACAACAAAGTTAACATTGGGTCAAGAGGGAAAATAAATGATGTGTTAAGTTTTAAGCTAACTATCTACATTTAGAAACCTTGTTAAGCTTTGGACTTCAATTCCTGAGGTCAGCAGTTCAAAACCACCAACTGCTCCAAGGGGAAAAGATGGGGCTTTCTAATTCCTTAAAGAGTTATGTCTTGGAAGCTCACAAGGGCAGTTCTACCTGTTGTACAGTGAGAGGGAAAGCTGCAGTGATCCATTTTCCATTGTACTCTGAGGATAAAACTATTCACATTTCTGGCTGATGGTCTGAGGGAGTTCAGTGGAGACCTAATCTGTGTGAGGAGTCTGCCAATGGATTTTGAGCTTTCACTATTTCCATAGCCTTCTGTAAACCAGGTGTTCATAATTTAAACTGCAAGACAACTCCCTCCTCTGCGCTTGGATTTTATTATTTGCAATTCTTGGATCACAAGGCCTGGTGTGCTGCTTCTGTGTGGGCTTAACTGATACCTCACTTAGATGGACGCTTGTTTTAAGACAAGCCATAAGACCCCAGAGACTATACTTTCTAATACCTGTACACAATCTGCTTTCTTCACCATATTTTATACCCATGTTTCCAGGGATTACTTCATGAGGGCAAATATGGAGCAGGGCCAAATCATAGGAATGGATTGTTCTTAAATTAGGGCTTACAATGAAGTGTGAGCTCAAAATCCATTCACATACTTAAACTTTATATGTATCCCTGGTCCACTTTAGAAGCAGCATTATTAGCTTCTTGAGAAATAATATCGGTAACCTGGAGGGGACACTCAGTATTTCTAATAATATTACCAGTTAATCTAGTCAGGTTCTCTCTAACTGCACGCCCCACCTCTGGCATGAGTAATTCAAATTACTAATGAGTAAAGAAAAACATGCATTTATATGAAAGCTTATTGGGATAAAATATATGGAACATTCACGCATATAGATTAAAAAGGTAAGTGATTGAACACGGCTTGAGAAAGCAGAGGGAAGACAGAAGGCAACATTTTTTATAACACTTATTCACTGTGCCTTAGAACTAAGAAAGCAAAGAGAGTATGAAAATAGCAACTATATGTTGCCTTAGGTTGTCAGTTATTGGGCCACCTTGAAAGCAGGATATTTTAACCCAAGTCCAGTGATTTTTAAGACCATGACATTAGGATAATAATCTTTCTTTTCACCTGAGAGTGTTTTAGGCTTAGGTTTAAGTTAAGTTCGGTTAAGTCCAAAGGAATGTTTCAGTTCCTTTTATCTGCAACAAGTATGTTTAACATACAGTCCAGTTCATTTAGAAGGGCATCCAAGTCAGATTCTTCTGGCCCATAAAGAATGCTGTACACTTCAAAGAGCTGAAGTCTAAAGTCCGGGTAGTCTATAGCACAAGGCCTGGTTCTGCAAGGGCAGACGTTTAGTCAAAAGTAACATGATTAGCAACATACTTCCGGGTTGATTCTCTCATAGGGGTCTATACAAGTATTGTTAAGCAGATTCCTGACACCTTAGCGGGTCACGCAGGTAGGTGTCGTGGGGTGGCACAGGCTAATAATGCACAGATGGGGGGCATTTGGGCCAGGTGGGCAGGGTGTGCAGGTGGGGCTGGGTGACTTGGCAGGCAGGCAGAGGAGGGGCTGGTGCCATGGTGCCCATGGGTCAAGGCTGGACTGTGCAAGGAAAGATGGGGGGGGGGTGGTGTGGCCCATGTGAGCGGTGGCAGGAGGTGAAGAATGCCAGGGTAGAGCCAGGCATCTCGGTGCAAGGCTGCACACCAGGGTATGATGATGCATGGGAGTGGGGTTGGGTGTATGTGGATAGTGCCAGGTGGGGGGTGGCATGCAAGGGACAGTTGGTAGCAGTGGTGGGTGGGGTGGGACACCAGCTGGGCAGACGCCTCCTGGTCAGAGGCATCCAGGGCAGGTTCCCAGCAGGCAGGCATTGACGGAAGGGTTGGGTTTCTGCCCTGGAGTGGAAGTGCCCTTGCACTGGGTGGCAGGAGCTGTTAGCTATTTGACAAGGGTCACCAGAGGCAGGTGCTGGGCTGGGTGGGTGGGAGGGAGAGGTAATAGAGGAGGAGAGGCTCCTCTCTGAGGATCGGGGGTGGGGTGGGGACGGTGGGATAGTGTGTTACAGGGGTGGGAGGTGTCCGATTGACAAGGGTCACTGATAAATGAGGAAGGGAAGCCATAGCAGTACAGGTGGCTCCCAGTGGGTCACACAACTGATCTGCCATGTGTGGAGCTGCATTCTTTTCTCACCTCTGGGAAGAAGGGAGGGAGAGAGGGAGGAACCCAGGTTCACTTAGCTCTAAAGTTGTTCTCCTGGTTTCCCCTCTCACTCCGCCCCACTTCCCCCACCCCTCTGTTGAGGGGATCCCTTTGTGCTTGTCATCATCCTGGAATTTCTCACATACAGTTTTTGCTTGTTAGGTACCAGGGAGTCTCTCCAACTCACCGTGAACCTATGCAGGGCAGACCAGCACACTGCCCAGACCTGCACCAGCCTCACAATTTTCCCTTGTGTTTGAGCCCATTGCTGCAGCTGTTTTTTCATTCCATCGTGTCCAGAGTCATCTATTTTGTCACCCCACTGCTTTGTAGATTATCATAATCTCATGCTGAACCTTAACTATAAGTGATTCCAGGATTTTCTGATATTCCAAAGAAAGGAGGAAATTAAGTATTCTAGAATTCCATTCTTAAGATTACCCATAATTCACTGCGATTCACATTGTCAAATTGGAATGTTTTGGCATAGTAAATGAAACACAAGTAAAAATCATTCTGGTGTTCTCTGCTTTAAACCAAGATCCATCTGACATCATCAATAATATCCCTTGTCCCACAGCCTCTTCTGAATCCTGCCTGAACCCGTGTCAGCTCCCAGTCAATGTACTGCTACAACCGTTGTTGGGTGATCTTCAGTGACATTTTAATTGTTTGTGATATCAATGACATAGTTCTATAATTTGAGAATTCTGTTGGGACACCTTTCTTTGGAATGGGTACAACTGTGGATCTCTTCCAGTCAGTTGGCCAAGTAGCTGTCTTCCAAATTTCCAGACATACATGAGTGAGTGCTTCCAGTGCTTTGTCGGCTTGAAACATTTCACTTGGTGTTCCAGCCATTCCTGGAGCCTTGTTTTTACCTAATGCTTTCAGCGCATGTGAACAACATCCATCAATACCACTGGTCCTTGCTCACATGCTACCTCTTGAAATGGTTGAATGTCTACTAGTTCTTTTTGTGTACATGATTTGTGATTTCCTTCCATCTTCATATGATGCTTTCTTTTTTTAAAAAAAAATCATTTATTGGGGCTCATACAACTCATCATAATCCATCCATCCATGTGTCAAGCACATTTGTACATTTTTTGCCATCATCGTTCTCAAAACATTTGCTTTCTACTTGAACCCTTGATATCAGCTCCTCATTTCTCCCTCCCCTCCCCGCTCCCCACTCCCTCTTGAACCCTTGATAATTTATAGATTATTACTATTTTGTCATTTTTTTATACTGTCAGACATCTCCCTTCACCCACCTTTCTGTTGTGCATCCCCAAGGGAGGAGGTTATAGGTAGATCCTTGTAATCGTTTCCCCCTTTCTACTCCACCTTCCCTCCACCCTCCAGATATTGCCACTCTCACCACTGGTTCTGAAGGCTTCTTTTGATGAATCATTCAATCTTTTGCCCATTGATTCTTTCAATATAGAAACTCAAGGCATGAATTTTTCTTGTTTGTTTGTTTTCCAGTTGAAGCTATGCTGAGCGTGTTTCTCCTTTCTGGTGTTCTAACTCTGGGTCTTTGTTCATTTCTTTTTTTATTTTTTATAAGTCATGTTTTGGGGGCTCATACAACTCTTATCATAATCCATACATACATCAATTGTGTAAAGCACATTTGTACATTCATTGCCCTCATCATTCTCAGAACATTTGCTCTCCACTTAAGCCCCTGGCATCAGCTCCTCATTTTTACCCGCTCCTTCCCCACTATCCCTTCCCACATGAACCCTTGACACTTTATAATTATTTTGTAATATCTTGCACTGTCCAACATTTCCCTTCACCCACTTTTCTGTTGTCCGTCCCCCATGGAGGAGGTTATATGTAGATCCTTGTAATCGGTTCCCCCTTTCTACCCCAACCTCCCGGTATCTCCATTCTCAGCACTGATCCTAAAGGGATCATCGGCGCTGGATTCCATGTGTTTCCAGCTCTTATCTGTACCAGTGTACATGTTCTGGGCTAGCCAGATTTGTAAGGTAGAATTGGTATCATGATAGTGGGGGGATTGGGGTTGGTGGGGAGGAAGTATGATAGTGGGGGGGGGGGAATATGGGGGAGGAACTAGAGGAAACTTGTATGTTTCGTTGTTGCTACACTGTACCCTGACTGGCTTGTTTCCTCCCCATGA
Source organism: Tenrec ecaudatus (assembly GCF_050624435.1). Taxonomy (NCBI): domain Eukaryota; kingdom Metazoa; phylum Chordata; class Mammalia; order Afrosoricida; family Tenrecidae; genus Tenrec; species Tenrec ecaudatus. The sequence goes on from NC_134534.1 coordinate 168,355,139, forward strand.
ACCTTCAGTAAGGGGATGTCTAATTGCTTACAGATGGGCTTTGGGTCCCTACTCTGCACTCCCCCTCATTCACAATGATATGGTTTTTTGGTTCTTTGATGCCAAATACCTAATCCCTTCGGCACCTCATGACCACACAGGCTGGTGTGCTTCTTTCATGTGGGCTTTGTTGCTTCTCAGCTAGATGGCCACTTACTTACCTTCAAGCCTTTAAGATCCCAGATCTTTGATAGCCGGACACCACCAGCTTTCTTCACCACATTTGTTTATGTACCCATTTGTCTTCAGCAATCATATTGGGGAGGTGAGGGTCTTTGTACATTTCATGATCATTTTTTACTTTGTGTTCTCAGCGGCCCTGTGAAGTTTTCTGTTTCTCTCTTTGACCTCACGTCATCCATTTGTCTTAGCTACTCTACAATCAAAAGCAAGCTGCAGGCTCCTCTGGCATATACCTTCATCTTTTCTTTACCTTGGAAAACTTTTCATTTTCTTCATGAATGATATTCTAGCTGTCCTTTTTCTGTCGTTAGTGTTTAATGCATCAGATCTGTTCTTGAGCTGATCGCAGTTCCAGTGGGATGGCCTTAAGGTCACAGTGTGGCTCTTGCGGACTTCAGCCTAAACTTAAATATGAGCGACTGACGATCTGTTCCACCGTCAGCCCCTGACCTAGTTTTAGCTGCTGATACTGAGCTTCTGTATTGTCTTTCCCTCAAATGTAGTCAGTTTGATTTCTGTGTATTGCATCTAGGGAAGTCCATATATATAATTACCTTTTGTGTTGTTGAAAAAAAGGTACTTGCTATGAACGAGTTGTTGATCTTACAAAATTCTATCATGCGCTCTGCAGTTTCGTTTCTATCACCAAGACCAGGTTTTCCAACTATTGTGTTCTTCTCTTTCTTGCCAACATTTGCATTCCATTTGCCAGTAATTATCAATGCATCTTAACTGCATGTTTGATCAATTTCAGATGGAAGATATTGATAGAATTCTTCAATTTCTTCATCACTAGTTTCTGTGGTTGGTAATAAATTCGAATAATCGCTGTATAGGTTAGATTCCCTGTATGACCTAGACGTTGTTTTTAGATGCCATTGAGTCAGAGATCGAGTCAGAGACCGACATCGTATCATGAAGAGCCCTGCTCTTTGAGGTAGATTTTGAGGTTTCCTTTCTGGTGACGGGAGCAATGCCAGTCCTCCTCACGCTGTCACTCCTGGCGTAGTAAGCCAGATGGTTTTCTGATTCAGAGCGACCAAAACAAATTGATTTTAGTTTGTCAATCCCTAGAATATCAATATTTATGGATTCCATTTCCTACTTAGTGACTTCCAAGTTTCCCTGGTTCATACTGCATATATTCCATGCTCCTGTTATTAATTGATAGTTTCAGCTGCTTCTCGTTGTGAATGAAGATCCTGGAGACCTTCCTCCTGCAGGCTGTCCTCTGGCTCTATCCCTGTGGTTGACCGCACTTTGAGAAGGCAGCCCTGCCTCAGTCATTTTGAGTGCCCTCCCACCTACAGGGGACTATCTCTTCTGACGCTTCTGGCACGACCTTTGACAATATTTTGCTATTATTCCTGAGATTTTCCAATAACTGATAATGCCTTAATGCTATCCATAGGATTTCAGTGGTTAATGCATCTGAAGTGGACAGCCTATTCTTTCTTCATTGTCTGTTCTTAGTTTGGAAGCTTTGCTGTAACCTGTCCACGTTGTGTGACCCTGCTGTTTGCAATACCGGTGACACACCCTCGGCTCTGCAGCAACACACAGGGCTCCCAAATGGATCAGACATGCGGTGGCTTTTCATTAGCATCCACAGTTTGCCAGTAAGAGATGGTTGTGTGCAGTGGAGTGCTAGCCGTGACCAGGATCAGGCCCACTCTCCTGCCATTTTAGACACAGGCAGGTTCTCCAGCCCATGTTGAAATCAAATTCATGATAGTGGCCTTGTCACGGAGCGTGAATCAGAAATGTAATTCAGTACTTTTGGGTAGTGCCCACCCCAGCACTCAGATCGGTAGGGGTAATAATCTAGGGAGAATTTTCGTTCTCTATTGGAAGACACCGTGCCTCAAACGAAGAAAAATCTTGAAACCTGCTCACAGGTTCTGTTGCAGCTGGTGGGTTTGCTACCCACAAATTAGAGGGGGTTACGAATCCATGTCACACTTCCAGATCTGCGGTTTCCTTCTCCTTGTGGATTTCCCTCTCCACTCCCCTTCAGTCATGCAGGCCTCAGCGAGCCCTCTTCTCTTTGCGTTGCTTCCCCTTCAAGATCTTGAGCCATGCAAATCTCTCTCTGGCCATCTTTCAGCTGCCTTCCTCTTCCTGCTTAACCGTTGCTCCTGAAACCCTTTCCTCTGATGGCATTGTGAAGGTGCCTTGTTCTCCAAGTTCACAATGGCCTCTTTCCTTGTCTTCCTACCCAGACCAGACCCCTGGCTGCATATTTCAGGTTGCATTTCTACTCATTTCAGCATTGATTATTTAATTACCTCCACGATCCTCCTTATAAGGAGCACTAGTGGCACAGTAGGATAAGCACCAGGCTTCTAACTGTACAGCCTGTGGTTCAAACCCACTAGCCACTCCTTGGGAGAAAGGAGAGGCTGTCTGCCCCCGTAGATCTGGAGCCTTGGACATCCTAAGGAGTGTCCGACTCTGTTCAACTCGATGCCAGTGGGTCTGGTTTCATTTTGCCTTGTTTCTGCTTTTGGTAGCCAAACCAAGAGATAGGATTTTGGTTTTGGTTGGTAGAATATAGATTGCTCTATAAATGTATGCTGTCCTGTCTTAGCCAAGCTTCCCCCTACACCGACATTCCACTTCATTTGAGCCCAGCAGTTCTCATGCACCTCTGTCCCTTCCAACCATCTTTCAGTCGTAACTTAAAGACACTTTTTCTCTGAACTCTCTCTCTTCCTTTCACATTAGTTTTTCTGCCACTTGGTTCATATCATTCCCTCTCTCACCTGTGATTTGGACTGGAGATTGGGTTTCCTCTGAGACTTTGAGCTGCCATTTTCTATCCTCTTGCTTATATTTTTATTTTCTTTGCTATTCCTCATAGACAGTTCCTTTAGGTTCTATCATTTATCTACTTGCTTATCTTCTAGCACTCCCAAGCACTTTGATTCTTTTACCGCCTTCTAATGATCTAGAACCTATGTAGCTTTCTTTCCTGTAATTATGCTTACATTTGTTGAAAATGTTCTTATTTTGTAACAATTTTAGGCTTCCATGGAAGTTACACAATTGTAATGTCATATGCATTTCACTGATTGTCTCCCAGTAATGGCACATTGTGATAAGCATTGCACAGGCTTTTCAACCTCAGCTTATTAAGATTTGGGGCTTTGTTGTTGGGGGCTGTCCTGTGCACTGTAGGATGTTCAGCAACATTTTGGGGTCTCCCCACCAGCCACCAGTACCATGGCCAGGTGTGGCAACCAACATTGCCTGCATATATATGGTGTTCCTGGTTCCTTGGGCGGACAAAATCATACCCTGTTCAAAATGACTGTATGAATTTTTATTACTGCTGTAATAAATGAGTATAAATTTAATGACTTTAAAACAACTTGACCTTATTATTTCAGCATTCTGAAGGTCAGAAGTCTCAAAAATGTGGCTGGATTCTTTCTCAGGGTCGTCCTGGGTTATAATCAAGTTATTGACCAAGGTTACAGTTTTTATGTTAGAGGCCCTTGGGGAGGAATTCACTTCAAACACATTCAGGTTGTTGAGGAAATTGGTTTCCCGTACATTCCTTCCTGTGGCGTGAGCACGGATGATACAGTGGTTGGGTCCTTGTGCTTCCAGTCCCTCGGATTCGCTCTTCTGCTACCAAAGGGAAACCAAAGTTCTCTCCCTTTAAGAACTCCTCTGACGACATTGGGTTCATCCAGATAACCTGGGATACTTCCAGCGTCCTCACAGAGACGAGAGTGTGGACCTCTTTCATAGACCATCCTTCGTCCCCTGCACACTGCCGCCGTGCCACGATACAAGCAGGCCATTGGCACAAGCGGAGTCTACCGTGAACTACACTCGAGGCTCATTTGATGCGTTTTCACTTATGAGGCCACTTCAGAAAGTCCGTGGAAAACTCCTTTCTCTTTCAGCTCTGTTCTCCCCTGAATATTGTGACGTTTACATTTTGGGGTATATCCCATCGCCAAAGAAGCAATCCTGACTCCTGGTGACGGTGGAGGACGGAGTGGACTTGCCCCACAGGGTTTCTGGGGTTGTGATATTTAAAGAAGCTTGCTTCCATTTCCGGGTCCTGCAGAGCGGGTGGTGCTTTCAATCCGCTCTTCTTTCAGCTAACAGCAGAGGGGTTTCCCACTGTGCACTGGGGCTCCTTTCCGATCCATTGGTTCACTTGATTTTCTTGCCTAGTCGTGGAACCAGGACCACAACTCATTAGCCCCAATGAAATTCCCCTGGGAACATTTTGCCAGTCCCGGCACCACTGAACTCTTTTCTTTTTTGATCATTTTATTGGGGGCTCGTACAACTCGTATCACAATCCATACATACATTGATGTGTCAAGCACATTTACACATATATTGCCATCATCATTCTCAAAACATTTGCTTTCTACTTGAGCCCTTGGTATCAGCTCCTCATTCCCCTCCCTTCCCTGCTCCCCCTCCCCCATGAACCCTTGATAATTTATAAATTATTATTTTGGCCCTATCTTACACCATCTGACATCTCCCTTCACCCACTTCTCTGCTGTCCACCCCCCAGGGAGAAGGTTATATGTAGATCCTTGTAATCTGTTCCCCCCTTTTCCCTCGCCTTCCCTCCACCTTCCCGGTATCACCACTCTGACCACTGGTCCTGAAGGGATCATCTGCCCTGGATTCCCTGTGTTTCCAGTTCCTATCTGTGCCAGTGTGCATCCTCCGGTCCAGCCGGATTTGTAGGTAGAATTGGGATCATGATAGTGGGTAGGAGGGCGGAAGCATTCAAGAACTAGAGGACAGTTGTATATTTTGTCATTGCCTCCCTGCACCCTGACTGGCTCGTCTCCGAGGTGAGAATGCTGTCGCAGTGGCCTGGAGCCCTGATGCCGCAGTAGGTTACTAATCACAAGGGAGAAGAACTGTTCTGGGGGAGAAAGTGGAGATTTTCTCCTTCATAAAGAATTACACTTTTGAAACCCCTGAGCAGTTCCCCTCTGTCCTTGGGGTTTGTTAGGAGTTGGAACTGACTCGAGAGCAGTGAGTTTGGCTTGGAGTGGGACATGGCATCATACAGTATGAAACATTTGAGACGGCTTTTAGTTCCTTTTGTTTGATGCCCTCGAGAGCAATCCAGGTTGTTATGTGTGTCCAGAGTTCCATCCATTTTTCCCCCTAAGTCGTATATCACTGTGGGACATACAGCGGTTCTTTCTCCTGTCACACCAAGGAAGGTTGCGTTCTTTCTAGTTTTGACTTTACACATAAAGCTGCTACATACATGCATGTAAGCAATTTTGAGTCAACCTATGGCTGACGGTATAGGAGCTGACCAGACCATTTCCCAGCGTAGTTTGTAGCATTTGACAGATATGTAAAAAGAACTGCTATAAAACAGAAACTTTTCTTAAGTGAAAATATCAAAATGGGAAGCTATTTAGTGAAGCATGTCTTCAATGTAGGTCTATATGCCTCTGAAGGTGGTGTCTCCATCCCGTTAACCTTCCCCAAAGAATTCTGGTTCTTTGCTTTACACCATGTCAACCAACAGTTTTGGCCTCCTCGAGAGACGCAAACCTCGTTCCTTTTCAGTGTTCCTTGCATTTTAGAGATAAAGGAGTCTGAAGGGGAAAGATCTGAACTATAGAGTGAATATTGTTTTCCAACAAAGTTCTCCGAAACAGTCCTTGCTACCCTCCAGGACTGCGCAGGTATATTGTTGTGATGGAAACAATTCCTCGGTGTAGCTCTCCTGGCCTTTTGTCACCAGCAATTTCCCTGTGACAATGTTGTTTTGTTTGAGAACACCTATCAAGATTGTGCCTCTGGAATCCCCCCAAAGAGTTGCCATGACCTTCCAAGCTAACCGCTTTGGCTTGACTATACTTGGCCCAACACAGCCCCTCAAATGCCACTGTTATGGCTCGGCATTTTTTTTTAAGATTCCTTAATAAGATTCGAACAAGTATATTACTGAGAGAACTTGTGTGCAGCCATCCACTGATGGCAGAGACGTGCTTGTTTGGGATAAACCTGGATATAGGAATGGGAACTCTAATAATAATACTTTTTGTTTTACCCTTGTACATTTTTTTTAATGACCATGTTTCTAGGTATGTGCTACTTTGGGTTGACTAGAGAAACAAATTCATAGACACTCATGTGTATATAAAAGGGTTTTATATCAAAGAGTAATTGTATGTTAAGAAAACATCCCAGCTCAGTCCAGAACGAGTCCATAAACCCGATATTAGTCCATATGCCCAATACCAGTCTATAATTTCCTCTTCAGACTTCCGCAACACATGCAATGACGCAGAATGCAGGAAGATCACAGGCCAGTGGGTGGAAAGTCTTGTGGATGCAGTGGTGGTGGAAGTATCTCACGCCTTTACTCTTAATAGTCTCAAATTTACATTAGATTATGTAACTATCACAAGGTATTTTTAATTTTTTTTAACATTTTAAATTCAATCATCTCAAAAAGAGTTTTACAATGGTCGTATTCAATTCTAGAACATTTTCTTCTTTCTTATAGTCATTGTTATTAATGTGTTTTCTTTCTAATTGTGGCAAAAATGCACACAAAAGAACATCTCCAAATTCCACAATTTCTACTTGCATAATTCAGTGTCATTGATTACATGCTTCATGCTGTACAACCATTATTGATATCCTTTTCCAAATTATTTTACCACCATTGACATGAACTCAATGTCCCCTATGCAAACACCCTTTCCCTTCACCTATGATTACGTTTGGTTAAGTTTGGTTTCTTTTTTCCCTCCCCTGTGGTTTTCTTGATATAGTATTAACACATTATATACTTCCATGTTTAAATTGCTTTTAAAATGTGTTGTATAATCACAATCAGTTCTAGTGCTCCCTCCCCCCTCCTGCATTCAGTGTTTGCTCCCTAAATCCCCACACTCTCCCTATATCCCTCCCATCCTTTACCCTCTTCATCCCCTATAAACCCTTGCATCCGTTATCATCACGATGTATCTACTCCTGTGCTTCACAAACTGGGGAATCCAACAGAAACAATAAAACAACAAAAGGTGCTAGGGATAAAATAATAATAACATAAAGACAAAAATACAAATAATGAGTAAGAAAGAAAAGATACCATCAATATTTAAAAAGCAAGGGAAGAAATATTTGTCATGAACAAGTAAGAAATACTTGCACCTAGAATAAGTTCAGATTGGGTCAATAGGGAAGTCAGCTGACCAAGTATCAGGTTTGATCCAGCATCATCAAGATGACAGTGATCTCTATCTGATAGTGAAGCTGTTCAAGGTCCTTGCCTGTGGCTTGAGGGGATCTGTCAGTGGCTTAATCTGACTACATCCTCTGCAGATGGGTTTTAGGCTCCCAATGTCCTCCATAGACATCTATAAATTGGGTGTTCACAATTTAAGCTCTGATAATTTCCCCTCTGTCACATTTGAATTTTGTTATTGTCATCTTTGGATCACACAAACTGGTGTGCTTCTTCCATGTGCACTTAGTTGAATTCTTCCTTAGCTGGCTTCTTGTTTGATTACAAGCCTTTAAGACCCCAGACACTATTCCAGTTGATAGCCAGGCACCATCTGCTTTCTTCACCACACTTTGCTGTCGCACCCTTATTTCCAGTAATCATTTCATGAAGGTGTATATTGAGCAGGGCCATGTTATCAGAACTAACTGTTCTTGGATTGGGGCCAGAGTTAAGTGGGAGCCCAGAATCCATCTGCTTGTCTATGAGTTATGCACAACTCTAGTTTATTTGGGCTGTTGTATTATGACAAAGTATAAATCCCATAAGATCAACTACACCAATAACAGCAACAAACCAACCAGCAAACAAACAAAAACAAGCAAAAGCCAGGAAAACAAAAACCCATAGAAACAAAAAAAAAAAGGGGGAAACATGTCAATCATCCCTGTGTGGCATAAGGCTGTTTGCACTGAAAACAGCAACCAATTTTCCAATGACACAGCACTCTGGACACTGTGATCACAGTGCCACCGTGAGCTGCACCCCATGAGGTGTTGCCCTGCACAGTTCCATCTCCCCCTCGATTGAGCTCTGCTTACCCTAAGCACGGGGATTGGTGTCGGGGGGGAAAACTTGCTGTATCAGTTTTTCCAAGTGCAGATCCCTTCCCAACGGATCAAACCCTGCCACATCAATGCACGGGGCCTGCAAGGGACTAAATATATCGTGATTCTGGGTCCGTTTCCTTCCATCAGACACCCACCAAGCCAGGGGTTCCCCCAAAGACCCAAGGACTACCCCATCCACAACCCCGTGGCAGCCACTCTGCTTCTTCTCCCATCAGAGTACTCTAGTTCTCAGTCCAAGGGTACAGGCAGCTTTGGGGCAAGGCTCAAGTTCATCCACCCAGGCCTCTGTGTTCAGTGCTGATTACCCTTGTAAATTTTGTTGAGCTTTGTGTGACATTACATCACCAGGGGCTGCTACAAGAACAGACATCTATCTTGGAAGAAGTACAGCTAGGATGCTCCTTAGACGTGAGGATTCTTAGACTTTATCTCATGTACTTTGGTCATGTTATTAAGAGGGACATTCTATACATTGGACGGTGTAAGATATGGCCAAAAAAGTAAATGATAATAATATTTAATATAATAACAAGGGTTTCAGGGGGGAGGGTAGTAGGGGGATGGGATAAAGTGGGGCTGATATCAAAGAGTTCAAGAAGAAAGAAAATGTTATAAAAATGATGGTGGTAGCAATTGTATAATTATGCTTGATCTAATTGAACTATGGATTGTTATAATTTCTATAAGAGCTCACAATAAAATGTAAAAAAAAAGGGATATCCTGGAGCAGGATATCATGCTCCTTAAAGTAGAGGATTATCAAAGAGATCGGTAGATACAGGGATTAGCTCAAACGCAACAGCTGTGAGGCTAGCACAGGACTGGGCAGTGCTGCTCTAGTGCATACGGTCGCTATGAGTTGAGCTGACTCAATGGCCCCAAATAACAATGACATGCATGACATCGCCACTTTTTCTATATCCTAGCCAGTACTAAAGTGTCTTTTATTTTAGCTAGTCTCATAGCTGTGTTGGAACTCTGTTGGGTAAATGTTGAATTGTAAATCATAATGCAAGTGGGTCAAACCCACTAACTATTCCATGAGAGAAAAATGAGGCTGTCTGCTGCCACTAAGATTTGTAATACTAGAAACTCTATAGAGCAGTGGTTCTCAACCTTCCTGATGCCGCCACCTTTTCATACAGTTCCTCATGTTGTGGTGACCCCTCCCCCCCATCCATAAAATTATTTTTGTTGCTACTTCGTAACTGTCATTTTGCTACTGTTATGAAGCGGGCAACCCCCATGAAAGGGTCATTCGACCCCCCAAAGGGGTCGCGACCCACAGGTTGCTATGGGTTGGGACCAACTGGATGGCAGTGGGTTTGAGGTGTGTTTGTTGTTGTCTATTGAATACGTGTATTTGCTCTTGTGGCAGTCCATGGTCTATACAGTGTTCTTTGTCAACGCTGTAGTTCAAAGGCATCCGTTCTCCCATCTTCCTTATTTATTGTCCAACATTTGCATTCATACAACGCGATCGAAAATACGATGGCTTGGATCAGATGCACCTTAGTCCTCCAAATGACATTTCTTACGTCATTTTAAAGAGCTCTTTTATAGCACTCTGCCCACTACAATGTGCCTTTTTTATGTCACAATGCAGCTTCTATGAGCGTTAATCCCATGAGGCAGACTGTTCGTTTGAAGAGAGGATGGCAAGACTCTGTCTCACTGGTTGAATATGCTGTCAGGAGGGACCGGTCCCTGGAGCAGGACGTCCTGCCTGGTAAAGGGAAGAAGAGTAAGACTCTTAGTGAGATGGATTGACCCAGGGACCCCAAGCTGGGCTCAGACATGGCAGTGATTGTGAGGCGAGTGGTGCCGGACCAGGCAGTGTTTGCTTCTGTTGTACACAGCGCCACTAAAACACAGAATGCAATGCACAGCCATTGAGTCCACTCAGAGTCACATTGAACCTGTATAGGGTTTCTAAGACTGACAATCTCTGAGGGAGCAGGCCACCTCAGATTTCTCCTGCAGAGCAGCTGGTGGGTTTGTACTACTAAACTTGTAATAAGCAGCCCACTACCTAATCCATAGCTCCGCCAGGACTCCTTGCAGGGTTGCTACGGAACAGAAAAGAAAGCAGCTCTCTTATTCCTTTCCTTAAAGGGTTAATAGCTCTCAGACTCAGGCTCCAGCAGCATTGGGTCCTGGGCAGTGCTGGCTCTGGGTTTTGCACCTTGGGCGGGTGGGCAGCAGAGGCAGGGTCTGTAAGGCAGAAGCCCTGCTCTCTTTGGCGGGTGGGGCTGCATTGTTTCCCTTCCTCCCTGCCTGCTTCCCTTGCTCCATTCCTCAGGCCGCCTTCTCAGCTGGGTGTTCCTATTATCTGCGCCTCCAGCTTCTATCAGCAACTCCAGCAGCAGCGGTGAGGATTACTGTACGCTGGCCCCTAGGGGTTTAATAGGCCTTCACACAGGGTCCAGATCCGAGAGCGCCCTGCTTCATGTAACCTCGCGTGGACACCACGTGGCACATCCCTCTACAGGGTGAGAATTCTGTCAGTGCAATGTTATTTTTTTTGCTTGTTAATTAAAAGAGAAAGCTCAAGAACAAAGGCGCCGTGTGTTACGTTTATCCACATAATTCTGTTTTCCTTCGCTTTTCTTCACTCTGTCGTTCACTCTTTTTAAAAAGCTTATCATTTCCTTTCTGAAGAACCTGCCTTAAAATTTGAGCAGACTTTCTACAGATAAAGTCTCTTCATTTATCTTCACAAAGTACAGTTTTTGACCCCTAGAACTTGAAAAATATTGTGCCTTTTCCTTCTAACATCTTGGTTTCTGTTGAGAAATTCTCTGTCATTTGAGTAATTATTGTGTGTAAGTAACGTGTCCTTTCTCTCTGGCTACTTCTAAGCTTTTTTCTGTGTCTTTAGTTTCCACAAATTGGGTTCTGTGTTTGGCAATGTATTTCCTTGAGTTCATACCTATTTGAGGTTTGCTTAGCTTTTTTGAATCTGTAGAGTTTTCTTTTGCTAAATTTGGGGTGGTTTAAACTGTAATTCTGCAAGTATGTGTTTCTGTATCACACTTTCTCTTCTTCTAGTATTCCAATGTTGTTGTGATTTTAATTCCGAATTCTTATTTTAAGAGAAAGAGATTTTATTTACATAATTAGGAGTCACATTGGCACAGTGCTTATGTTTTGGGCTGCGATCAGCAATTCAAAACCCAGCTGCTCCTAGGGAGAAAGATGGGGCTTTCTACTCCCATAGAGAGTTAGTCTCGGAGACTCACAGTGGCCCTGTCTTATAGGTTGTTGTTAGTCTGGGTAGACTAGAGAAACAAATCCAGGGAGACCCATATGTGTATAAGAAAGAGGTTATATACAAAAGCAATTGAATATCACAAAAACATCCCAGCCCAGTCCAGATCAAGTCCATCAGCCCGATATTAGGCCGTATATCAGATACCAGTCTAAGTGCAATGAAGCCAAGTACAGGAAGCTCACAGGTCAGTGGGGAAGTCTTCTGAATCCAAAGGTGTTGTGAGCATCTCAGCACTGGCTCAGGTCTCTACGTGGCTTCTCCAGTTCCCGAGGTCTGGCTTCATCAGGGTAGGGCCATGTGGCTTCTCCTCAGGGATGTCTCGCAGGGAGTCAGCCTTGTCAGTAGAGTCTCCAAGGGAGTGAGCAGAGAGCCTCTCCCACCTCCAAGGAGAAAAAACAGATCTCCCAGAATTTTCATGAGAAAGGCATGCCCACATCGAGGCCTCAATTGGCTATGATCCGATTGACAGACTAGACTCCAGCTCTTTACTCTTAATCCTCTCAAGTCCCAAATTGACACCAGATTATGTAACTACCACAGTTGCTATGAGCCAGCATCGACTTGATAGCAGTGAGTTTGGTTTTGGTTTTTGGATTAAGGGTGTTCCTATCACTTTAAGAGGTCTGCTGCACAAGATTTCTTTAGAATATATATATATATATATATATATATATATGGAGCACTTCTACTCCACATCCATGGGGTCAAGATGGGTCAGAATGAACTGAAAAGCAATTGGCAACACTAACAACCACATTTACACTCCTAATATTTCTTCTTCTGCTGTTGCTGCTTCTACATCATTTTATTGAGAGGTTCTTACAGAGCTTATGACCATCCATAATTCAATTGTATCAAGCACCCTTGCACATATGCTGCCATCATCGTTTCCAAAATTGATTTCTTATTCTTAAGGTGAATTTTGGTGGTGCTGTGGCTTCGGCACTGGCTTGCTAATGGTTAATGCTAAGCTAAGGGCTTAAGCACAAAGCTGATGGTTCAAACCCACTAGCTGCTCCAAGGGAGACAGAAGCACTTGCCTGCTGCTCCTGTAATGATTTACAGTCTGGGAAGCCCTATCTAGGTGTCACTGTGAGTGGCAATCAACTCACTGGCAGTGGGCTTGATTTTTGGTTTATTTCTTATTGGGTTCATTTCGTATTTCGCTGAAGCATTTTCTCAAATAGTTCTTTAAGAAATAAATGTGTACATTGTAAACGTTATCTCTTTATCTCTGAAAGCATATGTTGTATTTCAACTAGTATTTTAGGCTTCAAGGGCAAATGAACTTGCTCTTTAGCACTTGAAGAATAGTGTTCATTGTCTTCTGGCATCTGGTGTTGCGAAAGAGATCTTACAGCATTTTATTCTTTCCACTGCTGTTGAATTTTCCCAACCAGCCTTGAGTTGCTCTTGGTTGTATCTCCTTTGGTTTCCCCATTACAACTCACATGTCCTGAAAGCAGGGTCATTGTCCTTTCGTCTTTGTTCTCAGCGCCTGTTACCCTGGTGACCCTCAGCGCCCAGCACTGTGGTGTTGGTTCAGTACTCAGTGAAGTGGACATCCAAAATGTTTCCTGATGAACAGCAGTAACGTGGGTGAAGGGTGACAGTGGGCGGCATAGGAGATGAAAATAATAATACTTTCTAATTTATTGAGTGTCCATTAGGGGGGGGAGCAGATCTGCTACCAGGGCTCAATATTTTGAAAATGATGATGACAACATATGTACAATGTGCTGGACACAATTGATTGTTGTAAGAACTGTAAGAGCCCCCAATAAAATAATTTATTAAAATTAAAAACAAACAAAAACCCAGACAAGCCAAAATCACTGCCATTCAGTCAATCTTGACTAATAGCTACCCAAAAAGACAGGGTAGTTTATGGGACTACCTACAGGGATGGGTTTTCAGAATTGTAACTTTTTACCAGAGTAGAAAGCCTCATCATTCTCCTACAGGGAACCTGGTGGTTTCAAACTGCTAACCCAGCGGTTAGCAGCCCAATAAATAACCACTATGGAACCAGGACTCCACAGGTTGAATAAGTATAGTAAAACGATAAGCACTCTAACGCACACTTTTCCTGCTTTAATTTACGCAGCGTTCCCTTGTTCCATTAGAATGACTGCCTCCTGTCCTAGGTGCACATTCTTGTTCTGTTTTCAGCAGCATGAAATGTTCTGGAATTTCCTTTCTCCTCAGTTTTATCCACACAGTCCAACACCTTTCCATAGTCAATCAAATACAACTAAAAATATTTCTGGTATTCTCTGCTTTCCGCTCAAATCTGTATAACATCAACCATAACACTCCTCTTACCATGTCATTTTCTGAATCTAGGAATTTCAAGTAGCTTCCTATCAAAGTAGTGCTGTAATTATTTTAAAATTATCTTCAGCAAAATTTTATTTGCATGTGCTATTAATGATATTGTTCAATAAATGTATGTTTGCAAAAAAAGTATTGATTTGAGTTGAAATGGGGGAAACAGATATGTCAAGAGAGGCCTGTAAACTGATATATGCTATCCTCCGAGGGTGTTGCTTATGGGTGGTGCTAATTATTTTTTTGATACTGAAAATATTATACTGATATTTAACTGCAGAGAAACGTGCTTAGCTTGGGGAGTTTAGGACTGGGGAGCACAGTTTCATTCTTCAGGCATGCTAAGTTGTTGTTGTTGCTGTTTTTTAATGATGGTGGCCGTGGCTGTGACAGTGAATTTGCTCACCAGGAACTTGGCTTATGGTCTGGTAAAGAAGAAAGACTTAGAAATGAGTTGCTAAAGTAATGGCCAACCACAGTTTAATTCTCAGTGCTGTCATTTATAAGCAGTGTCTTATAAAAGAAGGTACTTGATCGGTTTTTTTACCTCAGTTTTCTCTTGCATAAAATGAAGTTAGTAATTCCCATCTCTCTGGTATTGGAAGCATTAAACAAGACAGCCTATATAAAGCAGTTGGCATGTAATCGGCCTTCAGTGAATCTTAGTTGTTTTTTTTTCCTTTTCGTATGAGTTAAGAATTGGGCAGATCAAATTTTCCCATCTCCTTAGAATATTTCAGGGACTCATATAACACAAAGGCAGAGGAATATAGTTAATCCTTGAAGAACACCACTGACTTCTAAGATTCTATGATTTGGTGATATTTTTTAAAGGAAAGTTCCCTTTTCAAGCTGAGACTGGATTTTCATGTCAAGTGCCTTCTTATTTGGCGAAGTAGCGGAGTACATTGAGGGTTAAGTACTGACCGTTAATGCTTACAGGGTGAGTGGAATAGCCGTGCGAGGGCTCTCCAGCTGTAGACAACCAGGCCAGGCATTCATTAGCTCTTTGGTTCCTCTTCTGAGCGGCAGGTCGCTGTCTTCCACCTACCAGAGAGAGCATTTTCCAGGGAAGCCAGCGTGGTTTAATTGCCCTCTGTCTGAGCTCTCCATGCCTGTCAAGACGGGCCTTCTTACTATGAGCTAAAAGAACATACATGTGTGTGCACACATACGTGTAGAGCAATGACTGGCATGACTATTTCAGCTTGGGTTTTATGAGCGGTATGGGCCTTCATGCAGATAGAAGGGGCTGGTGGATCTGCAAGGAACATTGCCACTTGACAGTTTGCTCTGAGATCATCTGACCCCGGCTCTTCTATCCTTCGTTCTCTTGGAGCCACTTCTTACCTGTTTCCAGTAGAATGCTCAGACATTTGTTTGGGATCATTTGGAGGTGGGGGTGGGGGTGGGGTGGGTGGGAGATAACAGGCAGATTTCTCAGAAACAAGTGTTTCCTCTGGGGAGATAGAACTTCCTCTAGTACAACTATGGAGTGTTTGGGGGTCAGGAGGACTCGAGGACTGGTAAGCTTCTGGGGCAGCCTCTGTCTCAATCATAGTCCTAGGTCTGGGATCCTGCTTCTTATGTGGTTGATGGTAATGCCTTCCATCAGCCTTGTCGGTAGAGCTGTAGAGAGGCTTTCTGCCCATGGTAGACTTTTCTGCACATGTACGTGGGGCTTTGGGCTGTGGATCCACTCTCACTCAGGTTTCTCTGTCTGGCTGAAGTCGAACATGCCTGCCGTATTGCCCATCTCCTTCAGTCTCCCAGTGGTCCAGAGAAAGGAGGAGGGGGTATACAGAGTTGGGCCCATAGGCGTCCCCTTTAGTGGCAGCTCTATGCAAGCTGCTCTCACGGATTTTTTTCCTCTGGTCTGTCTCCTATGTCTTGCCCAAGCCTGAGGCTTCCAGCATCTCAGAGACTTAGGTGGATGAACGACATCTTCATTCTATACCACCTGGAGGTAGAAGAGTTAGGGATGGCTTCTGGGCCACAGCTTTCACCAGGGAGCTTCTCCACTGGGCGTTGTTCCTGTGGCATCAGCTTCTGAGCATGTACAGCTGGACAGATAGGTAGACAGATGGCTTTCCATCCGTTGTTTTAGGTTTTAGTGGGAACAACCAAAGCTCCCTTCTTTTGCAATGAATGTTAAGACAGATGATGATTTGGGAAGGGATCTTGTTGAAATAACACAGGAATAAATGAACTCCTCACCCCACCCCCGAGGAAATAGACATGTAGCCCTTTTTCAATGTCTTTAAAATGCTGAAAAATATTTCGAGTCTCTAGTTTGAGGTTGGGAACCTCTTACATTTGTCTGTTCCAAGCCTCTTTCCCCCACTTATTTGTGAATAGAAAATGAGGAACACCAAATGTGAGGAATACCTTGAGGCTTTCAGGGACTTTTATTTTTTGAAATCATTTTATTGGGGGCTCTTACAGCTCTTTCACAATCCATGCATACATTCATTGTGTCAAGCACATTTGTACATGTGTTGCCACCGTCGTTTTCGAAACATTTTCTTTCTACTTGAGCCCTTGGTATCAGCTCATTTCCAACCCTTCCCACCTCCCTCCCTTATGAACCTTAGATAATTTATAAATTATTATTTATTTCATGCTTTACACTGACCGCTATCTCCATTCACCCACTTTTCTGTTGTTTGTCCACCTGGGCGGGGGTTATATGTCAATCATCGTGACCTGTTCCCTCAGGGACTTTTTATTATTGCTCATCTTGGGCCCCTTTTCCTCGAATATATTCTGGTAAATGCATTTGAGTTGAGGGCTGGAGACAACTATTGAAAGTTTCATGGACTGCGGAAAGGGCAAACTGATCTGTCTTGATAGAAGGCTCACCAAAGTGCTCCTTGGAGGCAAGTATGATGAGACTTATGACATGCTTTGGGCATGTTGTCAGGAGAGACAAGTCCCCCGAGAAGGACATCGTGTCTGGTAAAGTAGAGGGGCAGCAAAGGTGAGGCAGGCCCTCAATGAGGTGGATTGACACACTGGCTGCAACAATGGGCTCAGGCATAGGAACAATTGTGAGGATGGCACAGGACTGGGCAGTGTTTCCTTCTGTGGTGCATAGGGTTGCCATGGCACCTAACAACCACAAAACATGTTCATTAAAGAAGAACAACACCCCCCCCCCCATAAAATCCCATAAGGGTTTGTCTCTCCCAGTTTCTCCTCCCTCACTCCCATTCCGACACTCTCTTCTACCCTGCTCTCCCCAGGATCACTACATAGGCCAGGTCAATGAGAATCATTACGGACTTTCTTTAGCCGTACCCTCCTGTGGGCTAGAGACCATCTTGACTGGCCATCTTCTACCCTCCCTGCATTGACCCTGGTGCAGGGACACTTCCTGGGGTGGTCAGTTGCTGTGGAAAGGGAGGGGAAGGAGAGGGACAGGGCAGCTTTGGTCCAGGGTCTGACTATAGCCCTCTTTGTCAGGAGAGGATATTAGGAAGAGATGTATAATATTTTCACAAATGTGCCTTTTCCTTCTCAAACCCTGCGCTGTATATTGCTAATGTGTATTTAATGACTTTTCACGCACACACACACACACACGAATTTTTGCTTCATGGTTTGAATAACAGAATTTTAATGGAAGGCATGGATGGGGGGGGGGGAGGGACCGAGTGTCATGTGGGAGGTTCCTTGAGAATAGCTCAGTAGAGATATGGGGCGGGGATTCGCCTTGCCTCTTTGCCAAGGTGTGTGCACAAAGTGTGTGAAGCACCCCTGAAGAATGAGGCCCAAGACCTCCCAGTCAGAGAGATTTTTAACACTCCACAGGCAAATGGAACTCCAGAGTGCTGACTTTCCAAGTGGATTTTATTCTTTGAACATCTATTTAGAGGCAGACAGAAAGACATAAGCCTGTTAAAACCTTGCTATTCTTAAACCAACAAAAAGTGGCTTCCAGAAAGCTGAAGCTCAGCTGAAGCAAACCTACTAGGTTTTATGTTGTCAGTTGCCCTTCCCTTGCTTTCCAAGGCAACCGCAGTTTGATCTGGAAACCAAATTTGCCCATTTTGACTGATGCTGCGTTTTCAGTCAGGCTGTCTAGAGAAACAAACCCAATGACAGTCATCTATGTGTAAGAAAGCTTTATGTCAAGAAGTGATTATACATCAAGAAGGCAGCCCAGGCCAACTCAAGTCCATAAGCCTGGTGCTAGTCCATCAGTGCCCTCCGACTCAGGCAGCCGCATGCTAGTGATGCAGGCTAGTGGATGGACTGGGAAGCAGGAAGGTCACAGGCGGGCGCAGAGTTGCACGGATCCAAAGTCAGTTGGAAACATGGCAAGGCTCCGACAGCTCTCAGGGTCAGTGGCAGAGTCCCCGCCAGCAGGAAGGCAAGGGAACAGAGACGCACAGGTTCCCAGGGCCCCTGCTTATAAGAAGAGCACACCCCAAGGAGGCATCACCAGGCTGTGGCATGATTGACAGTTTGGAGTCCAACCTCACACTTTCATAAAAAGCCAAGTTGACATAAAATCATCTAACTGCCACATCGTATCACTGGTGACGATATTCTGCCATTGTGACGCAAAAGGTTAAACAGTGGGCTGGTCATTGAAGAGTGTGAGGTTTGACCTCACCAGCTACTCCATAGGAGAAAGATGAGTCTGCTCCCCAAAACAACTTCACCCTTGGAAGCCGTATGGAGCAGTTTGCCTCTATCCTATTAGTTGGAGTTGACAGGAAAGCAATGGGTTTTAGTGGATTCTCTTTTTTCAGGCTGTTTTCCTTTGTAGCAAGTTTCCTTGAACAAGTTTGCAAGGGTGTGAATATTCGCTCGTGGTTTTCTGAAAATCTAAAGCTCTGTTACTGAGTAGTTCACACTCTACCTTTGTGGGTTAATTCCTGCATCATCACACTATCCTGTAGCCTCTTGATGGTGGAGCTATGTCTAAGTCACCCCTCTGTCTCCCACGGTCTAGCACACTAACTCCTGAACTCTGATGGTTATGGAGGGCCTTTGATATTAACAGATAAAAGCTACCCAGTCACCAGAAAGAGGAGTCTGTGATGGGCCTTGTGTAGTTCAGCCTGGTGTTGCTTCTTGCTCTCTATGCGCCTCTTACTGCCTGGTTCATCAGGACTGAAAAGACAGAAATATTCTGAACATACAGAGTTATTTTAGTCACTGGGCAGTTGCTCCTGTATCCTGGAACGTTCCACTGATTATCTACCTCGGGGTAACAGAAATCTCTGTTTCAGTTTCGGTGGAATGGACTCCAAGGGCCATCGTGTGTTCCCAGGGCTGGTAGGTCTTCCTTTCCTGTATTCATGCACCTGCCACCTGGAGTTTGCTTCATTGCATTGCTTACCTGGTTGCCTTTCCCATTACCGGGAAGTACAGAGTTCTTGAAGGCAGAGTGGTGTTTTAGTCATCTTCAAATTTCCCCTAGCTTTTAGCCAGGAACGTGGTGGGATTTCAAAAATTAAATCAAAGTATTGAGTGGATGAATGAATTTTTTCTTTAGCAGCACTCATTGAATAGGTGAGGGTACAGTGACCCATAGAATGTATGTGCAAGTGAGGGTCACCAAGAGAAGGTCACAGATGAGAACTGGTAAGAGAGGGTCTGAGATACCTTGACATATTAGGCAACCCTTTCACCATGTAATGCCTGGGTCTCCATGCTTTACTTACCTGTGCTTTGATAGTCATCCTTTGGCACAAGATAATAAAAGATGGCCACAGTGGTATATGTAGTTGGAACCAGAGGTGGGAACAACCTTGTACTGATTCCTGAATCGGAAATTGACACAGACTACCGTGGTGGTGTCCCCGAGTCCTTGTGATGGCCATTGCTACAGGCTTGAGTGCGTGTTTGCTATATTAGGGCAGAGTTTATGGCCAATAGGTGGTGTTTCTAGGTCACCAAATCTTGAGAGGGAAGGACTGAGAGAGCAAGCTGGACAACAGAACAGTGAAATGAAGAAAGTGCACACCCAGAATTCCATCATTTAGTGAGAGAGAACACAGAGGACACCTTGGAATGGCTTTCCAAATACACATCAAAGTTTTAGATTGTGCTTTATATGCTGCTTTGCCAACAAGGTTTACATTCAACCAAACTTGTGGCTAATTTTCCTATTAGTAAATAAAGAGGAAGCTTCAAAAAGCTTGTGGAAAGATTATTTTTAATTCCATTTTTTTCAAGAGCCTTTTGAATTCTTGTAGAGGTCTATATTGTCATTTTAAAAGGCTATTTAAGATTTTATAAGTTAATATCCGTAACTTCTTTAATAAGTTTCCTTTATGTTTAATATATTTTCAGTTTTCAATGCTGAAGTTAACATGTGCCAAATATGCATCTACATTTTTTTGCTGCTTTGGCCCGTTATTCCCTTCAGTCTGCATTTCTAGAATTAGCATTTCTTAGTCAAATGATATGTGCATTAAAGATTGTGACAGATTGTTAGATTATCTCTCGAAAATTATTTTTTCCTCACTCAAGGGAGTGCTCATTTCCCAACATTCTTGTGAGTGCTGTCAGTCTTTTAAATTAATCTTTGCTAATCTGATGAGGAATATTACCTCAGCATTTTCAGGTCTTGTAAATTATGGACTAAGTGAAATCGCTTTCCATCTGTTGATTTTCCTTTGTGAACATCTTCATTGAGATTTGACCCTCCGGACCCCGTGGGTGTGCCTGCCTTATTGATTCCTTTCTCTCCTACACGTTGCCAATAACTTTGTAGTTCTTGGCTTCATTAAAATCTGTGATGCCCTCGCCTCCAGAACTTTAAGATTTATGTTTAAACAATTACCCACGCACACAATTTTACAATAAGTATTTTGTAGTTTTATGGTTACCTTTAACTCTTAAATTTACTTGTAGTGGAATAAAGTTGGTGGTCCACTTTTTCCCAAAATGGATTAGTAGTTGTCTCGGTATCATTTTCAGATTAAAGTTATGCTTAGTTAATTGTCCCCTTGATTTGATACACTCTCTTGTCATAAATCCCCAAGTTTAGTGGAGGCTGTTTCTTTGTTGGTTCACTCCTTTCGTCGCCCACTCCAGCAGCTCCCTTCAATGTATTCAAAGATGCTTGAACGTCCCTATTTCATTTCCGTGAGTAAAGTCTTAAAGGTCAAAAGTCACAATGTTTTCCTAATATACAATTAAGGTTCTCCATCCCATGCTGTTCCTCATCCAACCAATTCCTACCTTCGTCCCTAGTTGACTATTATTAGTCATTTCTTGTGTGTTTCTTTCAGAGATTTAAAAATATGCATTCAAATTGGAGATGCCCTCACAGTAGAGTGGTATATCCAGGGTGCAGTAGAGCACTGATGAAACATAACTATCCTCTAGTTCTTTAATATTTCCAACCCCCACTATCTTGGCCTTAGTTTTGCCACACTCATCTTGCTAGACCTGAGTATGTATACTTGTACAATCAAGATCTTTCTATGCATGAAATCCAAGATAGCTAAATCCCTCAGAAATAGTAATGGGAGTAACGATTACCTGGCACCATGGGAAGAAAGGGAGGGAGTAAGGGGCTAAGGAGGAACTGATAGCAATGATGAGTTTATAACCCCACGCAAGGGGAATGGACAACAGAATTGTAGGTGAATGGATACATTGGATAGTGTAAGAGGTGGCAAAAAAAATTATATAATACATTAAGGGTCCATGGGAGTGGTAGGGTGGAGGATGGAGGGGGATAGAGGGAGCTGCCAAAGAGTTCAAGAAAAAAGAAAATGTATTGAAAATGATGACAGCAATTGTACAATTATGCTTGATCTAATAGAACCATGAATTGTAATAATATCTGTAAGAGCTCCGAATAAAATGTTAAAAAACATACAAAGTGCATTCAAGCAAGAGCGAAAATTTAATTCATTTTCACCCCTTTAACACATGTAATGGCATAATGTTCTGTACTTTAAAAAACTTAACAATATCTTAGATTTCTAAAAGGGTTTAATGAACATAGCTATATAATGTGTTACATTATCTTCTAAGACAAAGCCTGACCCATTCTTTAAAAAACATCCTAAAAAAATTTCCCCTTATTCTTGTATCGTATTCATTCTGTAAAATTTAAGACTTAGTATTTCTAGTTGAAAAAATATTTCAATTTTAACTGATATCAAAGTTTATAGTTTCATTTGGGGGAAAGTGACACTTTTGCAATTTTGAATGCCTTAATGTTTAAAGATAGAATTAGTTACATAAGCCTTCTGTCATACTGATTTGTTTAATCATTCATCAAATATTTACTTACTAAGTTCCATCTAGAGGCTGGGATCAAGCTGTGACTAATACAGACATGTTCATTTGCCCTCCTTGGAGTCTCTGGGTGGCGCTAATGGTTAACACACTCAACTACTAAACAATGGATGGCAGTTTGAGTTAACCCAGAGCAACCTGAGAACGTAGGCCTGCCTCTCTACTTCTGAAATTCTGCCACTTCAAACCCTGCTGGACACAGTTCTATGCTCTCTGAAATGCTTTGGGTTACCCTGAGTCAGAATCAATAAAAGCTGCTTTAAAGCATTTACACTGGGGAAGAATATGAGAAATAACCAGGCAATTATACATTGAAATGTTACGGAGAAGGAATGTATACAGAGTATCCACGAGAGAAATACAAGGTTGGGTTAGGAGGAAAAATGGAGAGATTGTCAAGAAAGAGATCCACAATTAAGTAATGTAGAAGTTGAGACCTTAATGGTGGAGGTAGAGTGCAGGTAGAGTGGGTAGGGTCAGAGAAGTGAATTTAAGGCTAGAAGGAACAACTTGAACACAGGCCTGAAAGTGGGAAGAAGTATACAAGTTTGCAGTATTAAAAGATTCTGGATAAGACAGGCTGGATGAACTAACTGGAGGAAAAACAATGGGACTGACAGTTCCCGGGGGACTTGGGATAGGGGGAAGTGGGGGGGGGGGCTAAGGAAGTGGTGTTAACAAACCCAGGGACAAGGGAACAACATGGGATCCAAATTGGTGGTGAAGGGGAGGTGGCAGGCCTGGTAGGGAATCATCAAGGGTAAGGTTACGTAAAGAAGAGGTATAGCTGTAACCCAGGTGGGGCCGGAGCATAATAGTGGGGCAGGAGGAAAGTCAAGGGAAATAGAGGAAAGAGCTAGGAGACAAAGGGCATTTATAGAGGTCTAGACAAAGACATGTGCATGCAAATATATATATGAGGATGGGGAAATAGATCTATGTGCCTATATTTATAGGTTTAGTATTAAGGTGGCGGAAGGACTTTGGGCCTCTACTCAAACACTCCCTCAATGCATGAATACTTTCTTCTCTTAAATTGGCATTCTATGATGCTCACCTTCCCGACACAACTGCTGAAGCCACAATGGGTGAACAAGTAAATATGGTGAAGAAAGCTGATGGTGCCCGGCTATCAAAAGAGATAGTGTCAGGGGTCTTAAAGGCTTGAAGATAAACAAGTGGCCATCTAGCTCAGAAGCAACAAAGCCCACATGGAAGAACACACCAGCCTGTGTGATCACGTGGTCCCGAAGGGATCAGTTATCAGGCATCAAAGAACAAAAAATCATATCATTGGCTGCACACCTCCATGATACTATCACTGAGGACAAACGGGTGCATAAGCAAATGTGGCAAAGAAAACTGATGGTGCCCAGCTATTAAAAGAGATAGTGTCAGGGGTCTTAAAGGCTTGAAGATAAACAAGCGGCCATCTTGCTCAGAAGCAACAAAGCCCACATGGAAGAAGCACATCAGCCGTGCGATCACGAGGTGCCAAAGGGATCAGGGATAAGGCATCATCAAAAGAAAAAATCTTACCATAGTGAATGAAGGGGGAAGTGAAGAGTGGAGACCCAAAGCCCATTTGTTGGCCACTGGAGAACCCCTCACAGTGGGGTCTAGGGGAGGAGATGAGTCAGTTCAGGGTGCAACGTAGCACCGATGAAGAATACAGTTTTCCCCCAGATCCTGGATGCTTCCTCCCCCCCCAACTACCATGATCCAAATTCTACCTTGCAAGTCTGGATAGAGCAGAGGTTGTACACAGGTGCATATAGGAGCTGGAGGCACAGGGAATCCAGGGTGGATGATACCTTCAGAACCAGGGGTGTGAGGGGCAATACTGGGAGAGTAGAGGGTGAGTGGTTTGGAAAGGGGGAACTTATTACAAGGATCTACAAGTGACCTCCTCCCTGGGGGACTGACAACAGAGGAGGGGGTGAAGGGAGATGCCAGATAGGGCAAGATATGACAAAATAATAATCTATAAATTATCAAGGGCTCATGAGGGAGGGGGCAGTGGGGAGGGAGGGGAAAAAAAGAGGACCTGATGCAAAGGGCTTAAGTGGAGAGCAAATGCTTTGAAAATGATTAGGGCAAAGAATGTACAGATGTGCTTTATACAATTGATGTATGTATATGTATGGATTGTGCTAAGAGTTGTATGAGCCCCTAATAAAATGTTTAAAAAAAGATTCTGGAAGATGAAGCACAGGAGCATATTAGTAAGAATTGAGGTTGACTAGATCAGAAGTAGGTGCAACTGTGAAACCAAAATGAAAGAGTTTTAATTCTACAAACAATAGAAAACAATCAGACTGTTGAAGCAAGAAGAAATAAGAGGTATCTATCCTCTCTTTCGAATTCTGGAGCTCTTTGGAGCTCCCTGACATGACCAGCCCACTTCTGGGCTTCTTCCTCACTGCAGGTTTGAGGTTCAATTTTCTGGTCTGTGTAGTCAGTGACCCACTCCACACAGTCGAATGCCTTTGCATAGTCAATGAAATACCAGTAATAATCTTTTTGGGATTCTCTGCTTTCAGCCAAGATTACTGCGACCGTTGTTGTATGATTTTCAGCAAAATTTTACTTGCATGTGATATCAATGATGCTGTTCTATAATTTGAGCCCTCTGTGGGGTCACCTTTCTTTGGAATGGGTACAAATGTGGATCTTTCCCAGTCAGTTGGCCAAGTAGCTGTCTTCCTAATATTCTTGCATAGATGAGTAAGTGCTTCATTAGCTTGTTGAAAATTCCAGTTGGCATTCAGTCAATACCTGGAGCCGTGTTTGCGGTTAATGCGTTCAGTGCAGCTAGTACTTCTTTGAGTACCATTGGTTCTTGATCATATGCTACCTTCTGAATTGGTGAAATGTCGACTAGTTTTTTGTATATTAACTCCGTGTATTCTCCCATCTTATTTTGATGCTTCCTGTATCATTTAATATTTTGTCTTTACAATTTTTCAGTATTGCAACTTGAGGCTTTATTTATTTTTAGTTCTTTTAGTTTAAACATGCTGAATGTGTTCTTTTTTTTTAACTCTCAGTCTTTGCACATTTCATTATAATATTTGACTTTGTCTTCTCAAGGTACCCATTGAAATTTTCAATTCAGCTCATTGACATCATTTCTTGAGATGGCTTTAGCTAGTCTACTGTTTTTGTTTATGCTACTCTCCTATTAAAAGCAAGTTTCAAAGTGTCTTCTCATTTTTGCTTTGATATTTTCCTTCTTACCAATCTTTTTAATCACGTTTTGCTTCCTTCCTGAATGATGTTCTTATGTTCTCTCAGCGCTCATCAGCTCTTCTGTAATTAGTGTTCAGTGCATCAATTCTGGTCTTGAGAATATACTGGAAATTTAGACTGAACAGACTCAAAGGCATATTTTCCCTCCTGTGGACTTGTTTTCATTTTCTTCACCTTTAACCTAAGCTTACCTATGAGCAATCGAAGGTCGGTTCCCCAGTCAGCTCCTGGCCTATTTTTAGCTGCTGATAGTAAGCTTCTCATTGTCTTGCAAACTTCTATCATGCGATCTCTGGCTTCATTTCTATCACCAAGACCATATTTCTACCTACTCTTACTTCCTCTTTGCTTGCAACGTTTGCATCCCAGTCACCAATAATTATCATTGCAATCTTGATTGCATGTTTGATCAATAGACATTGGTAGAATTCTGTAATTTCATCACTGGCTTTTGTGTTTGGTGCATAAAATTTGACAACAGTCATATTGATTGGATTCCCTTGAATTTGGATGGATATGATCCGATCATAGAGTTGTATTTAGAGATTGATTTGGAAACATCTGTTTTGACAGTGTATGCAAAGCCCTTTCCTCTTGATTTTGTCATTCCTGGCACAGTGAACCATATGATTTTCTGAATCAAAACGGCCAACACCAGTCTACTTAAGCTCACTAATGCCCAGGGCATCGATAGTTATGCATACCATTTTAATTTCGACGATTTCCAGTTTTCCTGCATTCATATTGTGCACATTCCAAGCTCCAATCATTGATAGATTTTTACAGCATTTTCTTCTCATTTTGGGTCACGCCCATCAACAGACAAAGAGCTGGGAGGCTTCACTTCCCTAACGTCACCGTGGCCGACTCCACCAGCTCCGCTCCGAGAAAGCAGGTCTGCCTCAGTCACATTTCGAGCATCTTCTGACCTGAGGGGCCCATCTCCTGCGACGATCTCGGACCATGTTCTGCTTCGTTCATTCGGCTTTAGCATCACACCATGTTCTGAAGTTATGCATAAGGTTTTGAGCCGGCAGCCCATACCTACTTCATTGTCTGTTTTCAATATAGAAACTCCACTGAAACTTGTTCACTTTTGGTGATCCCAGAGCCTTTTGAAATACCAGTGACATAGCTTCCAGTGACAAGCCACCACCGTGTGACCAACAAATAGACAGGTGGTAGAATGGGAAGTCAAACAAACTGACCAAAACGGATCCTAAAAGTTTTCAAAGCGAGGAATATATTAGTTACTACTTGAAACAAGCAGCTTAGAATGAGGAGGGATGGTTTCTTTTTTCATCTTGAAGTAATTTTGTCTCGTAGGCCATATGATCTTTGTTCAACTGCTTAACTCTCCTGTTACAGCGTGCATGCAGCCATCGACAATACCTAAACAAAGGGACTGACCAGAGGTGGGATTCAGCTGGCTAGCTGGTTTGCCCCTGTGTGGCAGAACTAATATCTAATATTTTGTTGAGTGTGGTGAACCAGTTCTTAAAATGGCACTCGGAATCAGGGTTCTTCTGTAAGGTGGGCGGCTGGGCAGCTGCCCCAAGTGGCAATCAGAAATTTACATTCTTTACTCTTTTTTAATGCCCATCTGTCCAAGTGTGTCTTCTAATGTCCATTCTGCTCTAGTAATGGTCATTCTGTCTATAGGTACAAAAAAGTAGATGGAACTATGCTTGCAATATTTAGCTATTCATTTCATAAAATTCATTATACTTTTGAGGAAGTACTGTTTTTATTCCTTTGCACTTGTTACTTCAGTACACAAATATAAATGTAAAGTTAAAATATGCCAACAACCAGAAGGTGACATGCTGTCATTCATTTCAGCTTTGTGTTAACCCCCAAATTCCCATAAGATAAATGAAGGAATTACAATTCCTGAAAGTGCTCAAAGAGCTAAAAATTTTCTCAGAACAATTTGTAAGTACAGCATAAGCAGAGAGGGGATTTTCAAAGGTGAGCATAATCTGTTCAGAGAAAAGAAGCCGTCTAACTATTTCTAACATAGCACACACAACAACGGTTGTCTGATTGGCCCACCGCTGAAGGAATGAGCTCCTACTCCTCCAGTGGAAAGGCGGTGATGGATAAATCACACAGATAAAAGTGAAGACGATTGCAGGCCAGTTGCCAATAAGAAGCAATCGGGAAGAAACTTAAATAACAGTTTTATTGTTTTGTATCCATATTAATATTTCCATTAATATTTTAAAACTTCTTATAGCATAATCTGGTGTGGGTACCTCTTTTGTTCTTATTTAAGTATTAGCTATATGAAACAATAAACTACCTTTCAGTACCTCTTTTTTATGTACTTAAAGCAGTCACTAGGGAAGTGAATGGGTTAACTTATTGGAAGCCCACCACTGAGCATGGCTGCTCCCAAAACACGCTATTTCCCAAATCACGTGGCCAATGTAGGGCTGCAGTTTGCTGACGCCTGGCTTCGAACAACCTGTTTTATCTCACAGTTTATATGGACTTAGCTGGGCCCTTTCACTCGGGGTCTCTCAGAAGACTGCAGTCAAGGTGTGAGTTCAGGCTTGAGTGACTGGGCCTCGCTCTGCTTCCACGCTCACTCCGCTTGTCAGCAGAATTGGATTTAGGCTCAGGTCTTCCCACTTACAGTTTGGCAGCTTGTTTCATCAGTGGTAGCAACAGCTATGAAGCCACTGTCTTGTGTAACCTGATCCCATTACTTTTGTCACATGTTTTTTATTTAGAAATATGTCACTGGGTCTACCCTACAGTAGACGGACTTACCTTTACAGGCGCTTGAATACCAGTGCACAGGGATCACCGAGGGCCATCTTTGAAGGCTGTATGCTCAAGAGGGAAAGAAAGAGTTTCCTGCCAAAGTGAGGCCGTGTGGCGCCCAAGCCTGTGGACCTAGTATTCTAGGCTAGAAGATTAATCTAACGTGGCAGGACTTGGACTTTATCCATTGATGCCAGGACCTCTGAGGTTTCCTTTCAGGTATTTGCAGGTGTTTTTTGTGCTTTTCCCTACTACCACTGGACTGGGGCGGCAGGAGGAAGAGCTGTGCTTTCAGTCTCAGAAGCCAAATACTCAATCCCTGTCTTGAAGTTTAGAGAGCTGCATGTTTATAACCTTGTCTCTTGGCAGGTTTTCTAAATATAGGCATCATACTGGCTCTTTTAAAATCTATTTAGCCATGTCCTCAGTCCTCCATGACTTCTTGGAAATATTTAATTTTCTGGAATGCATTTGACCACTTTCTGCACACACATTTGAAAGGACAGATCTGATTTCCATCTCATTCCTTCTCTATGGCAAACAGTAAATCCCTACATCTGAGGTGGGGGGGGGGATAATTGGGTTGATCCCCATCATGTCTGCTACTACGAGATGTCACCTCAGTCGAACCATGCTGTTGTCGTGAGCTTGGATTTTCACATCTTGTTAAAAGGAGATGCTGGCCCTACCTACCTTGTCTGCACTGGGTTGTTCTTAAGGATCAGATAAGATCAGGGTTGAGCGAGCAGCTTAGAATCAATGCCAATAAGTTATATTGTTATTATTTTAAAACATACCAGAGCGGTTTGCTGTTTTAAGAAAATGTGGGGTAGACACATCTTACATCTGTGAGTTTTCCTGGGGCTGAACTGTCTATGCGCTGTGCTCCCCGGTGAGAGGAAGGGCTGAAAAACAATACTGAGCAGCTACTCAGTGCTGTCCAAGATGAGGGGACTTCACCTTTGAGAAAGAAATTATTGTTTCTAGCTACAAAATCAGAAAGAGGACATACCAGCAGTTCAGTCGAGACTAGCATTGATCCCAGGACTAACCCCATTTAGGGTGGCTGAGCTGGCACATGGTGAATCCAGTGGCCGCCCTGCCTGGTCTTGCTTTCCTGGTAGTGCTGGGTCCCTGTGACAATTTGAGAGGCATGGGACGGGGCTAGACAGGGACCGGGAAGGAGGGCGTCTGCTCTGAATGCACCTGAAAGGATCGATTAATGGTAGGATAGTATCTGTGCCTGGGGGATCTTCCAGGGAGCTTTACGTTCTAGATCTTATTTCAGAGTTCGCATCCAGGTAGGAGACTAGCTTGGGGAAAGGCCAGATCCAACTCAGCTTTTGCAGAGTATAGGATGGAGCTCCGCCCCCCCCCCCCCCCCCAGTAATTGTTCTGAATCCAGCCGTGGATATACTTTGCTTTGTTAGGCTTATTGCACCAAGAATACTGATTGAAATGCGTGTGACTTTTATGATGTAGTGTTTCTGGACTGAGGTACATTTTTCAAGGGTGGGTTTTTGGCCTGAAAGCCTAGGGTGGTAAAGAAATGAATACAGGTGGGGAGCTCTCTCTCAGGAGAAAGCAAGAGGAGGAAAGACACGGGTTTGGAAAGGGTTGAGGTCAGCTCCTTGTCAATACCTCGCTTTGCTTTTAAGGTCCAATTTGTCTCTGCTGCAGTGCAGACAGGAAGGAGTGTATGCATCTCACCCAAACTTAGGGAGACTTTCAGCTCGTTGATGATGAGCTTTTGAAAAAAGACAAAAATAAGCTAGTTACTAAGCCCTTTTATTGCAGGCTTATGTTTTCAACAAAGCTATCTTACTATTTTCTACCTGATTCTTAAATGTTGGTGTTCCCTGGGGATTTATCCCATTTGTATTCAATAGACATTTTCTCTCTGAGTAATCTCCTTCCGTCTCATGATTTCAACTCTCTTCTGTATGCCAGACTCCTAATTCTGCATTTCCAAATATATACTGTAGCACGTCCAAGACGGAACACTTTATCTTGTCTCCCCAATCTGTTTTTCCCAGTGTTCTTGAGCCGAGTGTACAGCATCCGCATCCCCCTTGGAGTCTCAGCTTCAAGCATCCTTGACTCCTTCCTCCCTCGTTTCAGAGACCACAAAGCTGATGCATTTTCTCTCTCAAAATCAACCCCTTTTCTCCTCCCCACCTAGCCATTTTCCTGGTCTAGGTCTTGTTATTCCTGAAGGCTCTTAACTCTTAATTAATCTTCCTGTCATTACTTTTCCTTTCCTTAGGATCCGTCTTCCATTCTGTCCTAGAATTATTCATAAATGGTTTTGCTTCTCTTCTGGTCAAGAATATATCGTGTGTTTTATCTTTCTACCTGTGGCATCTCCCAATCCGACAGTGTAGCATTGAAGGTACTCCACAGTGCCTCTGCTGGCCTCATCTCCAGCTGATTCCCCAGGAGGACACACCTCCCCTTGTGTCATCACCTTCAACTCCTCACCATTTGCAGAAAATCCAATTCTTTCATTCTTGTTCTGTGCTTAGGCGCCTCTGGGTAGTGTTGGTGCTTAGTGCATGTGGCTACTACCTGAAAGGGTGGAGGTTTGAGTCTACCCACACATACTTCAGAAGAGAGCTCTAGTGATCTACTTTTGAAAAATAGCCAGTGCAAATCCTATGGGGCACAACTTACTCTAACACACAGAGGCTTGTCATGGTTTGGAGTCAACTCAATGTGCCTTCCGCTTAGACTGTGTTTTCCCTCCCCTTCCTGGGGAAAAGATGTCTGTTCTCAGCCAGCTCCAGTGCCACGTCTCGATAGCCTTTCTTGATCTCCTCCTCTTCTGCCCCCTCTCCTTCCTCCCTTTTCGGCCTCCCCTTCCTTATGATCATTCTCCTTTTCCTCTCATTTCCCCCACCCCTCTCTCTAATTTCTCCCCATCAACAACACCCCTGCTCAGGGCTCTCAGAGTACTTGTGTGTCTGTGTGAACCACGTACTTGAAAAATACTTGCGGGGGATGGGGAGAGAGCTAATAGAGAGATGCAGTGTGTAGCAGCGTCCATGACCAAGCATGGCCAGAAAGAGCCCGCATTCAGGAGGCTGTACAGATCACGGAGTCCTTGTTTGGCTGTTTGTGTGTAACAAGCTGGAGTTCTCACAGCCCACACTTTCCTAATCAGCTGTCACTGGTAAGGAGAGCCTGTCTCCCCTAAGGAAGGGTCTAGCGTCTGGAGGCTTGCTACGCTGGAAGATGCTGCTATGGGCCTGACAGGTTGCTGGCGAGAAGTGCTTGAAGGCTCAGGAAAGAGGAAGTCCACACCAGCTCTTTCTGGAACTGGTCCTGTAAACAGACTGACCACAGCCTCCGAGGCATGAATAGAATGCTGCTTTCAATGCTCTAAGGGCACTTAGCCTTTCAAGGAGCCCTGTTGGGAATGCTTTTGTAAGGCCAGAAGGCTTTTGAACATTTAACAATCACCTGTGCTCTGAGTGAGTTTGGTTTGGGAGCTTAGCGCCCTAACGCCTCTGCAAAGCCTTGCCAGTTTTAGTGGCTGTAGGCCGGAGGCAGCAGAGCCTTATAGACAGAGCAGTGCAGTTCTGTTGTTTTCTCTTTATAAACAAGTACCTTGGGGGTTTGCCAGATAGATTTCCTTCATGCCTTTTTGTTTGTTTGTTTATTTTAATGAAAAGCTCTCCTGGCAGATGTCAAAAAGCCACTTCTAGGTCATCGATAGCCTCCTCTCCCCTCCCCATACAACAACACCACTTCCTCTTCCATGCCAGCTGACTGTGCATTTCTCTGCCCCACATCTGTGCAACCGTCCAGCAGATTCCGTATTCTGCTGAAGCCCTAACCTTTGCTCTGTAAGCAGCCCCTCGACCCTTGAGATTTGTCAGCAGGCCACAATGAATAGGCAGCCTCTTCTTGAATTTGTTAGTAGCTTGGTTTCCTTTCTTTCTCTGATGAACCTGATGCTGCTCCGAACTACCTCCCCGGAGCGCAAGCCTTTTTAGGGCATGGTTGCATCTCTCCCGTGCGCTGTGAATCTGTATCCCAGCTGTCCCGAGCTTCTCTCAATGATGGCGCTTCAAAAAGTTCGTGGAAAAATCCTGTTCTCTTTCTATTTCATTTTTCCCGTGAACTTTTTGGAAATCCTCCCTTCTTCTTTGCCCCTTACTGTCTTCTTCTCCTCCTTTTCTTAATGCCACATTTCCTTATGGAAATGCAACCAGTCCCTGCATATCTAGGTGAAATGCGACCAGGTGAGCAGTTCAAAATCACCAGTCCCTCCTTCTACCCCCATAA
Organism: Tenrec ecaudatus; assembly: GCF_050624435.1. Classification (NCBI taxonomy): domain Eukaryota; kingdom Metazoa; phylum Chordata; class Mammalia; order Afrosoricida; family Tenrecidae; genus Tenrec; species Tenrec ecaudatus. The sequence goes on from NC_134534.1 coordinate 168,387,654, forward strand.
AGGGTGACAGTCTCAGACACTCCCGTTTTCAAGGCTCGCTGGGAGTCTGCATCCACTTGATGGAGGAGAGAGTTTGCACACTGTGTACTCGGACAGTTCATCTCCTCTCTCAGAATCTCTGTCCCCACCGTCTGGGGTGGACCGTTACAATCGTAGGGTTTCTATGGCTGGCTCTCATAAGAAGATCCACAGGCCTGCAGTGCAGTGACTTATTTAATATGACTCTGCTAGCCATAGCCTTTGTTACGCCTCCCCAACAACTTTCACTTTCCTGGTGGGCCTGGGTGAGAAGGGGGGGGGGGAGAAATGCTGACTTGGACAGTCTGATTCGGCTGTGAGTGATTGTTACTAGGGTTACTGGTAATTGCCATCCTTATGGGTATACAATCAGCTGTCCCCAAAGCAGGAGGGAGGGAGCCCACTGCCAGCAGAAGAGAAGAGCCAGGGGGAAAGTATGTTTTCTGGACAGCAAGGTCCCTGCCCATCGAGGATCCTCATTCCAGGAGACAGCTTTGACACCAGAGGAGAGGCAGTGGAGCAGCACCCGCAGAACCAAGAGCCAGGGCAGGAGACACAGTGGTGGGCTTCCTGACCCACAGAGCAAAGACAGCTGAGTGCTGCTTTGTGGAGGCCGATGGGTGGAGCGGGGTCCTTTAGGCACTTAATGGAGGAGCTGGATCTGCTAATGCTGGAGCTGGAGCTGAGCTCAAGCCTTCAATTGACAATGAGTGGAGTAACATGACCTTTGGGCATGTATTGGAATCCCTGAAAGGGCTTTGTAACATTGCCTGAGCAGGACAAATACCAGGCCAAGAGGCTGGGGACCAGAGAGAGAGAGGCTTGTCTTCAGACAAGGTAGAGGAGAAACTGCTCTGACCGAACTGTATTTACAACCTGAATTGTCCTATTAAACCCCACACTTGTGAGCACCTCCTGCGAGTTCTGCATGTCTTGGCAATGAATTATGCTGTGGGAAGGATGGGTTGGCATCAGAATAGGATATAAAGGATGGAGAGTGGAGGCATTTCTGACCTTTGCTTTGTGGCACTTAACCTTGGGAGCTGGATGAGGTCAGAAATGATTCCTCACACTGTTTATCCAAGGTCTTTTTCTATATTGTCTTAGTCTGTTCAGCAACTTGGAAGCCTCTGCTGACTGATGAGTGGTGGGTGTGCGTGAGGGTCTGTTCAGCAACTTGGAAGCCTCTGCTGACTGATGAGTGGTGGGTGTGCGTGAGGTGACTTGACCAGGAATTGAGTCTGATCTTCTGAATGGAAAGCGAGAATGATGCCACGGAGCCATCAATGACACATCTCCCCGCATATGTCATTGCCAGGTACCATTGAGTTGGTTCTGACTCATAAGGACCCTGCATACAAAAGGCCAAAGCACTGCCTGTCCCTGGGCCATCCTAATAATTGTTGCTGTGCCTGAGCTCATGGTTGCAGCCATTGTGTCCATCCCTCTCATCTAGGGCCTTCCTCTTTTGTGCTGACCATCTACTTTACCCAGCTCCATGGCCTTGTTAATGAGAAAACGTCTAAATCAGAGCCTGGCCATTGTGCGTATTTGCCTTAGAATGGGTCTTCTAAAGAAGCAAAACAAAGGGAGACAGTGGACGGTGTAAAGATATGAAAATAAAAAATATTTATTAATTATCAAGGGTTCATGAGGATGGGAGGGAAGGGAAAAGAGAGGAGCTGATACCAAGGGCTCAAGTAGAAATGATGGCAATTATATACAAATGTGCTTGGTATAATTGATGTATGGATTGTTATAAGCTGTAAGAGCCCCCAATAATATTATTTATTAAAATTTAAAAAGAGAAGTAAAACCAGCAAAGCTTTTAGATAGTTGTAGAGGCTGACAAGTCCCACGCCCATGGATCAGATGTCAGGCCAGAGACTTCTCCTGACTCATATTGCCAACAGGAAGGATGGACCCAAGATCATCAGGTCAGATAGCAGGCTCTGGGTCATAGACTACAGAGACTAAAGAATCCCCACATCAGCAAGTAATATGACAGGCTGCTGGCCCAGGGTCCAAAAAGCAGAAATCCGATGATGAGCGCCCAGTTCATGACCCAGAGTAAGCAAAGTAGGCTTTTCCAGAACATCCATATATTATCAGTATAGGCCACGTCCTCATGGAAACTCCCTTTCAACTTCTTGGCTGCTCATAGCAAATCTTAACAGGAGGTGATTACCGTGTATTAGGTCTTTTTATGGGAGATGACTACATCTTAACTGCCAAACCAGAGAATCTTGGCCCAGCCAAGTTGACATACGAGGGGGTGTCCAAAAAAAAAACACCCTGGAATTCACCCCACCCCAAAAGTTATATATGTAAATTAAAAAATAAGACAACCTTCAAAGTACTCTGTATTACACTTAATTCATTTGTCAAATCTGCGATTCCATTTTTGGAAACATTTTTTTCAAACTCATCTGTTTGGATGGCTGAGAACCTCCCTCATTTTTTTCTGTACCTCTTCTACGTCATCACATCGCTGTCCTTTCATGTTCCTCTGCATTCGAGGAAACAAAAAGAAGTTGCACAGAGCGAGGTGAAAGGTGCTTGGGACAAGAGAGGCATGCTGTTATTTGCCAAGAACTGGCACACTGAGATGGCTGCATGAGCAGGTGCATTGTTGTGGTGGCAAAACCAGTCCTCCATCTGCCACAAATCAGGCCCTTTTGTTTTTTAGTCATGCACTGTTCTGCAATTTATTCAGAATCTCTAAATAGAAAGCTTGATTGACAGTCTGACCTGGTGGAATGAACTCCAAATGCAGTACAGGTCAACATTTTCGTTCATTCGAGAACTTGACAGACGTCCAGAACGAGGCTTGTCATCAATCAACATTTCACCTTTTCTGAAGCAACAAAACCACTCATACACTTCAAACTGGTCAACATCACAGCAGTTTCTGTGGCAATTTTCCCGAGCAAAAAACAAAATTTCACAGCCGCACACTGTTCTCTTAAATTAACAATCACAAAATAATAAGGTTAGAATGAAACTGCTTTCACACAAAAATTTTTTTACTGTGACCAGAAAGAACCTTTCCAGGTGATGCCACTGGGTGCACTAACTCAGATCAAGTTTGTTGATGCTTGCCTAGCGGGGAAAATGCATACTGCGAAAGCTCTGGACAGTGGAGCTTTTTACTGATGTTTGGGGAGGTACCCCCTCGTACAGCATGAATCTTCAGTGCTCATAAATGTTTTTCTTTCCCCCCCCTTTCATGTAGCTCTTTTCTGATCTTACTGACTAGAAGGAAACTTTGCCTCTCTAGGATTCTTATGCATTTGATTGCCTTTAGGGCTACAGGTACTCTCCACATGTACTATAATTATTATAAGTGAGCTTTATTCTTCTATAGACCAGGAAACTGTTAGCAAAGGGGCAATGGGTAGTGTTTGGCCCTTTGTCCTGCACAGTGCCTAGCCCAGTGCCTTGCCTGGGTTGGTGCTCTGTGAGTGCTGTTGAGCATATGGGCATTCTACTCAGAACTTCTAATATCAATCTTTCAACAGTGATCAGATCCCCATGGAGACAGCCTGCCTGCCTACTTGTCTTTCATTATGCTTATTACTAGCAGTGGTTTTGCTATATATGCAAATGTATTTTTAAGAGGAAATAAATGAAGGCGTAGGCCTTAACATGTGGGTCCCAAAGTTCTCTAATACAAATCGCCATGGTAACATAGTGGCCTTCACATTTTACCTGTTAAGAAGATGAATGCTCCTATTGACAGTGGAGAGTGGATTAGCCACCATTGTCCATTGTTGTATGAAGCATCCCTTGTACTGAAAGACTGTTCTTCATTACCAACAGACCTTTACTCAGCAGGTGATGCATTAGGCGGCAGCCCTGGTTTCTGCACCACCCTCTTGCCTGATTCTATTCTCTGCTTTCCAGGGACTAAAAACCTTGTTTCTCCTGAAATAAATCTTATGACATTACCAAGTAGGCTGTAAAATAGCCCAGTGTGAGCCGCTGGCTGGGCTGTAGCAGTGGGGCTGGGGGCTGCACACCGCACTGGGTTGGTTCCAGGCCTACAAGAAAACTAGAGACATAGGAACATATCAGTAAAGCTTAAATGTAGCACGTCAGTTTGAAGCTGCCTGTATGACATCAAATGGCTCTGATTGATCTTCTTTTGACTTTTGTATCCACTAGCAGCCCACACCTAGTGCTGCCTGTTGATGACAAACATTTACCTCTCTCACTGTATAATTGGCCTGCCCGCGGAGTTCCTTCTATACTGCAGCATGATGGAAAGACAGAGGTGTAAGGTACTGTTTCTGGCTGGTTTGTTTTTTTTCAGATTACTATTGGTCACAAGTTATATTTGATCACAGAATACACTGCAGGCACAGTAGCCCTAAATGTTGGTAGTGACCCAGGAGGGCATCACTCCCAGGGGTTACTCCTTATTCCTGGAGTTTTGTTTTTCCTTTCTGGCTTTTCAGACCAAAGAGTGCCTTGTTAGTCAAGTTTCTGGATGTTGTGTAAAGTTGGTCCAAGCTGATAGGTACTGACAAAGCTAAAATAGTCTTAACAAATCAAATCACGGATTGAGACTTTATCTAGGATCTGTGAAGCTGTAATTCTTTATGGGGAACAGATAGTCTTGAAGAGACAGCGCTTATGATTAGCAGTTCAACACTTAGTCGACTGAGACACCGTAGCAAAGGACAAATATATGTCCACCCTATGGGTCCTTCTCACTAACAGGCCATGCATACAGTAGTATGACAAACTCAACTGTGTTTGTCCCCTAGTGTTAGGCCATAGACTATAGATGGGCGTTAGACTATAGATGGGCGTTGACCATCAGGTTGTTGTTTGGTGATATTGATTTTGTTCCAACTCATAGCAACCCTGTGCACAACAGAATGAAACACCTCTCGGTGCTGTGCCATCTTCAGTGTTTTCTATGTTTGCGTCCATTGTTGCAGACAGTGTGTCAACCCATCCCATGGAGGGCCTTCCTCTTTTTCTCTGCCCCTCTACCAAGCCTGCTGTCCTTTTCCAGAGACTGGCCTCTCCTGGTAACCTGTCCAAAGTGACTATCGTAGAGGTATGGAAGCCACTAGCCAACCCTGCACAGTCCAAAAGAGAACAGCCCTCCTTAGCCCTGAATATCTGTGAGACGGCCGAGATGCCTCATCTCATAAAGGGCTTTTATGACAGATGAGTCTCTGAATCAGCGGTTCTCAACCTTCCTAATGCTGTGACCCTTTAATACAGTTCCTCCTGTTTGGGTGACCTCCCAACCGTAAAATGATTTTCGTTGCTACTTCATAACTGTCATTTTGCTGCTGTTATGAATCAGGCGACCCCTGTGAAAGGGTCATTTGTCCCCCAAAGGGATTGCGACCCACAAGTTGAAAACCGCTGTTCTAAATAGATATCCAGATGCTTGTCAGAGAACATTTGTCTCGGCATGCTCATGGGGAAATTTGACCTCCTTAGTCCGGAGTCATTTTGGCATAGAGACATCCAAGTCCATCACGCTCAGATTGAAATTCGTGCTGTGCCATCAGCTGGCTTTCTGAACCTTCTTGGACTTTCTTTGAAGGAGAGCTGTCTGTTAAGGAAAAGCAGACTTAGGAGCCTGGGAGCCTTTTGTTTGAACAGTAACCTGGGCCTTGCACCACCCTAAAGCAGTGCTTCTCAACCTGTGGGTCATGACCCATTGAGGGACAAATGACCTTTTCACAGGGGCCACCCAATTCAAAACAGTAGCAAAATGACAGTTATGAAGTAGCAAAGAAAATAATGTTATGATTGGGAGGTCACCACAACATGAGGAACTGCATTAAAAGGTCACGGCATGAGGAAGGTGGAGAACCACTGCCCTAGAGGAATCAGGATGGCTTAGGGCAAAGCAAAGGATTCCTAGTGGCATGGTGGGTTAAGGATCGGACTGCTAACCACACAGTTGGCAATTCAGGTCCTTTAGCTACTCCTGAAGAAGGGTGAGGCACTTGGCACTCATAAAGATTCACATCTTGGAAACTCTATGGAGTACCGTATATACTTGTATATAGCCGAGTTTTTCAGCACAAAGAAAGTGCTGAAAAACTGGGGTTCGGCTTATACACTGGCCAGTGGTACCCCAGTGAGATGTAACATCTCACGGGTGATTTCCGTTCCTCCGCTGTTCATTCAAAGCCCCGCTGACACTGCAGGGCTTTGAATGTTGGTTTACCCACAGAGCTGTCCTATGACATGGACGGCTCCAATTCGCAGAAGCACCCGTGGTGGTTCATGTACGCCGGCAGCTGAACTGGTAAGGATGTGTCTGTGGCTGCGCTCCATCTCTCCCCTCTGGTCTCTGTGTTAATTCACATCCTACATTTCCCACCCTAGGCTTATGCTCGAGTCAATCAGTTTTTCTGGTTTCCCAGGTAATAATTAGGTACCTTGGCTTATATTCAGGTCGGCTGATACTGGAGTGTTTACGGTAGTTCTCTGCCTTGGAGGGTTACTGTGAATAGGAATGAATTTGATGGAAGTGGGTAGTGCAAAGAAACTACTTTGGGGACAGATCTGGTTCTCTACTAGCACTGAATTACTGATAAGGGGCACAGTTTGAGGGAATGTCCAGCTCAAGCTGACATGTCTCCAGACTGTAACCTTGCTGTACGGCGCCATTGCATCCTTCTCCTGGGAACGACCATGCCCCTCTACAGAAAGTACTTATTCTACTGAGAGCTCTTTAACTTCTTACTTTGGCTTCCTTGGTCACAGTGTAGAGTGTCCTTAATATTTGTTTTTATTGGTTGTAACTTACACAGAGTGTACCTATCTTATATCTGCATTTTCATACATTTTATACAGGTACAATTACCACTTCAATTCACACACAGAATAGCTCTAGTATCATAGAAAGTTCTCTTGGGTCCTCTCCTTTTAGTAGTCCCTACAGATAACCATTATTTTGACCTTATAACCATGGATTGTTTGTGCGTATTGTTGTCATTCATATAAATGTAAACACGTAGTGTAGTGCTCTGTTCTTTCCTGCTTCTCTAACTGTATATTAAATTCATGAGTTTACCTCTGTTGTGCTCATATTTAGCAGTAGTTGGTCATTGAATCATATTCATTAAATGAATATATCATAATTTTCCAGTCTACGTGATAGATATTTAGGTTGGTTCTAGTTTGCACTGTTATTAATAATGCTACAATTAACATTTTTATGTATGTGTTTTGTGGACATAAGTACCATACTATCTTGGCATAAGTCCAGGAATGAGATTTCCAGGTCTCAGGGGATATATATCTTTGCTTTCGTAGATACTACTAAACAATTTTCTGGAGTGGTTATACTAATTTATATTCCTTCTAATAATATTTGAGAATTCCAAGTACTTCACATTTATACCACTGCTTTTCGTTGGTGTTGTGAATTAGGTAGGGTGTTTACATTTCAGTCCATCAACTTAGAATATAACAGTTTAAGCCACTCGTCAGCCTCCTCCCCTCCTGTACACTGTGCTGCATCTCCCCTCTCCTGATGTCTGTGCTAACCTCTATGGACCTCCATCCCCACTTCACCCAAGTCAACCCTGTCGACCTCTGAGCCCATCACTGCATCTTCCTTCTCTTACCCTCCCTCTCTCGGGAATCGCCAGTGTCTATTCCTTCCCTTGACAACATTTCCCACTGGTTTGAATTCAGTATGCAAGTCTTTGTCTTGGATCTTATCCTTATACTAGAGGTCTCACACAATATTTGTCTGTGCTTTTGTGATTGGCTAACTTCACTCACGTAATGTTCTCCAGGTACAGCCATGTCATGAGGTGTGTCATAGTTTCCTCCTAGATTTTCAGAGATGCCTAGTATTCCATTGGGTATATGCATTAAGGTTTCGTTATCCAGTCTTCGGTTGGCGAGCATTTGGGCTGGTTCAAATTCTGGCTATTGTGACCAGTGTTACAGTGAACATGGGAGTGCGTACGTCTGTTCTTGCTGGGTCTCTTGCTTCTCTAGGGTGCCAGGGCTACTGCTGGATTTCAGGGCATTTCCATTCCCAGCTGTTTGTGGTAGGCCCATGTCACTTTCCACAATGGTTCCACCAACCCCGCTGTTTTCCTGATGGCTGTTGAGTGTTGAGTATTTTCAACTGTTTATCATTTAGGTATTATTTTCTTTTATGAAATGTTACTTCAGGTTTTAAGCTCATTAAAAGTAATTGCTCTTTTTCCCTCTGAAGTTACAGGTCTTTTTGAATGGACTCCTTTACTGCGCTTGCACTCTGACTGGCTCGTCTCCTCCCCATGACCCTTCCATAAGGGGATGTCCAGTTGCCTACAGATGGGCTTTGGGTCTCCACTCCGCACTCCCCCTCATTCACAGTGATAGGATTTTTTGGTTTTTGATGCCTGATACTTGATCCCTTTGACACCTCGTGATCACACAGGCTGGTGTGCTTCTTCCATGTGGGCGCTGTTGCTTCTCAGCTAGATGGCTGCTTGTTTTAAAATTTATTAAGGCTTGCTTTGTGTCCTTACCAAATGGTATATTCCAGAGAATGTTCTATATGCACTAAAAAAATAAGATGTATATTGTACTGTTGTTGGGTGAAGTTTTATGGATATGTCTGAGGTCAAATTGATTTATTACATTGTTTAATTTTTCTGTGGCCTTATTGAGATTCTCTATTTTATGTCATTTCAGATTCATTTAATAATGACTCCTGTTGTTATTGTAGTATGGTCTATGTCTTCAACTCTCCTATGAGTTTTAATAATGCATATGAGGATCTTTTATTTGGTTTATTATGATATATTATTATTATTTGTTTATTATGTTTATGCTTTCTTTAATCGTAGGATTAAATTGGCTTTTTCCTTGAAGTCAATTTTACCAGATATTAATATTGCCACTCTTACATTTTTTTACTACCTGTAGCTTGATATATTTTGTCCTTCATTTTATTTTTAAACAATTTTTGTCTCAAGTCTAAAGTGTGTTTCTTGTAAGTAATATATTGATGGGTCTTTTGTCTTATCCAATATGCTACTGCTTGCCTCTTGACTAGTGCATTTAATTCATTTACATTCAATGTCGTTATTGCTATATGTGGATGTACACATATTTTGCTGTTATTTTTTGTGTATGTTTTTTGTGATGTTAATGGTTTGTTTGTTTTCAGTACAGAGTTCTGTTTGTTTGTGAGTTTTTCCTTTTTTCCCTTTGCTGCTATTTTACAATTTACTAACTCTCTATGATTTTTTTTATTGTAATGAAGCTTTCCCATTTTCTTGATATTTATTGATTATGAGTTGGGCTGTGAACTACAAGGTCAGCAGTTTGAAACCACCAGGTATTGGGTATCCCGCCGGGGGAGAGAAGAGGTTTTCTCTTCCTCTGAAGGGCTACACTCCCCAAAACCTGCAGGGCAGTCCACCCTGTCCTGTCAGGTCATTAAGAGCCAGAACGGACTCGATGGCAGTACGTCGATGGACCCAAGGTTGAGATCTGTTCTCTCTTGCAAACTACTTGACTTTCTTCCCACTCAAATATGTGTATCTATGTTTTCCTTGATATGTCTTTATTGCAGATTCATATCTCTGGCTCCCGATGTCCAGTCTTTTTTTTTTTTTTTTGAGGGCTGTGGGCTCCCACAGGCCAGCGGAACTTGAGCTCTCCCCCAGTGTCCAGTCTTATATGTTTGTTTTATTTTGAATATTGCTTCACATCCATTGATTTCTTTGTGGTCATTTCTCATATGTTGTTCTCAGGTTTACGTCTGCTATTGTTTTTTATTCTCTGTCCAAATAACTCCTCTTTGCATTTTTTGTAAAGTTGACCTTTTCTCTTCTTCAAATTTAATTTTTTCTTACTCTGAAAGACCTTTATTTGCCCTCATAGCTTAAGGATTATTTTGCTAGAATATAAAATTTTTGCTTGACAATTTTCTTTCTGTCACAGCTTTATGTCATTCCTCTGTCTCTTGCCTGAACAATTTCTGCTTGCACAATTTTTGCAGAAAAAAAAACAACACAAAAACCTGAGCTGCTTCTTAATGGTTTTCCCTTGTAGGTAGCTTTTCTTTTTTCCCCCTGAATCTTCTCTCAGGATTCTCTCCTTGTCCCTGATATTTGAAAGTTTGACTATAATATGTTGCAGTGATTTTCTTTTGTAGTCTATCGCGTTTGGGTTCTTTCCACTTTTTTTTTCTCAAATAATTTTATTGGGGGTTCATACAACTCTTACCACCATCCATCCATCCATTGTGTCAAGCAAATTTGTACATTTGTTGCCATCATCATTCTCAAAACATTTGCTTTCTACTTGAGCCCTTGGTATCAGCCCCTCAATTTTTCCCTCCTTCCCTGACCCTTTCTCCCTCACAAACCCTTGATAATTTATAAATTATCATTATTTTGTCATGTCTTACACTGTCTGACATTATCCTTCACCCACTTTTCTTTTGCCTGCCCCCAGGGATGGGGTTATATGTAGATCATTGTAATAAGTTCCCCTATCTACCTACCTTCCCTCCACCCTCCCGGTATTACCACTCTCAACATTGGTCCTGAGGCATTCATCTGTCCTGGATTCCCTGTTTCCAGTTCCTATCTGTACCAGTGTCCATCCTCTGGTCTAGCCAGATTTGTAAGGTAGAATCTGGATCATGATAGTGGGAGGGGTGGGGAGCATTAAAGAACTAGAGGAAAGTTGTATGGTTTTTCATTGCTATGCGGCACACTGACTGGCTCATCTTCTTCCTGTGACCATTCCATAAGAGGTTGTCCAGTGGCCTACAGATGGGCTTTGGGTCACCACTCCACACTCCTCCTCATTCAAAAGGATATGATTTTTTGTTCTTTGATGTCCGATACCTGATCCTATCGATACCTGGTGATCACACAGGCTAGTGTGCTTCTTCCTTCTGGGCTTTCTTGCTTCTGAGCTAGATGGCTGCTTGTTTATCTTCAAGCCTTTAAGATCCCAGATGCTCTATCTTTTGATAGCCGGGCACCATCAGTTTTCTTCACCACATTTGCTTATGCACCCACTTTGTCGTAAGTGATCGTGTCAGGAAGGTGAGCTTTATGGAATGCCAGTTAAGTAGAACAAAGTGTTCTTGCATTGAGGGAGTACTTGAGTAGAGGCCCAATGTCCATCTACTACCTTAATACTAAACCTATAAATAGATGTATATAGATCTCTTTCCCCATCATCATATATAAATATATTTACATATGTACATGCCTGTATTTAGACCTCTATAATGCCCTTTGCCTCCTTGTTTTTTTGTCTCTATTTCCTTTTACTTTCCTCTTGTCCCACTATCATGCTCAACCTTCATTTGGGTTTCAGTAATTCCTCTCAGTTACATTGCCCTTGATCAAGCTCTACCAGGCCTCCTACACCCTCCTTGCCATCAATTTGAGATCATTTGTTCCCATGTCCCCTCTGCCATCCCTTTTCCTTTGGCCCCCAGAACCATTGGCCCCGTTGTTTTTTTCCTCCAGATTGTTTATTGTGCCTATCTTATCTAGATAGATCTGCAGAGATAATAATATGCACAAAAACAAGACAGAGCAAAACAAAGCAACAAAAGAAAACAAACCACCACCAACAAAAAACCAGTGCCAGAAAAAACAAAAGCCTGTAAATAGTTCAAGGTCTATTTGTTGACCTTTAGAAGTGTTTTCTGGTCAAGTCTTATGGGGTGCCATCCCCTGGCCCCACAGTCTATTTTTGGTATTCCTTGAGGACTTCGTTGCTCTGTTCCTCTTGCTGTTCTGTTGCACGCCCTTAGTGTTTTGGGTCAGTGTGGTGGGGTTAGATTGGGCACAAATCCTACACTGTCTCCAGTATTGTCCCCCATAGTGCTATTGGTCAATGAGGGGTGTCGTGTCTCATAGTGGAACCGGCCGTCTGGTCCTCTCTGTGCTTTGGCTGCTCTGAGTGGGAATCTCATCCTCAGGGCTTGGTGGGCCAGGGTGTGCTCCACTCTCTCTTCTCCCCCCTTCATTTGCTCCTGTGTGCTCTGATCAGACATGTCCCTCTCCCTGAGCTGTAGCTTCAATGCTGTCTTCTGAAATGAATTTTTCTGCGAGGAGGGGGGTTCTTTCTACTTAGAGAATATTTATTTTTTCTTCTTTTATGGTGTTATGGACGTTTTATTCCAGGCGTTTATGTACTATTTTGTCTACAGACTTGTGTTTGCTGCCTTTCCTGGAATCCTGATGAGATGTCAGCAGTTCCTCTGGGTAGTATCCCACACAATTCCCCGGCTTTCTTCAGACGTTTTTCTCTCTTTTCTTTGATCATTCATTTTATAGATTTTAAATTGAGAACTTTTTCTTTAAGCTCACAAATTTTGCCTTTCAGTGCTTGAATTCTATTGTGTTGCCCTTTTAAAGTGTTGCCTCATTCTGTTATTTCATTATTAACACTGTTTTTCTTTTTGTTGTTCAGTGGTTTGCAGTTCTACCTTTAGCTTGCAGCTCTACTTTTATTTTTTTTTCCCTGTAACTATCTCAATTTTTATCTCCATCAGTTGAACTTATGTGAACATCATTCTTTGAATTTCTTCTCTGGTAGCTAAATGCCTTTTCTTCAGCAGGCGTTTGTTTGTGGTCGGTGTATTGGTCACTTGTTTGTGTCAGCTGTCTGTTTCTTTAGATCCTGTGAGATTGATTTCTGTCTCTGAAGCACTGTGATGCAACTGTTAGGTGGTTGGCTCCCCGGTTGGGTGGTGTGGAGACAACTGACTCCATCAAGTGGTGCAAGAAAGGGCAGTGGAAACAATAGAGTAAAAAGCAAACAGCAACAACAACGATAGCAACAACTTGGAAAAGAACAGAGTGAAATAAACTTGTGAACAACCACATGAAAATAACCCTACAGACAGCTGTCCAGCATACCTGGAGCCAGCAGTCGCCTTTTCTTTCTGACACCAGTGTGTGCGTGTTTCAGTCCGTGTGTATCCACCTATGCTTGAGGGCGGAACCAAGCATCTTTTTTCATCAACAGCGACTGTAGGAGAGTTAGGGCTTATTATTTCTCCCTCTCTTATGTCCTGTTTGTGGCTTATTGGGAGAGAACCACATGAAAAAAAAATGGCTACCTTTTTTATTTTTTAAGACTCCTGTCCTGTGGTTGACGTCTGTGGATATTCGGAGATGTGAGTATGAGCGTTGGTTTCTCCCCTGTTGTGAATGGCACAATAAAGGACGGTAGCAGGGAAAAGAAAACTAGCCAACCAGCTATTTTTTGTCAAAGCCTCTGCCAGAGCTTGGTGCTGGAGACACGTGGGTGGTCCCAGCCTCTGATGTCTGGAGTGCTTGTCTAGGCACCCGGGAGGCAGCCAGGGGAGACCCAACATGTTTCGTTTCAACATGCTTCTTCCCTTACTGTGCTGCTTTCCTGCCTAGCCTGCACCTCTGCCAGGCTGCCCCCGCTGCCTTGTGTGTGCAGAGGTAGGGCACAGCCAACTCCTGGGTGCTCCAGGTTGGTCCAGGCACTGCCTATTCATCTGGAGGGTGTGGAGAACCAAGGGGTGCCCACATCTCTCTCATTGGCTCTGCAATGTGGTAAGAGCCATTTTGCTGGCAGTGGGCCAGGAGGTAGGTCTGGGGAGCTGGTCTAGCCCTCCAGACACAGTTGCTCGATCCCAGCATGCAGAGAATTGGAGAATCACTGACAACTACTTGTGCATTCTGCTGCCTGAAATGCACATAAGTGCGTGTGGCCCACTCACCTGCCTTTACCTCCGAGAATTAGGGCTCCCAGTTTCTCTGCTCACTTTCTGACTGCTTTGTGTAGAGTGAGCAAATCGTACATGTGTCTACGCTGTCTCTTTTACAGGGCACCTGGAGATCTATTTTGAATTCTGTGCTATGTATACCCAAGAGCAGAATCGCTGGGTCTCTGGTAACTCTCTGTTTAACATTTTGCAAATCCGTTAGGCTTTTTTCCAAATTGACTGCGCCACATTATATTCCCACGAGCAGTGTATGAGGGTTTCAGCTTCCCCACATTCTACCTGTACTTCTTGTTCTGCCTTTGGATGATAGCCATCGCCCGGAGTTTGAATGGTATCTCATTGTAGTTCTGACTTGTAGTTCCTTAGTGACCACTGTTGCTGGACATCTTTTCATGTGTTTGGGCATTTGTACATCAGTTTTGGTGAACTAGCTCGTAAAGTCCTTTAACCATTTTTAAATTGGGCTATTTGCCTTTTTGTTTTTAAGATGTAGGAGTTTTTTATTCATGACACTAGACTCTTATAAGACATGATTTGCGGATGATACCTTCAGGACCTGGGGTGTGAGGGGTGCTGCTGGGAGAGCGGAGGGCGAGTGGGTTGGAAATGGGGAACTGATTACAGGGGTCCACGTGTGACCTCCTCACTGGGAGAGGGACGGCAGAGAAGGGGGGTGGAGGGAGACTCCGGATAGGGCAAGATATGACAAAATAACGATGTATAAATTACCAAGGGCACATCGGGAGTGGAGAGCGGGAGGGAGGAGAAAAAAAAAAGAGGACCTGATGCAAAGGGCTTAAGTGGAGAGCGAATGCTTTGAGAAAGATTGGGGCGGGGAATGTATGGATGTGCTTTATACAATTGATGTATGTATATGTATGGATTGTGATAAGAGTTGTGTGAGTCCCTATAAAATGTAAAGAAAAAAAAAGAATGACGAGGGCAACAAATGTATAAGGGTGCTTCGCTCAATTGATGTATGTATGGATTGTGATAAGAGTTTTATGAGCCCCAATAAAAATATTTATTAATTAAAAAAAGACATGATTTGCATAACTGTTTTCCCTTTTTGTAGGTTGTCTTTTCATCTTTTTCATGATATCTTTTGATGCACAAACATTTTTAATTTTCATTAAATCTAATTTATTTTATCTTTTGCTGCATTTGTTTTTGGTGCCCTATCTCAGGACCCATTACAAAACCCAAGGTAGTGAATATTTCCCCTATGTTTATTCTGATATTTTTGTGGAGTTAGCACTTACATTTATGCTGTTGATCTATTTTGAATTAATTTTTGTGTGTGATGTTCAACTTCATTCATTTAATGTTAATAATGCAAATGATCCTTTTGTTGAACAGACTATCCTTACCTTATTAATGGCCTTGTTATTCTTTTCAAAAAATCAGTTGATTGTAAATGTAGGGGTATGTTTCTGGGCTCTCACTTATCTTCCATTGATTTGTTTGTGTGTCTTTCTACAACAATATAATACTGTCTTAATTATTGACTCAATTCAGTATCTCCACATGGACCAAGAAGCAGTCATTCAAACAGAACAAGCAAATGCTACGTGGTTTAAAATCAGGAAAGGTGTCTAACTGGGTTGTATTATTTCACCATGCTTGTTCATTCTCTTTGCTGAGCAAATAATCTGAGAAACTGGGATATATGCAGAAGAATGCAGAATCTGGATCGGAAGCATCTTACTAACACCCTTTGTTACACAGATGACACAACCTTGCTAAAAGCAAGGATGACTTAAAGCACCTACAGGTGAACATCAGAGACTGCAGCCTACAGTATGGATTGCATCTCAGTCTAAAAACAAAAATCCTCCTAACTGAACCAGTAGAAAACAATAAAATGGAGAAAAGACTGAAGTTGTCAAGGATTTCAGCTCGCTTGTATCCACAAGGCTCATAGACGCAGCAGTTGAGAAAACAAATGCCACATTGCATTGGAAAATCTGCTGCATGAAACCTCTTTTAAAATGTTGAAGAGCAGGGATGTTACTTTGAGGACTAAGTCGTGCCTGACCCAAGTCATGGCATTTTCCATCACCTCCTTTTACCATACTTGTTCAATCTATATGCTGTGACAATAAATAAAGAACGGAAAAGAATTGATGTGTTTGAGTCATGGTATTGCAAGTACTGCTGATTGCTAGAAGAACAAACAAATCTGTCTTGGAACGAATCCAGCCAGAAGGCTCCCTAGCAGTGAGGACAGCAAGACTTTGTCTTACATACTTTGGACATAGTATCAGGAGAGCCCAGTCTCTGGAAAAGGACATCGCACTTGGTAAAGTTAAGGTCAGCAAACTGAAGGAAGGTCCTCAATGAGGTGGATTGACCTGTTGGGTATAACAATGGGCTTAAGCATGACAATAATTGTGAGGATGCTGCAGGACCAGACAGCGTTTTAAATTAAATTTTAATAAATCATGTTATTGGGGGCTCTTTTTTAAACATTTTATTAGGGGCTCATACAACTCTTATCACAATCCATGCATATACATACATCAATTGTATAAAGCACATCTGTACATTCTTTGCCCTAATCATTTTCTTTCTTTCTTTTTTTACATTTTATTAGGGGCTCATACAACTCTTATCTCAATCCACACATATACATACATCAATTGTATAAAGCACATCTGTACATTCCCTGCCCTAATCATTCTCAAAGCATTTGCTCTCCATTTAAGCCCTCTGCATCAGGTCCTCTTTTTTTTCCCCTCCCCTCCCCACTTCCTCCTCCCTCATGAGCCCTTGATAATCCACAGATTGTTATTTTGTCATCTCTTGCCCTATCCGGAGTCTCCCTTCCCCCCCTTCTCTGCCATCCGTCTCGTTATTGGGGGCTCTTACTGCACTTATTACAATCCATACATCAATTGTATCAAGCACATTTGTGCATATGTTGCCATCATAATTTCCAAAACATTTTCTTTCTACTAGAGTCCTTGGTATCAGCTCCTCTTTTTCCCTCTCCCTCCTTCATCCTCCCACCCTTGTGAACCCTTGATAATTTATAAAGTATTTTCATTTTCATGTTTTACACCGTTTGCTGTCTCCTTTCACCCACGTTTCTGTTGTTTGTCTCCCAGGAGTGGGATGGGTGGGTGGAGGGCAGATTGTATGTTGATCATTGTGATCCCCATTCTCCCTCCACTTCCCCCCACTCTCGTGGTATCACTATTCTCATTATTGGTCCTGAGGGGCTTATCTGTCCTGGATTCAGTGTGTTGACAGCTCTTATCTGTACCAGTGTATATGCTCTGGTCTAGCCGGATTTGTAAGATATAACTGGGGCCGTGATATTGGCGGCGGGGAGGGGGAAGCATTAAAGAATTAGAGGAAACCATATTAGTGGGTGCCCACCTTCCTGATACAACCACTGAAGACAAATGTGTGCATAAGCAAATGTGGTGAAGAAAGCTAATGGTGCCTGGCTATCAAAAGATATAGCTACTGGGGTCTTAAAGGCTTGAAGATAAACAAGTGGCCATCTAGCTGAGAAGCATCAAAGCCCAAATGGAAGAAGAAAACCAGCCTGTCTGACCACAAGGTACAGAAGGGACCGGTTATCAGACATCAAAGAGCTAAAAACCATATCAGTGGGTGCCCACCTCCCTGATACGATCAATGAAGACAAACGTGTGCATAAGCAAATGTGGTGAAGAAAGCTGATGGTGCCCAGCTATCAAAAGATACGGTGTCTGGGGTCTTAAAGGCTCGAAGATAAACAAGTGGCTATCTAGCTCAGAAGCAACAAAGCCCACATGGAAGAAACACACCACCCTGTGTGACCATGAGCTGTCGAAGCAGAGAAGGCGGCGCGGGGAGATGTCAGACAGTGTAATATATGACAAAATAATAATAATTTATAAATGATGAAGGGTTCATGAGGTAGGGGGGAGTGGGGAGAGAGGGGGAAAATGAGCAGCAGATATTAAGGGCTCAAGCAGAAGGCAAATGTTTTGAGAATGATGATGGCAACAAATGTACATATGTTCTTGACACAATGGTTGTATGTATGGATTGTGATAAGAATTGCGGCTTTGTCGATGTGCTCTGGCTGGCTCATCCCTTCCTTGTGGTCCTTCTGTGAGGGGATGTCCAATTGTCACAGATCGGCTTTGGGTCTCCTTTCTGACCCCCCTCATTTGTATCCAAATGGCTATTTGGGATTTTTTGATACCTGATCCCATGGACACCTTGTGATCATGCTGGTTGGTGTGCTTCTTCCATGTGGGCTTTGTTGTTCCCCTGCTAGATCGCCATTTATTTAACTTCAGGCCACCAAGACCTCATATGCTATCTCTTGTAGCAGCCGGGCACCATCAGCTTTCTTCACCTCATTAGCTTACGTACCCATTTTGCCAGACAGTGTTTTGTTCTACTGTACACAGTGTTGCTTTCAGTTGGAACCGGTTTGATGGCACTTTAACAACAGCAACATGGTAAGTTTTAAGATTGCGAGATGTCAATCCTTAATTTTTTTCTCCAAGATTACCTTGTCTATTTTGGTTTCATAGCATTTCCATAGGAATTTTTAGGATCATTTTATCAATCCCTCCCACCCACCACCCCACACTCACATACAGCAGCTGATATTTTGATAGTGAATTTGCTGAATCTGTAGATCAATTAAAAATACTTTTCACTTATTTCTCTGGCCCAATTTTAATTAAATTTTGTATAAAATGTCAAGTAGTGATAGCCATTTACCACACATATTACCCTTTGCTTGCTAAATTTCAGGAGAGCCTTTGTCATTTATCAATTGACTTTATAAGTGTGGGCTTTATCTGGACTCTATTCAGTTTAGTTCTTTTTTTTGACAATCACTTTTATTAATTATCATAGGTTTATGTTGTTATCAGGTGCCATTGAGTCAGTTCTAACTTAGAGTGACCCAGTGTTCCAGGAATGCAGCTCTGCCCTCTGGCGCCATCTTCACAATTGTTCTTGTGTTTGAGCTCCTATAGGTTTATAAGAAGTCTAATGATGTGCTTTAATTTGTCCTCCAATATTGTCTGTTTCAAAACTATCTTGGCTTCTCTAGGCCTTTTGCATTTCTGTATCAATTTAGAATTAACTTATTAGATTATAAACTGTAGATCAAATGGAAATATTTGATATTTTAACACTTTGAGTCTTGAAGTTTATCCGTATGAGCTTTCATTTGTTTAGTTTTTCTTTGTTTTCTTAGCAGCGTTTTTTTCTGTATAGTGATTTTACATATTTTTGTTCAATTTGTTAGGTATTTTATATTTTTAAGTACCAATGAAAATGGTATTACTTTTTCATTTCATTTCTTATTTATCACTATTATATAAAATAAAATTGATTCTTATATATTGACATTGTATCCTGCAGCATGTGTATTTTCCTCAGGTTGTTTACATTCAAAGCTGTGTCATGTGCTAATGATGGTAAAGTTTGGAAGTTTTGAAAATTTGAAAACGTTACCTATATTCTAGTCTTATTCCACTGTTGCTTTGTTGCACTGGCTGAAACCCAGTGCAGTTTTGAGTGGGGATTATGATAGTGGACATGTTTCTCTGAATCCTAAACTTAGAGGAGAGATATTTAAAACCTTTCCATTCAGTATAATGTTAACTGTCGGTTTTGACAGCCTCTTCTGTGTTCTATTAGCGTGGTGAATTACTATACTAGGATAGAGGGAGGTCAGGATTATTGAGCTATGCTTTACATGAAGTAAAATTTTGTGTATCTTTCTTTGAATTTTAACAAGTGTGTACAGTCATGTGCTCATCATCATAGTGAAGATAAAGGACATCCCCCTCGCCCAGAAAGTTCCCTTGCGGCCTTTTGTAGGCAATCCTTTTCCCACACGGCAGCTGCTCCCAAGCACTAATCTGTTTTAGCTTGCCTTTATCAGAATGTATAAATAGAGTCGTTCAGAAGTAGTCTTTTGAACCTGCATCATCTCTCTTTTATGTAATGCATTTGAGATTTATCTTTGTTGTTTAATGAATTAATAATTCATTCCTTCTTATTGCTGAGTGCTGTTCTATTTTACGGATGTACCTTAGTTGTTTGTTTGTTTTTTTTTTCAATAACCAGTTAAAGGTTATCTGGGTTGTTCTCAGTTTGAGGCAGTTTTGAGTACAATTATAAACATTTGTATACAGGGGATTTTTTGTGTGTAACTTTCCTCTCACTTTTCTTTGGTAATCAAGTAAGTAATAGTGGGATTGCTGAGTTCTGTGGTAGGTGTATTTATTACTGTATAAGAAACTGCTAAACTGTTTTTCAAAGTGGCTACTGTTTAGCATTTTACCTGCAATGTATGAGAATTCTGTTTACTCTGCATTCTTTTTAGCACTTAACATTGTTCTTGTTTTATATAGTATTGCTGGCTTCAATTTGCTATATGTTCATTAATGCTTCAAAGATCAGTTATCTAATGGATCTAAGGTTCATGTTTTAACATTTTTCTTGTGTTATTTATTAATTTGTCATTAGTTTGGTAAATGGTATTTTTCAGAGAATTGTTCAATTCATCTGATTTGTCAAACTTTTAGGTGGAAAAAGATTAAGACATTACTTAAAACTATTTTGTATGTGAATTGTGAAGTTTTATAGAGTATATCAGTTTTTCGTTCAGCAGCTCATACACATTTTGTTTCATTTCATTGATTACAATCTTCACAGTGGAACACCACTAATCCCACTTCCTTCCTGTGTTTCCCATTTCCATTCCTCCCACGTTCCTAACCCATCCTGCCTTTTGAGCTTTGCCCTTGGTCAAATGCTGCCTTTTTTTATCTCAGATGGTTGGTTATTCTAAGACATGTGTATCTCCCTCAAACTCTGCCTGTCATCAAATCAATGCTGACTCATAGTGACCCAATAGGACAAGGTAGAACTGCCCATGCATCTAAGACAGTAATTCTTTGCAGTTGAAAGACCCTTCTTTCTCCTGAAGAGCCATGGATAGTTTTGAACCACTGCCCTTGCAGTTAGAAGCCCAGTGTGTTACCAATATGCCACCAGTGTACCTCTCTAGTTCTCCGTACAGACCTGTGTATTATCTGGCTGAAAACTGAACCTAGAAGATAGATTCAGCTCCAGACCTAAAGGATGACAATAGTCTCAGTGTTTCATCATCTCTATTAAACCAACTCTTTTAAGATTTTGAAGTGTTTTTTTTTTTTCCTCCTCTATCCAGACCCTTCTAACACGATCCCTTTGGTGTAGTTGATAATGGAAACCGAGCACCATCCAGTTATTCTGGTCTCAGTGTTGTGGAAGCTGGGATTCAAAGACATTGATTTTTTAATATGTGTAGGGTGTTTAGTGATATGTTCATTTTTAGTTATTCTTGATTTTGGTTACACATATTTGGTTATTAATTTTGGCTAATAATTCATTGTTTTTTTAATTCTGTTTTTCCATGAATTATTTGAAGCCCCACCTATATAGTTTTCCACATTTATCTGCCCCCACAATATTTTCTAAGAATCAGCATTTAGCTTTTTAAATTTTCTTAATTGCATCTTTTTTTCTGTTAAATTGATATATATTCTTAATTATTTACTTAATTTCTCTTTGGAATTATTTTTCAATAATGGAAGGTTTTTTAGATAATTGATTTTAAACCATTCTATTTTTCAATTATAGTTTTTACAGCTGTAACTTTAAACATAGCTTTTGATGCATTCCATAATTTCATAGCATATTATTATTCAGCACAAAACATTTTATAAATGTATTGTTCTTTTAAAATTTGAGCCATGGATTTTCCAGCTATTGGAGGGGGCAGGGGTGGCAATAGGAGTGGTATCTTTCTGTAGCTGACTTCTAGTTTGGTTCTTGAGAACATTCTTTATATGATTTAAGTCCATTGAAATTAATTAAACCATGATTTATGATCTAGTATTTGGCCTGTTCTAGAAAATGTTCCATTACCCTTGCAGAGAATATGTTCTTTTGTAGTTCCAAAGCATATGTCAATTAGAACAGTTCATTAATCATCCTATTCAGATTATTTATCTTTACTAATTTTGGGGGGATGGGTCTGCTATTTGTTTTTTGGGGGGTCTGCTATTTGTTACTGAGCAAGTGCTCAGTCTCTAGTTATGTTTTTGCTATGTTTCCTTCTTCCATCTGCCAACTTTTGTTTTAAACAATATGATGGTACATTATTGGATATGTATAAATTTTGGGTGTTAAAATATATTCTTGTTGATATTATTCTTTTGTGTTATGAACACTCCATCTTAATTTGTAGTAATACTTCTTGGCTTAAAGCCGACCTTTTCTGGTTTAATATAATGACATTAGCTTTTTTGGTATTTGTATAGTATATGTTTTCAAGTGTTTTGTTGCCTTTCTAATCAAGGTGTGCCTTTTGTAAATACTATATATTTAAATCCTCCTCTTCTCTTGAATTCCATGTTACCATTTTCCAGACAATGCAGTATATTTTCCCTTTCCAGTATGGTTTATTTCTTTCTAACAATTCTGGGCTTCCATCTGGATCATTTCCTTCATCTTAAAGAACTCTCTTGAGGATTTTTTGTAGTGATGTGTTATCCCCACAGAATGACTCCCTTCACAATTTCTAGCTTTGGTCGCCTTGGTAATACACATTTTTGAGGAGCCCGCATGGTTTAGGGCCATCGTTGTCAATCTTCCTAATGCCGTGACCCTTTCATACAGTTCCCCATGTTGTAGTGACCCCCAACCATAAAATTATTTTCGTTGCTACTTTATAACTGTCATTTTGATACTGGTATGAATTGTCATGTAAATATCTGATATGCAGGATTTATTGTCATTGTTACCAATTGAACGTAATTAAAGCATAGTGATTTATCACAAAAACAATATGTAATTATATATTGTGAACTATTTATTTCTAATGACAAATGAATGAAATGTTGCCTTGAAGCATGGTGTAGCATGGGTAACAGTCTTCATGCCGGGTACTCGTAGTTGGGTGTATTGTATCTGCTTGTGGGTGGACCCTCCTGGAGACAGATAGAGGAGCTGTATCTTGGTTTCTAAGACAGATGGTCATAGGTGACCCCTTTGAAAGGGTCGTTTGACCCCCAAAGAGAACCGTTGGTCTAGGGGTTACTCATTGGGCTGCTGTCCACAGGGTCACCTCTTTGAAACCAATGCCTACTCCATTTCAGAGATTCGCAGTGTCAGAAACCCACGATCTTATTTGTGTTTGAGGAAGAAGATTATCTTTGGTATTTGAAGAAGGTTCAAGAGCAGGGTAAGTCTGGAGGAAGGAAGAGTAGTTAGGGGCTGTTCTAATGTAAAAGCCAGCTAATGTGGATTGAACCAGAATGATTGGTAAGGAAATAGTATGAAATGGTTTAGAAATAGTTTATAGGTAAAATCAAGCACATTTAGTAGTTAATTAGAAGGAGGATTTGGAAAAGGAGGCATCAGAATTGCTCCCAGAGTATGATAAATCCAGAGTGCAATATGGCACTGAAGAACCAAATAATTATCCTCTAGGTTTTGAATAGTTCCTCCCCTTACTATTATGGTTTTATTTGTTTTACCTTGATAATCATGTTAGATTTGTGTATGTTCATTTGTATATTTAAGATTGTTTGGTGCATGAAAGTCAAGATATATAACCCTTCAGAAACAGTAACAGGAGTAATGGTTCCCTGAGGGTATGGGAAAGAGGGGTGGCGGGAAGCAGGAGAGTGGGGAGCTGATAGCATTGATGGCTGTATAACTCCACTTGATTGGATAGAACAACAGAATTTTATGTGAATGGATATACTGGATTGTGTAAGATATGGTACACACACACACACAAATCCTATTATAAGGGGGAAAAGGGAGGGCTCCTGGGATGTATGCTGGTGGTTGGAGGGATAAAAGAGAGCTGATATCAAGGAGTTCAAGAAAAACGAAAATGTTTTGAAACTGATTGTGGTAGCAGTTGTACAAAACTGCTTGGTATAATTGAACTATGGAATGTTAGAATATCTGTAAGAGCTCCCAATATTTTTTTTAATTGCTCCCAGACTGATGGGCAGGGAATTCAGGAAGATAGAAAACTTTGGTTTAAGAACACTTAGTTCTGATAACATGGCCCTGCTCGATACTCACCTTCATGAAATGATAGCTGAAGATAAAGAGTGCTACAGCAAAGGATGGTGAAGAAAGTAGGGGGTGTCTGGCTATTTATTGGAATAGTGTCTGGGGTCTTAAAAGTCTTGTATTCAACCAAGCAGCCATCTAAGTAAGGAGTCAACTAAGCCCTCACAGAAGAAGCACACCAGTTTGTGTGATCCAGAGATGATAATTACAAACTTTGAGTATGGTGAAGGGAAAAGTATCAGGTAAAATTATGAACACCCAATTTATAGAGCACTACGGAGGACAGTGGGAGCCCAAAATCCATCTGCAGAGTATCAAGTCAGACTGAACCAGTGGAAGATCTGCTTTAGCCACAGGCAAGAGGCTCATACGGCCTTGCTGTCAGGCAGAGACCATTGTAACCTTGAATATGCTGACTCGAACTTGATACTGGGCCAGATGACCTTCCTAAGTGTGCAAGTATCTCTTACTTGTTCCAGGACAGAACTTTCTTCCCTGGCTTTTGGAATGTTAATGAGGGTCTTTTCTTTCTTACTCATTATTTGTATTTAGTCATTATTATTATTTTAACCTTATTTCAAATTTGATTTTCATTGTTTCTGATGGGTTGGTTTCCCAATTTGTGACCCACAGGAGGAGTGGATGCATAGTGATAATAACTGATACAGTTGATAGGGGATGTAGGGATGGGCATGGGTGCTAGGGAGGGGAGGGGAATTTCGGAATTGGGACATGAAGACGGGAGCGGGAGGGAACACTAGAACCTACTGACTGCACAACTCATTTTAACGGCGCCTTAACCATGGGGTGATGGGTTGTTCTAAAATGGATATGGTAATGATTGTACAGTTAGTTCTCCTTGATTGATTGAATGGTTGAACTATTGAAGTGTATGCTATGTAAATTATGTGCCAATAAAACTGTTAAAGAAAGGAAAAAAGAAAACCTTGGGAGACATCAGGTATGAATCTTTTGGGTGGGGAAGGGGGTGTATACAGGTTTGGACAATTTTGAGAAATCAGTGTTAAGTAGGGACCTGCAGATCATGAGAGAAATCTGGGTGGGAAATCTAGCCTGGGATTACCAGGTATAACCATCGGAATCTGTGGCCTAGGTGTGCTCATGTATGTGCAGGGTGTAGACATTGATGCTGGGACAGACCTCCAAGGAGCCCAATGTCTAGTAGGTAGACAGAGGTGGATGGAAATGAGTGAGGGTGATTTTTTTTTCAATACTTAGCTGTAGGGGGCTAAGTTAAGAGTGGAATATGCATACTGGAAAAGTTTAGTCAAGTTGATTTTGTTTTCCAATAAAAGAGATTCATGTCCTTTTAAGTGCAGATGATAAGATCTTTGTGGTAAGATACAGGAAGGAGATCCCAACATAGCCAAACCCACTGCCATAGAGTTGGTTCCAATGCATCATGATACTGCAAGGCAGAGAACTATCCCAGGCTTGCCAAGGCTGTCCATCTGTACTGAGGTGGATCGCCCCATCATTCTCCCACAGAGCACCTGAAGGGTTCGCCCTGATAATCTTTCATTAACAGCCCTGCACTTCACTCACTGTGCTGGCAGGGATCCTTACAGAAATAGAAATGATAGTTAATTGAACAAGAGTGTGAGAAATTGGGAGGACCAAGTTCAGCCATACAAGTGGAAGAATTCACCTTAAATTACATTCTAGATTGTACCTGTTGGGAGAAAGGAGACCAGGCTGACAAGTTTCAGGTGACTCTGTAGATTTGGGTGCAGGAAGTGGAGGGTATTTTTTACCTTCTGTTTTCTCTTTAGAGAGGGAGGCTTGATTGGAGGATAAGCGTGAAAGAGTACCGTCTGCTATCATGTGGCATGGGCAAGAACGTACCGTGACAAAGTGAAGTTTGCCAGCATCTTAGATGCTGAATGAATAGGGACCCCAGTTTGTGTGGCTGTGAGGCTTTTCTCTGCCTCCAAATAGATGTAGACTCCTAGTGACCCTATAGGACAGGGTAGAACTGCCCCAGTGGGTTCTCAAGGCTGTAACTCTTGACAGGCACGGACAGCCCCATCTCTCTCCATGGAGAAGCTGGTGGATTTCAACTGCCAACCTTGCGGTTAATAGCAGCCCACCGTGTCACCCCTTAGGCCACCTGGGCTCTTTACGTGGAGCTTAGAGGAGGGGAGTGTAGAAAGTCAACTAGTATTGGAGTTTCTCTCACTGCTGTTGAGTCTATTCCAACCAACAGCGGCCCATAGGACAGGGTGGAACGACCCCTGGACGTTTCCAAGACCGTCATTCTTTACAGGAGTAGAAAGTCTCGTCTTTCCCCGCGGCTAACAGTTAGTAGTCCATTACATAAGTTTAGGCCCAGCCATTTCTCTCCCGCCAGGATCCCAGATGCTAGCAAGAACACAAAGAGACAAGTGGAATGACCACATGGAATCCAAAGTTGACTTGGTGAAATAGTGAAGCTGGAGTGGAGACTTTTTACCTGTGGTCTGCCCCTGGGCAGGAAGGGGGCTCTGTGGCCTAGCACGGGAATGGCAGCAGTGGCCTCTCCCTGGCCTGCAATGCTGCTACCTAGCGGACCAGAGAGCTTCATGGAAGGCAAAGGCAGGAGGCTAGCCTAGTCGGCCACCCCAGCAAGGCTTAGGCAGCGGTTCTCAACCTTCCTAATGCCGCGACCCTTTCATACAGGTTCCTCATGTTGTGGAGACCCCGTCCCAACCATAACATTATTTTTGTTGCTACTTCATCACTGTAATTTTGCTACTGTTATGATTTGGGTGACCCCTGTGAAAGGGTCATTCAACGCCCAAAGGGGTCATGACCCACAGGTTGAGAACCACTGGCTTAAAGCAAAAGGGTGTCTGAGCTCCTAGTACTGCTCCAGAGCACAGGGAACATTGTGAAGGACAGCCCCTTTGTTGCTCGGGAGGCACAGTCACCCCGCCCACTGCAAGCTTGTGCTCACCTGACTGTTCAAACGAGCTTCCCGCCTTTTCAAGTAGCAGGAGAGCAGCCTGGTGGCTCAGATCTGGTACCACCTGTCTACCCAGTGTGGGGAGGACACTAGAGGTCCCAGCGCTCTTTCTCTGGTACAGCAAGACTTGGGGGAATGTAGACTGCTTCCTAGCACCAGGTTGTCATCTGGCCATGTGGGTGAAGAAGGCGAGCCCTGGTCTTGGCAGGGGGCGTTGCCCTTCAGCAGTGGTCAGCCCCGTCTCATCCCCCTGAGGGGTGCTGTCCACCACCACTCTGAACTAAAATGCCTGCTGCTTGATAAAGACACCTGTCACCTGCTCATTGTGCTGTTCCGTGCTCCATGAAGCCACCTCTTCAGGAGAAAAGGAGATACCATTCCAAACGTCAAGTGAAAGCAGAGGTGCTCTGGTTGGCACTGAACTGGGGGGCCCTGGGGCTCTCAGCCCCATGCTCTGAGCTGCAAACCTACCAGGGAACTTGGCCTGGAAAGCCTTAACCTGAACTGGTGACTTCCAGGGAGAGGATATCATACCTCTTAACCGTCCTTAGATTCTGATACTGAGAACCTCTTTTCTCCCTTGGCTTCACAGATGCCATTTTCATCTTATTCTTCTGCCTTGATAGCTCCTTAGCGATTTCTATGTTCATGTTTTGTATTGTCCCTGAAAATTACACCTCGTCTCCTGGTCTCCCTCCTTAAGCCCCAGGCTGTGTGCCGGTGGTCTGCTTGATATCTAGACCTGGGTGTTTCATAGGTCCTGAGACTTGGGACTTGGCTTGGTCTCTACTTTGGCCCCCCCCCCCCCCCCGCCTCTCACCTGGCAGGGATGAGGCTTATTCTTTGTTTCTTTCCTAGTTTCAGTTAACAGCGGTGCTATTTATACATGTTTTGTTTTGTTGTTTTGTTGTTGTTCAAAGTCCCTTCTCCCTGCCTTGGCACAACAACAGGGATTGGCTCTTGTGTGTCACCTTGCGTGTGACACTTAGGGGCACCCAGTCATTGGGGTGGCAATAACAATAAGAATAACCTCACAACCTCACTGTCTGAAGACTCGCTGAGTGTTACTCCCTGTACTTGATATGTCTTGCCTCAAAGATGGATTAACTAAAATGGAGCTTTGCAAAGTGTTTAAGGTTTGCACTAGCCCCTGGCCACCGGGAAGAGCATGGGCAAGCACCGAGAACTTCCAATGTGCCAGACAACAAAGCAAACCCATTGTCATGGAGATTCCAATTCATAGTGACCTTATAAGGGCAAAGGAGATCTCTAGCTTCCTAAGGTTTCCAAGGTTGTAAATCTTTACAGAAGCAGACTGCCTCATCTTTCTCCCTCAGAGCTGCTGGTGGATTTGAACTGCCAACCAAATGAGCAGCCAAATACTTAACCCACTGCGCTACTGGAATCCCTCTAGGGTGTGCCAGCTGCTGCAATCACCTTTTTGAGTGCTTGATACTTTGTGGGGATGAGCCTTCCTCGTGGTGCAAGTGTGTCAGTTGCCTGAGATTGTATAGCAAAGGCTCTAAATAGGACTTGAACTCCCTCCTATACGCTGCCTAATGGATGAGTGAGTAACTGAATGGATGAGCAGTTAGCCCCTACCATCCTCATTAGCCCACCTGTGAGCTTGAGAGTGGGGAATATGTCTGATGCTCATGCGTCTGGCACCGGGTACGTGCCTGAAATATGTTAACAGGAGAAAGTGCTTAGAACATTGAACTTGGAATCAGATTTTATTCCCCAGTCCTTTTGCCTTAGAACTGCTTCTCCGCGTCCTTCCTCCTTTTGTGTTGTGTTAAAGAAGAACTCCGCGGCCCCCAACCCCCGGTAGAGTAATTAGATAAGCTGGCAACACTCAGTCCAACAGTGTGCATGTTTGAACTGTGAACAACGTTGTGGTACTGTAGGGGATTTTGCTGGTTCATCTTTTTTGAGCTATAAAGTTGATTCAACAAATCAACCAGAGGAGAGATGGGGTAAGAGAGAAGTCAAGGCGCATGAAGAGCTTCCGGGAGAAGAAGCCCCAAAGGGACAAGGATTTTCCTCCTGGGTCAACAAAGCCTTCTCTCAGAGCCATCGCCTGGATGTTGGCTACTAGCTTCCTAGACTGTGAAAGCGACCCATTTACAGGATTCCCATTACAGCAGCACTCAGTGAAAAATGCCGAAGAGTGTGGCTGGGGGCTCCCAGAATGGATGGGAGCTAGAGCCTCTAGCTTGGACAAAGGCTGCTCAAGGGCCCAGGAAGCAGGGGCTCCTGTTGTGTCAGGACCATCAGGTCAGAGTGCTCCCCAGAACAGGACAGGGTGCAAGCCATTGAACCACTGGTGCTGCTGCTCTGGATTGTCCCCACTTCAGTCACATCTGCTCTTGGCAAGGAGGGGAAAGGTTCTCTTTGGGAAGGGGAATGGATGCTGGTGGTTAGAATGTTTAAAAGTGTATTCTCCAGCCCCTTTTATCCAGGCTCTGTCTGCATGTCTTGCCAAAGAACATGTTTCCCTGGGTGCTTTGCTCTCTGTAGGCCTTCTTTCATGCTAGAGACTGATAGTCTATATTCTCCTTTCTTTCTTGGTCAGTCTAGTTAGGACTGTATAAAATATATTGATCTTTTCAAAGAACTGACCTTTGACTGCTAGTTTTTCTCTATTGTTTGACTGCTTTCTATTTCATTGATTTCCACTCCAGTTTTTATCATTTCCTCTCTTCTACTTATTTGAATTTAATTATCTTCTCCCAAAAAGCTGCTTCATGGGAAACCATACATCATTAACTTGGCACCTTCTTTTCTAAACTCATTTCTGTTTAATTTGAGGAGAGCTGGACCACAATGGCCCGTCTCGCCTCTTTCGCTTGTTCTTATTTTTTTTTTGAAGTCCATTTTTACTAATAGCAACCCTGTAGGACAGATCAAACTGTTCCTTGGGGTTGCTGAAGGTGAGAATCTTTGTCCAAGGAGACAGCTTCATCTTTCTCTCTTGGAGCTGCTGGTGGGTTCGAACTTCTGGCCTTGCAGTTAGCAGCCCGACACATAATCCACTCTGCCACTAGGGCTCCGGTCTTTTCTAAGAAAGGTGTTGGAAGCTGCCAAGTCCCCTGCACCAACCATTTGAGATATCTGTCACACATTTGGCCCTACATACTTGTAATTGAGGGGCTAGCCAGAGATCTGCATAGAATTTTTTTTATAGAGGATGTGGGGATATCAATTCTGGGGTACTCCCTCTCCCTGTGCTGTGATAGCCCCGAACTCTAGGTTCTCTGTTTCTCCTTGTGGTACCAACTGGGGCTTGTTCTTAGGCCAAAAGCCCCCAAATGGTCACTTTCCTCATTGCTGTTTTCTCCTTCCATGTGCTGATCCCCTCCAGCTTCTGCCTGCCTTTGGGTGTTTTCCAGTGATTTTGGAGGCTCATTTAAAACATATTTTGTCCATAATTTGTACTTTGTATCTGCAGCAGGGCTGGTCTGGTTGGAGCCATACTGCATGCCTGTACTGCTAGTTGGCATCGTGCCAACTTGGTCAGCGATGCTCTGGAGCTCGGACTCGATGCTGGGAACTAAAAGGAGATCTACAGATCTCTCCCTCTTGGTAGCTGCAGGCCTTCTCCCCGGTCCAGCTCTGTGAAGGCATGCTGTTGGTTTTAGCCAGGCTTCCTGCCTTGTGGCTTCAGCTGCTTCTTTTGTCCTGAACATCCCTGTCATTGTTTCATACTTTTGCTGGGTGCCTGCTGGGTGCTTGCTGGCGCTCTTAGGCACATGCACATCCCTGTGTTTCATACCACCTTGCTCAGCATGCCTTCCCGTTGTTTTTTCCTTGATGCCAACACACTGGTACCAGCACGCTTTCCTTTTTTGTAGTGCTTTCGCACCCGTTCATTTCTCTTCAAAAGAGGACCTTGTCACGGCCAATACTGTTCTTTCTGCCCTCACTATCTCTCGTCCTCACCATGTTGGGGACATGCGCTTCTTATACTCTCCTTCCCCTCCCCCATCATTAAAATCCTAACCATTGCTGCAAGTGTGACCTTAGGAAGAGACAGTGGCGAGTATGAATACCCCTCATTAAAATTACAGTGGCTCTCTGCTACCTGTAAGATGGAAGCTCTCATCCCATAGCATTCAGGGGCCCCTGATCTGTTGCCCCATCCTCTCCTTCTGCGCCATTACTCCTCCTTCCCTTGAGCCTTGGCCACACATAGGACAGACCATTCCTGTGGGTAGACTTTCCCACGCTTCAGCTGGAGTATTACCTCCTCTTGCCCATTCCATGGTCATTAACAGGCTGAGTTGGCAATTCCCTTCTCCACATACCTTTGTGATAATGTTGTTGCTACCATATGATGGGTATTTATGTTTATCACTCCAGCAACATTGACGGGCAAGGCCTTGTCTCATTTGCCTGTGTTCCTAACACCGGGTCCAGAGCAGAGTTCAGAAGGCTGTCGGCCCAGAAATCCATAGGCATCAAGACCTGACTTGGTAGTTAGCACTGTGGAATATTTGTATGTGTACTGTTGGGCTCAGCAAATGTACTCCGTGCCCATCGAGCTGAGAGACTGATTTATACTCAAGATGTATACTTTAAATTAATCCAGAATCCCCATGAGAAAGGCGAGACTCTTTCCAATCCCGAGGAAGTGAAACATTTAGTCATCTTTGACTATCCTCCCACCCCCGCTTCCTCCGAAGGGAGAACAATGTGTTTGGCTTAAGGTCCAGAGGGACCATGCTGTTGATCTTAACTAAGTGATGAACATGCACCACGTGTGCTGTGGCGGGTAGGGGTGGGGTACGAGGGAGCAGTCTGTGGGTGTTTCTGCTGCCTCGAGCCCTTCGTATAGAAAGGGCTCAAATGTAGGATAAATGCTTTCTGATGGTATTTCAAAGCATTTGGCCAACCGGTGCTGATGAAAGAAGAGAAAAAGGAGAGTTATGATTATTGAGTTCTTAAGATGTGCCAGGGGCTCTTAGTTCATGATTTTGTAAATCCCACCACACTATAGAGAGAGAAACTGAGGCATAAAGAGGTAACACAACTTTTCTGAGATCATACACTGGCAAAGTACAGTATTTGAATCCCAAAGACTTCCTTTATACACTGGTAAGGTACAGTATTGGAATCCCAAAGGGAGTCTTTTTGCCTCCAATGAACTATTGAGTTACCTGGCTTGTGGCAGGCATTAAATGAAATTCCCCTCTCTCTTACTCTCATTCCATGTATCTATGGTCTGTTTTGTCGTGGGTTGGTCGTATCTGGAGACCAGAGTTGAGGATCCAGGATCCGGTCAACGTGGTCAACAGGGCAAGGATGCCTTTGTATGCTGGCTCTCTCTGCTGCCTCTCCTTTACGCCTATAGCCTCTAGCTCAGTGCTAGTCATGCAGAAATGGCTTTTCAGTATGTGTGGAAGAGATGATGAAAGCTGGCAGAATTCTCCCTGCAAACGTGGGCTATTTGTTTCCTGCTTTAAGGATTCTGAGCTGTGAAGTCCTTAGGGCTTGCTTGACAAAGAAGAATGGTCCTTTTCTTGCCTCTGCCAAAAGAAAGAAAAAGGGTGAGTGGAGAGACTCTTGGAGTCTCTGCCCTCATCTTTCAGTGTGTTTTACTTATTCCTTTCCCAGTTAGTGCCTCCTGGTAGTCTGACTGAGGGAAAGAGGAAGGGTTGTTGTAGAACCAAAAGCAATCAGTGCCAGATTCATGAAGGCCACCGCACTGCTTCTCAGAGGAAGAGTTGACAATGGGAGGGGGCTCCACCGTGCCAGCTCTGCAGGGATGAGGGTGTGCAGTAGCATTTTGCTTTCCTAGCCACAGGGTCTAGTGGTGTTCATGAAAGGAGAAGAAATAGCTGGAGACATCGATTGGCCATTAGAATGTGGAAAGCTTGAATCAGGAAAATTTGAGGTCTTAAAAAGATGGATTGCATAAAGATTAATAACCTAGGCATCAATACTGAAAGACAGCAACAGCGGCCATTGTGAATTGGACACTCGTATGGCCTACGAGGCTGGGAATGAAAATTTAAGAGGAATGTCATCACAGTCATTCCCCCAAAAAATAGTTCCAAGAGCTATCCCAAAATATAACTCTGCTAGGGTTAGGATAACATCCACACGCCTACCAGGAAGACTACTTATAAAACTATTATTCAAATTTAAGAACCAATCACTAAGGCCAAAAATGAAGAATTTGAAGAATGCTACCATTCTGAAATTGATCGAACCATTTGATAGAAACTCAAAAGAGAGAAACAATCAAAAAGGACTAGTAGTTTGAAAACAATAGCCTGCATATGTACAGAGAGACCTTAGAACAGTGGTTCTCAACTTGTGGGTCACGACCCTTTTGGGGGGTTGAATGACCTATTCACAGGGGTCACACAATTTATAACAGTAGCAAAATTACAGTTATAGCAACAAAAAGAATTTTATGGTTGTGGTCACCACAAGATGAGGAACTTTATTAAACGGTCGCAGCATTAGGAAGGTTGAGAACCACTGCCATTGAGAAACTCAGTATCATTAGTCAGAACAAGGTCAGCGACTGACTGCAGAACAGACCACCAATTGCTTATGTGCAAGTTCAAGTTGAAGCTAAAGAAAATTAAAACAAGTTCATCACCAAAACACATGACCCAAACCCAGACAAGTTGTAGGATAATGTCAAAAAGATCATTCGTGGGAAAGTCATTAAGAAGACAGAAGAGGAAGGAAAGGCCAGAGTGGATGTCAGAAGGAAGTCTGGAACTTGCTTTAAGTGTAGGCTAGCCAAAGCCAAATGCAGAAAGGAAGTACAGGAGCTGAACAAACCCCTCACAAAGACAAAGGTAACGTAAGTATTGTAATGACATGTGTAAAGACCCAGAGTTAGAAGACGGAAAGAACATATTCAGCATTTCTCAGGTTGAAAGAAAAGAAGAGAAAATTCAAATCCAAGTTTCAGTATGGAAGGATTCCTTGGGCTGCTGCAGAAAGGACGAATCTGGGTTGGAAGAAGTACAGCCAGAATGCTCCTGAGCGCATTCTAAAGTAAGGGAGGGTCGGAGAAAAGGGGAGAACAGTCAAGAGATGGTTGACTGGCATAGTGGCTGCAACAGTGGGCGCAAGCACAACAACACCTGTGAGCCTGGCACGGGACCACCGTGTTTTGTTTTGTTCTGTTGTTCATAGGTTGCTACGAGTTGGAACTGACTCAGTGGAAACTAACAGCAGGAACGGTGTAGGAAGCATCAAAAGAGGAGAGGAAAACACAGAGTCGTTATTTAAAAGAATCAGTCCCTCTTCAGTCACTTTTGGAGGTAGCATATAATGAAGAGAGTATGGCCTCACGCGCTACTCAAAACATTGGCAAGAAATAAGACACCGAGGGTTGACAAAAAAAATTAATGGAGATATTTCAACAAACAGAAGCAGTGGGTTTATTAACATGTTGAAAGGCGACTGGATAGTAAACAACAACTGAGCATCTGGACAGAACCTTGAAGAGTCTGCTATGTTAGCAGGCAGGATATAGAGAAGAAAACATTTCTCTTTCCTTGACCTAGTTACAGAAACTTTTGGCTTTTTCAAAAAGAATTTATACCTTCCCTTAATGATTAAAATCTTGCTATTATTATAGGTATTAATGTGTGCATTCTAAAATAGTTTCTAAACAATATTTTTCAGAGCAGTTTTGTCAGAACAATATACGCAACGTCTTGCATGTAATATTTCTTTAATAAAGAAATTCAAATTTAAGATCCAATGAAATTTAATAAAGATCTATTGTGAAGCAGTGCGTGAAGATGGAATGAATGTGGGTTTCACAATCCTATAAATCTGAGTTCAACCCACCAAGCCTTGAGGACAATATTCTCGCTCAGACAAGCCAATCCACAGAGAGACCCGACATCCCTCACTGACCCATAGCCTACAGGGGACAACAATGGAGACACAGTGTGGGAATTCGGCCCAATCTGATCCCACCACACCGTGGAAAAACACTAAGGGTGTGCAACAGAACAGCAAGGGGACAGAGCAACAAAGTCCCCAGGGAATACCAAAAATAGACTTTGGGGCCAGGGCTTGGCACCCCAACAGACTTGACTGAAAAATTCACCTAAAGGCCAACAAATGGTGAACTAACTACAAGCTTTTCTTTCTTGTTGTGTTTTCTTTTTGTGTGTGTCATTGGTTTGTTGTTGTTGTTTTGTTTTCTTTTGTTGCTTGGTTTTGCTCTGTCTTGTTTTTGTGCATATTATTATCTCCACAGGTCTGTCAAAATAAAATAGACTGGATGATCAATATGGAGGAGAAAACAACAGGACGGACAGTTCCGGTGGGACATGGGAGAGGGGAAGGTTGGGGGAAAGATAGTGGTGTTAACAAACCCAGGGACAAGGGAACAACAAATGATCCAAATTGGTGATGAGGAGGGTGTAGGAGGTCTGGTAGGGTGTGATCAAGGGTAATGTAACTGAGAGGAATTACTGTAACCCAAATGAAGGCTGAGCATGATAGTGGGACAAGAGGAAAGTCAAGAGAAATAGAGGAAAGAGCTAGGAGGCAAAGTGCATGTATAGAGGTCCAAATAAAGTCATGTACATATGTAAATATATTTATATATGAGGATGGGTAAATAGATCTATGTGCATATATTTATAGGTTTAGTATTAAGGTAGCAGATGGACATTGGGCCTCCACTCAAGTACTCCCTCAATGCAAGAATACTTTCTTCTATTAAACTGACGTTTCATGATGCTCACCTTCCCGACACAATCACTTAAGGCAAGGCAGGTGCATAAAAGCAAATGTGGTGAAGAAAGCTGATGGTGCCCAGCTATCAAAAGATATAGCATCTGGAGTCTTAAAGACTTGAAGGTAAACAAGTGGCCATCTAGCTCTCAATCAACAAAGTCCACATGGAAGAAGCACACCAGCCTGTGTGATCACGAGGCGTCGAAGGGATCAGGTATCAGGCATCACCAGAACAAAAAAATCATATTGTGAATGAGGTGGGGAGTGCGGAGTGGAGACCCAAAGCCCATTTGTAGGCCACTGGACATCCCCTTACAAAAGGGTCTCAGGGAGGGGAGGAGCCAGTCAGGGTGCCATGTAGCAAGATGGAACATACAACTTTCCTCTAGTTCCTAAATGCTCCCTCCCTCCCCCTCACTATCATGATCCCAATTCTACCTTACAAATCTGGATAGACCAGAGGCTGTACACTGGTACAGAAGGGAACTGGAAACACAGGGAATCTAGGGCAGATGATCCCTTCAGGACCAGTGGTATGAGTGGTGATACTGCGAGGGTAGAGGGAGGGTAGGTTGGAAAGGGGGAACCGATTACAAGGATCTCCATATAACCTCCTCTCTGGGGGATGGACAACAGAAAAGTGGGTGAAGGGAGATGTCGGACGGTGCAAGATATGAGAAAATAATAATTTATAAATTATCAAGGGTGCATAAAGGAGTGGGGAGCGGGGAGGGAGGGGAAAATGAGGAGCTGATGCCAAGGGCTTAAGTGGAGAACAAATGTTTTGAGAATGATGAGGGCAATTAATGTACAAGTGTGCTTACACTATTGATGTATGTATGGATTTTGATGAGTCATCTGAGCCCCCAATAAAATGATTTAAAAATATTTGAGTTAAAATCCAGCTTGGTCACCTCCTAGCTCTGTGATCTTGAGTTCAGGACCCTCACCTGACATCTACTCAGAAATGAAATTTATAGTACTGAGTATCATTTATTGAATGAGGCACCCTAATGTCATAGTGGTTTGCACATTGGACTGCTTGCCACAAGGTCAGTGGTTCAAAACCACCAGCTGCTTCCCTGGAGAAAAATAAGACTTTCTATTCCCATCAAGGATTCATCTCAGAAACCCACAGGGCAGTTCTGCCTTGTCCTATAGGATTGTTATGAATCAGAATTGACTCGATGACAATGGGTTTTCTGGATTATTTGTTGGAGTATATATAACCTCCTATGAAAATTCTCAAAGATCATAACAACATTGTTTGAGGTGGCCTTATTTATGCTTAAGGGCATATTGGTGGTGCATTGGGTTAAGCATTCTGCTGATAACTGACTGTTCGGTGGTTTTAACCCAACAGCTGCTCTGTAGAAGACAGACGAGGAAGTGTGTATCCAGAAAGATTTTCAACCATGAAAACTCTA
Organism: Tenrec ecaudatus; assembly: GCF_050624435.1. NCBI lineage: Eukaryota > Metazoa > Chordata > Mammalia > Afrosoricida > Tenrecidae > Tenrec > Tenrec ecaudatus. Next base: position 168,424,633 of record NC_134534.1, read on the forward strand.
TGAAATAGTTCAATTCTGTCTCCTAGCATCAACTAGATGGCAAGGGGGTTAGCCCTGCTTTTGTTGAAACTACCAGTCCCCCCCTTATTTTTACAACTGTGTCCTATATGCATGAATAATTAATTAATGAACTTTCAAAGTAGAAATTCCTTTCACCATGCATTTATTAAGCGTATACCTACCTGCTAGGTGCCATGCTAGGAGGAGGGTTATAAACTGAAGCAACTCACAGCTGCCTCTATAATGAGCTTCTGTATTTGTATGGGGATCAATAACTATAGATCAATTAGTAGAATAAGAACATATATGTCCAGTGAGAATATAGATGAGGGGAATAATTCTGCTTGGATCGGGGAGAGAAGAAAATCTATGTCAGTCAAGGATCTTGCTTGCAACCATAGAAACCAGCTTTGGCTATGATTTTTGTTTTTTTTTGAAAAAGAGAATTTATGGGAGGAATGTTAAAGGCTGGCTGTATTGATGTGAGGCTGAAGGACTAGAATGGGAATGGGATAGAAGCAAGGGAGCTCCTAGAGGGACTTAGGTTATGGATCCATAGCAGTTGTATCCTCCTGGTACCTCTGCTACTGCTGCTGTCACCGTGGTCCCCATCAGTCCCTCGACTCATTGTCATTTATATGGAACAGCAACTGTGTGAGTCTGTCAGGTGCCTCCTCAGACTAGTCCAGAACAAAGAATGTACGGATTTCTGGCCTTCACTGAGAAACATGAGAGCATCCAATTTGGAAATAGGTCAGTGTCTCCTTGTGGACTCTCTGATGCCTGGTTTATTGGGGTGCCAAAGGGAAGGGGGTCGGTGGTCCTAAGACACACACACTGGGTTAAGGTGTGGTTTGGGCAATAAGCTTATACCTCATTCACAGACTAAGCCTCAGGATTGAGAATCCGTTTAGGCTGAGGAAGGATTTGGCCAAATGCCCCTGGGCCTGGGCTAGAGGGCAGCCCCTGTGCTTTGGCAGGAGCCAACCTTCAGTTTGCCTGTCTTGTTTACACACCTTCTCTGAGCTGCTCCCCTTTGGAGCTGCACCGCGAAGCAGCAGGCATGGGAGTTGGATCCCCAGCGCCTCTTCTCCCTCTTCACCGCCCTCTCTTCAGCCTGCACATTTAGATACACATGGAAGCTTGGCTGTTGGTCGCCTCTTGCTCATTGTAATTGGCATGTTGTTAGCCTGCACCTGAAGCCATGCCTGCCTCACTCACGGACAGGGATTGTGTGTTTCCATCATTATTTTTAAAAGGTGTTCAGCTAGAAAATTGCATATCATTTCCTCTGCAGAGGTTTGTTCCCGCTCGCCTTTGTGAAGCATGCAGCTGTCATCACCACGGTGGACGATCCGCGTGCCGCGTAAGCAAGAGCACGGTGCAGGAAGAGAGATAATCAGGCCGGCCTCTTGGGCAGCAGCCTCCAAGTTTGGCTTTCATGAACTGAATTTTAAAAATATATAAATCAGATCATATCAATCTCTTGCTCGAAGCTCTCCAGTGGCTCCCTACTGCTCACAGACTGCGGACGCCCTCCCAGCTCTGTCAGGGCCCCCGCACTGGCCAGCTCACTCTTCCTCCCACCCGGCTCCTCTCCGCTCATTATGTTTCAACTACACAACCTGCTCCTGTCCCCTGAACATGTCACATTTGTTCCCATTAATGGGCTTTACATTGGTGTTTATGCTTCTAGGAATTAACCTCCTCAAGATCTTGGTTGGCCTGTCTCCTTATCATGTCGGCCTCAGCTCAAACATCACCTCCCCTAGAAGGGTCTTCTGTGGCCACCCAGAATAAATTAGTGCCTGCCCCCATTGTTGGCCCATCACCCCAGGCTGCCTAGCCGGGTATCACTGCCTGGAATCCTACTTGATTAGTTTGAGTTCATCTAACCACCCCCTGGAGAGTGTCAGCTTGGAGCTAGCCAGGAATTTGTGTGTCTCTTACCTCATCACACCCCTCATCCCTAGAAGAGTCCTGGCTGCACAGAATTGCATGTTCTTGATGGGCAGGCTGGACAAAAGAATGACATGCGTGGCAGGGATGTGCAGAAGCCCAGAGCAGTTATTTCCCGAGGAGCTAGGAAGTGGTGGACACTTAGACAGGAGTTGGTGGTGTATGAGCGGGTTTGGTGTGCCTGTCCATACCTGGGCTCAGCTGTTTTGGCTGGGTCAGGCACACACTGCTGAAAGTAAGCCAAACTCTATGATCCTGGGCCTGGAAAGGGAGCAAAGAGGAGGTGGTGGTTTGGAGGGGAGGGGGAGTCGGGGTGGGGTAGGGTGTTGACTGTGTTGTGTTCCCTGTCTGCAGAGGAGCAGCTTCTTATCCCTGGTCAATTATTGACCTGTCTTCTACTTTTACATGGGAATTTCTTTTTAATGTACAAATTTCAGTTTAGTAAATGCAAGTGTGACAGAGTCAATTAAAATCCCCAATCAAAACCCACCCAGCAGACCAAGAATAAATAAGGTCATACAGTTCATAGGTCACATGCCTGACTCTCTTCTTTTTATCTCTTCCCTCCCTGCAGCACACGTTTAGTGACCCTTACCACGTGTCGCTCGGTGGATTCACGTTCCCTGCCCTCAGGGAGGTTATGATCTATGACCATGTTGGTGACAGATGAACAGTTTAGTGTCGTGCAGGTCAATGAACTCTGTGGTGAACGAGGATTGGAGGGAAGATCAGGGAAGAGTGCTTGAGCTGTCTAGTGGTCTAGAGGAGGTGCTGGCTTTTGCATTAGGCTCTCGTTAGGTGACAGGTTCGAACCTCAGACACCTGTGCCCACCCCACCATCCCACCACCACTGTAGGGGCCTGGACACCTGAGTGGTTATGTTTCAGTTCCAATCCTTATTCTTTCTGTGCCTGAGAGCAAAATTAGAAACGGCAAGGGTGATATCAGGGCTTCTTAACCCAGTCTTATTGGGAAGTGTGTGTGTGTGTGTTTTTTTTTAAAGCAGGTAGGTCTTTATCGTTTCAAAAGGTTTTTTTGTTTGTCTGTGTTTTTAGCAGGAAGGTCTTTATTGCTCCTGGACTTTATAGTACCAGGAACTTTTGACTGTGCCACATACGTGGGAAACTATTCCTGTGTGCCTCGTTTTCCTCCTTTTAAAATGTTTTAATAATAGTTCTCTGTGGCAAAGGGCCCAGGTGGGGCAGTCGTTAAGCACTTGGCTGCAAACCCCCAAATTGGTGGTTCAGACCCACCAGTGATTTACTCCCACCTGGCGATTTTCTCCTGGTTGGAGCCACCAGTGACCTACTCCCAGAATGATTGCAGCCTAGGAAACCCAGTGGAGCAGGTTTCATGGGACACAGCAGCACATTTATGGGGCTGTTGTAGAAATTAAATGAACATTTATTTAATTATTTATTAAATGTAATAAGTGGCCACTGCTGCTTTTATGAACATGTTCTGTTTCTGTTTCATTAGACTTCTTCAGTTCTCTCTCTCTCTCTTTTTGCTATGACCTAAGATACTTTTCACCCTGACCAATATGTAGGTATTGCCTAGAGGAGCACTGTTGCAGAGAGCCTGGAAATCACTGGATCAAATGTGTTAGACACAGAGAGATTGGCACCAAGACTTTCCCAACGTCTTATTGTCTGTTTTTACTTGGGGTCTCTGATGGAGAGCAGGTTCGGGTTGCCTTGAACACCGTCTGTTCTGGGATCCTGTGTTCATCCAGGGTTGACCAGAGAAACACAGCTAAAGACACTCATGCATGTGTACAAGAGAGAGTTTTATATCCAAGAGTAATTGTATGTTAAGAAAACATCCCAGCCCAGGTGTGGGGGTGGGGGAATAGTAGATACCTACCTGAAATTTACACATGAATGATCATAGTAATATTTTTGATAGTCAAAAATGGAAACAATGCCCATCGTTAGTGAATAGATGAACAAAAGGTGATTTAGCCATAGGCTTCAGTATTACTTGGCCATTAAAAAACAAGAAGTATGGATATGTGCTGCAGTGTTGAACCTTGAAAGCATTGTGCTAAATGGGGGGGGAAACAGACACAAAAAAGCCACGAAATACCTAGAATGTGAAAATATTTAGAGATAGAAAATCAATTAGTTGTTTCTAAGGGAATCTAGGAAGGGAAAGTAGGGAGTACGTGCTAATAGGTTTGGGGTTTCTTTTCTGAGGGTGATGAAACTGTACAAGGATTAAATAGTGGTTGTTCAACCTTGTGAAATATCCTAAAAGCCATAGAATTGTAGACTTTAAAAGGATGAGTTTTTCTTAAATCATTTTATTAGGGGCTCATACAACTCGTGTAACAATCCAGACATACATCAATGTGTGAAGCACATCTGTACATTCATTGCCCTCATCATTCTCAAAACATCTGCTCTCCACTTAAGCCCCTGGCATCAGCTCCTCATTTTCTCCCCTTTCTCCCCCCACTCCCCCATCCCTCATGAACCCTTGATAATTTATAAATTATTATTTTGTCATATCTTGCCCTGTCCAATGTCTCTCTTCACCCACTTTTTTGTTGTTCAGCCCCCAGAGAGGAGGTTATATGTAGATCATTGTAATTGGTTCCCCCTTTCCATCCTACCCTCCTGGTATCGCCACTCTCAGCACTGGTCCTGAAGGGATCACCTGTCCTGAATTCCCTGTGTTTCCAGTTCCTATCTGTACCAATGTATATCCTCAGGGCTAGCCAGATTCATAAGGTAGAATTGGGATCATGATAGTGTGGTGGTGGTGAAGCATTTAAGAACTGGAGGAAAGTTGTATGTTTCATCGTTGCTACACTGCACCCTGACTGACTCGCTCCTCCCCGCGATCCTTCTGTAAAGGAATGTCCAATTGCCTACAGATGGGTCTTAGTTCCCCAACCTGTATTCCCTCTCATTCACAATGATTTGATTTTTTGTTCTTCGATGCCTAATACTTGATCCCTCTGACACCTCATGATCACACAGGGTACTTCTTCCATATAGGCTTTGTTGCTTCTGAGCTAGATGGCTGGTTGTTTACCTTCAAGCCTTTAAGACCCCAGATGCTATATCTTTTGATAGTTGGACACCATCAGCTTTCTTCACCACATTTGCTTATACACCCATTTGTCTTCAGCGATCATGTCAGGAAGGTGAGCATCATGGAATGCCAGTTTAATAGAACAAAGTATTCTTGAAATGAGGGAGTGCTTGAGTGGAGGCCCAGTGTCCATCTGCTGCTAAAAGGATGAGTTTTATGGTACAACGGGGCTTCAATAGTACATGGAAATCATCTACTATCTTTAAATTACTTCCCCCAAAACTTTTGGAAGCCCTTCATCTAAGTTATATCTTTAAATAATATCATAATTTAATAAATATACAAACATTTTTAAAAAGAAGACTAGTCCAGTTACTAAGGAGCGGCATATTAAGATAAAGAATCTGCAGATATAATGAGGAGGAAAAACCACTGCTAAGTAGTCAACATAAGATAGAAGTCGACATATAACATTCTATAATGTCTCAGTTCAAGCACAGAGATTTTCTGAGATCATCTCAAAGTCATATTTGTCTTAGTGATTTGCTTTTTTTCCATTAAAAATCAGCTATCCAGTGTGGTTGCTGATAGACATTTTCTTTTCTGGTTGAGGGTTTAACAGTAAAATTTTGATTGCTATTTACCCTATATACTTAAGTATAAGCCCACCTGAATATCAGCCGAGGTACTTAATTTTACCACAAAAATTGCATTAAAAATGTGCTGAGAAAACTTGGCTTACACGTGAGTATATCTGGTATTTTAATTAAAGAATGTGAAACTGGTACAGTTTTTAGTGCTTTATATGCATCATCTCATGCAACCTTTCACAACAACCTCATGAAATTCATTTAGTATCGATGGGTCATCATATGGATTAGGAAAATGATGTTTTAAAAAGGTCTGACTTGACCAAAGCCACACAGCTAGGAAATGATAGATCTGGCATTCAAATGTAAGTTTTTCTTGCTCCCAAAGCTGCTCTTCAATCACTATATTATTTCTTAAAATTAGAGTAATACTATCATTAATCTAAAATAAGATTTGTGTAGGCCATAATCCCTCATGGATCTTGCAGGCTCTTTGAGATATTGTTATAAGCAGAATTGATCTTTCTAAATACACAATCCCATGCTCGGTTACTCAAATAACATGTGGGAATTTGTTAGAAATGTAGGTAATTTAGGGGCCATCTCTGATTTACTTATTCAGAATCTGTATTTTATCAAAATTCCCAAGTGATCCCAATGCATTCTAAAGTATGAGAAATACTGATATAACGCATGTTTCCAGAGATCCTCGGTTTGATGAGTAGTAAATGATTTTATATTGCTGAAGCACATAGCCCCCCCTATTCTTTTCTTTCTTTATTTTTTTAAAAAAATCATTTTATTGTGGGCTCTTACAGCTCTGATAACAATCCACACATACATCAATTGTATCAAGCATATGTGTACATATGTAGCCATCATCATTTCCCAAGCATTTATTTTCTATTTGAGACTTTGGTATTAGCTCTTCTTTCTGCCCCCTCTTCCCCACCTCGTGACACCTTCTAAATTATGAATTATTACTGTTTAATATCTCACACTGACCACTGTTTCCCTTCACCCACGTTTCTGTTGTTCCTCCCCCTGGGGTGGGGGTATTATGCATGCACCATTGTGATAGGTTCCTCTTCCTTCTCCTCCCCCACCCTCTCCCCCTCCCCTCCTGGTATTGCTACTGTCATTTCTGTTCCTGAGGGGCTTATCTGACCCGATTCCATGTGTCCTGAGCTCGTATCTGTACAAATATACAGGCTCCAGTCTACTCAGAACTGAAAGTCAGGACTGTCTTCATGATGATAGGTGGGGAAGGTAGGGGGGGGGGAGGGAGGGAAGCCTCAAGGAACCAGGGGTTTCATCAGTGCTATATTGCACCCTGGTTGACTCATCCCTTCCTTGTGACCCTTCTGTGAGGGGATGTCCTATTGTCTACAGATGGGACTTGGTTCTCTGCTCCAAACCCCCTTGTTCTCAACAACATGTTTTTGTTTGTTTGTTTGTGGTCTTCTGGTGCCTGTTACCTGATTCCATTGATAACTCATGATTACAAAGTCTGGTGTGCTTCTCCCATGTGGGCTTGTTGCTTCTCTGCTAGATGGCCACTTGTTTAACTTCAAGCCTTTAAGACCCCAGGCATTACATCTTTTGATAGCCGGGCACCATCGGCTTTCTTCACCAGGGTGAGTATCACAGAATGCCAGTTTGTTAGAACAAAGTGTTCTTGCATTGAGGGAGGGCTTGAGCAGAGGCCCAAAGTCCACCCACTTCCTCAATGTATTGTCATGTTAATATATGTGCACAGGCCAGTAACTCTATTTTTATGAATTAATATATTTACATAAGTGCACACCTACGATTATACCTCCAGCCATAGTTTTGCTTCCTAGAGCTTTCCTTTTACCTTCCTTCTCCCCCACTATCACGCTCACCCTTCTTCTGCCTCTTCATAATTCCTTTCAGCTAGATTGCTGTTGCTCCAACTCCACGGGACTCTCTACAGGCTCCTCATTATTGCTTTTAAATCCCTGTTGTTCCCCTGTCTGTGGCATTGTTTGCTAACCACTCCTTTCTCCTCCTCTCCCTTCCCCCAGGTCCCTCTGGAGCCATTGGTCCCATTGCTTTCTCCTTGGGCTTGCTTCCCATGCCTATCTTATATGGGTAAGCAAAACAACAATAACAGAGACAAAACAAAAAGAAAACAAAAGATTGAATAAAAAGAGAAAAAAAGCAAAACAAAACACCTCCACCCCCGAAAAAAACACGCATATTTTCAGGTCTGTCCACTGACCTTTATGACTATCTCCCCACTGGTCCTGAGGGGTTCCGGGAACTGCCCCTCCTAGCCTGAAGTCTATTTTGAGGCTCCTCGGGGGCCTTGTCACTTTGCTTCAGTTGCTGATCTGTTATGATCCCTTTTAGGCTCTCTCTATTGTGGGGTGGTCAGACTGGACTCACTCCCTGCCGTGTGTCCCCAGTATTGTCCTCTGTCGCGGTGTGCTCCCTCGAGCTGTTGTTGGACCTACAGTCCTCTCTGTGCCTCTAGCAGCTCCGTGCAGGGCTGTCATCCTCAGGGTTTGGTGGGCCAATATGGGAGCTAGTCCCTCGCTCTCTCTTTTTCCTTCTTGGTTTGCTTCAGTAGGGGTGTGGCAGGCGGAGCCCTATCCACTACTGTAGGTTTAGTGTTATCCTCTGTAGCACATACTTGTAGGGAGGGAGTCAGTTTGGCTTTGATTGGGCCCAGGAGACTGAGGGGCCTGAGCTCTTTCTCTGTGTCATTGGTAAGAGTGGTTTCGGGGACTAACTGTGGCCTTCTGTGGTGGTGGGTCAGGCTGCTGTGTAGGCTAAGTGTCCAGGTGACTCAGTGGCCAGAGGCTATGCAGGGCCTTGGAGGGTGTGCTGATGCCCAGGACGGGGACTGTAGGTCTGCTACTAGGCGGAGCAAGCCTGCAGTCTGCAACATGGACTCAGGTCTGGTCTGGACTGTCTGACCACAATTTGCATTTTTAAAAGACTCTGTGGAGCCCAAAAGTGGATGAGCCAGTTTTTGGCTTTGGCTGTGGCTTTCATTCTCTGATTTTTCCTCTTGTGTTAAAATCCTAGCCTGTGCTCTAGGGATTAGAGTTCTGGCTGTTTTGTTAAGCTAATATTATGCTAATAAACCAGGACCAGGTTTCTGGTGGCTTAAATTCAAAGTTATGCAAAGGAACACCGCTTGGAATTGTGTTTAATTTTTTTTCTTTTTATAATGGGCTTGTGGGGCCCCTGTTATCAGGGTTGTGGTGCACTGTCCTCCTGGGAAGGGCTGCCAGATTAGCTGAGTGGTTTGTGAGGCCGCCGTATCTGAATTCTCCCTCGGCTTCACTCTACTGTGTCACTTCTGGCTTTCCTACACAACTATGTCATGGGTAAATATACCAGGGCCTTCTCAATTGCTGCAAATTAGTGACTAATTATCTAAAGTTACCCAGGCTGGCAGGCACAAATCTGGGGAGAGAGGAAACGGGGAAGGCCACTGAAGTCACTCTGTTTCCTGCCCTGCCTAGTGGTGGCCAGGAATGTAAAGTCTGAGAATGCAAGGATGGCAGAGAGGGAAACGGGGTGTGAGGTCTTTTGGCTAGTTCTTAGAGGCTCTCTGAGATCCTGGGATGATGCCTAGCTTTCGACAGAAACCTGGGATAATCAATGCATGCTGCAAGTCTCCTGCCTTGGTTGTAGAAGGTTGTGGCGGACACCATCCGCTGGATCTGGTGATGGATTGGCAGAGCCTGTGGCAGGTGTGGTGAACTCAGAGCCTTTCTGTGAGTTCTCAAATCGCTCAGAGCGCGAGATGTGAACCAGACCCTAGCACACGGAATCTAATTTTAGCACTCAGTCTCCCAATATTGGCCTCCTTACCTCTAAAATTCCTGATCTAACATCAGGAGTACTGGGCAGGTGATTCTACCTGGATGCCATCTTGAATCCTCCCTCCTGAAACATACAGTTTGGAAAATAATACAATAGCCTCATATTAGTGTGATGTTGGTAAACTAAGAGTCTGGAAATCTGTGTTCATAGTCCTATCACTGACCATTTATTTATGTGTTATTTTATGAGTCCTATTGTATCGAAATATAAAGTGAGTGATTTCTGTCATTGATGCTTATTTTTATTTTCTTTCATAAAAAATACCTTTGTGAATTAGGTTGGGACTTTTATTTCAGATCATCAATATTGTATTCAACAGTTTAAACTACTGATCAAATACCCTTTCAGCTTACCCTACTTTTTTGGTTGCTCTTTTCTGTTTTGTAGATTAGTATCGTCTCCTTTACGCAAGTCAATACCTGTCAGTTTCTAGTCTAAACACAATAGAAAAAAATCAAAATTTCCCATAATTCCAGCATATTGGCTCATAAATTTAATTTCTTCTGGAGTGAATTTATATTCCATGCGTTAATCGTATTTGGCTTTTTAAAGCATTTCATCTCTTCACATATGCAGGGACTTCAAAGTTTGTGGGAATAAGGAATTAAAATATTACAAAATACAAAATTTATTTCTCAACATAAGCTTCATCACGTTCAAGACACTTTTGTGAGCAAGGATACCAGCCATATAATCTAGTCCATCCCTAAAGAACTGAGAGTCCTGGAATTTAACTAAGCCTTTGCAGTCTTTTTTTACATTATTAATTGAAATAGATAAATGCCCTTTAAAGATATTTTGAGATTAGGAAACAAAAAAGAAGTCAACGGAACCAAATCAGGACTGCAAGGTGGATGCTTAGTGATTAACCATCAAAGGTCTCTTACACATTGCCCTGTGTGATGAGCGGAATGAGCAATAGCATTGTCACAGTGGGGAAAGACTCTCTGGGGATGCTTCCTGGGCATTCTTTCTGCTGAAGCTCTGGCAAACCTCTCAAAACACACTCATAATCAGCAGATTCTATCATTATTTGATCCTCCAGAAAGATAGCAAGCTAACTGCTTTGAGCATAACTACTAGCAGTTGTCATGACCTTTCTCTTGACCCATCAGCTTTTTACTTTGACCCGGCCACTCTCACTCCATTGTGACCTTTACTTTGATTGTGCTTTCTCCACAGGGTCAGAGCAATAAAGCCATCTTTTATCTCCTGTTACAGTTTTTTCCCCAAGAAATGCTGTAGGATCTTGATCTCACTTGTTTAAAATTTCCATGGAAAGTTCTGCTTTTATCTGCAGTTGATCGGGGTCCAACCATTTTGACACCCCACTGAAAGAAGAAGGGTTGCCGAACTTTAATTTTTCAGTCAGAATCCTGTATATTGAACCTAGTCTGTGGTGTTGGCTATTATTTTTTGCTATTAATCTTTGCTCCTCATCAATTAGAGTATGAGTAAGATTGTTTCCACTCAAATTGATATGATCTATTACAGGTCTCATCCTCAAAATTTTCTGTTCCTTCTTAAAGTGCACTATCCATTTTAAAATCAGTTATCTGCTGATTTCACTGGGACACTATCCCCATAAACTTTTTGGGAAGTGTTAATGACTTCACCATTTTTCTACCCTAGCTTCACTGTAAATTTTATGTTTGTTTCAATTTTAGCAGAACTCAATTTGTTCTGATAGTGTTTTTTTCAAACCAATGTCTTATTCTTAGTGCCTAAAAACCAGATCCTATTTATGTTATAACAAGGTGGCGTTATTTTTATTTTGGTGGAAAAAAATGTGAAACCCATGCATTATTTTTCCCAGAATACATATTTTCCACAAACTTTTTGAAGACCCCTCTACATGAGATTTGGTTTGCAAATGTATTTTGAGTGGAAAGGTTTTTTGTTTGATTGTTTTAATCTTGTTCTGCTTTGCTGAATTTTCTCTCTGAATTTTGCATGGTCTTTTCTCTTTGTTAAACATTTTAGCTGTTGCTTATACCTGCTAATGGTGCTAAGCAAGGTTTCATGTGGCTTTCTGAGATAGGATTGGTCAGGAACAGATTCTGGTTCACTTGTTGCCTAAGAATACATCTGGGCCCCAAGATACTTAGGATTGCTCACAAACAAACAAACAAACAAACAAACAAAACACACTGCTGTTGAGTTGATTCTGACTCATAGCAACTCCATTGTTGGGACTGCTGAGTTAGTTCTGACCCCAGCTACTCAATGCACAGCAGAAGGAAACATTGCCCTCTCCTGCATCATCTTCACCCTATGCTTGAGCCCATTATATAGCCACTGTGTCAATCCTTCTCCTTGAGAGCCTGCCTCTCTTTCACTGCCCCTCTACTTTATGATGTCCTTCTCCAGGGACTGGTCTATGCTGACAACATGTCCAAAGTATGTGAGATGACGTCTCGCCATACTTACCTCTAAGGAGCACTCTGACTGTACTTCTAATACAGATTTGTTTGTCCTTTCAGCAGTCCACGGTACTTTCAGTATTCTTAACCAGCACCATGATTCAAATGCCTCAATCCTTTGGTCTTCCTTATTCAATGTCCAATTTTCACATGCATATGAGACGATCGAAAATACCAATCACGGCTTGGTTCAGGTGCACCTTAGTCCTCAAACGTCATTGCTTTTCAATGCTCTTAAGAGGTCCTTCTAGGGGAGGGTGGGGGCAGAAAGGGAGAATCAGTTACAAGGATCAACCTATAACTCCCTCCCAGAGGGACGAACAACGGAAAAGTGGGTGAGGGGCGACGGATGATGTAAGATTTGAAAATAATACTCTAACTTCTCAAGGGTTCGTGAGGGAGGGCAGACAGGGAAGGGAGGGGAGAGAAATGGGGAGCTGATATGAGGGGCTCATGTGGAAAGAGAATACTTTGAAAATAATGATGGCAGCCTGTGTGCAAATGTGCTTGAAACAATGGATGACTGTATGGATTGTGATAAGAGATGTTAGAGCCCCCAATAAAAGTATTTAATTAAAAAAAAGAGGTCCTTCCTGTGCAGCATATTTACCCAGTGCAACATGTATTTTGATTTCTTCAGTGTTTCTTCCATGAAGACCATCTCACGGTCTTCCTAGCACATATGACAATGGGAAGTACATCTGTGTGCCTGTCATTGTAGCGAGCATTCATGAAAGCAGAGACTATCTCATGTTCCTTTGACAGCCCAAATCTTTTTTAACAGTATTTTTCACATGGTATACCATCAATGAGTAAGATTTTAAAAAATCATTTAACTAGGGGTTCATACAACTTATCACAATCCATACATACATCAATTGTGTAAAGTACATCTGTACATTCATTGCCCTCATCCTTCTCAAAACATTTGCTCTCCACCTAAGGCCCTGGCATAAGCTCCTCATTTTTCCCCTCCCTCCCCCCTCCCCCCTCCCTCATAAATCCTTGATCATTTATAAATTATTATTTTGTCATATCTTGCCCTGTCCAATGTCTCCCTTCACCCACTTTCCTGTTGTCCGTCCTCCAGGGAGGAGGTCACATGTAGATCCTTGTAGTTGGTTCCCCCTTTCCAACCCACCCTCCCAGTGTTGCCACTCACACCACTGGACCTGAAGGGATCATCTGCCATGGATTCCCTGTGTTTCCAGTTCCTATTGGTACCATTGTACATCCTTTGGTCTAGCCAGACTAGTAAGGTAGAATTGGGATTATGATAGTGGGGCTGGGGGTAGGAGGGAGCATTTAGAACCTAGAGGAAAGTTGTATTTTTCGCTGTTGCTACATCACACCCTAACTGGCTCGTCTCCTCCTCAAGTCCCTTCTGTAAGGGGATGTCCAGTGGCCTATGCATGGGCTTTAGGTCTCCACTCCGCACCCTCCCCCTCATTTACTATAGTAAGATTTTTTGTTCTAATGATGCCTGATACCTGATCCCTACAATATCTCGTGATCTCACAGGCTGGTGTCCTTCTTCCATTTGTTGCTTCAGGCCTAGATGGCCACTTGTTTACCTTAAAGCCTTTAAGACCCCAGGTCAGCTTTCTTTGCCACATTTGCTTATGCACCCATTTGTCTTCAGCGATTGTATCATCGAGGTGAGCACACAATGATATGATTTTTGTTCTTTGACGCCTGATAACTGATCCCTTCGGCACCTCGTGATCAAACAGGCTGTTGTGCTTCTTCCATGTGGGCTTTGTTGTTTCTGAGCTAGATGGCCACTTGTTCACCTTCAAGCCTTTAAGACCCTAGACACTATATCTTTTGATAACTGGGCACCATCAGCTTTCTTCACCACATTTGCGTATTCACCCGCTTTGTCTTCAGCGGTTGTATCGGGAAGGTGAGCATCATAGAATGCCAATTTAATAGAAGAAAGTATTCTTGCATTGAGGGAGTACTTGAGTGGAGGCCCAGTGTCCCTCTGCTACCTTAATACTAAACCTATAAATATATGCACATAGATCTCTTTCCCCATCCTTATATATAAATATATTTGCATATGTACTTGTCTTTATCTGGACCTCTATAAATGTCCTCTGCCTCCCAGCTCTTTCTTCTATTTCCTTTGACTTTCCTCCTGCCCCACTATCATGCTCAGTCCCCACCAGGATTTCAGCAATTCTTCTTGGTTACATTACCCTCAATCATGCCCCACCAGGCCTCCCACACCCTCCTCACCACCAATTTGGATCACTTGTTGTTCCCTTGTTCCTGTGTTTGTTAACATCACTGCCTTTTCCCCCACCTCCCACTCTCCTGTGCCCCCTGGGAACTGTCGGTCCTGTTGTTTTCTCCTCCAGATTGTTCATCCAGCCTATTTTATTTAGACAGACCTACGGAGATAATAACATGCACAAAAACAAAATGAGCAAAACCAAGCACCAATATGCAACAAAACAACAACAAACCAATGACAAACAAAACAAAATACATCAAGAAAGGAAAGCTTTTAGTTAGTTCAAAGATTGTTTGTTGGCTTTCAGGAGTGTTTTCCAGTCCAGTCTGTTGGGGTACCACGCCCTGACCCCAAAGTCCACCTTCAGCATTCCTTGGGGACCTTGCTGCTCCATTCCCTTGCTATTCTGTTGCACCCCATTAGGGTTTTGCCTCGGTGTGGCGGGATCAGATCGGGTGCAATTCCCACACTGTGTCTCTGATGTTGTCCCCTGTAGGGCTATGGATCAGTGAGGGGTGTCATGTCTCATAGTGGGGTCGGCTGTGTGGTTCTCTCTGTGGACTGGCTGCTCTAATTGGGAACATCATCCTTATGGCCTGGTGGGCCAGGTTGTGCTCCACTCTCTCCTCCTCCCTCTTCATCTGCTCCTGTGTGCTCCTATCAGATATGTCCCTCTACCAGAGCTGCAGTTTCAGTGCTGTCCTTTGAAATAAATTTTTCTGGGGGGAGGGGAAGGTGTCCACTTAGTAGTTGGGATTGGGGCCAGCCCCCCAGACCTCTTCACTGGTTCCCTACTCCACACCAGCATGTTGGAGTACATTTTTAATCAATAAATCAGTTAAACCTTCGTAGACTTCCTTAATTCCAACAGCATGCTGAAAAATGCATGTGGTGTGGCTTCTCATGAGTACCATGAAGTAGGGTCTAGGTATAGAGAAATCTAATATTGACTCTTGCATTCATTCTGTCATTTAGAAGGGCATACTTAAAAATATATATTGTTGTTAAATATGAAGGGACTTTGAAAAGATCATGGAAAACTTGACTCGTAAGAAAATGGAATGTTTCCCATACAACTTTCCTATAGTTCCTGAATGCTTCACCACCACCACCCCTCCACTACCATGATCCCAATTCTACCTTACAAATCTGCCTAGTCCAGAGGATGTACACTGGTACAGATAGGAACTGGAAACACAGGAATCCAGGGCGGATGATCCCCTTAGGACCAGTGGTGAGAGTGGCAATACCGGGAGGGTGGAGGGAGGGTGGGTTGGAAAGGGGGAACTGATGACAAGGATCTCCATATAACCTCCTCTCTGGGGAACAGACAACAGAAAAGGTGGTGAAGGGAGATGTCGGACAGGGCAAGATATGACAAAATAATAATTTATAAATGATCAAGGACTCATGAGGGAAGGGGGAGCAGGGAGGGCGGGGAAAAATGAGGAGCTTATGCCAGGGCCTTAGGTGGAGAGCAAATGTTTTGAGAATGACGAGGGCAACGAATGTACAAATGTGTTTTACACAATTGATGTATGTATGGATTGTGATAAGAGTTGTAGGAGTCCCTAATTTAAAAAAAAAAAGAAAATGGAATGCTTCCATGAATTCTTTGAAGGCCCCTCATATATGTTTTCCACTTTCACCATTTTGAATTGTACAATTCAGCAACACTAATTGCATTCTGCATGTTTTACAATCACCACTCTTTTCAAGTTTTTTATCACTCCAAATAGAGAGTAAGTATCCCTTAGACAGTAACTTTCTATATCACATTTCCTGAAATCCCTGGCAACTCTTAATAAATTTTGGTCTGTATGCATTTGATGACTTTAGATGTTGTCTATGGATGGGATCATATGATACTTTTCCTTTCATGGTTGGCATTTCACTCTGTATAGTGTTTTTTGAGGTTCATTTATGTTGTAGCCTGTGTGAGGATTTGAGATCTCTTTATCGCAAATATTACACTGTACATAGTACCAGTGTTTTGTCCATTCATCTGTTGATACGGTCTTATTTTCCCTTTGGCTGAATGAACATTGGTATACAAGTATCTCTTTGAGTTCCTGCTTTCATGTTGGTAGGTATATATATAGGAACTCTGGTAGTATAGGCTGGAACTCTTCTCATTGAGCTATGAGTGGTTCAAATCTGCAATGTCAGTGATTCAAATCCACCAGCTGCTCCATAGGCGAAAGAAGAGGCTGTCTACTCTTATAAGGATTTATAGTCTCTAAAACTCAAAGGGGCAGTTCTATCTATAGGGTCAACATTAGTTTGAATCAGCTTGATGGCAGTGAGTTTTTTTTTAACTACCCAAGAGTAGAATTGCTAGGTCACATGGTAATTCCATACTTACCTTATATACTCCTGTATAAGTCAGAATTTTCAGCACATTTTTAATACCCATTTTGTGGTAAAATTGGGTGCCTCAGCTGATCGTTGGGTCAGCTTATCCTCAAGTATATATGGTAACTTTTTGATAAACCAGTAAACTGCTTCCCACAGTGTCTGCACCATTTTACATCTCTACCACCTCACCAATTTCTCTCTTCGCTCACGAACACTTTTTATGTCCATTTTCTTGGTGCCAGCCATCCTAAGTAGGTGTGATTGGCATCTCCTTGTAGTTTTCCATTTGCATTTCTCTCTGGACTATACGTGGAGCTCTGGTGGTGCTGTCAGCTGCCTCCTGGCCTGCTGATGTCCAGGGTCGTAATTCAAGCCCACTAGTCACGTCTCGGGGAAACTATGATTATCTGCCCCACAAAGATTTACAGCCTTAGAAACTCCCTGTAGGGTGTCTTTGAATAGAAACCGACTCAGCAGCAGTGGGATTGGTTAGGTTTGGCTTTTGAACATCTTTTTCATGTGCCTTTCCCCATATGCCACTTCCTGTCCATGGCTAATTATTTGGGACTTTCTTAGAAATCTGAGACAAACATTTAGTGTTTAATAGTCAAGGAAGCGGAAGAAGCTGACTAATTTGTGATGGAGTGATCGTTTTGGGGGGACCTGGTTCGGGTTGGGCTAGGTCATCGCTGTCATAAGGCTTTCATGCCAGCCAGAGAGAGACTTGTCATTACTTTCTGCCTTGATAATTGGATTGGCGAGTTGTGTTACATATTGATGTTAGGTAGAAGGGAGCCTTTAAACTGAAATGGAGGCTCAGTATCCTCATTATTTCTTCTTATGTGGCCTAATAGCCCCTCTCCCTTGAGGAAGCTGTGTATGGTTGGAAATCTTTCTTCTGGGTGTTAGCCTGGCATCCTATTCCTGACCAGTAAACATCCGTGTTGGTGTGGGGCCATGAGGGTACAAGCTGAGCAGTTAGTTCTGTATCCTTCCTCCAAAGGAGGCTTCCAAAGACATCAGTGGGATGGGTGCCCGTACACAAGAATGACTCTCCTGTTTGTCCCAGAGAATAGAGCGTGAAAGCCCTCATGGCCATTTTGCTTTCAAATGTCACTTGCCTGCTTGCTTGGCAATCAAAAACAAAGAAAGGAAAGAAGGAAAAAACAGTCACTGTCAGAGAGTCAGTCCTAACTCATCGTGACTCTGTAGGACAGTCGAGCTGCTCCTATGGATTTCTAAGACTATAACTCTTTATGGGCGTAGAAAGCCTCATCTTTCTCCCAGAGAGCAGCTGGTGGTTTGGAACTACTGACTTTGTGGTTAACTGTGCAGCACATAACTCACCAGGCTACCAAGGCTTCTTGTTTGGGCATACTGGCCAGAAAATGGCAGCTCCAGAGCCCAGAGAGAGATTTCTGAACCGGCCGCTTCATTGAACCCCACTGGTTTGTCCTTCAGATGCACAGGTGCTCCAGCACGGACTAGCCATTCTTGAACTTGGGGGCCACAGCTTCCTATGAAAACAGCTTCCTATGAAAACTCCACTGGTCATACAGTTGGCACGTGGCTTTTCTGAAGTGTTGGCATTCTAATGGAATTATTCCAGGAGGCTTCTCGGTCATTTTTGTGTATTTTAAAGTCACTTTGGAGCCCCCAGCTGCTCTTTCCCCATTGTATAGCTAAGGAGGAAATACACAAGGAACCCATAGCCACTTGCTGCAGCTTCCAGGCCACTCAGGGATAGAAGCAGCGCCAGGTTGAACTCGCCAGTTTCCAGCCTGTCGCCAGTGTAAGCTGGCAGATTTCCAGGGGAGCAGTGCTGGCCTCCCTTCCCTCTGGACCTTTCCTCTTTTGCTGGGTTCTCCCAGGTTCTTTCTCGAAGATGGTCAGCTCCTCATTACTGACCACCCTGCTGCTGCTTCAGAAAGATTTCATTGCGAAGGGAATAACATCACCAAGGGAATGGGCTTAAAACAAAAAGTAGTTCCCGTCTTTTCCTTAGTTTTTAATCGTTCACGCCCATGTGCAGACACCATGTTGTTGGAGTATCATCCAGTTGGCTGCAGTGCATAGCCACTCTATGCAGACGGCACAGTGGTTTAAAAGAAAGTAGGACTTTGAAATCATCTAGTCTGAGGCTCACAGTCCAACTAATTTGTTGACTAAGTTCCTGACCTTCGGGTGTGAAAATTTGTGGAGTCAGGAGCCCAGAGCTCCGCCTGCAACACAGTCAGCACTTCGCCTGGACAGATGGCAAGCAGATGGGCTTATTCCGCCACACAAGCAGGCACCCAGGTTGCTGTGGATCTGGGCAGTGGAGGGAGGTGTTGTGCTGGGCGGAGGCTGGCCTGGGGACCATGTCCCAGAGAGACTCTGGACCCACGGATGGCTCCCTGTTGTATGACCCTGTCTTCTTTCGCTCGGGTTTCTTATCGCCTTCTCAGAAGTCCTATGCGGTGGGCACTTCCTTCCACGTGTACACTTTTGACCTAAATAAATTGTTCAAGGTATTTTAGGGTACAAAAGAGCCCCCTCAAATCTCAAATTTAATTTTAAGGACAACAGTTATTAAATCAGTAAATTTATTAAAGCAGTAAAGGACAAGATAAAGACAAAGACACATTATTCTGATGAGGGAGACCATTAGCACAAGGTAGTAATAGTGCCCAAGGGTTTGCAGCGATTCAAAGATTTAAAAAGGACATGGGAGAGTAAAGACATTATAACGAAAGAATGATTGATAGAAGATCAATACATCACAGTTTACAAGTGGGACTATAGAAGCAGGGACAGAACCATGATTGAGACACGAACATTATGTTAACAGATGAGTTTATAAGATTGGCTCAGGGCTTTCCGATCATGGTTGTGGGACACTAGTACCCTAATTCCATGAACAGCACACCCAGACAAAGTGGTTAAAGGCTATGCTTCATGTCCCCAGGCTGAAGTAGGGTGGTGACAGCAACCTACTGTATAATGTACTTTGCCTGAGGGCAGGACCACTCACACTGCTGGCTGATGGTCAGAAGGGATTCACTTAAGGCTGAATTTACATGGAGACTCACACATGGATGTTATGCTTTCACTGTGAACTCTTGCCTTTTGCCTAACTCAGTGCTCAGAAAGTTAAACTCATACAATCCCGTCTTCTGATAATAGATTTTTGTTAAAAATCTGTTGATCATTTACAGGCTGGAATGCTTCTTCTATATGACCTTATTGACATATCTGAAATAATCATTTCAATACAAGCGTTTAAGAGTCCAGACACTCTTCCTTCTGATAGCCAGGCACCAGCTGATTCCTTCACCACACTATTGCTAAGGTGATCTTCTCACAAGGGCAAGGCCACATTATGATAACTAATTGTTCCCAGATTAGAGCTTACACCTAAAAATTCACTCATCGCTGTGGACACACACACACACACACACACACACACACACACATTATTAGCTCCCTAAGAAGTAATATTATAAGTAACCTTCTAGCAATAATAACATCATTAGCCTAACCAAATATATGGAGAAAGAAAATATATAAATGTAAAGGAAAGCCTTTGGGCTGAGATACATGAAAAGGGTCACTTACACAAGTGAACAAAGCTTCAGAGAGGGTACTGTGTAAAAATAGTGAAAGAGGCACACGGCTAAATTTCAATAACACTCATTCAGTAAGACAGGATTATTAGCCTGCAGAATTTAAGATGCAGCGAAGAGCAAAGTCTATGAAAATTTACAGTAGGTCTGAAGTTGCCAATTATCGGGCAACCTCAAAAGTTCGACCGAAGCCCAGTGACTTGATGACTTTGAAGTCCATGACCAAGGGAGATCTGTCCGCTGCTCCTGCCCACACTGGGTGTTTCGGCTTTAAATCCACAGGAGTACTCGAGCTTCTTTCCCCCCCGGAACAGGTGTGTGTAAGGTAGGGTTCAGTTTCATTGTAGTAAAGCAGCCATTTGAGTCCTTGTGATGCGAGGTGTGAATCGTGCTGTCCTCCTTGCAAAAATAAACATCTGAAAGCCAGGTCATCTTAATGAATGACCTCAAAGGCAGCAGAGAAGCTTGGTTAAGAATACAAGGACATGTTTTCCTTCTGGTTGTCTACAATAAGCATATTGAGAGGCGGCGTTCAAGCTGTCTTCCAGTTTACCCACCAACAAAAGTGAACTCCCCTGCACAGACAGAGGGGATGCTGGTATATATAATTTGTGTGTGTGTGTGTGTGTGTCCGTGTGTCCTCCCCTCTCATCAGGAAACCCACTGATAAGGGTTGTAGGAAAGTCCACTAAAGTTGAGTAACTGCTCGGCAAAGCCATATTGGGGAAACGATTTGGTCTTTCCTCCTTTCTCTCAGAAGGAAGAAGCGGAGGCGAGGCCTCCTCACAAGGGCGAGTTTGAGTTTTCTTCTTTCTTGGAGTCTTTTCCCATAAATGGACTGAGCGAGTGAATAAAACACACCACTCTGAACACAGTCGTCTACTAGTTTCCCTGGACTATTGCCCAAATACCAACTAGCCATCAGACACTAGTTTTTGTTGTTGTTTGTCACATTGTTAGGTTGTTTCTTTTTTCTAAGCCCCAAGGTTTAAAAAGAGCATCTAGGGGCAAAAGGCTGATATGGGTTACCAACAACAAAGCCAAGCCCAAAGTTTGAAAATAACTTACAAAGCTGGAATAGTAAGTACTATGAGGCATTGTTCATATCTAAATAATGCCAGTAGTCACATAATGTGAAAACCTTAGGTTGTATATGAACCAGGAGATGAATACGAACACTCAGTCATTTACTTGTTAAGACACAAAACTGTTGAGTTGAGACTTAGCAGGAAATCTCATAGCTATTGTACTTTGTAAGCCATAGCTTAAATCTCATTAGCTCTCCTATGCACTTAAAAAAGTGAATTTGCTAAATCACTAATTAAAGCTTTCAATTTGAGAGATCTAATATCTATAATCATTAGTTAGAGAATATGGGAGAAATGAGCAATGTAGTTACTTCTATGCAGAAAATATGTTGGTTAAGCACTCACAATATTTCCACATAAAGAAACTTATAGAAACAATTATTTAATTTAGTGACTAATTTAAATTTTGGTGATATTTGGATTATAGTTCATGAACTCCCTAACATTCTAGAGTTCTAGAAATCTTGATTTAGTTTGTTGAAAAATTTTGGTCAGATATCTTAAGTTTACAAAACAAAAGCTTATTTGTAGGTGAAAAAACTTGATGTGACCATGACTGAGATAGTTACTTTATTGTGCCAACCTGGCCAATAAACACATGTGGGGTTAATTGAAGGGCGGAGGGATAAATGGCTCTGTGAGCCTCGCCTTTCTAGTTCTCTGGTCTCTTGCTTTGTGATGGTCGTCCTAGGGTGCAGCTGCCTTAGCCAGTTCCCTGCTTCAGCTGGCAAGGCTCACTTCCTGCAAGACCTCCTCAAGGAGAAGCCGCATGGACTTACTCCGATGCAGCCCTAGGTGCTGCATCGTGTGTAACTGCCATGTGGAGATCCCAGCCCGTGCTGAGATGCTTACATGTTCACTTATTTGGCTTTCCTCCTGCAGCTGGTGTCTAGTGTGTGTTTTCTGAGATGGAGGAGGACTTTGTGGATTGGTGTTGGACATATTAGATTATTGGGTTAGATTTGTGGGCTTGGGCAGCACTGGGTTGGGATGTTTTCTTGATGCACATTTAACCTTTATATAAAGCTCTCTCTTACACATGAGTTTCTATGGATTTGTTTCTCTAAAGTACCCAGACTAACACAATGACTAATTTGTAATCATATATACATTTTTATCCTCCTACCCCTCCACCCCGGCTCTTACCCCCTCGCCCCACCAAGTATTATTCTCATAATAATATATAAATTTTAAGTGAAAGACTTGCTTGAGAAATTTCAAAATGAATACAAAGTCCAACAAAGTTAATTCTAGGTCCGAAGGACTGTTATACAAAAAATATCCTTGCTTGATAGAATTGATGTATGGATTGTTATAAGAGCTGTAAGAGTCTCCAATAAAATGATCTTTTAATAAAGAAATAATAAAATGATATAACAACCAACCCAACAACTATATGTATATATACATATGTATATCTTAACACACAATGATTAATCTTATTCTTAAAATCCCGGATATAATGTCAAACCTTCAAGTTACTAAGGTTCTCACTCTCTTTTTTATTTTAATCCCAGCTGTATAAGTTTTTCAAAAATCATTTGCACTGGCTAAATATATTTTGACCTGATAATTCACACTTACTTGAGTTGATCATCAGTCTGAACTTGCCGTGGTGTTTGGTCTACCTCCCTTACTCCCCTTTAAAGACTAGGGACTCACTGCTCTTTTGGTAGCACCAGGGTGGCATCTTATGAATGATCCATCAAAACGGATCTAATATCACCACGTCCTATATTCTATACCAAAGCAAGTAAAATTCACCTCCTTTCAAGCCTTCTATAATGGCCCGCACCCCCTCATGTTAGCCTTCACTGCTTTCCCCCTTCTAGAACCACCGAACACGCTGCTCTGAGACAAAACCACTTTCCCCCTTAACAACAACAGCAAATAAAACGCTCTCTTTCAGCAAGTTTGTTTTCATTTTAACTTTTCAGTTCATGTTAAAACGTTTTACTCAGTTCTTAGTGGTCTTCATTCAGTAATGTAGAATGTAGTATAGTCATTTCACGTGGGGTTCCCACCCTGTACGTGACTGTATATACTGTGCACACATTTTAGACTAAGGAAGAATCCCGTCTAGACAGCTTAATTTGAAAAGACATTGAAAAATTTTTTTACGTACATCTTAAACCTGTAGGTAAATGGGTAGATTAAAAGAAACTCGTTAGCAGTTGAAACCATTAAAATGATCATTTATTAGGTAAAAAGGATGATCACAAGTTGTAAATATCTATTCTAGCTATTAGATAAAATAGTAAGAATAAAATGTTATTTGATTAAACAATTTCCTTGGATGTGTTAATGAATTTCTGAGCACAATAAGTCTAGACTTCTCCAGGCCCAAATCATCCAAAATGGATGATTCTAGGACAACCATGTCTGGCGTAGAATAATACAGAAAGTTAATTTTTTAAAAAGCCACAGAAGTTAGGTGAGCAACAAGATAATAAGGAAGTAAGTCTAAGCTACTTGGCTAGCCAAGACGTTTAGAATTGTCCTGAGTTTTCAATACCCTGGAGTAATGACCTATGAGCATGAGCCTTTTTCAAAATCACGTGGCTTGCTGAACCTAAATTGCCCTTGTTTTGGAGACCAGGCGATCTAAAGAATGGGTTATATCTTCAAATTAGTAATAAAGAAAACATGTATTTTTTTCTTATTTCAATGGCAAAAATGAAATTCTCTGTTAACACCATATAATATGAATGCTCCCCCTCCAACAATTAAATCATCACACTGTCAGATGAGTAAAATTTTGACAATATCAAATAAATGTATCCTTCATGAATCCTTTAAACATTATTCTTAAACATCTCTTCTAACGCTTTAAAGGAAAAAGGAACACACTTTTTAGTAGACCTGACTGTAGATGTCCTTCCTTAACAGGAGACTGACTTGCAATGAAAACAAATATTTGTTAATGTAATAGTTAATTTAATAAACTTAGTAAATTACTTAAAGATCGTAAAATTATCTGTGTGCCACAAGACACTACTAAAATATTTAAATCGTTTTCAGTTTTCTTTCTTACCCACTTTATCCAAATTTAGCTCTCCAAGATTCTTTTCAAAAGTCTGCATTTTATTAAACAACAACTGGTTATTGGGTTGATTCTGACTCATAGCAACCTCACAGGGTAGAGCAGAAACTGCTTTCCAGGGCTTCGAAGACTGCGAAACCCAGGGGGAGCAAGCCCGGCCGATCTTTCACCGGTGTCCACTTGACTTGGGCTGCTGACATTTGGGTGGTCAGCCAAATCCTTGACTCAGTGTGTACTGGGGTCCTTTCAGACTGACTCTGAGGGAAGACATTCCCTCCCCAGCCCCTTCAAAATTGATTTCCCCGAGGCCAAATGAAACTCAGACTGTAACTTTTCTTCCATAGCCTTGTTTCTTTAAAACTGGCTCAGGTGAAGAAAGAAAACAATACAAAGTTGGTTTTAGTTTCAAAATCACTTCTCTTTTTTTTTTCCCTAAGGGAAAAACACAGTCTGTAATAGCTAATTGAAGTTGCTTGTAAAGACCTAGATTCTCAGGTTGAGTGTTTATATATATTCATTTAACCTGGAAAAAAATATATATATATTCAACACACACCAAACTCACTGCCACCAAGTCAGTGTCAGCTCATAACGACCCTTGGACAGAATAGAACTGCCCCTTGGGGTTCCCGAGACCACCATTCTTTAAGGGAGTAGAAAGTCCCATCTTTCTCCCTCACAGTGGCTGCTGGCTTTGAACTGCTGCCTTTCCAGTTAACTGCCCAATGTGTAACCACTATGCCGCCAGGGCACCTACACACACACACACACACACACACACACACACACACCCCTAACAAAATGAATCCTTTTATGAATCTTTCATAATATTAAGACAGTTTAATTCATAAGCATATTTGTCATGAAATCAAAACTGAGCTCTTTGAAACAGAAAAAGTGTAGTTATTTCATCTTATCATAGCGCCTAAAGGTAAATTGTATATTTTATAAACATTTTGTTTTATAGAAAGGCCTTGTGATACCAATCAGAAATTTAATAGGCTTTTCTACAATGCACCCTTTAAAAGGACTAATTAAAGATCACAAAAGGCAGTTTGTTAAACAGAGTGGGGAAAGAAATGCAAAAAATGCAAAGAATGTTCATTGTAAGGTTGAAAGAGAAGCTCATGGTGGACTCTCATCCACCAGTTTTTACTGGTTCACAAGTTTAAATCATCCACCCTTCTGCACTTGGTCTTCACTGCCAGTGGGTGTCATTTGGGGTGTAAGTCGAATGCTCACTCTCACAGACTATCACACAGATGCCTGTGTTTCCCTTGTGGTATTGTCACGAGGATTCACACTAACTACACAGCACGCTCAACGCAGTCCAGCATTCTCACAACCACACAGACACGCAAAGGTAGCTACCTGGCTTCATGTTGCTGCAGTTAGATTAACCTGTTTCAAAATGACTAACGTGTTTTTCCCCAGGTAGCCTGCAGTATTCTAATGGGTCCTGGGTAACAGAGTGCCAGTCGAGAGGAGACGTTTTACCCCCCAAGGCTCAAACACAAACCTGTGTCCCAGACAAAAGGGGAGCTGTCACTTGTCCCAACACTGTTCACAAAGTGCTTGCAAAGTTGCAGCATCGGGGATGCGGTGCCTTGGATATAGATGTGCATATATACACTCCCAGACTCATCGCCATCAAGTTGATTCTCGCCCTACAAAACCGGGCAGAAGGACGCCGGTAGGTTTCTGAGACTAACTTCTCCTCTTTCCCCTGAGAAGTGGCTGCTGGGTTTGAACTGCTGGCCCCGTGGTTAGCAGCCCATAGCATTGGCTCTTTGAGGAAATAGAATCACCTCTCTCAAACATCCAAATCCAGACACAGCAAAACCAAGTACTGTTTTCTTGGTTTCTCTGGGTCACAGAAAGAACCTACCACATCATCAGGATGCCTCTTTATAAAGACATTTATTTTTTGTTACCCCCACAAGATGTGCCCACAACAGTGTGAGCCCAGAGCGCCTCCCAAAATTGGAATGATCTCTGATAAATGCCAAACCTACCTTCAGATGATATCTGGGCCACGCCAAGCCAAGGCAAACAAAACCAGACCCCCATAATGAAACAGCAAAGGCAGTCGAATGTTTGCAAATAGGAGAGAAAACGAACTTTTAACCATTCACATCTGAGAAAACATATAGAAAGATGAATAAGACTTAATAAAGTTTCTAAAAGCCTCAAAATACAGGTTTATTAATTCCAAGAAAACTCGCTTTGTATGAATCTCTAAGGCATTATGGAAAGGTGAAGCAAATCCCCCCTTTCTCTGGCACCAGTGTCCTTGACCCACATTTAATCCCCCGGAGATCCCACCAGGAAAGACAGCTGTGTTAGACAGAGTTCTCTAGTTTAACAAAACCAGAATGCTAATAATTTTTTATATATTTATACAGATAGATGTATAACATAAGAAATAAACAGCTAATTAATTTATAAAGCAGTACAAATGGCTTAGTGCAACTCCCTCCCTTGAGACAATTGTGAGACACTGGCAGTCCTTCAAGTCTTGAGGGCCGCCAGGTAGTCCTCTGTAGAGCAATTCAGGCTATCTGGACACAGGCAGCAAACAGCAAGGCAGGTGGTCTGACAGTCCCCAGCTCAAGAGATGTAAATTCCAATGGTGTGGTGAAGGAGTTCTCAAAGGAACCTCAAATTACAGCGACACAGTCCACGGGCTAGGTGTCCCACAGGTAGCGTAGCACACTGATCCGATGATCAAAGAACAAGAGACAAGAAGGATGAGGCTCACCAACCCATTTATCTCTCCACCCTTCAATTAATCCCACATGTATTTATCGGCTAGGATGGCACAATCAACTATCTCAGCAGCTTTGGAACTCTGCCAATGACATCATTGGTTTTAGGGGACAGACCGAAAGTATTTCAGTCTGAAACAGGAAAAGACAAGCCACATTGACTGGATGAGGGAAGGGCAAGGGAGGCATGGTGTCCGAGGGTTTGCAGAGATTCGGAGACTCATAAAAGGACACGAGGGAGTGGGGCCCAGGAAAATGTCGCAAAGCATGATTGACAGCTGATGGGTGCTTTGCAGTTTATGGGTGGGTGGGACTATAGAAGCAGTAATGGGTCCAGGATTGGGGCTCGTATATTATGCTAGAAGAGCGTGCACAATTGGTTTCAGGGTCCTCTGGGCAGAGCTGTCCATACATGATATACATGACCGTGGGACCCCAGCACCCCAAATTCTAGAGGCACACTCAGGCAAAGTCCCTGGAGGCGATGCTGCTTCTCCCCAGGTGTACTAAGGGAGTGACAGCCACTGACCTTCTCATGCCCGCTGCCTGACAGAATGAATTCCGCTGGTCAGAATGAATTCCGTGGAGGCTGAATGTCTGCGGAGACTCCTACATGGATGTGGGGCTCCTGCTGTAAACTATTGCCTCTTGCAAACTCAGTGCTCAGTAACATAAAGGTGAAAACAAATACCAGTTAAAAGTAGTAGGGTTGGGCTTGCCCCCCACATCGGCCAGGCTGCAGATGGCCTGCTCTTTAGCTGAGCCCCAGATTTTCCAGAAGCTGGTTGGTAGCCATGGCCGTGCTTGCACCCCAGGAATTCTGTACCTCCAGGAATGCTGGAGCCACCGGCCCAGGTTCTAGTGCTCTTATAGTCACCCATAGGGGGCTCCTCCTTCACATCCATCTCCCCTCCCACACACACTCCCACCGAGGCAGGCAGTCTGTCTAAAGAAAACAAGGCTGTCTTGGAATCCCAGCATTCCAGCGCGGAGTCTGAGAAGGGGCACAGGGTGGTGGCCAGTGTAAAGACTCCCTGGCCAGCAGAGCAGCCCTGGCCCTCTGAGCCACCCAGGCCTCCTAGAGCAAAGCCTCACTGGCTGCATGCCTCTCCCAGGAGGGCCCAGCTTCCTCTTCCAGCAGCGTGCCCTTCTGAGCAGTTATCCAGCCCCCTGCTGTACCCCCGTTTCCTCATCAGTCTCATAGGGGACCACAGCAGACTGACGTATCTCATAGGCTTGTTGTAGAGATCAAATGACACAGCATGCGTGGGAAGCACTTAAAACAGCCCTTGGCATGTTAAAAGCCTTCCGGAAATTCTAGTCATTTCTGTCTGTAGTAGTCAGAGGAATTACCCACCTTGAAGGATCATTGTGAAAATCAAATACAACATGTATCAACTCGGGCATGCCAGAGGTTTCTCATCCATGGTGGCCACCATCCTTTGTGTTAATGTTGTTGCTATTTTATTGTCCTGATGATTCAAGGAAGAAACCCGAGATCCTGCAGGCTTGGTGGTGAGTACACGTTGTCAGGCAGGTTTTTTCCCTTCTGAACCCAATCTTTGTTCTCCCTCCTCTAGGCCAGAGATCTGGACCACATAGAGGCTGAGCTAAGACGCCATGACACCTTCTATAAGGAACAACTGGGGCGCATTGAAAAGAAGGTAAGGTTTCTGCTGGGCTGGCTTTCTTCCGCCACAGATCTTAAAGCCATCTGACAGAATCCACCACCATTGTCACAGGAGAGGGGGAGGACCCGTCCTGCTGGGCGGCCCTCCCTCTTGGACCCCATTCCCCCCCCCCACCGCCCATGGATGGCCCCATGCCCCCCACTGTGTTCCACAGCAAGCACCCAAAGCCCAATTGTTCAACAAGTTGCAGTCAAAGAGATAATTGGTTTTTAATTGCCTTGGTTTTTTTTTGTTGAATTCCGCTGGCTCTGTTATAGTTCAATTTTAGAGAAAAAATCACTCTCACCACAGGGCGGTGCTGAGAACCAACATACCTTCCTGACTTTAGTTAAGCTGCATTGGATAAAAATAATAATAACGTGAGGGCTTGCTATACAAATATATTAAAGTTATATTATTGATCTTCTCCAGGGAGTTGGAGAGATCAAGGTGCATCCTGCTAAACACTGTCTGCTTTTCTGAGGCTAAGCCTTTGAAATGAAGGAGACTTAAAGACACACCATCACGCCTCTTCTTTTCTTTTTCCTCCTCTAAGTCGGCATCAACTCTCGATAATTCATTGGGTAACCTGCATACTCTTTTGGGGGGGCAGGGGAGTGAATGCTTAATTTGGTGATCATGCCAGATTTTTCTAAGAAAAGGCTTAAAACGTGGGAGGGACCGGTTGGGAGGGTAACACAAAGTATTCACCCTCATGCCCGAGACTATATGCCAAGCAACCGAGCCCTTATTGCCGCTTATTGCAGGCAGATTTTTGCAAATCATTTGTCACGGTCTAGAGCTTTGACAGTTTGCTTGAGGGGCTTGATTTCCATAGAGGTTTTTCTCCTGTGGCGAGCCACTGTGAAGCCTGTAGAAACATGGATTGCTGGATTTCCAGGCTGTGGGGACAGGTGGGGGGAGGGGGGCCCACCCTCTGTAGGGTATTTGGGGGCTGGTGAGAACCGATGGGACAGGAACATGAAGTGCTCATGGTGACCTCCAGGAAGGCCTGGAGAAATGGGGCGCGGTGCATCTGGGAGCCAAGGACAGAATTGGCCCTTCAGCCGCAAATGCTGTTTCCTGCAGCAGTTTCCTAGCATAGGTGGGGCTAGAGCTTGTTGTGGCAGGGACTGTGAATTGCCAGCCTAGGAAAAGGGTAAGAAATATCCACCAGCCATAGCTCTAATTAGCACAGACGTCCATATGTTCATGAGCATGGATTTTTTGTTATTATATGCACAATTCTCTGGTCTCCTGCTGTGCTCCTCTCCTGTTTTTCTCTGGATTTGGCGCCTGGAAGCTTGTGTACATGTGTGTTTTTAGCGTAGCTTTCCTGCATTTTCCCTCCAGGAGAATCTCTTCCCTTTGTCCCTCTCATCTCGACTCCTTAAAAACATTCTCTGTAGTGCAGAAGGAGAGCGAATTCCCCTGGAAGAGCACTCTTCCTAGTCCGTCCTTCCCCATAAAACACAGTCCCAACTTCTGACATATGCAGATGCTTTACAGGGAGGTTTTCCTATGTGATTGTGAACAGTTAGTAAATGCTTCAAGAAAGGTTTAAAAAAATTATCCCCCCACCCCCAGACTCTTAAACACTAGCATTGTGCTAGCAATAGTGATTTTTTTTTTTTTAAAGAAGAAAGATCCAGTTACATCCCAGGAAATGGAGATTGGTGAGTGCGATTGGGGGATGAGGAGTCACCAGAAGACCAGGGAGAGAAGAGACATGCTAATCAGGCTTAATTGTATTCGTTTTGGGAAAGGTTTTCCGTCTTCACCCTAGATAATTTTATTCTTGTGATGACTAGGAAGATGGGAAACACAGCGTCTGACTATCTTTTTTTATTAGCTCTTGCTTTTATATCATCCCACTTTCATTTGTTGAATGCTCCCAGACCTTGACATTTCCAGCTTGAGTACACACTGCTTCGGGATCTTCCAATCACCAAGCTCCTCTCCTTCCTCCCCCCACCCCCACCCCTAGTTCCTTTTTAGTTTAGAAATAAATGGTGGAAGCCTGGTTGGAACAGCTGCCGCCTCATCCTTGACCGAGGACCACAGCTCAGTGTGGCCAGGGTAAGACAGTAGGCTGACAGAGGCCAGTCGGTGGCTTTTGGAAGAGATGTGCTAGGTCCAGGGGCCTCTTGGCTGGAGTCCTGCTGCCCTTCCTCCCTGAGAAACGTGTGTGTTCTGAAGTACTGTCCCTGCCCCCTCCTGTTCGCGGTGACTGGCAGTGGGGGCAGCACTCAGAGATACAGAGGCATGGTACAAGAAGAGGAGCCTTTCCGCATGTGCCGCGGCGTCGATTCCCTAGGTGACTTCTCTCGAGTGCAGAAATCACATTTTGTAGGACTTCAATACTTGATAATCTCTCTGAGTAATTGTTCCTCATGCCCACACAACAAGACCTAAGTGAAGATGATTTCTTTCCTTTCGCCACAGAGAACCATGAGCTCCAGAGGGAGGCAGGAGCCCCGTGGAGGGAGGGTGTTGGAGAAACTGGTGTTCACAGACAGGCTGGCATGTTCAGCTCAAAGAGCTTGGGCCAGTCTAGGGGGGCTCGGGCTTGTGAGCGGCTTCAGCATCATGATTCTGTTCTACTGCAAGTAACAGGCCTCTTTAAAGACCAGTGTTGTCATTGGGTAACGGAGAAAACAGTATGTTTTTGTTTTTCCAGGTGTCTCTCCCCGTTCCTCTTACCCGCTGCCACCCCCACCATCTCTGAGCCTCATGGGGCTGGGGCGACACATCTGCTGAGTTGTTCTCTGCAACTTCTTGAACCCCGTTTTCTCTTTCCCGATGCCCTCCCTCCTGGTTCTTGGAGAGGGATTCACTCACAGTGTGACCAGACAGCCATTGTAAACCCCCGCCCCCGCCCCCCGTCCATTTGTTTTTTTAATTTTTGTTAGTTTGTTTTGGCCATTCTGATCAGTGTGTATGATATCATGTGGAATTGCCATTTGCATTCCTCCCCATGAGGATGAGTGAGCTTGAGCCGTTTAATGTATTTGTGGATCACTGGGTTATCTTATCTTGAGAAGTGAAATTGCTTGTATTTAACCCCCCCTCCTCTAAGCACCTTGAATTGCTTTTGTTTTTCTGACCAAGAGCTGTTTGTCAATGAGGAGACCGGTGGGCCTGGGCTAGGCAGGGGCTTGCTGAGTGCGGTTAGGGGATGGCCATGTACGGCTGGCAGAATCTGGTGATAGTCTATCTTTAGTAGATAGAGGCCTCAGTAGAAGCAAAGCATTGGGAGGAAGGGTGACTGCTGGCAGGAGCAGTGACACCTGAGAGGGAGGGGGCAGGAAAGGAGATCAACGTTCTTCAACAAAGAGCCCTATACTTGGAAAGAACACAAAGTCTCTCTGACTCAGTCTTGAGGCTAGGCTCTAGAAACACCTGCCCACTCCCCCGCTTGGCAGAAATTATGATTTTAAAAGGTGAAGCAAGGCCCCATAAAGAGATTCTGGTTACAGGGCATCTGCCTCCTCCTAAGCTGGTGTGGGGCTTCTCAAACTCTTTCAGCCTTCTTTCAACTAGACTGACTTTCTTAAGGCAGGAGCCTGCTTTCTGAGCCTTTCCAGGCCCAACCATCTTATTGTGGTGGTTCGGTGCCGTGAAGGCAGGCCCAGTTGACAGTGACCTTCTGTACAACAGAATGAAACTGCCAGACCTACAGAACGAAATCCACGTGAGAGCAATGAATGGAGAGGCCTCTTTTATGAAAGGAGGAAGAAGCGGATAAAAACGTAACATAAAATAGAACCGAATACTTCCATGTCAGGTTCTCTCCGGATTGCTTTCCATACATCACCACCATTTCCTGAACAATCGGCTTTAGTTTTAAAGCCCCCATTTCAAAGATAAGAATGTAAACAGCCTGCTCAAGAGTCATAGACTGTTAAGTATTGCGCTACAAGGGAGAATGGGGTCAGCTTGACTTCAAGGGTCCCCTGTTCCTGCCGCCCACTTGGCTCCATCTCTAGCTGTGGGAGACAAGCTCTGGGCAGGTCAAGGCTCTGCATTCAGAGAATGTATTTCAAGTCTCTTCAGAGGCACTCGGCACCACAGGGGTCTGTTGTAAGGTGGAAAAAGACTGCGCTGGTTAGGAAGAAACTCATCACTCTTAACACCAAGAGAACTGAATCCAGAGGTGGTGTGGCTAGGGCCTGCGAGTGTTTCTTTGTCTCCTGTCTCACTGCCATTGCGCAAGTCAGACTCCTAGCCGCCCTCTAGGACAGAGTGTGGGGCACTCTATGCCATAGGAGGCAAAGTGGCAGCTCAGACCAGAAGAGGATGGGCAAGAGGTTCTGGGAGAAAGCTCTGCCTGTGGTAGGTGGCAGAGCATCTCACCTTTCTGGCCCAGCAGTCAATGCAAGGAGATGGAAACAATTCCACAGCCTACAACTGTCAGGCATGTGGGAAACATCCAGTGTGAACAGCCCACGACCCAGGCTACTTTGCATGGACCCATTTTCTCCCACTGCCTAACCAATAGTGCCCCTTGCTAGTCATTCGAGGCAAGCGCTTTAATAACCACTGAGAAGGTTACCCCACCCACCAGAGAATATCAACCAGAGCTAGGTATTTTGATAACATCTATTTCAATATGTGTTCATGTGCACGTGTGTGAGCGTACACACACACACACTCCCCATTGCGTCTGAGCTAGAAACACTGTGATGTGACCGAGGGCCATCTCTTGACCAGGGAGCACCCCTTGGCTGGGAAGTGCACAAGTCATAGGCCCCTGTGCTTAGATGGCTCCATAGCCTCATGGGGTTCCAGCTGAGTGCCAGCTGTCTTGAGCACCCTGGCCCCCTGCTGACCCCACCCCCAATCAGATGACCTCAGGCCGTCCAGAGCCACAGTCTGCCCTCTGAGAAGACTTGCACTCCTCCTCACCCTTAGACCTTCCAGAGAAATGGCCTTTCCCCTGACACAGCTCCCTCTTTCCCATCCCCTCTCAGAGACCATCTGAATCGCATGAGTCCCACCCCTCTTACCTGGGCCACCTGAATGCTATTACTTCAGCACAGTCAGCTACCGTTAGCCCACTCCTGCCTCCTTAACCACATGTTCTCAGTCTCTTATCTCCTGAAGCCCCATTCATTGGACCCTCGCCTCTACTCAGTCTCTATATAAACTTAGTGCTTTCGGTCCAAACACCCAAATGGGTAAAGCCACTCGCTCCCAGGGACTGCTTCCAATTGCTCAAAGGATCTCAGTCCCGCACGTTCTTGAACTCTCCCAGGACAAAGTTTAGACACCCCCCCCTCTCACACCAGATTTTTTTTCCTTCTTTCCTCCCATTCTTTACAACAATATCGTGTTTTTATTATATATCTAACCATCAGTACTATCCTTTTGTACCCTTTGATTCAAATATTTTTCTACCATTTCTATAATCCTTAAGTCAGCAACGCCCTCATCTCCAGGCAACCCCTCATTTAAACCGCCCCAGGCCACTCAGAGCATTGCCCCTGTCCCCTGGGCCATCCCAATAAAAGGTGCCAGTTCTGCTACCTCCTCCTGGGGTCCTTCTCAGAGCCCACTGCCTCCTGAGCCGGAGTGAGTCTCACTTCCTGCTCATCCACCTACCCTAACCATTCTACTTCCCAAACTGCAAGACGCCTGGTCTCTTTCAGCACAGCCCTAACGAGGCCCCTCACCTCTAACCTGGCGTCTACCAAACCTGTACCTGCCAGTCCAAGCACCCAAATGGGTGGAGCCAATCGTTCCTAGGCACTGCTTCCAATTGCCGAAGTAATCTCTACCCTGCCTCTTCTTGAACTTTCTCAGGACAGAATTTAGATGCCCCCCAGCTTCTTTTTATTCCCCCTTCTTTAACTCACCTAAAATCAGCGCTATTGCTTCTTTTGTTCTTCTTAACAAACATTTCCACCACTTGTACAATCCTCAAGTTAGCAATACCCCCATCTTCCAACCAGCACCTCATTTAGACCACCCCAGGCCATTCAGAGCAATGGCCTGCCCCAGGGACTGTTCGGACCCCTTCCTCTCTCCACTGGAGTATAACCATAAAAGATGCACAGCTGTGCCATCTTCTCTCTGGTCCTTCTCAGAGAGCCTTGGTATGAGCCCCACCCATTCCACACCCACTCAACCCCAGACTTCCCCGAGAGACTTCTCATTTCCTGCGGGCCCCCTTGGCCCCCTCACCTCCACGCCATTGCAAAGGCCTAGATACATTCCAGCCACCCCAAGTACCTGCTAGGTAGAGTCACTCACCCAGAGATTGTAACTGATCCTCATCCTTGGTGTTTCCAGCCTAGGTCCTGAACCCACCTGGGTTCCCACCCTTCTCCTGTCAACACACCTTTCTCTCACCCACACCAGATACACTGTGGCTGTATACAATACTCCAACAGCCAGCATTGTGCTCAGTGGGGGAAAGCTGAAAACATTTTCCCTGAAAATGAGAACCAGATAAGGATGCCCCGTATCGCCACTCTTATTCGACATCATGCTGGAAGTCTTCTCTGGAACCATTAGACAACAAAGAGAAATCAAGAGACAAAAAGTAAACTCTTATTCTCTGCTGATATGGCTTTTTGCTATTTGCAGATATGATTCTATACAGAGAGACCCCAAAGACTTGGAAACAATCGAGGGGTTTTGCAGAGTAGCAGGATACGGGCCTAACAAGCAGAAATCAATTGGGTTCCTGTATATCAGTGAAGAGAGCTCCAAAAGACACCAAGAAGACAATACTGTGTACAGCAGCCCCACAAAAGATGAAATACGTAGGAATAAACCTAATCAAAGAAATAACAGACCCGTACAAAGAAAACTACAGAGCACTGTTACAGAAACCAGAAATGACCTCCATATTGGAAGATTATCATATGTTAATGCATAAGCAGACTTAGTGTTGTGACAATGTCAGTGCTTCCTAAAGCAGTTTATAGTTGCAATGCAATCCCAACCCAAATTCCAACTTCATTCTTTAAAGAAATGGTAAAACGAATGACCAACTTCATATAGAGAGGGAAGAGCCATAGGATAAGAGAAAATTCCTTAAAAAGAAGAACCAGGTAGGTGGTCTTGCACTATCCATCTCCCAAACCTACTAAACAGCCACGGTAGTCAAAATAGCCTGGTACCGGTACCGTGTTATATACACAGAACAGTAGAACAGAACAGAAAACTCAGAAGTAAATGCCTTCACCTACAGACAACTGATCTTTGACAAAGGACCAAAATCTATCCCATGGGCTCGGGCCAGCCTCTTCCACAAATGATGTTCACAGAATTGGATTTCTTTATGCAGAAGAATGAAATAGGACCCATTCCTCACCCCATGCACAAAAAATGAACTCAAGATGGATTAAAGACCTAAACGTAAATCCCAGAGCTCTAAGGATCATCAATGAGAAAATTGGGACAAACTTAAGGGCCTTATTGCAGGACATAAACAGAAAACTAAATATAATAAAGGAAGCACACATGGTAGAAGACAAAATAGATGACTGGGACCTACTAAAAATAGAGCACTTTTGCACATCAAAAGACTCCAACAGATGAATAAAACGAGAGACCACAAATTGGGGGCAGAGGAGCTTAGCAATAACATAATGAACAAGGGTCATGCTATCAAAATCTATTGAAATCTACAACACTTCAATAAAACATAACAAATGACCCAATCATTGAGTAAACGGAGGAGGGGCAGCATGCCATTTGGGGAAAATGTTCAAGATTAAGCATAAAGACCTCCGATGTCAGAATAAGGTTGGTGTCATGCCCCTCATGGAGCACTTTTGGCATAGTTTATATCAGCCCTTGGTGACCCAGGTCACCAAGAATTGAGACTGGTCTTTCGAGGTGCACAAGATCCAGAAGGATCCTATTTGGAATTCACCCTAAGAG
Source organism: Tenrec ecaudatus (assembly GCF_050624435.1). Taxonomy (NCBI): domain Eukaryota; kingdom Metazoa; phylum Chordata; class Mammalia; order Afrosoricida; family Tenrecidae; genus Tenrec; species Tenrec ecaudatus. Next base: position 168,461,181 of record NC_134534.1, read on the forward strand.
CACTTGACTTTAACCACACTGATAGCAGATAAAAGGAACTGAAATATTCCCATGTGCCTAAGGCTAAATTTCTATCCAAGGACATGGATGTGGGAGTCACTGGACTGTGGTACACAATTCTTGCACTTACGGTGTCCAATAAGTGGCAACTCAAGACTACCAGTTATGTGATACTTTCATACTCCCTTTGCCATTTTATGATACGTTTAGCCATTTTATGATACATCCTGCCTCTGTGAATGAGCATTTTGAAAGCTTTAAGAGCCCCAATAAAATACTTCATTAAAGACAAGTTTTGCCCTATTCCTAAACCTGATTGTTAGTGTAAATTGTGTCCAGTCTATACAAATCAACAATCCATGTTTTATGTAAAAAATGCATGCATACTTTCTTTTTCTCAGCAATGTTTTAAATTCTATATCACTGGATAAATTAGTAGTAAAATTAAGTGAACTATTATATTTACCATGGGAATAATTTTAATAATGTTCTTCAGCAAAATAGTAATAATGTTTTCAAAGTGAACCAGGGACATACATAAGCCACAAATGGATTTTGAGCCCACAATTAATCAAAGCCCTAATCCAAGGACAATCCATTCTTATGACATGGCCCTGTTCCATACCTAACCGTATAAAGTGATTATTGAAGATAAGGGTCCTATAGCAAAGGATGGTGAAGAAAGCACATGGTAGCCAACTATCAGAAAGAATAGTATGTGGGGACCTTAAAGGTTTATCTTAAAACAAGCAGCCATCTAAGTGAAACTTCAGCTAAGTCCACACAGAAGAAGCACACCAGTCCATGTGATCTAAGAATTGTAAATAATAAACCCCAAACCTGGAGGAGGAAATGGTATTAGAACTTAAATACTGGAAACAGGGTTCCAGAACGCTTGGAATGACAGTGAAAGCCTCAAACCCATGCGGATTATTATGCCTCTGGTGAGCCCGCTGGCCGTGGACCAGAGAGGGGAGGCCGCGCTAACAGAGAGGGCACCTTGTAGCATACATGACTGTACTTGTAGGTAGGTCACAGGGTGACAACTTGTCATTGTTCTCCCTCTTGATCCAGCATATAATTGCCCTCGTTTTAATACTTTCTGCTTTGTTTTCAATTGAGGGTTTACCTCCTTTCATTCTGCCATTGTTGGGCTGTTTGTATTTTGTCTTGATTTTGTATGTTTTTCTGAATAAGAAACCCAGAGTAGGGAAACCTATAGAGACAACAACTGGATTAACAGTCTCAAAGTGAGGCTGGTGGGAAATGGGGAGCTAACAATGAGTACAGGAAGAAGAAATGTCCTAAAACTCATTGTGGTGATTGATGGGTTGCACAACTCTTATGAATGAGATTCAACCAATAAAGTGTATGATATGTGAACTATATGTTAGTGAAATTGTTTAAAATAAACTAAAGTTTAAAAAGTTAAGATGGACCATACCAAGTGCTGGTAAGGAGGAGATTAACCCCGACTTGCACACACGCTTGGTCAAGGTGTGCACTGGCCCAGCCACTTTGGAAAATTATTGGAAGAGGCCTTCAAAGAGTTCGTGGAAATCTTCTATGACCTTTTAATTCCATTTTCCCACAAACTGTTTGAAGCCCTCTCATGCATGATCTGTGACGCAACATTCCCTATGTAACCACAGTGTGTCCATATGTTCACCAAAGACTTTCTCTAGGATACTCACCGCAGCACCCATCATAATAGCCACGCAACAGTCAGACATCAGAGCTGGTGGACAGGACTGAGAATGAACAGTCTGTATGTTGGCGTCTACAGGCAGCAATGTATGCATGCCATGCATGTAGGAAGCACGTAGATGCCATTGACAAATTCTATATGGAACAAAAGAAACTGGACATGAGAGCATGCGGATGATCTGTTTCCCTTTATTTAAAGTTCAAAAACAGCGTAACGAGTCCATGGTGCTAGAAAGTCAAGTGTTATTCTCTGAAGGAATTAGTGACTAGGAAGGCATTTGAGGGGCTTGTATGTGTGGGTAGAAGTAAGGGTCCATTTCTTGAGCTAGGTACTAGTGACAAAGGTGCGGTCAGTTGGTGAAACTTCATCAAGCTCAGCTCTTCGAGTCTGTGTGCTCGTCTGTCAGCCCACTGCACTGAATGAGAAGCAGGGTGGGGCGGAGGGAGGCAGGGCGGCACTGAGAACACTCTTGTACATCTTGACTGCTGCCCTTCCTGCCCACGCCGATCTCTCTTCTAGCCCGTGGGGCCCTGAAGGGAAAGCTAGAGGACGCCCAAGGCCGCGTGTGTGCATTTTGTTTTCTCCTCTCTTTATAACTGTGGGCAGATGCTGTTATTCTTTTTTCATCAGTAAAGAAGCCAAAAATGAGAGAGTTGACGTCTCTTACCCAAGGACTCGCTGCCACAAGGTGGCAAGGCCAGGCCATGAACCTTGGTTTGGTTGCCTTCGGGCTTCTTGGATCTTGCCTTCTCTGAACTCCTGTGACCCCAAGTGTCTGCACTCTGCTATTGGTACTGGTCCATGTCCAGCCCTCTGTGGTGAGTCACACCAGTGAGTGGGGCGATCACCCAAGAAACGAGGAGAGCACAGACCCACTTGTCCTTATTTGCTAATCTAATCTGTGGAGAACAATTCCATAGAGGTTTCACCCCAGGTAGTAAAAGCAGGTGAAACCACTCCTTTCAGGTAGCCTTGCTTAGTGGGTCCTTGATCCTTCTGAGGGATTGTAAATTCCAGGAGACTTTGGTTCCGTAGCAAGGTACTATGAAGTTGGAAAGAAGACAGGTGCCCACCATACCTAAAATATCAATATCTTGATGTGGTGAAATTATTAGCTACCGATAGGCAAGTAAACACAAGTAAGCTTGTGCTAACCTGACATCGTGGTAATCCAACACTACCAGTGGATATATTGTGCTCACAGACTGTCAGAGGCTCATTGTGGAACAGAGGCGACTCACACAATCTAGTACAGCAAGTGCCGAAATACCTCCAAGACGGGGACACAGAGCTGCAGAGTGTCAGCCAGCATCCTCTCCACACCCATGCTGTCCTCTGCCACAATACCTCGCATACATTCAAGGCTCTAACCACCCTTGGGGCAGCGAAAAAGAGGAAGACCTTGGACAAGATGAACTGACGCAGTGGTTCACACCGAAGCATGACTGTGAGGGAGCCAGGACAGGGCGGTACTTTGTGCCACTGTACACAGGGGTTGCTTCGAGTTGGAACTACTCGTGTTGTGAAGACGGGCACAGACGCCATACACTTTCCTGGCAGAGAGCAGATGCTCAGAAATGTCCGTCTGGAGGAAGAAAGGCGTGCACAGGCCTGAGCAGGAGACAGTGAGGCAGTGTTGCTTCCGAGGACACGGAGGAGAAGGCTTCTGCTGGGAGGGCCTCCTGGTGGACGCTGTCTTTGGAGAAGGATCAGGATGTCTGTGAATAAGCAGTGGGGTAGCCTAGGGAGAAAGGGCTTCCGGATGGAGGCAGCCCCCTCCATCGAGGTGCTGCATGTGCGGGGAAGGAGGTGACAAGATGGTTAACAGAGTCTTGGGACCAGATGGTGAGAGGTCGTGGGTGACTGGTTGGTAAGTGCAGCCTCTATTTCAGATAATGTTGGGGGAGTTCTTGAAGGGCTATAAGCAGGAGAAAGAGCTGAGCTTCAATGCCCAGCAGAATAACGGTGCTATTAAGAAAATGGAAAAATTTCAAGTGAGCCACTACACTTGCGGGAAGGCAATGCGTTTTCATCTTGACATGCTGATGAGATGATTTAGAAGTGCCGGCCCTGGAAGTCTGTGCCGTGCAAGTGAAAGTCCCTCCCGTTTCATGAGCATATGCTATGTGCCTGACACTTTGCCTTACGGTGGCACTTTGGCTTCTGTTATCACTCACCCTCGCAGCAGCTCTGCAAGGTAGGTTTATTACACCTTCTTTCACAAATGAAAGGACTGGGAATGAGGGTCAGCAGAGCGGCTGCCAGAAGCCGCACAGCTGGGAATGGAGTCAGCTCTGCGGTGCTCCAAAGTCAGTGCTCCTCCCGCTGCCTCAGGAAGAAACAATTCCAGAAGGATGTGGTCAGCGGGGCCAAAGAGAACATCGGGATTAAGAAAAAGGGCCTTTAAAACTGTTGTGAAGGACACAAGGGCCATGTTGAGAGAACCTCTTCAGAGTTTCAACAGAGGCGGAGGGGAGATTACACACTGGCGTGAGGGCCCGCGGTGCATGGGAGAGAGGTGGCAGGCAGATTCACCGCCTCTGCAGCAAAGACCATTAGCGGTTTCAGACGCAGCAAGACTGAACTATGAGAACTGATGTAAGGAGAATTCCTTCTGAACCTCGGAGAAGGGAGGTCATGGAAACTGGGCCCAGACCCCAAAGGGGGTAACAGAGAGTATAGGGGACACTGTCTCTTTATTTTAGAGAAGCAGCTTCAGAGGGCACAGTGGGGTCGGGCTCTGGAAGAGTGAGGGCTGCCTTGCTGGAGGATTCTCCCCTCTCCCACCTCCTTGGAAATGGCCACGACTCACTTCCACCTGAGTTGGGAGAGTTATTTTATTTTTGTGTGTGACAGGACCAAAATTAGAACGAGAGAGAGACTTGGAGAGGGGCTCATCACCAAGTATCCACAGCAGAGACCCAAACAAGCTTCCCTCCAGAGAAGCCGCAGGAGCTATTGTAATTCCCAGGAGGCGCTGCTAGCACTGAAACTAGTGCAGCAAGAAATTGGCCCGTGTGGAGAAAGGGCCCTCCTTCTGATCATGTGGAGCGCATTGTCCTAACAATGGTGAGGTAACTGCTCGCAACTCACAACTTTTGGACATTATTGAGTTCAGATGACTTAAGGCTAACCCCCCGCCAATTACCCCCTTGTCCCACTTCTTGGTAATGGCACCTTAATAAAACGCACCACTTTCTAGGTCCTTGATATCAAAATTATAAATGAAATAGTATGAGGTGGTAACCCCCACAAACCCAAATTCAGCTGGACAGAGCTGAGCTTTCATAGAAACTTGTTCTGAGTTAGTGCACCCAGTGGTGTCTCCTGGGAAGGTTCTCTCTGGTCACAGATTTGACAAATGTATTAAGTGTAATAGAGGGTACTTTGAAGGTGATAAGGTTGTTATGTAAAAAAAATTGAATGCATAGCTTTAGGGTGGGGGTGGGGGAAAATTCAGGTTTTGCGGGGGACCCCTTAGTATTTTGCTTAGAAATTTGTGACTGCCTTAGCAAGAATTAACTTTCTTGACTGTCCTGTGGGCCCAGATCTTTGATAAGAGTTATCTGTGAAATAAGTAATACAAAGAAAATGAGAACCATTGATCTAATACAATTATTTTTACAGATAAGAAAACAGCCCCACAAAGTTATGAACACGTTTAGATGTAATGAAGTGCTGGGAGGAGGCTGCTGCTGAGGAGCCTGGTGGGGGTTAATGCATTGTGCTGCGATACTCATGGTTGACAGTTTGAAACCACCAGCAGCTCCATGGGAGAAAGGCTGGGCTTTCTACTCCACAAGTCTCAGAAACCCACCGGGGGTCGCTACAAGCCAGCATTGACTTGATGGCAGTGAGTTTGGTTTATTTGGGGGAAGGGAGTGTGCTAGGAGCCCAGGACCATAGTCTCAGGGGACACCAAGGTCAATTAGCATAACAATTAGTTATTAAAAACAAGGCTCTATATTCTACTTTGGTAACTAGCATAGAGCTCTTTAAGGTTAGTGAGCAGCCATCTAAGAAGCAGAGTGAAGATAATTAAAGACGCATAAATATAATTATCGTATATGCTCGAGTATTAGCCGATCCAAATATCAGCCAAGGCACCTAATTTTACCACAAAAGCTGCATTAAAATGTGCTGAAAAACCTGGCTTATATAGGAGGTTATGCGGTAGCCGAAGGGGCCAGGCAAACATTAATGTCCACAACCCGGAGAGTAGAACAATTGGATCAGTGTTCCAAAGTGGGTGAGCCTGCCCCCTGGGGTGCTGCAACCCTCCAGGGAGGCTGCACAAGCAGGTGCTGTGAGGTGCCCTGGAGCCAGTCCTGACTCATAGCAGCCCTACGTGCGAAGCACTGCCTGGTCCTGTGCCAGCCTCACGGTTGTTCTGTTTGAGCCCCTTGCTGCAGCCACGGTGTCAGTCCACCTTGTCCAGGGACTTCCTCTCGTTACTGCCCCTCCTTTACCAAGAATGGGGTCCTTTTCCAGGCTCTGTTTCTCCTGACAACACGGCCAAAGCATGTGAGACAAAGTCCCACTATTCTTGTTTCCAGGGAGCAGTCTGACTGTACTTCTTCTGAGATCAACCTGTTGGTTCTTTTGGCAGTCCACAGTTCGGTCAATATTCTTTACCAGCACGGTAATTCAAATGCATTTGCTCTTTTTAAAAATTCGTTTTCTTGGCATATACTTCATGTATCACACAATCTAATCCATCAGTCATCTTTAGGAGATTTGTGCCGTCAGCACCACAATCAATTCCAGACATTTTCTTCCCTCACCCCTGTTGTTAGCTTCCATTTCCCCCATCCTCCTCTGCCATACCCGTAGGCAATTATCTACTCACTTGCCACCTCTATAAATCTACCTCCCTGGATTTCATGTACGGAAATTCATACAAAACACAAACAGGAAGCCCACAGACATACAAACAAACCCCCAACAACAATGAATAGACGAAACATAGAAAAACTTTAACCAAAAAGGAGGCAGAAAATATTAAAAATTGCTACAACTTTAAAGTGAGGCACAAGGAGATCAAATGATAAGATATTACATTTTAACCTGACCACATCGGCCATCTTACAACACTGTCTGATAGCAAGGCCATTCGCATCCCTAGATAATGGTCAGAGGAATTCACTGGGAGCTTGCTCCATGTGGGGACCCTGCAAATGGATTCTGGGCTTCCGCTGCCATCCAGAGCCTCTGCATGCTGGGTGTTCACAATTTAAGCTCTGATCCCAGCCCTTCCTTTGGATCTGGAGTTTATTACTTACACTTCTTGGATCAGGTGCACTTTTTCCTTGTGGACTTAGTTACCACCTCACTTCGGTCTGCTTGTTAAGACAAACCATTAAGACTCTAAGCACGATTCTTACTGATAGCGGGGTTTCTTCGCCACACTTTGCGACAGCACCCATACCTTCAGTGATCTCACCTTGGAAGTAAGCCTGGGCATGCCATGGTCTAAGAACTAATTATTCTTAGATGGGGCTCGAATTTAGTGCGAGCCCCAAATTCATTCAGACATCTATGGATTATATACGTCTCTGGTTCACTTAGGAGATACTAGTATTACTTTTATGATAGAAAGCATTATCAATGATCCCCCTGGGGCATCAGGTAATTTTATTGATAGTGTCAAGAGATTAGCCAATGAGAAAGACTTTAAAACACTGCAGAGAAAAGGAAGTTAGGTAAGTACAGGCCAGCTTCAGACCACAATCCATGAATTGTTGACTTGCATCGATTTACACTTAAGGGACCGGACACATTTACACAAAAACAATGACTATTGGTGGCAGGGAAAACCTTTCAATAACACGTTTTCTGTAAAGCAGAACCACACCTAGCAGATTAATACATATTATAAGAAAGTGGGGCACTAAAACAGTAAATAGACGGTCGTCCCGACACCTTACTTTGGGCACCATCAAAGCAAAAGATAGGAACCAAGTCCAGCGACTTCCAGCTCTCCAGGGTTGGGATGGCAGTCATTGCTTCTCACAAGGCGGAGACTCCCCAATGTGAGGAGTCCACTATCCTGAGATTATGTCACTGATGCCATCATTGCCATTGCCACCAACCCCACCAATCTCTCCACCGCCACAGTCTCACCTTCCCTGCTGCGTTTTGTTTCCAGCATGTGTACTAAACATGTTTCTTTGCTTCAGAGTAATATACTTTGAATGAATTTTCCTTCTTTATCTCACAATTGCCTCTGAGGTAAAGCGGGACTAGAAACCACAACCTCTGTTTTATGTTGGAAGTGCTGTTGCTTTCATGGAGCCAGGCTGCTTTACCATAGAAATCTGACCCAGCTGTTGCTTCTGCTAGACATGGTGCCTTATTTATACCAGTTAAGTTTCATAGCAGCATGGAATGGGAATGGGGTACAGAGGGACTTCAAAAAGTTCACGGAAAAATCCCATGATCTTTCAACTCATTTTTAGTGAACAGTTTGAATCCTCCGTATGAATATCATGAATGAAAACACTGACATTCTGAGACGTTAAGGAATGACCCAAGGCCTAACAGGTACCACACAGCACATCACAGAGTGAGCCAGGTCTTTCTGAGTCTATCCAGAATATGTACCATTTATAGAAAATAGGAATATTACTGGTTCCGCTCCCATACAGTCTGAGAATTAAATTAATTAATACAATATTACTAAGTCTCTGGCTTTCTGCCTCCAAAGTTGGCTTTGCTCCCAGTAGCTAACATTTATCGAATGCTTTGGATGTGGCGAGGCACTAGCGAAACGCTTTGCCAGGATTGCCTCCTTTGACCTTCAGAATCACCCATTGAGTGGTATAGTCAAAATAACAACTGACATGTGAGCTCTGCCTGCGAAAGGGCCAGATGTTTCTAAGCACACGGCCATATATTGATTTTGTGTATCCTTAAACAACTATCCTAGGAGGTTAATACTACTACTCCTCCCGAATTACAGAGGAAGAAACAGACTTTGAAATTTGCAGCACATGAATGATTCGAGATCTGAAAAGCACTCAAAATTCACTACCCATAAGCCCCAGGACGCTAGAGTTGGGGTGTCAATTATTTACCGAGTGGAGCAAGCACTGGGTCAGCTACTAAGGGTAATGCTTGAGTCCATATTTAAAATATTTACCATGAGGTTTATTCAGGAGAGTACAATAAATAGTACAGTGAACCTTTATATCCTGTCTCTGTTTATACTTTGGCTACATTTTCTTACCTTTTTCCCCTTTTTTTTCTCTCTGTTTGGTTAAGTACCTTAAAGCAAAGTGTCCATGACGGTTCACCTCCAGATCCCCATCTGTGTCCACATGCATGTCCAAAAAGCACAGTCATTTTCTCACATGACAATAATTTTGTGATATCTCTGGAGAGAATTAGCAGTCATTTCCCTGATTGCCTCAAAAAGATATTTTTCCGAAGTTGATTATCATTTCATTTTGGTCTAAGTTCAATTCAACAGAGTCACATTGCGTTTGATTGCTTAGCTTTTGTCCCCAGAGCAGACCTTACCTCCTTGTCTCCATGCAGTGGCTTATTGCAGACTGTCTGAGATTTTCAGAACTTGCTTTGCTTGCATTGCATGGAGCATGGTCCCAAGAAGTAAAGGTAAATGCTCTAAGGAAAAGAAAATACATATCTTGTTAGGTGAAGTGAAATTACCATACAAGGTGTTTTCCTCCTAAATGGAGTTGTGCCCCCCCCCCAATATGTCAATTTTGGCTAGGCCATGATTCTCAGTATTGTATGCTTGTCATTTGTTTTGTGACTTGATGTAATTATCCCGAGTTAGTTGTAAATCCTAACCTCAATGATCCTAATGAGACAGGATTCGTGGGGCTTCAAAAGTGAATGTTAATGAAGAAGGATACAATCAACAGGTTAAGGTTGTTTATTGTGTCGATCTCTTTTGAGATATAAAGGAGATTAAACAAGCAAACCAAGATCACAGGGTTCAACCACCACCAAGAAAGAAGAGCTGAGTGCAGAGCAGGTCATTTGGACCCAGGATCCCAGTACTAGATAGCTCCTAGATCCAGGGGAAGCTCAATGCCAAGACCTGTGCAAGTCTCCCAGGAATGCCAGGCCCACAGATGGAAAGGAGACGAGACTTTCCCCCAGAGCCCACCAAGAGAAAGCTTTTCTCTAGTACTGTGGACATGTTACCAGGGAAGACCAGCCATTGAAAAAGACACCATGCTTCATGAAGCAGTGGGTCCCCGAGAAAGAAGAAAACCCTCAATGAGGTGGATTGACACAGTGGCCCCAACAATAGGCTCCACCATAACAACGGTTGTAAAGATGGTGCAGCCTGGGGTGTGACTTCATTCTGTTGGAACCAACTCACTGGCACCTCACAACAACAGCCTTTTAAACAATGGCAGATTAAATTTCTGCTTGTTAAAGTCAGCCACTAGGAGTATTTCTGTTATGGCGGCACCAGAAACCGAGACATAAGTCCAAGGGTTAACCTCAGCAGATAAACTGCTGCTGCCGATTTATGTCATTTCCCCCATGAATGTAGCTAGGGCCCTTTTAACCACACGCGCAATGATTTTCTCCTCGTGAGGTGCTTTCTGCATCATTCCTGGCAGTGGCTGCATTAATATGCGGTGTTTCCTGCCCCCAAGGTTATTGTGTGTGGCTCCTCCCCCGGTACATTAAGTCTCCTACAGAGAAACGTGCAGGTTGAGAAGAGGTGCCCTTCCATCAGCTGTGCAGGTTACAGCCTGTCCCTGCTGGAAAAGACCCAGATAGACAAATAGTTTTAACTAAATAGGGATTTCTTGAGCCCTCCCTGGCCTTTCTGTTCTGATCTCCCCCTTCAAGCCCTGAGCAGTGTGGTATGACCAGGTGAGTCCCACTTCTACTTTGTATCAGCCTTTGGCACCTGGTGGTATGTGCTGCTTAGCAGGTTGATATTTGGCCTCTACTGGGGTTGACCAAAATAAAGGTTTACACACACACACACACACACACACACTCACTCCACTGGTGACACCGTGTGGCTTTGTCTTTCACGCAATTCTCACTTGTGTGCTTCCTTTGTACTCCTTTTATAAGTAGCAAGCCCCTTGCTCATATCTCACTTGAACTGAAACCTTAACCTCCCTGTGTGTGTGTGGGGGGGGGGAGGAGGGGGTCCATCTTGCCAGACTTGCTCCTGCAGCAGGATGATTCTTTCTGAAGTTACCGTTGCATTCAGAAGAAAGCTCAACCTGGCCTGCAGAGCTCTCTATGGCATGGTCCCAGGCCCTTTTCCAGTACCACCTGGCCTGCTCTCTAGCCATATGGCCTCCCTTATTTGGCAAGCACTACCTACTTTAGGTGGTTTGATTTCTCCTTAACCTCCTCGGCTTTCGAAGGCAGCAGGACATTTGGCCATGCCATATAAATCCCTTTTTGCCCTCACAGTTCACCTGTATGCTTGATATGTACTTGACAGATACCATGGCTGAAGGGCAATCAAGACAGGTTACCACTTAGACCAGTGTGGAGTCCAGGCCCAAGTGAACAGCAGACAGAAATTATTCCTTGGGTGTAACTGAGTGTCGCTTGGTCCCAGCTAGACCAGTATTTCTTAACCTTCCTAATGCCACGACCCTTTAATACAGTTCCTCACGTTATGGTGACCCCCCTCCCCCCACCCCAAACCATAAAATTATTCTTGATGCTTCATAACTGCAATTATGCTACTGTTATGAATCAGGCGACCCATGTGAAAGGGTCATTTGACCCCCAAAGGGGTTGAGACCCACAGGTTGAGAGCCGCTGAGCTAGGGGGAACAAAGACCTCTTGGCTCCAATTGTCGTTAGAAGCTTGGCATCATGGGAGTTTCTAGCCATCACCTTGGGGGTTACCAAATCATTGGGCAGCACTGCCTAAAACAAAATTGCGTATGTCTACTTTCTAAGTAGCACGTGTGTTAGTCTGAGTTTTCTAGCGAAATAAAACAAATGACACTCACCTATATGACTTTTATATAAAGAAATCAGCCCAGTCCAGCTCACATTCATGGGTCAAATGATAGCTGGGGACTCAGAATTGCTGTCAGATAAATCAGGCGGGCAAAACAGGAAGCTGGGAGATCACAGACCAGTGGGGGCAAGGTTGTGTGGGCCCAAGGTCAGCAAGAACACGGCAGGATGCCACAGCTCATGGTGTCGACCGGTCACAGGGCCTGACAGAAGCACAATTCTGAGGAGGGCACAGGACTGGCCAGTGTTTCATTCTGATGTAAATATGGTTTCCACCCCTTGGAACCGACTCAGCGACACCTAACAAAACCAACAACAGCATTGCCAGTGTGAAGTGGTGAAGCGATATCTCACCGTTGCTTTGATTTGCCTTTCTCATATGGCTCATGGTCATGAGCATTTCTTCTCATGTTTGTTGGCCATTTTGATGTCCTTTTTGGTATGCTGTCTGTCCATGTCCCTTACCTACTTCATAATAGGATTATTCATCTTGTTGTTGCTATATTAAAGTTTTCTATAGATGCTTGCCAATTTCCCCCCAGTCCACGTTTTCTCTTTTCACTCTTGTGATAATGCTCCTTGATGCACAGAACTGTCACAGTATTAGTAGGTCCCAATGAACAGCTTGGTTTTCTACTGTGTTTCCTTCGTTGTCTTTTATCATTTGTCTTTATCGCTTTTGGATTTACATTTAGATCTTCTATCCAATTTCAGTTCATTTCATACAAGGGGTGGAATATAGATCCTGTATTATACTTTTCTCGATGGGGATCCAATATTTCCCCGGAATGACTTTTGGCCCATTGTGGAAGATCCGTAGGTGGATGAGTTGATTTCTTGGCTCTCTAGGCTGATCTGTTGGTCTATGGATCAATCATTGAACTAGTATCAGGCTGTTTTAACTATTGTGACGGTATAATGGGTCTTCAGGTTGGGAAAGGAGTAGTCTCCTACCTTGTTCTTCTTAAACCTTGAGTTGCAATCTTGAAAACCTCTGTGGGCAAAATATTGAATGATGCGGGCAGCATCTGAAGAAGATGGAAAGAACCCACAGGGACACTATCAAAGAGAACTTGTCAACATTCCACCATTTCAAAGAGGTCGCATATGAGCAAGAACCAGTGGTGCTGAAGGAAGAAGTTCAAGCTACACTGAAAGCATTAGCCAAAACAAGAGTCCAGGAATGTATGGAATACCCATTGAAGTGTTTCAACAAGCTGATGGGATAATGTGGTTGATATACATGCGAGTAAACTTAAAAAAATACTTTCATTGGGGGTTCATATAGCTCTTATCACAATCCATTATGTCAAGCACATTTGTGCATTTGTTGCCATCATCATTTTCAAAACATTTTCTTTCGACTTGAGCCCTTGGTATCAGCTCCTCATTTTTTTTCCTCCTACCCTTTCATGAACCCTTGAGAATTTATAAATTATTATTACTTTTTTCATGTCTCACACTGACTGATGACTTCCCTCACCCACTTTTCTGTTGTCCATCCCCCTGTGAGGGGTTTATATGTAGATCATTGTGGTTGTTTCCCCCTTTCTCCCTCCTTGTTTGGGGTGCTCTGGTCGTGGGAAGGCTGCCTGAGCTGCCTTCAGGCCACTTTCCATCTCACTGCATGGTTCAGCCTCAGTGGCGTCCTCTCCCTATGATGCGTGTGTACGGTTCACGTTGGTGACCCAAGCATAGCGCATTTGTTCTCTGCTGCAGAGTAGATGCTGACTCAAGACGCTCTGAGGATGGAGCTGAACTGCCCCTGCGGGGTTCCGGGACTTTAACTCTGTACGGGAGTAAAAAGCCTCATCTGTTTCCTTCAGAGAGACTGGTCATTTCAAATTGCTGACCTCGCAATTAGCAGCCAATCATAACCCACTATGCCACCCTATTAATTGTAATCTTATTAGAATAACAGAACTGTTGCTTAGCTTTTCAGCATTTGTTTGGATTCTGATTCTGTTATTTGGCCAACGTACTACAAAGGGGGTACCTGTCCCCCACCCCCACCCCAAACACCAGAATTGTGTTGGGCGGAGCTGAGCTTTCATAGCAACTCGCTCTGAGTTAGTATACACAGTGGTGTCGCCTGGGAAGGTTCTCGCTGGTCACAGTGAATTTGTTTTGAAAAGTTTTGCTCGAACCTAGCTTTTTGTGATGGCTGATTTAAGCGAACAGCATGCGGCTGTGAAATTTTGTTCCTGCTGGGGGAAAATGCTGCAGAAACTGTTGTAATTTTGAACACAGCTTCCAAGGACAGCACTATGGGAAAAACTCCAGTGTATGAGCGGTTTTCTTGTTTCAAAAAAGGTGAAATGTTGATGGATGAGAAACCTTGTTCTGGACATCTGTCATCTTCCCTGAATGGATGGAAATGTTGACTCTGTGCTTTTGGAGTTCTTTCTACCAGGTCAGACTGTTAATCAAGCTTTCTATTTAGAGCAGTGGTTCTCAACTTGTGGGTTTTAACCCCTTTGAGGGTCAAATGACCCTTTCACATGGGTCTCCCGATTCATAGCAGTAGTAAAATTACAGTTATAAAGTGGCAACGAAGATAATTTTATGGTTGCGGGGTGGGGGGCGGGGATCACCGCAACATGAGGAACTGTAGTAAGGACCGTGGCATTAGGAAGGTTGAGAACCACTGATTTAGAGGTTCTGAAAAGATTGAGTAACTGTGTGACCAAAAAAAGGCCTGATTTGTGGCAGAAGGGGGACTGGTTTTGCCATGACAATGCACCTGCTCACACAGCTATCTCGGTGTGCCAGTTTTTGGCAAAAACAACATGTCTCTCTTGCCTCCCACACCTTACTGACCCGACCTTGCTCCATGCAACTTCTTTTTGCTTGCACAAATGCAGAGGGCCATGAAAGGACAGCGATTTGAGGAACTCGAAGAGGGGAAGAAAAAACGGAGGGAGGTGCTGTCAGCCATCCCAACAGATGAGTTCGAAAAATGTTTTCAAGAGTGGAATCACAGATTTGACAAATGTTTTAAGTATACATTTACTTTGAAGGTGATAAGCCTGCTTTGTTAAAATATTTAAATGCATAGCTTTGGCGGAAATTCTGGTTGGGGGGTTGGGGTGCCCCCTCGGAGTTAACTTTCCTCTGAGCTTCATGTCACCTGTTAATTTGGTCAACATGCCGCCTCCACCTTCATTCAAGCGAGCCAAGCAGCAAGGAGCAGGCCATGCTATGGTCTATTTGCTTATCTTCTCTCACAGGCATTTTCAGAAATCGAGTTGTGCCCATCTGGACGGCATGACCAGCAGAAGCTCCTGTTGTCCTAGCAGCTTAGGGTCTAAAAGGGAGGACTGCAGGTCTGGTTGTGTTTTCCATGGGCCCAGGTCTGGCTACTGGTCGCTTCCTTTCGGAGTGCTCACGGAACAAGGAATTCTGCCAAGGTTCAGTGTCAGGTTCACCAACCCAGAGTGTGCAAAAATCTCCCTTTTCTCCCTTTTGATAAATGGGACATGTCCTCATCTTTGGCATCTCCCCTTTCCCACTGAATGTTGAGATTGCTAGCAGCAAGCCAGCAGTCTTCCCTGTTAGTCCATTCAGAGCTGAGACGTAATTCATCTGGATCAGAAGATTTGAATTCATTTAGTGTGACAAGACGTTCTCTCACAGTCTCGGCCCCTGACTCTCCTATCAAGGTTTGCTCCACACTTCTCTCTATAAAGATTGCTCTCCTTGATAGAAAATGGGAGTTTAGTACTTTCTCATCATCTGCTAGCTGAGCATCTTTCATTCCAATATGGACCTATCCTTCTTGTTCCTATTGCTCCTAAACCAATTTTAACCCCCCCCCCCTTTTTTGTCCTTAGCATTTTCCCAAAAGGCTCATCTGGTTCTGAGCCTCAGCCCTTGTGCTCCTGTTCTTTTATGCCGGGCCACCTCCTAATGCTGCCAGCTGGTTCTGTGTCCCTGCCCTCAGTCCGATGTAGATGCTTCTATGATGCACCTTGTACGGGCATGTTGAGACCTTTCAGGTTGGCAATTCTCAGCAGTTGTACGAGCTTATGATCTAACAGTTCTCCCAAAGTATGTAGCAGAAATCATCTCTGAATGTGTCAAATGATAAGCTTCCTTCCTTCCTCCAGGATTCGGATACACCCTCAGAAAGAGTGTGTGTGGTCCCCATCACTCACCCCAGGAGCAGTGAGAAGGGCGTGTGTGAGTTTATTTATTTATTCAATCATTTTATTGGGGGTTCATACAGCTCTTATCACAATACATCCATATATCCATAGTGTCAAGCACATTTGTACATCTGTTGCCATCATCATTTTCAAAACATTTTCTTTCTATTTGAGCCCTTGGTATCAGCTCCTAATTTCCCCCCTCCCTTCCCTACCCTCTTTCCCTCACAAACCTTTGATAATTTATAAATTATTATTTTTTCATGTCTTACACTAACCAATGTCTCCCTTCACCAGTGTGCGTGATCTTCTGTACACCAGGACTGTACAATTCCGTTCAATGATCATCCATAGTTATATTTCCTAGAAATGTTCCATTTTTCTCTTGGGAGACTTGTTTCCCTGGCTGTCCTCTCCTTGTAGAAAAGTGGTCCTCAGCTGGGGATTTGGGGCCTCCAGGGGACATCGGGCAATGTCTGAAGACATTTTGCTGGCCATGATTGTGGTCAGAGGGAACCTGCTGGTGCCTAGTGAGGAGAAGCTAGGATCGTTGTGGAACATCTTACAAGGTACCATGGCACAGCTCGCCACAGAAAATTGTCCACCTCAGTGTCAAGAGTTCTGAGAGGGAAAGATGGTTCTTATACCTTGTGTGCATCAGAATTGCCTGAAATGCTTGTGGAAAAAATTGCAGATGCTTCTGCAGAGCCCTGGGCTAGGCTGGGGCCAAAGACTCTGCACTGCAATGGGCATACACTGGCGATTCTGAGACAAGCGTTTCAGGACCCATTGTTTTCGACTCTTGCTTCATAGTCTTAGCCTGAAATTCCTGGAAAGCGTTCTTTCTGGTATGAAAGTACAAGTACTTCCATGTTTGGATTCTTCCTTTCCTGAGCTGCCAGGTGCTTTCTTCCTGGGTGGCCTGACTTAGCTCCAGCACCCTGTTTCTTTGGAAGCCCCAGGATTTCATCCCTCTTGTCTAAAACCTAGGGCCATGTGAGACTTCCTTTATATGAGTAAACAAACAGTCCAAAGTCCCACCCCATCACCACTGGCGGTTCCCTGTGCTGTGATCTGCTCGTGGAGAACATGAGACATTTCTGTAAAGGGCCAGGGATCCTTCTGAACCCCCCTCTGTTCTCCACCTCAGTTCCTGTCTCCTTTGATCTAGAGCAGCAGGAGCATTTTAGAGGGTTTTTATTCTCAGGTGTGGCATCTTAGGAAAGGCATGCATTTTCCTGTTAGGACTGCAGGGGAAGCTCATGATTTGGGAACAATTGAACACGGCTGGTCATTGAGCGGGGCTGCCTGCTTCCCCTCACCGCATCCCATCAGTGAACACAATGAATGGATGATAAAATGTTTGGGGATGAAAGACATTTTCAGCTGTTCGACAAATAAGTAGAGAGAGGCTTTGGCAGCCCTGGCATAAGAAATCATGTCGGTGCTGGGAAAAGACCCCAGTCATCTTTTCTGTGCTTCACGGAACCCCCACGAGACCTGCTGGTTTCTCAAGTGCATTCAGCACAAGGTTCATCTCCTCCCCCCCCTCCCACCCCCTTCTTTCTCCTGCAGCCGTGTCTCCACCTTGCTTTATTTGTTCGTTCTTTCAAGGGCATAGTCACCGCATGCTTCACTGATATGATGCTGGTGTTGGCAGAGTAAGAGCCAAAGAGGAAAGACTTCGTTGTCTGGGGTCAGAAATACTCCCAGTGCCTGGAGTTGCCTTTCCTTTCCTACTCCTGTTGACTCAGGGATGTGAGAGGCCATTTCAACTAGTTCAGGTTGATCAGCCACAGAAGCCTAATCTACGTGGTTGCCTTCGACAGGGGCACAGTGATAAGACCTGGCTTTATTTGGCCTCTGACATCCAAGCCCAGTCCTCACTCCTGTAGAGCTTTCATGGCTTCTGCCTGAGGCCAGTGGCCTCGCTACTCTCTTCTGCCTGCATCCGGCTGACCATCCCTAGCCACCACCGTCCAGGAGTCCTAGGCACTACATCAAGGAGGTGTTTCTGGCCAGCACATAACTCCTAGAAGGCATAATAAGAATATGACCATGCTTATTGTCCTGTGGGGACTGGGAATCCCAGAGAGGGTCGGTAAGTGGCGCAAAGCTGCACAGCTTAGTAAAATGGCCTGGCTGATGTCCAAGTCTTTATTTTTCCTGCACCATTTGAGCTATGGCCGGTTTGCCTTTTCAAACAGACTGCATGGCCAGAAAATAGACTTTCAGAACAGAGTGTGGCCTGCCACCCGCCCGGCAGGGCTGGGTGTACTGCTCGGTTTATTTTCGGTCACCGGGCAGATAGTGAGCCCTCTGGACGGATGGTTACCCTATCCCATGCTTGTGCTGCTTTTGCAAGGAGCTCCCAGCACCTCAAGACCGTCTTCCTGAGACAGCCTTTGGAATGAAGCACTTTTGTTTGTGTTACTCACAGACTGTGTGTTCGTCTGGGATGACTAGAGAGACAAATCCAGGGAGACGCATGTGAGTAAGAAAGAGGTTTATATAAACTACAAGATCAATTGAATATTGAGAAAGCATACCAGCCCAGTTCAGATCAAGTCCATAAATCCGATACTAGCCTATATGTCTGATACCAATCTATAATGTCCTCTTCAGACTCATGAAACACATGCAATGATACCAAATGCAGGGAGATCACAGGCCAGTGGGTACAATCTTGTGGATCCAATGGCAATAGAAGCATCTCAGCGCCGGCAGAGATCTCCACATGGCTTCTCCAGTTCTCCAGGCACAGGGGTCTGTCAGTATAGTGCCATGTGTCTTCTCAATAGAGTGTCTCTCAGGGAGTGAGTCTTGAGTCTTGTCAGTAGAGAGTCTCCAAAGGAGTGAGCCTTGCGAGCGTTGCTTGTCAGCTAGGATGTCTCACAGGGGCTTGAGCAGAGAGAGAGAGAAGTGTCTTCTGCTTCCAAGGAGGAAAAACCAGATCTCCCAGCATTCTCAGGAGAAGGCCATGCCCACAAAGGCCTCATTGGCTATGATCTGATTGACAGGCTAGACTCCACCCCTACACCCTTAATCCTCAAATTGACACCAGATTATGTAACTACCACAGACTGTGTATGTAACATGAGATAGATTTTTTTTAGTGTTCACCTATAACATGGTTTCTGCTCCCAGGGATCAGTTAGAGCAGTGGTTCTCAACCCTTTTACAGGGGTGGCCCGATTCATAACAGAAGCACAATTACAGTTATGAAGTAGCAACGAAAATCATTTTATGGTTGGGGGCTCACCACAACATAAGGAACTGTATGAAAGGGTCGTGGCATGAGGAAGGTTGAGAACCACTGAGTTAGAGTGTTAAACGTGAAAGGAAGGGGACCTGAAAGAGACATTAGGAGCAAGAGTAGAATCATTAAGGTGGGAAAGCCATGGAGTCAGAGGTCAGGGAGCAAATACCTGAGTGTGGGGAGATCAGCCAATGTGAGGCTCAGAGACGCAAGCAGGACAGGTGGTCAAGGCAGCAGCATCAGGTGACTTAGACCAAGTCCATGTGAGATCCTGGCATTCAGCTGCCGTTCTCTACCAGGCCACTCTGAGAGCTCTTCACCTCACATGAACCTGCTTCCATGAAACTCTGTCCCTGGAGATCAGCCTCCCTCTGCTTCCCTGCCGTACACTGTCCCCCACCCTCCTCACTCCAGGTCCGAAAGCCCAGTGTATCGTCTCCCTTTTCTTTCCCTCTACCATTGCTCGTGTTTCTGAAACTTTGCAACCTGCCCACCCTTTCCACCCCATTGCCTCAGTCCAGCTCCGCCTACTTCTTGGACGAAAGCCGTCGTCCCTTCATGAGCTTCTTGCTTTCCGTGTTCCCCCTGATAATGTGGATTTCTCACTCCCTCCAACAGACCCTGTCATATCACTGCTCCAAACGTTAGTCCTCACCCAACCACCGGTCTTTCCTGGGCCACCCACGAGCCCCATGCCATCCCCCAACAGAACTTCACCTGTGATGCTTCAGCAGCCGCTGGTGTGCCTTCAAGTGGCTGTTCCTCCTCGTTTGACTTCCGCTTCTCTTACACTGCCCTGGGTGCACCTGGCCAATGCCGTCTGCCCTTTCGGCCTCAGCTCAGTGTTTCCTGGCTCCCACCTTGGCCCCCACATCCTGAGATGATCTGTCTCTTGCCCTGATTTGAGATCTGAAGGTCAGGAAATGATTCTTAGTCACACAGCACAGCACCCGATGTGTCGAAGTAAGAACGGGTGGGGGGCTGTGTTCTGAGGGCAAGTCCCCGCCCCATGTGGGTCACAGCCCTGAAGGAGCCCAAGGCCCCAGGTGTCTCCCAGCAGGGATGCTAAAGAGGAGGCTTCTGATTAGCAACAGCTCCAGCTCATCCCTAGAAAGCGAGGGCTGTAGAGGAGGCATGTGAAAAGCTGGCGAGGCACAGGCTCACTGCATAGCAGGGTGGCATTGAAAAGCCACAAGAGACCCTTCCCTTGTTAACTCAAAATATCAGCACTAGCGGTGGAAAGAGTTTTGAAAGAATGGAGTTCTGCTTTTAATTAAAGACCCAGGCTCCTAATGAGGCATCGTACTATTTATGACACCATGCTTTTTTTGTTGTTTGTGTTTAAAGAAAGAGATTTATATTGAGAAAAATGGCTCACACAGTTGTCGAAGCAGCTGGTCC
Source organism: Tenrec ecaudatus (assembly GCF_050624435.1). Taxonomy (NCBI): domain Eukaryota; kingdom Metazoa; phylum Chordata; class Mammalia; order Afrosoricida; family Tenrecidae; genus Tenrec; species Tenrec ecaudatus. Next base: position 168,481,684 of record NC_134534.1, read on the forward strand.
AGTTTGGTTCAAGTTTGTGTGTCATAGACAAAAGCTAGAGGCTTTTCTGGACGCGGGTGGCTGCAGGGACGAGGAATCCAGAAAGCCAGGGCCAGGAAGATAATAAAGCCGGCAGGGCCAAGACTGCAGGCTGGTGGAGGCAGATCAGGCGGGTCCAAGGCAGGCAGCTTGCCAGGCTGCGAACAGCCACATGGCTGGCTGACGACCCAAGCCCCAAGGAACCAGGTAGAGAGAGGCTCCAGACCAGCAGGAGGAAGAAGAGAGCCAGTTCTGTGTGTCACATTGTGTGACATCATCTCTTCATGGCACTGTTCTTTATACTGTTTTAAATAAACTTAAGATCACTTTACATGTGTTTTAATGTTCTCAGAATCCTACAATCACAGATTTTATACACTGCTGCCAAAAGATTAGATACTTATCCAAATTAGAAGGCTTAGGAGAGGGTCCCATACTTTGTTTTGTTTGAATATAAGAAGTTTATGCATGCTCACACACTCTCTGTAAGGAATGTCACCTTGAACGCTTAAAAGATTCTAGGCTTTCTGCTCTTCTCCTGGAAAGACTAGAGGCTGTTTCATGACGCTTATTACAATGTTCAGATTCTCCAGTTATTTATGATATAATAACGGCAGCGAAAAGAGCCTCGATAAATGGATTGACACGGTGGCTACAACAGGGGGCTCAAACATAACCATTGTGATCATGACGCAAGACCGGGCAGTGCTTCATTCTATTGTACATAGGATCCCTATGAGTCGACACTGGTTCAACAGCACCTAACAGCAACAGACAACAAAGGCATTTGTTAGGGTTCTCTAGTGAAACAAAACCTGGAAAGTTATGATTATATATGTATAATCATATATATACATGCAGAGGGCTCAGTTCAACTCACTTTCATAGAACAATTAATATACTGAAAGTCTTTCAACTCACTACTGGTCCAAAGTCAAGGAAGCAGACAGCAGAGTTGGCCTGCAGGCAGCAGACAGCAGTGTGGGTCAGCAACAGTCAGTAGCGCAGGAGTGTAACGACGCAGCCCCTGATGGGGTCTCAAGGTCTAGTGATGTACGCACAGTGACACGATCCCCCAGCAGCGTGGCAAAGCAGGTCTCAAAGGAACCTCAAGCTCTAGCAACGCACACAAGGCTACATGATCCAAGGGTTGGCTCAGCCCACAGGTAGTGCAGCACATGGTGGAGGCAAAGAATGAGTTCAAGCAGCAGCATACCAACCCAGTCACCAGGGAGAAAGAGAAGGGATGCTGGCCTCAGAAAGTATTTATCTCAGTTGCCCTCCAATCAAGCTGTGACCTGATTAAACACTGTCCCCTTGTTCCTATGGAGTCATGGTTGGCACAGTAATAAACCCAACTATCACAGGTAGTTATTAATGAGAACACCAGCTATAGATAAAATACAAGCTAACATAGAATCTGCTAATTTACTGGTGGCCACTGGCTGTTAATTGGTAATTTTGCCTATCCTGTAACAATCCCGAACACACTGTCATTGATTGGATGCTGACTTATAGCAGCAACCTTAAAGGGCAGGATAGAACTACCCCTAGGAATCTCTGAGACTAATTTTTTTTATTGGAGTAGAAAGCTCTGCCTTTCTTCCCAAGGAGCCGGTGGTGGTTTTGAGCCACTGACCTTGCAGTTGTCAACTCAGTGTTTTTCCGCTGTGCCACCAGGGCCCCACCTGTAATAACAGCTAATGTTTATTGAATCTGTACTCTGTGAAAGAGCCTGTGCTTAATATTAGCCCATCTAGCCAGCCATTGTGTGGTTACTTGAATGCTTGTTGGATGAATAACAGGAGCCCTGGTGATGCAATGGGTTAAGCATTGGCCTGCTACTGGAAGTGCTGTGATTCAAACTCACATCCTGAGGGAGAAAGAGGAAGTTGTGTGCCTCCCATAAAAGTTCATGATTTTGAAATCCCTAGGGAGCAGGTGTACTCTGGCCTATAGGGTCATTATAAGTTGTAATCAACTCACTGGCAATAAGTGGGTGTGATTGAAAGAGTGAGCAAATGAAGGCAGTTCCCTGCAGGCTCTGGGGACACTGGCATATATATATATATATTTGGCTCTTACAGCTCTTACAACAATCCATTCATCAATTGTATCAAACACATTTGTACCTTGTTTCCCCCAAAGTAAGACATCCCCCGAAAATAAGACCTACTTACAGTTTTGCCTCTTACTGAAATATAAGGCATCCCCCCAAAACAAGACCTCCCCAAAAGTAAGCCCCCCCGAAGCTACCACAACTCTGGACCATAGTGGCGGGCGCCACAGCCCAGCTCACTGTTGGCCGCAGCGCAGCTGGAGTGGACAGGAAGTGTGAGGTCTCTTTAAAACAATAAACAATAAATGTGTACCGTATTATTCTTCTTCATGAAAAAATAAGACATCCCCTAAAAATAAGACCTAGAGCATCTTTGGGAGCAAAAATTGATATAAGACACTGTCTTATTTTCAGGGAAATGGTACATATGCTACCATCATAATTTTCAAAACAGTTTCTTTCTGCTTGAGCCCTTGGTATTAGCTCCTCTTTTTCCCCCTGGCTTCCCCACCCTCATGGACCCTGATAAATTATTATTATTTCCATATCTTACACCATCCATTCTCTTTTTGCCCACATTTCTGTTGTTCATCTCCCTGGGCTGGGGGGTTTATACATGTCCCCTTTCTCCCCCCACCTTCCTCTACCCTCATGATATCACTACTCCCATGACTGTTCCTGGGGGTTTATCTGTTCTGGATTCTGTGTGTCCAGAGCTCCTATCTGTACTAGTGTACATGTTCCAGTCTAACCGGATTTGTAAGGTAGAACTGGGATCATGACAGTGGAAGGGGGGAGTGGGGCATAAGAACTAGAGGAATATTGCATGTTCTGTTGGTGCTATGCTGCACCTTGGCTGACTCAACCCTTGTGACCCCTCTGTGAAGTAATGTCCAACTGTCTGCAGATGGGCTTTGAGTCTCCTCTCCAACCCCCCTCATCTGCATCAATATAGTTGTTTGTTTGGAGTCTTCTGATACCTGATTCTGTCGATACCTCATGATCACACAGGCTGGTGTGCTTCTTCCAGGTGGGTTTGTTGCTTTCCTGCTCGATCAAGCCTTTAAGACCCCAGACGTTATATCTTTTAATAGCTGTACACCATCAGCGCTCTTTACCATAGTTGCTTATGCACCCATTTTGACTAACACTATCATGCTGGGAGGTGAGCATCACAGAATTCCAGGTTATTAGAACAAAGTGTTCTTGCGTTGAGGGAGTACTTGAAGTGCCTGCTTTCTGATCAAGTTTTTACCAACACCATATCTAGAAGCAAGCCTAACTAGTATTATGGGTGTGGGGCAGGCCCTGCTGGCAAGGAATGGAGAGTTCAGATGATACAAAAAGCAATAGTAAGGTCTTTGGGCACAGTCTTACTGTGAAAATTGCTGGAGTCTAGTGAGAGGAAACTCAAGATAATTTGCCAAAACTCCTGGGACACATGCCTGCATGTGGGAACTAGATGTGAGGTAACAGATTAGTCTGCCAGAGATGTGACAGTGCTGTGTTGTCATTTTTTGGTATTTGTATTTTGTGACATTTTAAGTGTGGTGAAGTATGATTGCTAACATTTTATGTTTTGTTGGCAATATTTTATAGAAATACCTCACTCCCCTCACAAGCATGTGATTTGAAGAGCACGTTGCTGGGCGGCATAGAGTCAGTTCCAACTTAGAAATGTAAGTCAAAAAGTATTGCTCAAAGATCAGAGGCACCTTTATTAAACAAAAATGCCAAAAGGCAAAGCTACTGTCTCTCCAGATAGCCTCCACCTATGGCTGCACGCTTATTTTTTTAAATAATATTTTATTGTGAATTAGGTGAAAGGCAGTGCTTCCCGCTCTCTGCCTTTGCCCTTCCCCCTCGCCATACTTGATCTGCAGCTGAGTAAATCATCAACGAAGCCGGATTCTATGAAGAAGAATGAGGCATCAGCGTTGGAGGAAGGCTTCTTAACAGCCTGGGATCTGCAGAGGACACCACCGCACTTGCTGAAAATGAGAAGAACTTGAAGCACTTGCTGATGAATAGCAAGGACGGCAGCCTTCAGTATGGATTAGCACCCAATGTACAATTGGACCAATAGGGGGCATCACGATAGAGGAAATGACGTGGTTAAGGATTTTGTCTTGCTTAGATCTGCAGTCAATGCTCCTGGCAGCAGCAGTCAGGACATCAAATAACACATTGTATTGGGTTAATCCACCGTGCCAGACCTCTAGAGTATTAAAAAGAAGGCAGGTTACTTTGAGGACTAAGGTGTACCCAACGCAACCATGATATTTTAAATGACCTCATATGCATATGAAAGTTGGGCATTCATCAGGGATGACTGAAGAAGACTTTGTGTATTTGAATTGTGGTGCTGGAGAAGAATGTTTAAAGTACCATGGACTGCCAAAAGGGCAAACAAGTCTGTCTTGGAGGAAGTCTGGTCAGAGAGTGCTCTCTAGGGGCTAGGATGGTGAGACTTCACATTTTGGACATCTTGTCAGGAGAGAACAGTCCTTGGAGAAGGACTTCCGGGATGGCAGAATGGAGAGGCAGTGAAAGAGAGGAAGTCCCACAAGGAGATGGAGTGCCATCGTGGCTGGAACATTGAGCTTCAAGCATAGCACCAATGGGGAGGATGGTGCAGGACCGGGCAGGCTTTAGTTCCATGTGCACAGGGTTGCCACGGGTCAGACTGCCTCAATGATACTTGACACTAACAACAACCCTTCCCTGAAGAAACCCGTGGTCTTAGATTTACATCACATTTTCAACATCGCTGAGAGATTCACATTATGTTTCTTTTTAAGAACTTTGAGGTTGGAGAACAAAATGAAGTCGGAAGGGGAACCATCAGGATTGTGGGGGCTGAGCTAAGGTTTCCCAGTGAAATTCTCTTATTCTCCGGCATCATCATGATAGGGGGGAAAAAATCCCCCAGGCAACTTTCCAGGCCTTTTCCTTACGGATCAGTTTTCCATTTTCTGTTAACTTCTTCATAAGAAGTCCTTGTGACTGCCATGTGTCCTTTGAGAGTATGTATCCTTGAAGCAATCACCCCTTTGGGAGTCCTCCAGACAGTCAGCAGAACCGCCGAGCCAGCCGCTCAGCCCTGAATTTCAGTGGCCCAGCGGGCTTCCGTGCAAGTCCCTGTTTTGATTGGATAATGCTCTCTGGATCACGTTGGGAAGTCCATAAACTCGTCTTCATGTGCTTGGATCTTGCTTGAAAGGTGGATGGGAAGGTCAGCCCTTGGAGCTGGCTGATCTTCAAGCCACCCTTTTGGCGTCCATTGAACCAGAGGCTTGCTGAGGCCGAGATGCTTGCTTAGAATTAAAACGCCAAACCACGCGAAACCCCAGCTCAGCAGCTGCCACGTTTGTGGTAATTCTTTGGATTTCTTGCACCAGTTTTGGGTCTCAGCCACAGTCTTGAAGCTGGTAGTCTAACCCCTCTCCTGGCTCCTCTTCCAGTTCGTGCCAGCCTCCCTGAAAATGCTCGCTTCATCTAAGAACCATTGCTTCCTGTGGGGTCACATTCCTGCAAACTTGTAAAGCTTCAAGGATTTGGGAAGATGACCCGCTGCGTTTGCTTGTGTTTCTTAGTTTAGTATTAGCCCTGACCTCAAAATTATTTTTGAAGTCACCTTCCCAAGACTAAGACAAGTATGTCCTGGACGGGACTTGTCTACAGCCATCCACAGATCATGGAGACATGTTTAAATATGTTTTGTTTGGAATAGACTCATGTATGTATGAACTGGAAAATTATAAAACCCTCATCTCTGGACCCCATGTGATAGGCTGTGTTTTCTCGTGGGTAATATTTATGAGAGCATATGGCCAAGTCGTCCTCTCACTGAGAAAGCAGCTGCATAGGTTTGCACTAACAACATTTTGATCAGCAATCAAATACAGGTATCATTTTCCAGTGCGCTGCTGTATCCTCTAACCACGTTCCCCCCTAAAGAGCTGTGATGCTTTTCATTAGAACATGGGATTCACTTCCTAGAAATTAATTTTACAGCAGACTCTTGATAGGATGGTTGTTAGTCTAATAAGGTAAACAGTTCCTTTATATTATGATTATTAAATCATTTTATTGGGGGCTCTTGCAGCTCTTATCACAATCCATACATGGATTGTATCAGACACATTTGTATATAGGTTGCCATCATCATTTTCAAAACGTTTTATTTCTGCTTGAACCCTTGGTAACACCTCTTTGTTCCCTTCCTCCCCTGCCCTCCCACACTTGTGGACCCTTGATAGATTATAAATTATTATTACTTTCATATCACACCATTTCCTTTCTTTTGTTCATTTTTCCTTTTTTGTTCATTCCCCAGGGGAGTGATGTGTTATACATCAGTCATTGTGATTGGTTCCCCTTTTCTCTCTCCACCTTCCCTCTATCCTCATGGTATCACTACTCCCATTACTGTTCCTGGGGCGTTTATCTGTCCTGAAGTCCACGCGTTGAGTGCTCTTATCTGTATCAGTGCACCTGCTCTGATCTAGCTGGATTTGTGAGGTAAAACTGGGCTCGTAATGGTGGAGGGTTTGGGTGGATGCATTAAAGGCCTGGAGGAATGTTGTGTGTTCTGTCCCTGCTGTCCTGTACCCTGGCTGATGCGTTCCTTCCTTGTGACCCTTCTGTGAGGAAATGTCCAATTGTCTAAAGATGGTCTTTGGGTCTCCACTTCAACCCCCATCATTTGCATCGATGTATTTGTTTGTTTTGGGTCTTCTGATGCCTGATACTTGATCCTGTCTACACCTCGTGATCACACAGGTTGGTGTGCTTCTTCCATGTAGGCTTCGTTTCTTTCCTGCTGGATGGCCACTTGTTTAACTTCAAGCCTTTAAGACCCTAGATGCTATATCTTTTAATAGCCACACACCATCCGGCCTCTTTACCACATTTGCTTATGTACCCATTTTGACTTTAGCTGTCATGTCGGGAAGGTGAGCATCACAGAATTCCAGGTTATTATAACAAAGTGTTCTTGCATTGAGGGAGTACTTGAGTAGTGAGCCAATACCTTCTGCTACCTTAATACCTAACAGTTAAGTGTGTGTACATAGACCTATATCCCTATCCGTATATATTAATACATTTCCTTATGTGCGTGCCTGTATTTATTCCTCTAAAAATGTCTTTTGCCTCCTAGTTCTTTCCCCTATTTCTTTTTACTTTCTTCCTGTCCCACTATCATCGTCAACCTTCATTTGACTCTCAGTACTTTCTCCCCCCTACACTGCACTTGATCAAACCCCACCAGGCATTCTAGGCCCTCCTCCTCATCGAACAGGTCCTTTTAAAATATTGACTCTCAAATGTGTAAATGATTGAAGGAAGAATACTAATTATAGGAGAGATTGAAGAAAACTGAATAAATAAAAAATTTTAAAGGAAAGCAGAAAATCTTATCAACAGATGGAAGAATATAAGCAGTGTAGAATAAGAGAGGCATCAGAAGGGGTTTGGATAGGAAGAACATCTAGAATATGAAAACTTTTCATCAGTGAAATATGAATTATCAAATGCTGAGTTCTGGAGCCAAATATATATATATATATACAGAAATGTAGGCATCTGCTTATTCTTCAAAGGCAACTCAGAAAGGATTAACCAGAAATTAATGAAATGTTTCTTTAGGAGGTGGGCAGAAATGGGATTGAGAAGTCAGGGAGGCATAGGGCATCTCTGAATTTATTTTTCCATAGACATCTCTCCTTTTGAACCGTCTTCATGTTGCTCTTATGCAAAAACTCTATCAACAAGGATCGGGTTAATGCACATAACTTTCCAAACGCAGACAGGTGCAGTAGCCCATCTGAATAAATAGTGGTTCAGTGTCAGTGTTAGGGAGGCCCCAGGGGGTTCAGTCCTTGTGTTTTGGTATTCTTGGGAAACAGAATTTGTCCAAGAGACCCAGCATGTGGCAAAGCATGGGAAATTTTTAATACACTTGATAGAGGGTCAAACAGACAACTCAGGAGAGAGAACTGGGCATCCACCTGTCTGGTGGGCTTCCCTTTTTTTCCCCCTAACCCCCTCAGTGAGGGCCGTTTTTTAAACATGCATTAGCTTCTTTGGGGTGCTTTTGCTGGTCAATTTCTCATCCCCAACACCAGACTCCCTTTCCTCCCCCCCCCCTTTACCTAACTAACAGTAGAATTCTTATTCCCGTACAGGACACTATTCCTGGCCAGTGCTCCTCAGGCTCAGACACCACTTGTCTGTCTTTGGAAGTTTGCATGTTGCTATAGTGCTTACAGGTTTCAGGAGAGCTGTCAGGCTATGCAGACTAGAAGAAGGCCCAGTGATCTATGAGTTCAAAGTCAACTAATAACACCCCTGTGGCCAAATAGAGAACAAAACTCAAAATGATAAACAAGACCTGACTTCCTGGTCGCATCGATAACCCTGAATCTATGGCCCTTAGTCAGCCTTCAGGTCTGGCTATTAACTTTCCTCCAATGCTCAGTTTTCACCTGAACAATCGAAAAATGCCCGCAAGTGGAGGAATAATGCTAGGAAAGTCCACACATCTCAGAATAATTAAACATTTGAGCTATAGAGGATGGCATTCACCCCAGGACAAAGTCCAAAAGTGTTAGGGAACAAGAAAGAGAGAGGCAATGAGATGTGATGATACATTGTAGGATTGCGTTCAATGTATATGAGTTGTTGAATATAAAACTGCTCTGCTCTGTAAACCATATATACATATTGTTTACCTTGTGGCTCACAGTGATACAATTCAAAATGGATCATGGGGTGGTGGAAGACCAGGCAGCGTTTCGTGTCACTGTGCAGGGGATTGCTGTGAATCAAAATGCTGGCAGCTACCACCACCCGCAGCAACTAGATATCATCAAATAGGCAGCATATACATTAATTAAGGTGGAATTATGATCTGGGTAAAATGGTCAGGCACAATTCACCCAACTTTATCACCAAGTACAACTATAAACTCTGGAAATAACTCAGGAGTTATTTTATAATAGAACTCTGAAAGGAGAAAGAGGGTGTCAGACTGACTGGGGACAGGAGGATTAGAGGAATGTGCTAGTCTGGGTCGACTAGAGAGACAAACTCATAGACACTCACGTGTATAAGAAAGAGCTTGATAGAAAGAGTAATTGAATATTAGGAAAACATCCCAGCCCAGTCCAGATCAAGTCCATACGTCTGATATTAGCCCATCTGTCCAATCCAGCCTCAGAATTCCTCTTCAGACGCATGCAGCCATGCAGTAATGCCAAATGCAGGAAGATCACAGGCCATCGGGTGGAATGTCTTGTGGATCCAGTGGCAGAGGAAGCATCTCAGTGCTGGCAGGGGTCTCCATGTGGCTCCGCCAGCTCCAGGGCTTTGGTTCCATCAGCGTTGTTCCATGTGTCTTGTCAACGGGAAGATAAAGCAGAGAGTATATCTGGCCTCCAGTGAGCTATTTATCTCTGTAGCACCTCCAAATGAGGTCATCAAGCTGCGCCCTGATCGACAGGCTAAACTCCAGCCCGTTCACTCTCAGCAGTCTCAAATTGACACCAGATGATGTAACTACCACAAGGAACAACACAACAGCATGCATGCCGTACAGTTTCCACCCTGTGAGAGAAAAAAAACTCAGCTCTACCTGATTGAAAGGGAGGTCCAACAACAATATTGGGCGGGGCCTACCAGCACCAGTGAGAAGGAGCTAGTGGGAGCCCCACTGTTATCACTTGCTCCTGAGGTCTTGAAACTTCCCTCCCTGCCTAAGATATGCAATAGCTCAACAGCACTGAGTAGGGGTGGGTTGGGGGTAGGGGGGCCCAGCCACAACAAGCAACCCTGCTCAGTAGACTAGATAACTGTCAGAGACACCCTTCCACAAGTGTCCTAGACATGCTCCCTGTCCCTTGAAGGCTGGAGCCTCTTCTCCCTCACCTTGAGACACTGGGATTATGTGACACCTTTCCTTTGGACACTTCCTCAGGAGGGTTAGTCGCTAAAGGAGGACATCATGCCTGTTGAAGTAGAATGTCATAATCGGTGATCTAGGTTGCCACGGTAATTCCAGTTAGCACAACAGCGTCAGCCGTGGACTCAAACATACCGGTAATCGTCAGGATAATGTTTTGTTCTGGTATAAACCCGAAGGCAATTGACAACAACAGAGACACTTATAAGTCTGTCCCTGGCAGGAGAAATCCCCCAGTTGTGGGGGAAGCACTTTCTGTACCCCTGCCCCAACCCCACTCTCCAGGTAGTTCAAGAGGGACCAGCACAAGTGCCAGGGGCTTCAGATTCCCCCAGCAGACCAAACCAGTGCAATTGTTCCAGAAGAGGAGCAAACCTAAAAAGAAGAAATCTATACCTAGACTCATACATTTGAACTTTAGGAAACTGAAGATAACGGGAAACAAACCTTGAAAGAAAACCAGTGTATTCGATAGAAAGTATTCTCAGTGATGGTAAACTAAGAATTGCTAGCAGACCTATCCATAAAAATCAGCTGGTTTTGGACAGAAAGAACATCAACAAGAAAGAATGAACAAGGGAAAAAGCAAACACATGATAAATGGCGTATGAGATTGTTCGCCTCATAAATTAATAAAATAATAATTTCTGATGGTTGAAATAAAAAGTTAAATCATCTCATGGAGGGCTCGGTGCATTTAGAAGAAAAACGCAAGGCAAATATATTACACAGTGAGGAGGATAAATGTACCTAAGGGGAAGTAAGGTTCCCCTACTTCACATTAAATGGTAAGACTGTGATACCAATAGGTTGTGGTAAGTTACATTTGTATATTTTAGTGCTGAGAGCAACCACTACGATAAGTATATGAAGAAAGTTACTCAAGAAAGCTACAGTTCAGGTAAACCACAGGAAGGGAAGAAAAGAAAAATAGAGACTGAGAGAAAGACAGTAAATAACATTATAAAATAGTAAAAGTCAGCTCTAATGTGTTAATAATTACCTTAACCCTATAGCACCTGAATTTTTAATTTCAGGAAAAAATTTTTGTTTTTATTCTTTACTTTCATAGTTATCAATATATATTTTACTCTATACATTTAATTAAACGTTACAAAAATGTCACGCTCAGCGTTATAGGGTTAAAGGTAACCCACTAATTAAAAAGCAGAGCTTGCAACACTGGGTTAGCAAAAAGACTCCCTACTGTCTGTAGGAAATTTACCTCAAATGTAACATAAGGATGTCAGAAGTAAAAGGGCGAACCAGAAAGACACCATGCATACACTAACCCCCCCAAAGTATCAAATAAAGAACTAAATGATAAAAAGGATCAAGCCACCTAAACAAAATATCATAACCAATATGCAGACCAAACCACAGAGTCTATAAAAATGGAGCAAGAACGAATGCAGCTCAAAGGAGAAATAAGCAAATCAACAACAACATAAAAAATCTGAATGACACAATCAACCAACAGTGTCTAATTGGCACCTATATAGCAGTCTGTCCAACACAGAAGGATCCTGGTAGTATAGTGAGTTATGTGTTGGGCTGATAACCATGAGGTCAGCAGTTCAAGCCCACCAGCTGCACCATAGGAGAAAGATGAGATTTCTTGCTCCCTTAAAATTTTCAGCCTCATAAACCTGCAGGGGCAGCTCTGATCTGTCTTATAGGGTCACTATGAATTAGAGTCAACTCAATGGCAGTAAGTTTACCCAGCAACGGCAAAATACATATTTTTCCCAATCCCTGTGGAACAGTCATCAAGATAAACCATATTCTAGGCTAGGGTTGGGGAATGGCTGGCCTGTTGGCTATATAAGACCCACAAAACTCTCCAGACCAGCTGACAGCACAAGCCTTGCTAAAGGGAAGCCGTTCTGGCTATTACATTAGTTAAATGTTTAATCAGCACGAGCCGAGAATGATGTTATAAATATCCAAATGGAACCTTGACAGAAAAAAGTTTCCCTGCCCCTGTCCTCGGCCGTAAAATAAACCTCAACAATTTGATAAGAATTGAAATCAAGTTATCACAATATGCAGAATCGAGCCAAAGCAATGCTGACAAGGGAAAATAACAGCAAGAAAGGCTTTCAAATCAATCATTGACGTTTCTACCTGAGGACACTCAGACGGGAAGAGTGAAATAGCCCAAAGAAAGCAGAGGGAGGAATGCAAAGAGAAGAAATCAGTGGAGCGGTAAACAGGGACACCACAGAGAAGCGGAATGCAAAGAAGGCTGGTTCTCTGACAAGATCAATTCAATTGTTAGACCTGCAGTAAGACCAACAAACAGAAAAGGAGAGACGCCAAGTCACCAAAATGAAGAGTGAGGCGGGGCCAGTGGCTGCATCCGCAGTGTAGTGGGGCAGCCAAGCTGGAAGCTTTAAGTTACTCAAGGCCACGGGAGCAGAAAGCTGCATGTAACAGTGGGCCTGGTTACGTGGGCACTTGTTTAGGAGGTCATGAGTGACCAGCAGCGACCACTGTCCCTCGGGATACAGACAACACTATGCTAGGATGGCATTTGCGAAGGCATTCAGTGACTTGTTTCGTATCACCTCCTTCACTCACACGCTTCACTGGGCACAGGGTTCTGAGGGATTGAGGCTGGCGAGAAAGGGAAGACTGATTCAGAACCAGACAGTGGCCATATAGGTGATCAGATTCTTGGCACAGGACTTAAAGTGTGGGTCAGACCTTTTGCTCACCTTTCCTGGAAATCAGACCACAAACCAGGAAGAGATCAGGAAAATGCCAACTCCATTTTTGTTGACATTTAGGGCATGCCTGGTACCAGTGAAGCACGAAAACCCCAGGTCAGGAGGGGATGGAGGAGGCTCGCTGACTGTGGGTCAGAGTAGTTGTGAAAGTGGGTTGAGCCACTTAGTCCTGCAGAATCCCAGGGAAAAGAGTGAGGACTGAAGGCTTCCCAGGAAGCCATGGAGCACAGTCTGAAAACAGAAGGAATGTTTAGGAGTTGGGATAAGGAGCATTTCCATCCTCAGTAACCAAGTGGTCCTGGCACACTCTCCGGAACTGCAGGGTGATGCAATGTACATCCTCTGTGGAGGGCACCATGCACCTCCACCCACCCCCCAAAATCCCTGCCTTTAGGTCATCAGAGGTCTGTCCAACTGTATGGACCTCTGAGGAAAGACCCAGAGAGATTGAGTCTGGGGGCTCCGTCATAAGCAAGAAATTGGGAATAAAAAGGGAGAGAAGCTGAAAAGCTACGGACTGGTGCCTCCAGAGCCTGCATTTTCTCCCTCTGACGCTGTACGCCATCTAATTATGGAGTGTGTGGGAGAGGCATTTTTTCCAGGCATACGAAATCTCCGAAATTTTAGCCTCATAACCTTTCTTAAAAGGCCGCAAGAGCATGCGTTCTCTCCAAACCAGGGGCCAAGCCAAGAAACAGGAAGAGCTGGCGTCTGGGGTTAAGAGCCCCAGGGCAGCCAAAGAATGAAGAGGTCTCGGGACTGTGATGATGTCGCCTGGAGATCACTGGTGCCATGGGGAGAAATGACAGAGGCTTTGGGGGAAAGGAAGGCATCAGCCAATTCTTGGACCCCCTCACCAGCCACACATTATGAGAGGCTGTTGAGAGAGTAAAAGGTAGAGATGAAGAAAGTCTAACAGATATTAAAATGAGGGAATGATTTATTCTGGGGGGTGGGGTAGGGATCAGAAAAGGAAATGTAATTTTGGCTCACCACATGGCTCAGCAGCAGGCAATATTTACATAGTCGCAATAATGGAAAGACTATTGATTTAGCAAAAAAATGTGTAACAAAACTTCTGTGGGAAGAGAACAGAAGTGCACTCACCCCTCGTTGCCCATCACAAGAAATCAATCCGTCACTTCTCTAACCGGGGGACTCACAAGATAGCGATAAAAACATATCATTTAAAAGCCCAGAGGTGCCCATCAGAGCCAGCGCCTGAGAGGATTGAAAGCGGGTTCCCTGGGGAGAAAGGTGGCAGTGGGATAGGGTACTGCTCCTTCATGTGCAGGTCTCAGCACCGCTTGACCATTTTCAATGGCGTTTGTGCACATGTTTCTTGTAAAATAGAAACTCAAATTCTTTAATAGATAGGCACTCAGAAAAATAAAAGACAAAGTACCATGGGAATATGTGGGAAGCTCTGGAAGCTATCTTGAAGGACAGTATCCCAGAGGCAGTGTCTCTCTGCTAGAATGTAGACCATAGATTAAAAAGGGTTGGGTGGGGCGGGTGGGGGCACAGCAGATAGGGCAGCACATACAAAGGCTCGGGTGCTGCAGCAGACAGATGCAGGAGCAGCCGCTGGAAATAAGGGCTCGGGTGATGCCCAGCTGTGGACCGACACATCCAGACCCCCAGGCGAGCAGGTGATTGAGTCAATGACAACCTAGTAGATGTGGAGGTCTTTGAGCCTGGGGTTGAACAAGGTGAGGCACCTGAGAGAGAGGTGGGACATTCACCTGAGAGATGAGGATGCTGAGTGGGTGGTCCAGTGGCAGGTGGATGGGTGGGCATGGAGCCCTGCAGGACTGAAGGTTGACTGTGGCCTAGTTAGGACTCTACTTTCTCATGGCCCAAGGGAGTTCAGTGGCAAAAAGAGGGACCCTACTGCTTGGGCCTTGCTTACAGGAAAGGCCAGGGTGAGGTAGGTTGGGTGTACTGTGATCAAGGCCCTGTTCCAGTCACACCTGAGTTGGCACACATTGCCTGCATTGCTTTTGCATCTCTCGTGCCTCAAAGGTTCTCTGCATGCCCCAGCAAGGCCATTCTATGGGAATCCTGGGAAGTTTGATGGCTGACATCACTTCTTATGTCTTCTTACAAAGAACAGGAAAAACGAAATGATGAATTTAGGGACTTGTGTGTGTTGAAGTACACACGGTACATACCCTCCTGCCAAACCCCATTGCCTCCGAAGTGGCTTGGTGAGCCACAGACCTCAGAGAGCTTGGGCTCTGGCACACCCACGCATAGATACCTGCTGCCTCACTGCCTCAGATTCCAATTCTGATGGGTCCTGGAGGATTTCATATGAGGCGAGAGAGGCCAGGATAAGTAGTAGCTCTCCCTGTAGAGAGAGCCAGAGCACCACTTCTAGCAACGGGGCACATCGGTGTCCAAGGCAGCACTGTTCACAATAGCAGATGAGTGGATAAAGAAAGCACACAACATCCGTGCAAGTGCAACATGACTCAGCCCGAGGGGGAAGTGAAGTCCCGAAGCCACAAGCTGGATAAATCTGGAAAACATTCTGCTAAGTGAAAGAAGTCAGTCCAAAAAGGACAAGTAAGTTCTCACTTAAAGAAACCATGAGAGCCCTCTTGGTGCAGTGATTGTGCATCGATGGCAGCCACTCCGTGGGAGACTGGGCTTTCTAGCACACAGTTACGGCCTTGGAAACCCTCGGGGGGTCACTGTGAGTCAGCACTGACTCGATGGCAGTGAGTTTATATAGAGAGATACATCTCTAGAATAAGTGAATCCATACGGTATATACTTGAGTATAAGCCTACCCAAATATCAGCCAAGGCACCTAATTTTACCACAAAACTGCATTAAAAATGTGCTGAAAACCTCGGCTTATACACGAGTATATACGATAATCACAAAATTAGTCGTAGTTAGGACGGGGAGGGGGGTAGGGAGGACCAGGAAGTTACTGTTGAAGGGACTCAGCTATTTTTTAGGGTGATGCAGATCTTTTGGGAATGGATGGTGGTGATAGTTTCGCAGCATTGTGTGAGAATTGTCACCGATTGTACATTTTAAAACGGCAGGATTTGGGGTTATATATTGGTACTTGCAGGCACGTACACACACATTGAATACCTCACCTGAGATGGTAACAAGATTTTGAGTTGTTCAACTGAGAAATTTCTTTCCTTTTGTCCATGCCATCCATCTAGCCTCTCTTGTTATGTACCAAGCAACGGGCAGGGAGCTGGAGATACAAAGGCGAGTAAGATGTAGAACCTTCCTTCTCTAATTGGCCACCCAGGGTCCAATAGAGGAGCCAGGTGCATTACTCATTGACCACAGTGATGCTAAGAAGTTTAAATTCAGAGACAAAGGTGTCAATCTGCCTGAGGAAATTTTGGAAGGCCACGTGTAGCAAATGGTTGGCCTGCAAGGCAGGTCCTATTTGGCTCTCTGTGTATATTTCCCAAATCTTAAAAATAAATATATTTGTTTATTTAAATATGTATTCACCTATTTTTATGTAAATAGGAGCAGACCGTGGATAGTGTTCTTGCCAACTCTTGATTGTATAATTTTATATCCTATATATTTTATATATGATAGGCATCTTTCTCCGATAGTGTTAAATAATATATTTTCCTTTTTAAAAACCAGTCTAGTGAATTTATTCTTGAGATGTACCATAATGTAGCCAACTCTGCCCTTACTGATGGTTCCTGGGTTTTGGCAATTATAAAGCAAGCTGTCATGAAGATCCGGGACACGCATCTCTGGGTCGGTAGTTCCCACATGGCTCCCGGTGACCTGGTAGAAAGATGCATTGCCGGATGGATCGTGTGCTGTCTTCACAAACCCTGGTGTGTTTGAGTCCATGTTGAAGCCATTGTGTCTACTGCATTGAGGAGTTCTGTCGTTTCACAAGCCCTCTTTACCAGTTTCTAGCCACTGGTCTTTTTGAATGATGTGTCCAAACCTGAAGTCTCATCATCCTTGCTTTAAAGAACATTCTTATTGGAGTTCACTTAAAGCTAATTGGTTCATTCTGCCGGCAGTCCATGGTATATTGCCTATTATCACCAATGCCATAATTTGAATGTATTGAATTTTCTTCTGTCTTCATTTTTCATTCTCTGCGGTTCCCAGACAATCAGGTGATTAAAGCTTCTGGCTTGGGTCAGTAGCACCTTCATCATCAAAGTGACATATTTGCTCTTTAAACCTTTAAAGAGAGCTTTTGCAGTAGATGTGTCCAATGCAAGACATTGTTTGATGTTTTGACTGCTGTTCTGCATACTTATTGATTTCCATAGGATAAAATATGCTCATTAAAAATGCCAATACACATTGCCCTCTAGAAATGTTTTGTGGATTCACCCTGCCCCTCATGAGCCATATTAGCCCGTCTGTTTTTGCCAATCGGATAGACAAAACCTACCTCAGTTTTATTTGCAGCTTTTGGAAGACTAGGGAGGCTGAGAGTCTGTTTGGACACGTATTGGTCGTGTGTGTGAGTAGGATCTGCAGGTAGCAATGCTGGGCTTAGGGAAGGTGGAGTAGTAGGATAGGACAGGAAGGATCAGTAGCCCAGGAGATGTGAAGAGGCACAGCGCTTTCTGGAAGGGCTGTTGCTTTGTTTATGTCTGGGTGTGGGCATCTGGTGAAGCCGTGAAGCATAAGCTTGGTTCTTGGCTAGATGAGGAAATGACTAGAGTGGCCCACCAGTTGGGGCTTTAATCCTGATTGTGGTAAAGGGCCATGTATCCATTTCAAAACTCCCCATGTTGAATGTTTTCTTGCTTCTGGATCTGCATGTGTCTTTCTTATTTCAGTTCGTGACCAGCTCACCCCTACAGATGCAGTAGGTGCCAGACTCAGAAGAGTCAACAAAGCCTTAGCCCCAACTCTCGGTCCCTGAGCTCCTTAGAGCTCCACGCTCTCTCTTCTGATAATAGCAGACAACATGAATGACCCACTCCCAAGCGTAAGAGGCAGGGTACACTGGGTAAGACAACAGTTACAGAAATGAACCCCGGGTTCACTTCTCAGCCCTGCATCCTACTAACTAGTGCTATGGGGATAGGGGTGTTGGCCATGCCATTTCTCTTGAGCTTTGAGTTCATACACAGAAATGTTTCCCCATAGAGTGGTTAGGATACAATAAGCATGCGGCAAAAGTGCTATGGGTATTCCTTATGGTGAAAGTAGACGAAGTCTTGGAGCTCTGTGTGGGAGGTCCTCTGCCGTATATTTGAACTCTGACCTCAAATCTTCAATTTGTTTATTTAGATGCGTGTATACTATTATTCTTGTGCAAGTCACCTCCTGTTGTCATGACCCATATAAGACTCATATCAGAAATGATCTCCTTTTACTTTTCACAGCAATGCATTATAGACTGGCTCGCTGACCTGGAGTCAGTGCTGACTCGTAATGCCCCCTGTGGGTTTCCAAGACTCTAAGCAACTGTATGCAGGGGTAGAAAGCCCAGTCTTTCTCAAGGGAGCTGCTGGTGGGTTTGAACTACCAACCACGCTGATCCCAGTCCAACATTTAATCACTATACCACCAGGACTCCATTATATACACACGCGCATAGATTTGGACTGTATACACATGGGGTCACCATGAGTCAGAGATGACTTGACGGCACCTGGTTCCGTGTGTGCTGTGCATTCATGTACGTATGCAGGCATGCCTGCATGCATACACATTCTACCTTTTAGACAAGAGCCTTACAAAGGCAACATCTCCTGCTCAGGGCAGCATAGCAGGTTTCCGGAAGACCCCAGACTAAATCTAATGACACCAGTCCCTATCTTTTTGGAGGTATCTGCACTCTGCTATATAGAGGACTCCTTGGCAAAGGAAGCTGGTATGGTAGGGGCGAGGTTGTTATGTGCCGGTAAGAGTAGCAGTCTTCAGAAGGCACTCCCATAGCCTTCCACACAGGCATGTGCAGCTGCACGGCCAGCCTCCCTACAGGTCCTGCACCCCTGGTGCTGGCACCCCTGCTCGTCCTCCTTTGGCCATAAAGAATGCCGACCTTCCCCACTAAGACTGCAGGCTGTCGTTTTTTAACTCAAAACCTGTTTGCGTTTGGTTTTTTTCCCCCCACTTCTAAGATATTCCTTATTAGCTGTATGTGCCGAGCTTTATTTGTGGATATGAAAACAGAACCTTTGAGAAAATACTTTTTCTTAAAATCCCCCAAAGGTGAAGCCCATGTTAGCCCCTGTGTGGGCCTTTTCAGTCCTTGTGACATTTCCTGTTTGCCTTTACACAGCTCAGGGAGCAAATACCCACTGAGGGGCTACAGCCCTCTTTCTCTTGTAGCTTCTGGAATTCACCTCTTACCGCAAGAGCAAAACACTTCTTTGAGTACATTATTTTCTTTTATATCAAACATATAAAAAATTTTCTCTGGTGGAGAAAAAGCACAGGCAATATAACTAGATGTGGTTCTTACTTTGCTCGTTGGCTAGCTCTTCCCCTGATCTTCTCTGACTATAAAATGGAGCAAGGTGCCAGTGTGAAACAAAACAAACATCTGCACGTGATGAGTCAATTCTGACTCTTAGTGACACCAGAGAGGGTAGAATTCTCTTTGTGGTTTTTCTGAAGCCAGAAAAATGATGAGAGTAGAAAGCCTCTACTTTCTCCCACAGAGCGGCTGGCGGTTTCAAACTGTGGACCTTGGAGTTAGTAGCTCAATGCCTAACCCACTGTGTTACCAGGCCTCTTGCTTTGGAAAAGACAAGCATCTTTGGGTTGCTCAAGGAAGCATCTTTGGGACTGGTGAATTCCTGTTCCTATAGGCTAATTAACATCCTGCTCCAAGGTAATTTTTTCCTGGAATGTTGTGTAAAACATTTAGTGAGCATTTACAAAGAAACTAAATTGCACAAGGGTAAGTTTAAATACATATTATAAATATCAAAACGGGAAACTATTGTTTCTCAACGTACCTGCATTTAGCTCTGTACACTTCTAAAGGCTGTTTTTCTCTTTCTAACCATTCTCTGGTAATGTAGTAGGTTAAGCACTGGTTTGCTAACCACATGGTTGGGAGTTCAAATCCATCAGCTGCCCTAGCAAAGACAGGGGAGGCTGTCCTGCGACTCAAGAACACTTTGTTCTAATAATCTGGCTTTCTGTGATGCTCAGCTTCACAACACAATTGCTGAAGACAAAGTGGGTGCAATAAGCAAATGTGGTAAAGACAGCTGATGGTGCCAGCTATCAAAAGATATAGCATCAAGTTCTTAAAGACTTGAAGGTAAACAAACAACTATCAAACTCAGAAGCAACAAAGCCCACATGGAAGAAGCACACCAGCCTGTGTGATCATGTGGTACCAAGGGATCAGTTTATCAGTTACCTGATATGATTGCTGAAGACAAATGGGTGAAGAAAGCTGATGGTGCCCAGTTATCAAAAGATAATAGCATCTGGGATCTTAAAGGCTTGGAGATAAACAAGCAGCTATCTAGCTCAGAAGCAATAAAGCCCACATGGAAGAAGCACACCAGCCCGTGTGATTATGAGGTGTGGAAGGGATCAGATATCAGGCATCAAAGAACAAAACATCAAATCATTGTGAATGAGGGGGAGTACAGATTGGCAACTCAAGACCCATCTGCAGGCAACTGGACATCCCCTTACAGAAGGGTCGCAGGGAGGAGACGATCCAGTCAGGGTGCAGTGTAGCAACAATGAAACATACAATTTTCCTCTAGTTCCTAAGTGCTTCCTCCCCTACCCCACTATCATGATCCCAATTCTACCTTACAAACCTGACTAGACCAGGGCATGTACACTGGTACAGATAGGAAATGGAAACACAGGGAATCCAGGACAGATGATCCCTTCAGGACCAGTGGTGTGAGTGGCAGTATTGGCAGGGTGGAGGGAGGGTGGGGTGGAAAGGGGGAACCGATTATAAGGATCTTCATATAACCTCCTCCCTGGGGGGCAGACAACAGAAAAGTGGGTGAAGGGAGATGTCAGACAGTGTAAGATATGACAAACTAATAATAATTTATAAATTATCAAGGGTTCATGAGGGAGGGGAAACAGGGATGGAGGGGGAAAATGAGGAGCAGATACCAAGGGCTCAAGTAGAAAGTAAATGTTCTGAAAATGATGATGGCAACAAATGTACAAATGTGCTTGACACAATGGATAGATGGATGGATGGACTGTGATAAGAGTTGTATGATACCCCAATAAAATGATTTTTTAAAAGAAGATATAGCGTCTGGGGTCTTAAAGGCTTAAAGATAAACAAGTGGCCATCTAGCTCATCAAAGCCCACATGGAAGAAGTACACCAGCCTGTATGATCACGAGGTGTCGATAGGATCAGGTATCAGGCATCAAAGACCCAGAACAAAAAATCATATCAATGTGAATGAGGAGTAGGGGAGTTTGGAGTGGAGACCCAAAGCCCATCTGTAGACAATTGGACATTACCTTACAGAAGGGTCACAAGGAAGAAACAAGTCCATCAGGGTGGAGTATAGCATCGATGAAACACAACTTTCCTTTAGTTCTTTAATGCTTCCTTCCCCCCACTGTCATGACTCAATTCTACCTTACAAATCCAGCTAGACCAGAGCATGTTTAGTGGTACAGATAAGAGCTGGAAACAAAGGGAATCCAGGACAGATACACCCTTTGGGACCAATAATAAAAATAGAGATACCAGGAGGGAAAGGGGAAGGTTGGGGAAGAAAAGGGGAATTGATGACAAGGATCGACCTATAACCCAACCCCATCCTAGGAAAATGGACAACAGAAAAGTGGGTGTAGGGAGAGAGCAGTCAGTGTAAGACATGGGTGGGAGGGGTTAGAAATTATCAAGGGTTCATGAAGGAGGGAGGGTGAGGGAGGAGGTGAAATGAGGAGCTGATATCAAGGACTCAAGTAGAAAAGAAAATGTTTGGGAAATGATGATGGCAACATATGTACAAATATGCTGGACACAATGGATGGATGGGTTGTGATAAGAGCTGTATGAGCCCCCAATAAAACGATTTTAAAAGAACAAAAGAAAAAGAGGAGGCCACCTGCACCTATAAAGATTCAGGCTCAGAAGTCCCGTGGAGCAGTTCTTACAAACTCACTGCCCTCAAGTCACTTCCAGCGCATGGTGAGCCTGGAGGACAGTAAAACTGCCCCTGTGGGTTCTGAGACGGACTCTTCCCCGGGGTGAAAAGCCCAATCTATTTCTCCTATGTCCTATGTGGTGGTTGTGAGTCAGAATCGACTTGGTGACAGTGGGTGAGTGGGTGGTGGAACCCTTCTCCAAAGAGCAGATCTGCTCAGAAGCACCCGCTTTGGATTTTCTTTTGTAAGACACCCCAAGGAGACGAAAATACACACACTACTGAGAGGACTTATCTGCAGCCTTCCACTGATCGCAGCCGCGTCAAGCACACTTTGTTTAGATACATTTGTGTAGGTAGGCACTGGAGCCAAGTGGCATTACTTTTTGACTAGTCTTTGTCCTTTATATTGAAATGAGCTAATTCACATATTTTGCAATGAGAGAGGGCATTATTTTACCTTATGTAGTAACAAATACTACATATGTAGTGAGCCGTATTGTCTCCACAAATGTTAGCTATCTACCAACATTTTGAAGCTGCTGTAAAATTAGAAATTGGAATTCACAGGAATTGACAAACCATGAAGAAAAACCATCAGTGTGAAAGAAAGGAGAAACAAAAGCAGCTTTAATACTTTCTTCGAGAAGTGACAATAGGCATTAAACTTGTTTCCAAGGATTTTGGGTAGCAAAGAGGGTTCATGGAAAAAGTAGAAAGTTTTATTGAATAGTTTGCCACTTCCTTCTATGACTCCCTCTTTGGTTTTCTTAAAAGTTACATACATATATATTTATATAACTTAAGAAGCTTAACAGGATGGGCTAAATTGTAGTGTACCATGGGTGATTCCAAATTTTAGTATTCAAATTTTAGTTATTCAAAAGTCCATTCTCTTTGGGGCACATGTAGTTTATTCAGTTACTAGTGGCCTTTCATCCTTTAAACCCTGGACTAGCTCCACTCCACCTTCTTGTGCCTCCGCTGCTCACCATGGAGGGCTGCTCGCCCCATTGTGCCGAGCACCGCAGTGTCGGCACACACGCCTGGGATAGGATACTTCAGCCAAAGTTCATTTTAGTCCATGTATTTCAAAATCAGTGGAATCTCCGTTTGAAAATATTTTGTGGAACATTTCCTGAGAAAAATGTAATTGTTTGTAGTAAAAGCATATGAATTATTTCAGCGAGTAGTATAAGATAATATGTGTGATTTCAGGATGACAGAATATACCTAAATAAACTATCATAACTCTGGCAACATTTTGTCTGTTTTAATACGCTCTTTAAAGAGAGCTATTGCTTATTCTTGAAGTGGAGTGGAGGGCTACTACCGAATGACTCCTCACTCAGTAAAACGGAGCAGAGCTTGCTTGCCCTCTGTCGCCCTACCGGGTTCCTTTTCTTAGGCCCAGGGCCAGGCACTGTGTCGTGCTGCTGTCCATGGGGTCTCGATGAGTCTGAACTGACGGCACCCCACAGTAATTACACTATCAAAGTGATAACGAGGAAGTCCGCCTCACTGCTATCCAGTCTGTTCCAGCTCATAGTGACCCAATAGGACCAAGTAGCATTGCCCCGTGGGTTTCCAAGACTGAACATCTTCGTTGTTTGTTGTTTTTGTCAGGGGACATTGGGCAGTTGTGACACATAGCAACCCTGCACCATCCTCACAATTGCCCTTATATTTGAGCCCTTTGTTGCAGCCACTGTGCCCGTCCGTCTTATCAGAGGTCAACCTTCCTTGCTGCACGAAGCCTCTGGAGAGTGCTAAAGAGAGACAGACGAGGACAAAGGTGTGCCTAACCCAAGCTACGGGATCTTCAGTCGCTTCACATGGATGTGAAACTGGACAGTGAGTAAGGAGGACCACAGAAGGGTTGGTTCATTTGAACTTGGGTGTTGGCGGAGAGTCTTGGAAGTACCATGGAGTGCTAGAAGAATAAGTCTGTCTTGCAAGAAGTACAGCGAGACTGCTTCTGAGACACGAGGAGAGTGAGACTTCATCTCTGTAGTCGGGACATGCTATGTGAGAGTTCAGCACCTGGAAAAGAACATCATGCTTGGTCAAGTGGAAGGTCCGTCCGTGAAAGGGAGGAGGACCCTGAGGGAGATGGTCTGACACAGCGGTGTAGCGAAGGGCTCAAACACAGTGCTCGTGAGGACGGTACAGGGCCTGGGCAGTTGTTCATTTTGTTGTAGGTGAAAGCACTGTCAGTGAGAATTGACTCCGTGGCATCTAACAACAACACCAACCGGAATAAGACAGGAGTCACAGATATGCACGGTCAGAGTGTAGGCTTCTAGAACGTGGACCACGAAGACCATGGTCTGCACCTCACTTTGGTGAGTAGTAACTGGGGTCTTCAGAGGAACAGCGCTTGAACTCACTCTACTTGAAGCAAAGAAGAGGGAAGAAAATCAAAGGCAGTTGGAAACTAAAGGAGCAGTAGAGTCACAGCATCCGTGGCCCCAGGACCAGAAGAATTAGACACCCGACTCCACCACCAGCTACTCTAGCATCCCACAGTCTCCAAAAGACTGGAGGGACCTCCCAAGGAGCCCCGTGGTATAGAGGTCATATGTTCAGCTGTAACCTTAACGTCAGCAGTTCAAAACCACTAGCTGCCTATCAGGAGAAAGGTGAGGCTTTCTGAAACCTGCAGGGGCAGTTCTGCTCTGTTCTTTGGGGTTACTATGAGTCAGAATCAACTTGATGACAGTGATTCCTTCAGATGTTTTGGTTGTTGTTTGTTTGGGACACCCCCCCCCCCCGCCCTGCCATAGCTATGGCCTTAGTCACCCTCCCAGCCTGGCACTGAACCCCACCCCCCACCTCCATTTCAGTTAAAAAAAAATACCCAACAACCCATATAACTATAAGGTGAACAGTAACCCCAGGGGGGTACAAACTCCAATCAACCATAGGAGATCAAAGGGGCATCATTTGCCCAAGGATAAAGCTTAGACAGCAGGAAGACGATAAGAAAGGGCAGGAGTAAGCAGTAAAAAGACATGTGAGAAGAGTGCTGTCATATTATGGGGATTGTGGTCACTGTCAGGAAACAAACACGTATAAACTGTTGAATGGAAGACCAGTTTTCTCTCTAAACTTTCATCCAAATCACAATGGAAAGTAATAAAACAACACAAAAAGCTGAAGTTAGTTTGAGGCTGCTAAATTTTATTGACTTATTTAAATGCTTCCTCTACGAATATTGGTGATATACATTTATTAAACACCTAAATTTAAATATTGTCATCAAAGCCCATTCTGTTTAGGAAAAGAAGCTCTTTACTCAAGACTTGTAAAGAAATAAAGTTACGTGGCACAGGAGAAGCATGCCAACCCTGCCTCTACTTACAAAGGCACGCCTCCCACACTGGTACTTTAGAACGTCCACCAAATGGACTCGGGAGCGATGCTTTAGAATACATCTTCTGCATTTATATTGAAGAGCAGGAAAAATGAGTTCCCTCCGATTTCCTTCCCCGTCCACTTTGGTAGGCAAACTAAGTTAGGCTTTCAGCCTCACATATTTTATAAGATGCTTGCCTCTTTTGAGTTATGTCTTTTAACTACACTCACGTAGGTTCAACTGTTCTGAGAAGGTTATAAATGAACATCCTCAAAGCATTGCTGTGTAGACCCAACAAGACTAAACGTGCATCATTGGTCAGTCTGCGAATTTCCAAGTGCACTCGACCTCCAGCTCGCTGCGGAGACAGATGGCCTGGGGAAGGAAGTGGCAAATCATTCAAACGCCTAGATTTTAGCAACTTGTTCCTTTGTTCCCTGGTTCTTTCTGGGACCAGGAAAAGGTGGCCATGACCGGTTTGTTTTCTTCCACCTCCAGCTGCATTGGTCTCAGACGCCCTTGACACAGACTCAGAGGCTGTGTGGCTGTACTGCCCAGGCTACGTGAGGACGCTTCAGATGACTCATGGGACATTTCTACTATCTTTTAACACCATTTCTCTATAAACTGTTTGAATCCCCCTCATGGCTCAAAGGGACCAGGACCACTCTACCATCTGAGTTCAACCATCACCAGCACTTGTGACGCCCCCGCTCAGTGCCAGGCACTGGGCCAGTTGCTGGAGAGCAGTGGTCGAACCTTGTGGTGGGTCGATGGACTGATACTTGCAGCACCGTGTAGGGAGTGCACCCGTCGTCAGCAAGGCAACTCATTGGAGGCCATGCTTGGAAGCCTTCCTGAAGGAGAAGACATCGCCTCTGCCTTGAAGGACCGCTGAGTGTTTGCATTTAGTCATAGAAAGTGAACATGCATTGGATGCTCAGGCTAATATACCAAGGGCTAGTGAGAAGCCTGGGACATGGCTTCTGCCCACAGGAGCCCTGGGTCTTAACCATTGATGTGATGTGTGGTGTGGCACCTGCTAGAAGTCCCTCTGGACTCTATGGAGGGGTTCTACTTTCGCAGAGGATCACTAGTGAGTTCAATACTAAGCCTTATTTGGAGAAGTGTCAACATTCGATAGAAGCTGGAGCTGAAGTGGAGGAAGATTTGGGAGCATGGAAGGCCTGGGCATCCAGAGGTATAGGGTCCACAGGGTACAGGGAGGATAGGGGATGCTAGACATGTTGGGTCGGGGGAAACCTGGAGGCCTGGCCCCCACCCAGCATGTCTAGCATCCCCTATGCTATAGCTTGAGGTGGTGAGAATGGAGTGGGAACAACAAAAGGTGGTCAGAGGATAGGTAGGCTGACAGTGCTCATACACCTAGGCTGACTGTCTGATCCAAACATTCGGTATTCATAGGATTCAGAGGAAGCTGGGAGAGTGAAGCTTGGCGTTCACGGAGAACCAGGGACATGCACCCAGGTGCTTTGCTCCTGCACCAAGGCGGGGTGTGTGTGTGTGTGTATGTGTGTGTGTGTGTGTACAGTGTGAGCAGAGACTGGTATGTAGCTGTCATTAGGCAGCATTCCCAAGGCTCAGTTCCGTGGAGTGGAGTCAGGTGCCTTGCTTGGTACATGCAGGTCCATGATCAGTGTCCAAAAGACTGTCTAGTGGGAGTAAGTGGCTCTGGTACTGAGGTCAAAGTAGAGGTTAGAAAGGGCAGTGGATGCTGGACAATTAGAGGCCCCCTCCTCCACTTCTCACAGAGAGCATCCTCTCACTTAAGATGGATGGCCTCCAGCAACACCTGCATTTTGGCTAGCTTCCCCTGCTACCTGAGTGTGGTCGTTAGATAATCTGGTGTCCACTTGAGACTATTAAGAGTGAAGGGGTGGAGTTTAGCCTGTCAATCAGGTCGCAGCTTGGTGACCTCATTTGGAGGCGCTACCGAGATAAATAGCTCACTGGAGGCCAGATACACTCTCTGGTTCGTCTTCCTGTTGATAAGCCACGTGGAACTATGCTGATGGAACCAGAGCCCTGGAGCTGGAGGAGCCACAAGAAGACTCACGCCAGCACTGAGATGCTTCCACCACCACTGGATCCATAAGACTTTCCACCCATGCATGGCTGAATACTGTGCTTTTTTATCCGTAATCTACACAGCCAGACACCATCCCACAGTATCGTCTCCCCTTACGTACTTCTGGTTTGCTGTGTCTTCTTCATGACAGATCATCTGTAAAGGTGAACACAAAGAAGAAAAAAAGAGAGGAAAAAAAAGACTTTCCACCCAGTGGCCTGTGGTCTTCCATTGCATGTGTTGCGTGAGTCTGAAGAGGAATTTATAGAGTAGCATCAGACATATGGGCTAATATCGGACTTACAGACTTGATCTGGACTGGGCTGGGTTTTCTTAATACATGACTACTCTTTGATATAAAGCTCTTCCTTATACACATATGAGTACCTATTAACTTTTTTCTCTAGTCATCTCTGACTAACACACGGAGTGTCTCTAGAACCCCATGTTGCTTGGTCCATTGGGAGGAGAGGGTGGACCTGCCTGCCTCAGGATGGTGCTACTACTAATTGTTTGGAGCGGGACTCCTTACACACTTAAAATGTACTCAGGGCTCCGCAGAGCTTGTGTTTCTCTGAGTGTTAGTCTTCCATCCTTGAAATGGCCACTGTTGATAGTTTTCCAATGGAAGAATAGCATCGAAAAATAGTTCACTTATGTATATTAAAGCCACAGAAATAAACCTTTTCCATATACACACCGTATATCCTCGAATAGAAGCCAAGTTTTCCAGCACATTTTTAATGTAGTTTTTGTGGTCAAAATTAGGTCTCTCAACTGATATTTGGGCTGGCTTATACTCGAGAATATACTATAACCCTTTTAAAGAAAAATATCTTTTTCAAAACAAAATTAGTAGGAGAATGGTGTTTGACATGCTTGTAGATCTCTAAAGAGCTGGTTTGATAGGAGACAGCTGGACTCTGAACTGTGTCTCTAATTGCTTGGTCGAAGTATATAGGGGAAACCTGGCCTTAGCACACAAGTGATTGAAAAAAACCCTTATGGATTCCCGGATGGGATCTCAGACTTTGAGACCACTTCCCTAAGAAGCCCTTTCTGAAGGCTGTGTGCTTCTCAGATCAGTGATGGGCTTCCCCTTTCTTGTTTCCCCATCAGGCCCTGACTGTCACTGGCCCTTGAAAGCCTGCTTCCCTCTGCTCACAGACTGGGGAGCTGGCTCAGCCCTTCTTGACCACGTGCTGCCCTGAACGCTCTCCTCTCTCCTTCTTTCCCTCAGCCCAGGAGGCTGCTTGCTTCTCAGCGCGCCCTTATGTAGACAGAAGGGGTGTAGAATTATGAAGGAAGGAAATATTCGCCCCCTTCCCTTCTGTCTACGCACTCCCCGAGCTTTCAGGAGTTCATAGGAAACCCAGGATGGAAGACGCACTTTCTCACCTGAGTCCTAGCCCCCCCTGTCATCACTGGAGCAGGCCTCCAGGTGTTTTTGATCCTCCCTTCCCCTCTCCCTCCTCCCAGCCTTACTCTCCCAGGGCCCTGAGGCAATGCTCGCTCTCCCACTTGTCAGCGGCCAGAGCTTTGCTTTCAACCCCAGCGCCCCCTTTCACTTGGGGCTCTTTGGCATAATAGGTTATTAGTATTCATAGGTTTTCACCTAGAACTGGCCTCACGCTCCTTCTCATTTTTTAATAGCAGGAAAATGTAACCTCCCCAGAGTTTGGTAAGAACCATCTGTCCGGAGTCTCTCCAATTTGGTGTCTGCACAGTCTGTGTAAACTTTCTGCTGCTGCCTGGCCTTCATGTGGTTCTTATCAAAAGCCTGGCATCCTGGAACTGCGTCCGCCTCCCAGGGGACCTGGATGACAGTCTCAGCACTGCCATTTCCTCTACGGTGTGACCTTAGAAAGATACCTGTCTCTTCTAGCAACATTGTTTTTCAGTCTTTACAATGGGCAGCTTCTGTGTGACAGGGTAGTCACAAGACAAGAATGAACTTTGCACCCCAGGGCAAGTGCTTTATAAATGGAAACTTGTGTTCTTATCATTGTTTCTTGCTTATTTTTCATTAAGAAATTTCCTGACTTTTTAAGTTGAGTGCCAGGAGCCCTAGTGGCATAGTGGTTACACAACAGACTGATAACTGCAAGGTCGGCCGTTTGAAACCCCCCTCTGCTCCATGGGAGACAGACGGGACTTTCTACTCCCACAAAGGAGGACAGTCCCGGATATCACAGGGGCAGTTTTACCCTGTCATATAGGGTCGCTGTGAGTCAGCATGGCCTCGGGGGCAGTGAGTTTGGTTGGGCTTTGGTTTGAGTTGAGATCCACTGTTTCTATCAGCATCATGGAAGATCTAGAAGCCTTTCAGCTTCTGGGGTTATGCGTGAGGAGAGAGGAGTTATGTGAGAGAAGCTATAAAACCAGTACATGGCTAACAAGCTGTGCTGAAGACCCATGAAGATGACCCCAGAGAGCTTGGTTAGGGGCTGGTATTCTGGGGCCGGAATTGGGCCTGGAACCAGGTGTGATGGCCCTGGCCTCTCATTCCCACCTGCCTGAGTTCTTAATTTCACGGGACCCAAGACACTGGAAAAACACCAGTGAGGTCTGCGTGGCACTGATTTTCCCAGGAGTCTCTGGAAAACACTCTCTTCTGAGCCAGCCACGCCTCCCAAACATCCTGAGAAAGGCAGGCAAGTCGTTTGCTCCAGCCTTCCTCGCCAGAGCATCTCCTGCCTTCAAGACTTTGGGCTGAAGGGGGACATACAACAGTGTGAGCCTGGTCAGAAAGGACTGGATGCCATTTCCACGTCTGTTCTTGCTTTCTTCGTGTTACTTTTGTGTAGCTGCCTTCAGGTTGGCCCCCAGCTCATGGTGACCCCAGGCCGGGTTGTTGGAAGTAGATTTCTTGGCATGTTTTTCCTAGTCTTGAGTAGTCGGGAAGCTCCACTGAGACTTGTTCAGTCTCACAACAACACACGCCCCTCCTCTGGCAGACAGGCAGTGACCGTGTGGGAGATGCCCTGGCTAGGACTTGAATCCGGGTCTCTCCTGTAGACGGTACGAATTCTCCCAGTGAGCCACAGTACCCCAGGCTTGCTGTTCAAGTCCAGAATCTCGTGAACGCAATTCCCAGCCTCTCCTGCAGCACTGAGGCCATGTGGCCAAACCTGTCACAAGTGTCTGTGCTGTATGAAGGTTCTGGGAAGGCTCCTAGCTCAGTTGGGATGCACCCTCTTGACCCATTCCCACCCAGCTCAAGCACCCACACCCACCACAGAGAAGCGACCTTGATGCTGGGAGCCACCACCCAGGATGTCTGAGTGGAAGGATTGCCCTGTCACTCGGCACTGCTGCAGCTTGGCTTCTCCTGTGAGAGAGAAAGCGCCGTCCCTGCTGTCTGAGCCACTGCTACGGCAAGTTTTCTATTAGCTGCAGCTGGATCTAATCCCAGCTGATAAAGAGCCCCTAGAAACGATTCTCTTATCCAACATCCGAGCTGAGGCACAATTAAGAATTCCCTTCTGTTGAATCTAATTATATTTATGCACTCAGCCATTCCTCATTCAGCAGATATTGTATTACCCTTACTTACGAGGTACTATGCCAATGGCCGCTTTCCACTTAATATGTTGAAAATTAATAAGAGATATATTCATTGCCCCCCCCCCCCACACACACACACATTCTTGGTTTTGAGGCTTGTCACTTCCTATGTAAGATAAGACTTCCGGTTTCTTCCCTAGGCCACCGGTTTCTTAGGCCCCTGTGCAAGAGGATCACCCAGGGGTGGCAGGAAGAGGCAGCAGTTGCGCTGAGGCTGCTAGGGGGGGGCAGAGCAAGCACGGAGCTAGGAAGTAGAGGCAGGCGATGGATTTGGTCTGTCTCGATCCCACTGGATCAGTCCTGAATGTCTGTTGTGTGGCTGGAACAACTTTGTTTAGGAAACAGGCAAGCTCGCTTGTTCTCCACCCCTCTGCCCTCCCTGTCCTCTCCCTTCAGAGGCTTAACCCTTGGAACGTTGAACTTGTCAGGGTCCAGAGAACAGGAGAAGTGCGCCGCCCTGCTGGACATGGAAATCACCAGCGTTTTCTCAAAGTCATTTTTCCATCAGGGACAGGAGTGCATTTTCAGGGCGGACAGAGATAAAGGTTTTCCTGTGTTTTGTCTCGTCATTACTGATGGGGTGGCTTTTGTTTCACTTATTTATGGTTTGTATGCTTCTCTGTAGATGGAATCCAGGGTAGCTAGAGCTACAGGCGCAGTCATGGAGAGGGCCATTTGCAGGGGAGGATGGGGAAACGGGGCGCGAACAGCAATGACTGGGAGAAGAAAATGTCCAGAAATTGCTCATCGGGACGATGGCACCAATCTGCTGAATACGATCTAGCAGTTGAATTGTATGGTAGGTGAAGTATGTGCCAACAAACCCACTTTAACAATTAACCAGAAAAATGAATGAGTTTGCACAGTACTGCCTACAGCCTCTCTCAGCCTAGGGTGGGGTTCCGCTGTTCCCCTCCGCAGATGGCTGAGCCAGGACGTAAGCCTGGCAAGGCACTCATGTGTGAAATTGATCAGAGGATCAGCCGGGGACTTCCATCCCCCAGAAGGAACGCCGACTCCCCCAGCACAGTGCTGATCAACGGGCCGCTCCCCTATGGGGAGGCGGTTAGCTCATCTCTAAAGCGGGATGTCTCGTCCGTTCAGTGAAACATTTCTGAGAGCGTGCTCTGAACCAGAACGCAAGGAGACAAGGAAACATGTTCCGCAACTTGCCAAGAACTCACGGCCTCGTGAGAATCAGACAGGTAGCCATTGTGTGTGAATGCAGCAGGGAAATGTATGCTGGAAGGGCCTACAAAGTGATCAGCCTGCTCTGTCAGTGAGGGGGTACCCCACCCTCAGACCCAGGGACTGGTACCAGTGGGGTAGAGATTAAGAAGGACCTGCAGCAGAGGGGGCTCCTGGGAGCATCACTGAGGACTGGAGACCATCCTGGAGAGGGGGTTTGGAGGAATTAAGCCGGAATGGTGATGGAGGGCGGGGCGTTTCAGTGGATTCCATGTGTTTGGTGCGAAGAGACCAGGGGTGATAGCACTTGGGCGTGGACAGTTCAGAAGCACGTCGCCTTCTGTTCTGTGCTCGTCAGACACTGCCATGGCTCCTTCTGGTGACTCCCCCGTGTCACTGTGCTGCTCACCCGCCTCATCAGAAGGGAAGGCACACCTGCGCTGTTTACCTCCGCAGCTCCTCGAGGGCCTATGTTTCCCTCTGGGGAGGGTATTCCCTCGCCTCGCCACTCCCCGTCTCTCCCTCCGCCTTCCTACAGAGTGCCGGCCCTCCAGGAGGATTGGAACATCATTTGTGGGAAAGTGTCAGTTGCCACAGCAACCTCGGGGAAGGGCTCGGTGAATTGTCTGCAGGCTGTATTTCGACCGAGGGGCAGCCTGCAGCCAGAACCTTCCCGTGTGTCCACAGGTCTAGGGGTGTGCACGGTGGCTTTTAGTCCTGAGGCTTTGCAGACAGGGCATTTCCCCAGTGGCAACTTGACCTAGGGACAGAGGACAGGCCAAGGGGCTTAAAGGTGCTCTGGCTAGGTGCTGGGTGAACCTGCCTGGGGCTGCCCTGGAACCTGTGCCCGCAGCTAGGCAAGTGGATCCTTCTCCTGAGGCCACCGGGAGGAGCCCTGCTGCTGGCTGCGAAGCGGAGAGCTGTCAGCAGCGGGTGATATGACAGCCAGACAAAGACTCGAGTCTCCAAAATGCCCAGCCCTGCCCTTTCTTCCCTGTCTAACTCTGCCACCCAGGCCTGTAGTGCCAGGCGTCGCAGCACACAGCTCCGTCCCCATCGGTAAGGAAGGGGGGTGGTATGCTCCGTTAGGCCAGGTCCTGACGTGTCCGTGTAGCTCAGGGGTCCCGTGAAGCTTCCTTGGAGTGGCAGAGGAGGCTCGGAGGCTCGGTGGAGGAGACCAGGACTGACTTGGAGTGTCACCCCCTACCCCCACCAACTGCAAACCAAGCAGCGCTGCTTATCTGGCTCCAAACGACACTCCGTCTAACAGCAGCTCTTCTGCCTGAAAGTTTGAAAGCCACCGAGCTAGACACTCTTTCAAAATTCTTACAATTTTTTAAAAATTTTGCCGTTGCAAATAAGTGCAACAAGACCCACAGGATTCCCAGCGTTTCTCTGATGCAGCAGCTCTGCCGTGGGGCGCTCTGTGTTGCGCAGTCATTGCCCTCCGCCGCCGCGGTGTTCCTTGTCCGTTCGCACGAAGGCCCTGCCACCTAACGTTTCTATTTGATCTTTCAAGTTGCCGTTGCCAGTTTGATCCCATGGAGAACCAAGCCAGACCCACCACCATCGGATCGGTTCTGGCTCATTGTTACCGCCCCGACAGGGCAGACCTTTCCAAGACGAGAAACCTCTAACAGCAGACCGCCTCCTCTTTCTCCCGTGGGGCAGCCGGTGGGTTGGAACTGCTGACGGGTGGTTAGCAGCCCAAGGCTTAACCCCCTGTGTCCCCGAGCTCCTTGTTCCCACCTAGATAAACTTTACAAGGGCAAAACCATGCTTCAGACAGATACCAAGTATGTGCCTGGGCAGTGGTTCCCAAGTATTTCCTCTCTCTAACGCAGAATAGACTCATCGCCAATAGGAATGAGTCTGACGTTGACAACGGGGTCCACTCATGCTCGATGGGCTTACAAAGGGAATGGCTGGCTCTGACAGGGGTTCTCAATGTGCTGGCTGCGTTGGCTATGGCTCACGGTGACCTTGAAGGTGTCCATACGTTTGCCAGGTTATGATCATTGGGCTGTTTGAATCCACCTGTAAGATAATTGGACAGCCCCTCTCCGAAGGCCTTCAAGAAAGGGTTGAGAAATCCAGGGTGCAGTATAGCACTGGTGAACCCCATAATTATCCTTTAGTTGTTTAATATTCCCTCCCCTTTACTATTATGGCTTTTGTTTGTTTTACCTTATTAATCATGTTAGATTTGCGTATGTTCATCTGTATATTTAAGATCATTCGGTGCACGAAAGCCAAGATAGATAACCCTTCAGAAACAGTAAGAAGAGCACTGGTTCCCTGGGGGTACAGGAAGAGGGAGTTGGGGAATAGGGGGCAGATAGCACTGACGACTGTGTAACCCCACTAAAGGACTCGAACAACAGAATTGTAGGTGAATGGATACATTGGATCGTGTAAGATATAGCACAAAAAAAACCAACCCCAAACTATTAAACTGTTATTGAAAAAAATGACAATAAGTGTTCCTGGGGTGGGGAGGGGTTAAAGGGGAGCTGATATCAAGGAGGTCAAGCAGAAAGAAAAGGCTTTGAAACTAATTGTAGTAGCAATTATATAATACTGCTTGATGTGGTTGAACTGAGGATTATCATGATATCTGATTAAAAATGAAAGAAAGGGGGGGGGGGCGAAAGAGGTCTTGTGCAGCTGATTTGCCCAGTGAAATCCGTAGTTGGGTTCCTTGCTTGTTCCTTCCATGAGCATCGATTGTGCATCGAAGTGAAATGAAGTCCTTGACAATTTCAGTGTTTTCTCCACTTATCATGATGCTGTTCTTGGGACAGTTGGGAGGATTTGGGTTCTCGTTACATTGAGTTGTAATCCATACTGAAGGTGCAGTCTCTGGTCTTCATCATTAAGTGCTGTAAGCCCTCTTACCTTTCGGCAAACAAGG
Source organism: Tenrec ecaudatus (assembly GCF_050624435.1). Lineage (NCBI taxonomy): Eukaryota > Metazoa > Chordata > Mammalia > Afrosoricida > Tenrecidae > Tenrec > Tenrec ecaudatus. Next base: position 168,516,666 of record NC_134534.1, read on the forward strand.
TTGTGTTATCTGCATATTGCATTTGTTCATACACTTTCCTCCAATCCTGATGCCCCATTCTGTACCTAACCCAGCTTCTTAGATCATGTGCTTAGCATACAGACTGAATCAGTACAGTGAAAGGATACACCCCTGATAGCAGTTGTGAAGAGATTTGAAAGAACAGATTTGTCGTTGTTTGGAGGTGAGTTTGCACATCCAAAGGACAGAAAGACAATCAATGCAATGGGCCAGTGCAAGAGGGGACTCAGAGCAGTAGGGAAGACGAGTAGGAGAACCGGGCCCAGATCGTGCACTGCCAAGTTGTGCGCTGAGAGCATCGGAGCCAAGCCGGACTGGTCAGGATGAGCACGGACGTGCAGCTCGCCGTCTTCGCCAACATGCTGGGCGTGTCGCTCTTCTTGCTTGTCGTTCTCTATCACTACGTGGCCGTCAACAATCCCGAGAAGCAGGACTGAGTGGCGCTTTCTCAGCCCCAGGGTTCCAGGACCTAGTCTGAGGCAAGATGGAGGGGTCAGGGCCCGCCCTCACCCTTCACTTCATCCCTTCTACCCCTCGCAACATACACAGCAACTACACCTGGAGCTTTCCCAACAACTTTTATTTCCTCAAAGTCTTCCTTAACCCCATGGAACAAGAAGCTGCCACTGAACAGGACCCACTATAGGGGCTGCTGGCTTTTCTACCCCCAATATAAAAACATAGATACATATTTTTGTGGTTCCACACCCCAAAAAAAAAGAGTAGGAGAAGTTTGAGTTTTTGTTTTTTCTGGAAGAGATGGGAAACTACTGGAAGTTCTATGTCAACATAACTTTCCATTCTGGAAAAATTGTTGTGGGTGCCCTGCGGGGGATAAACTAGTAGGACAAACCTGGAAGCAGTAACACCTGGAAGTAGTGGGCCATTGTTTGCCATCCATCTGGACAGTGATGGTGATTTGGATCATGAGGGAGGATGATAAAAAACAGTTGAACTTGAGCTTTATTATGGTTAGAGATGATTAACTGGTGTTCTAAGAGATTCTGTTCAGAAGAAGAATGGAAGTAAGCGTTTTAGGCTCTTGTCCTAAACCACTGGGCTGTGGCATAATGATAGGAAACAGGATGGGCTGAAAGAGACTAGGAGGAGAAGAGGTGAACTCAGGAGAGAGAGAGCAGTTTGAGGCAGGAGGAGGGGAGGGTTGTGTTGTTAGGGAAGCGTGTCTGATTCTAGTGGGAGTGACTGAGTGTAAGTGAGGACATAGAGCCCCCAGGAGAGAAACCAAAAACCCAGCACACTGCTGCGAAGTCAACACTGACTCATAGAACGATGGCAATTCCAGGACTGAGGTCCTGGAGAGGCAGGAGCGCTGGCTTCAGGGGATCCCACACCACATGTGGACACACACACACACACACACACACACACACACACACACACACACTTGACACATAAGATTGTTAGCTCCCTGAGGGTGGGCCTTTGCCTGCCTGCCTTGGAAAAGCCAGTGGGCCCAACAGAGTAGCATGTGCTCAGTGAATATGTGTTACCAGGAACAAGGAATGAAGGGCTCTCTGGTCTTAGTGAAGGCCTTTTCAGGGATAGTCCGTATTCTCCTGGGCCCTTACTTCCCTGTGGACGCAGTAGAAGCATTTGGGGAAAGAGGGAAAACCTGGGTGTGTCAAGGTCACAGGGGTTCCCACCTTTGTTCCAGGACTCAATACCATGTCCTCTGACCATCTGCTCTGTAAGGCTTCCAGTCCCTCGATTGTTAAACACAAAAGTTAATATAGAGTCTCTGAGGGTCTCCCAGCTCTGTGTTCCAAATCTGACCACCGTACAAAACCGTGTACTTCTTGAGGCACACAAGGGAGCAACAGGACGCTGCTGGTAACAATAGCTAATATTTCCTGAGTTCACATCGTGGGTTCGCCTCACAGTAACTGTCCATGCAACAGACCAGGAACCAAGCACAGAGTGAGGTGGGCTTTGGGAAGGTTCATGCTGAGTTAGTTTTGTAGGCTGATCTCGAACCTTGTCTCGAAAGCAGACTGCCCTGTCCACATCAGTCTGGCAGCTTGTCCTCTTCCAGAACCTTCTCTCAGGGTCCAGCTCCAACCCTGCTGCTGAGCCACGTAGGTCTTCGGATGTCTCGTGTGTTCTGGTGCAAGACCACCTATGTCAGTGGGCATTTGGGAAGCATCAGTACTGGCAGCCATGCTAGCATGTCCCTTTAAAATCATTTTACTGGGGGCTGGTACAACTCATCACAACCCATACACCCGCTAGTAATGTCCTTGGCTCACAGGCTCAGGCCAGCTACGTCCTGGTGTCTGCTTACTCAAATCGGCCCCCAAATCCCCGCCTTGAACCAAACAGGAGGATGATTATTTTGTTCTTGTCCCATCTCACTCACTCCTTCTCTGGAGACCTCCTGGCACGATCCTGGTTAAGTTACCTCCATCCACGGGCCCTGTGTCTCAGGGGAAGCTGGCCATTCTTCAGTTGAAGAAAAAAAGAGACAATGGGACCTGGGTGAAGGATTGTGTAAACTGCCGCCACACTAGGATTCTAAGCTCTAGCTATCAGTTGGCCAAGCCTCTAATCATCCAGCACATTCATCTGCAGTGTCCCCAGCAAGCAGCCCCTGGCCGTGGACCTTTCCCCCTTAGTGTACTGTACACAGCACTTCACAGCACAGCCCGTTGCTTTGTTCTAGAGCTCTGCTATTTAGAACTTTCTGATGGGTCCTCCCTTCTGTAGGCTCTTGTTCTCACCTCCACAGGAGGCATTTTCAGAAACTCAGTCTTCCAGGTTACCATCTCGCAGATTTTGTTCCTCTTAGATTTGGAGGCCTAGAAATGAACCCTCTGCTGCAAAGCTAAGTGTCCATTCCTTGTCCCTGACACTTCTTTCTCCTGTCTTGTCCGTCGAGGGGAATGGAGTTCTGATTAAGAGAGATTTCCCTTGTCTCATATAGCTCTTATTTCCTGAAAGTCTCTTTGGCTGATTTGTATTTAATTGAGTGATCTCTAAGCCCTGAATAGAGATATGTGTTATCATCCGCATTCCTGCATAACGCACCTCCTCCCCCGTGACTTCGTGCCATGGAGGCGTCTGCCATCCTGAGTAACTCATTCATATTCCGGCCATGATCTAGCTCCTGGGAAACTGGCAGCGCTGCTTTCGGTGCTCTGGTCTGCCGTGGAGGCGGTCAAGCTAGATATTGAGCATGTCTAATAGTTTCCATTTTTTTTTTGCCCAGGAATTCTTAATAAAGGCCATTAATCCAATGAGCCTTGGATCTTTATTATTATTACAGAAACGAAAGTGATGCCAAGGCAATCATAGCAGGGCTCAGGTTGGAGGAGGGTGAGTGTCTAGAGCCAGCAGAGACCTCTCTAGAAAGACACTGAGCTTCTCTCTGGGGAGGCGGTTTAAAGGATGGTTTGGGTGGGGGCAACGGAACTGATGTAGTCGTTATGAATTGGGCTGCTAATCTTGTGATCAGTAGTTCGATTCCATCAATTGTCCCTTGGGAGAAAGATGAGACTTTCTACTCCCACAAAGAGTTACAATCTCAGAAACCCAAAGAAGCTGTCCTCCCTGTCCTGTAAGGTTGCTGTGAGTCAGAATCAACTCAATGGCAGTGTGTTTTTTGGGGGGGACTCCCTCTGAGCAAAGATGCAGTGACTACCCCAGGGGTCATGCACACCCTACTCTGAGGATCTAGGAGATGTGCCCCGAGAACTGGTACCTGAAAGTTGTGAAACAGGGGGCCAGCTTTGGACAGAAAGGTACACTTACCCTGATCACGTTGTACCCTGCCTGATGGCCTTGAGGGAGCACTTGACTGTAGGACACCTTGCCTGAGATCCAGGTGCTGCTGCTGCTGCTGCTGGATGTCTGACTGTTGTGTGGAGGGTGCCTGTGAGTTCACCCCTCAGGCCCCACCAGCCAACGAGTGTTTGGGAGGCTGAGCCTAGTGGTTACTCGGCCACATTTGTGTGATATTGACACCTTGGTGGGTGGCTTTCCTCAAAGAGAGGAACCGCTGTCCTAGTAAAGCCTCCCTCTTTAAGGATGAAGGCTATCGGTATCTATGTTTTCCTCGGGCACAAAATGGGACTGACTACTGAAGAGCCCCTCCACCCACACCCTACACCCCCAAATGGCAGGAACTGGCTGTAAGCGCATATTAAGAGCCCTGGATTCCAAGGAGATGAATCCACAGTCTTTTCTGACAAATAACTCTGCTGCTCCTGGGCGGATGGAGGCTTGTGAGCTGCCTGAGCCTCAATAAGACAGAGGATAGACATGATGCTCAGACAGCCGGCAGGAAAGGCAGGGAGCCATAGTGAAGAAAGCAGCTTGGCTGGAGCTGCATTGGAAGAGTAGAAGGGAAGGGGCAGGAATAGTCCATTCTAGCTACCAGTCTCCTGAGGCCTGTGCCCTTGCCAAGGTTCTCTGTGAATGTCACTTTAAGAAAAGGAATGTGTGAGAGAGGTCAGGGAGGCAGCCGGGGTGGGGAGGGCCGATTTTCCTCTCCTACCTGGGGAAAGCAATCGAGTGAGCCAACTGATGATCTAGATCAGGGGCCCTCAAACTTTTTAAACAGGGGGCCTTTTTAAACACTGTCCATCAGACCTGTTGGAGGGCTGGACTATAGTTTTTAAAAAAAACTGAACAAATTCCTATGCACACTGCACATATCTTAATTTGAAGGGAGAAAAAAACAAAGCGGGGCAAAAACACCCGGCGGGCCGAATAAATGTCCTCGGCGGGCCGCATGTGGCCTGCAGGTCATAGTTTGAGGACGCCTGATTCTAGACGATGTTTATAGACCAGTGACTAAAGGGGCTTTTGGGTATTGTTCTCCAAGATGCTTGTGGCCAACCTGTAGGCAGGACTGAACAGACCGAGTGTAGTTTCAGAGCAGAAACAGCACTATCTTCGTGTGGGTGATGGAGAGGAGCGATTTGGGCACGCTGCCAGGGTTGTGGAGTGAGCGGTTCTTGCTTTCTCATTCAGGTATTGCTTTAATTTAAAAAGTGACTTGTGCATATGGTAAAATACAAGTACTTCTGGCCATGTAAGATCGAGTACCTCTATTTGGTCAACTCTAATCCTACTTGGCCCAGAGCAGCTACTGATAACACTTTATTGTGTATCTGTTCAGAAATTTTCACAGCGGATTCAAGCATATATTTTACCCAAGTAGTATCCTGTATTGTTCTGTAAAGCTTGCTTTTCCCCTTAATAATATGTGTTAGAGTGCCTTCTCTCTCGTTATAGGCACCTATAAACCTTTCTCATTCTTGTTAATGGTTGCATAGCTAAAAAATCACAGATTCTTCGTGTTGGAAAGAACCTTCGAATCAGTGTGATCTAATTGGCTCATTTTCTAGAACCTGGAGAGCAGAGAGGTCTTGCCAGAGGGCATAGTGAGTTAGTGAAAGGCCAGGATTCCTTGGAGAACTCTTTAGAGGGAAGTGCTTCAGGAGTGGCCTGGTATTGGGGGGATGAGAGATATAAATAGCCATTACTGGCCAGCTTCATCAGTATCATCAGCTACATTCACCCTTCTAAGCGGTTTTCAGCTGGGAAAGGGCAGGAGGAGAAAGCTGTGGGGGAAAGGAGTGGGGATTGGAAAGAGGAAATGATATCCCTTGTGTATGTGGTGAAGTTGAGTTCACAAGAGGTTTGAGTGGAAATGTCATTTGAGCCAGTAGAAATGAGTGTTTAAGTACTGGTTACAGACTCCCTGCCTTAGCCGACAGAACAAACTGTCTGCCATGTGGAGAGCAAGCATTTGGATAGAACAAGATTTGGGGTGCATTATTCTATAATTCTTATTAGGCACTGCAGTCTATCTTGTTGGGGGTGTGGTGGGGGGAGAGAGATGTTGCTGTGATTGGCTACCAACTTATTTCTTTGCTGTATTTGCCTCCCCAGTTCCCAACTACTGCATACAGCACTCTACCACATGGCATAGGTCTGTCTGTAGGAGAGAGGAATGAACGTCTTGTAAAGGGATTTAATTAAGGTCACACCTGCATATGGTAGCACAATTGCCCACACTAAAGACATGTCAAAAGATGGGACCTCTTGCTTCTGAGGTGCATAGGAATAGATATTCCTATGGAATAAGCGCACAGGCTTCCAAGATGCAAGTGAGAGTCACAATGGCCCTTCAGCTGCCCCCCAAATCTGTTGCTCTGACTGATTCTGACTCATAACGACCCTGCAGGACAACTGGTACTGCCGCACAGGGTTTCCAAGGCAGTAATCTGCATATAAAGACGGTTGCGTCTTTCTCCTGCAGAGCCGTTGGTGGGGTGGAACTACTGTCTTTCAGTTAGCACCTTAACTGCTGTGCCACCCGGCCTCCCTGGGTTGGCCCTTAAAGACGATCTTACTCCAGCCGGCATCTGCGTGCTTCCAGAGATGCCCATTTATTTGATAGGGCACACGATATGAAAATATATGCGGAACATCAGTTTTACATGGAGGTTTGGGGGGGGGGAATGCTATTTCTATACTAAAGCAAACACTGACATTATGCAATAATTTGGAAAATTCAAGTTTCTTTTTCAGGTAAAACAGGCAATTTCAAAGCAATTTATCCTTCCTTGCCAGAGGCAACTTGAGGCTTTATTCGCCAGACCCTGGAGGGTATGAGTCCTTTCCCCTCTACAGTGTGGGACTTAGGAGAGACTTGTTTTATTTGGGTTGGGTTTTCTCCAGAAAACAGGCCTTTATCTTAAAGACGCACTTTTAAGGACTAAAAGCAGGAAGCTGGCAGGGTTCTAAGCAGTTCTGGGCTCTGCTTTCCTCTGGGCTAGGCTTTCCTTGCTGCCTACTACCTCGATTCTCCGTTCCTTGCTCTGTTTTCTCTGGCCAACCAGAACGTCTTTCACATGTCTTTAGTTTCTTTTAGCCCTCAGCCCCTCGGATGACTTCCTTTTGTGGTGCCTAGATTGCCCACAGGCCACTGGCCTCTCTGCTTATCCCCAGGGAGAAATCAGATTGGCTCAGCTATTTTTTCACATCAGGTCATTGCTCACCGCCCAGACGAAGGACTGGCTGCCTTTGGTTCTATCAGCCAGAGTCAGAAGTGCAGGATTATCTCCTACGAATCGTGTTCCTTTACTTAAACCTTCGCTCTGAGGAGCGGGACCATTGATCCTAAAAGAAGATCTTGGCCAGTGTAAAATGATTCTGATCCAGTTCGCATGTGGCGCAGAGAGGAGACTGAGGCCCCTGGAAAGGAACCAGTCAGTGTCCACCCCCACAGATCAAAACCCTAAGCCAACTCATGAGCACCCACCTCCTTCCTGGGCCCAGCTAGTAGACATAGCACTTTTTAACTCTTCAGAACTTCGGGCAGTGTAGACTCTCCCGACACAAACATACATTGCCTGCTGTTGATCCTACAGGACAAAGTAGACCTGACCCATAGGTTTCCCAGGCTGTAATCTGTACATCAGACTGCCGCATCTCTTTCTACGGTGAAGCAGCTGGTGGGTTCAAACCACTGACCTTTGGGTTTGCAGCCAAATACTTTAATCACTGCACCACCAGCCCTCTTCCATACAAACAAGTAGCTGAGAATCAGGAACAAATGGAATGGGAGGGGAGAAAGGAGTGGGACCTGTGGGGCACATGTGCTGTCGTGTGGTCAGCAGAGCAGCGGCTGCAGGCCACCCCTGCTATTCTGCAGCGGGATGAAGACCACGCTGGCCGTCTTCTCTGCAGGCGAAGTGCATCGACGCTGGCAGAGTTCCAAGAGCCATTAATCCTCTGTGTATCTCCCAGGGCTGTGACCACAGACAAGGTTCTCATCGCAAGAATGTCATGCTAGCGGAGATAACAAGTCTGAATTCCTTTTGTTCTTCTGGATGAATCAAGTGGTGAGGCTGTGGGTTAACATGCTGGAGAGAGGGTACGACTTCTTTAACTGGGACAGTATTATCAACAGAACAGATCTGCTCTTTATCTGATTGAATCTGTTCATAGCCTCGGCTCACTTTGGAACCGAAGGACTTTCTAAACACCCTCTATTCCTGGGTGGAGAAAGTGGAGAAAACTTGTGGTTTTGAAGCATCTTGCCTTTCCTAATCCCTGGCTCTGTGGCCCTGGACAACTTTCCTAATCTTTCTGAATCAGTCTTCTCATCTATAGTGAGGAGATGATATTTCTAGGCTTTCCTGCTTGGTAGGATTTAGTGAGTCCACTTCACCGCTGCCTGGAGAACGTCTGTGTGGAATGTTCTTCCTCCCCCCATGGCCCGGATAATTTATCTTAGGACACAGCTTAGGCACTTAGGCTCGGAGCCTTCTTGGAGTCCTGGTTTTCCTCCCTTGGGCGAGCCTCTGCTTCGTTGTCAAACAGGACACAGAGGACCCGCCTTCCAGGATTAGTGCAAGAGTGGCCGACAAGGCACAGCAAGCGCCTTACAAGGGGCTCCCGCCTCGGAGGTGTTCACGCGCTCTCATTCTTTATTAGAGCTTCCATAGGGTCTGTTCCTTGGGGAATAAAGACTCTCAGACCTACAGGGCCTAGGACTGCCTCCATAAACCTTTCTCACAGGGGAGCACCCTTCCAGTCTTCTGGATGACCAACACAGTTCACATTTCCCCTCATTTCCTTCAGAAGCCGTACGAGGTCTAATTGCATTTCATTTGGAATGAGTGCATGTGTCTGTGAACTGGAACCTAACAGCAATCCTTCCCCGCCCCCAACACGTTTATTGGCACATAATTTACATATCATACAATTGAGTTGTTCAGTCATATCAAGGGGAGTTGTATAATCACCACCACATCTATCTTAGACCCTGCCCCCCCCCATGGTCAAATTGCTTTTAAAATAAGTTGTGGAATCGTGATCAGTTCTAGTGCTCCCTCCCTCCTGCAGCCTTCCTTGTTGGCTCCTGAAATCCCCTTTTGCTCCCTGTCACCCAACCCCCAGCCCTGCATTCCCTAAACACGTTGGATCAGTTATTATCATTGTACATTCACCCCTCCTGTGCTTCACAGCTGGGGAACCCCACAGGAGACAATGGAAATCAAACTGCACTAAGGTGTTTAGGATAAACTCATATTAGGATTAAGACAAAAATGGAAATGATACTAAGAGGGAGAAGACCCCAACATTCAAAAACCCAGGGAAGAAATTTTTGTCATGGAGCAACTAAAAGATACTTGCACCCAGTACAAATTCAGGTCATGTCTGACGGGAGGTCAACTGGCCAAGTATCGAGTTCAATCTAGCACAATCAAGATTACAATGGCCTAGTCGTGCTTTTTGACTTTTATGTAATCGTGAGCCAGAGAGGGCCGTAATGTTAGATGTAACTCTTATCCAAATTCATAATGACAGAAAAAGCTATCTTGAAACCTAGAACTCCGACAGTGGCTGCGGTGCAAAGCCCACGGGTAGCTCTGAGCACGTGTATGTTCTGCATTAACGATGGTTCTGTGGAGCGCTAGAACTGCCACCTGCCATCAAGTGGACATGATCCGACGGAGAAAGCCAGTCCCTCCCTGACCGCCAGGATGCTCCCACTCCTTTGCAGAGGCCCGCCCTCACAAGTAGCCACTTAGAAGGCAGAGAGAATGACTATTCTTTAAGACTTTGAAATAGCATCTCATCGTTTCTGCCAAGATTTGGGTGATGTCTAGACCATTAGGGTATCCACTGTAGGATGGTTACGTGCTTGAAGAGGACAACTTGAAGTTGGTAGTCAGCCGTCGTTTCTTGGCCTTGTGTCTCTTAGGCATACCAGCTCAGACTAATGTAGCTCATATTTGCACCTGAAAAGAATGTCTGTCTGGGGGACAATCTCTGCCTTGGTCATGAGAGCTTGTCCCTTACTCTAACCCAGGAAGGCATGATACAGTAGAGCTGGGATACACCCTCTTAATCTCAGGCCCAAGGAAGCTGCTTTTGCACCTTCGCCCAAGCTTTTAGCAGTATTTTACTCTTTTGCAATAGTTAGTTGTTCATTATAGAACATTTATGGGAAGAGGTCACATCAATGAGGACTCAACTTTGCATGTAAAAGAAAACACAATCCTAAATGCTTAGTGGTATCAAAAGAGAGTCTAATTGGCCTACACAACCACAAATGCCAGGGACCTGGCTTTAAACACATCTTGATTCAGGAATTCAACAATATCTTGAGAGCCCTTCTTTCTACGGTGCTTCATCAGGATAGGCTCCATTCTGAGGCTCCACAGGGTGGCCCTTGGCAGTTTAACGTTCATAATATCACAGTAACCCAGAAGCATGAGCGCGCTTTCCCATCAGAGGAAATCAAAGTCCATAATGGAATTGCATGATGCTAAGGGCTCAGAATGAAATCACAGCCCTGTGACAAAGACCTTCAAGGCTGGCTGGCTCAGTCTTGGTTTCTGGCCATATTACCTAAAGTTCTTGGACTGAAGAAGAGAGACTGGGTCCCCAGAGGTAATGAGGGTGCAATTACTAGGAGGAATAGAAACAGAGGCAAAAGCAACCGCTGCCACTATACTAGTTGACCACAGGATGGAGGAGTTTGGCTTTTTTCCTTAACCAGGATGTTAGCTTCACATTGCGACATCTGTGATGTAGTGGCTCATCTGCAATGACTCCTACTCAGTATTCAGGGGGAGGGAAAGGCCAATGTATTTTCTCCCCTGGTGTATTCTCAAACTTGTTGATGGATGCAATTATGTAGTTTAAGAAAAGATTTTCGCTCTCATGCCAGCATAGATCACAGAGATAGAGGCTGGCAGGACCGAACGACGATGGACCACTGAACCCAGCCTGCCAATCGCTGGTAAAACATGAAGGGTCTGAGCAGCTCTTGGCCTACTGGCAGCTTTCTCTCTCAGAAGTCTGAAGAGAAATGAGAGAAACTGTCACTGAAGAGTTCATTCTGAGCCAAAAAGGATCGGAAGCCCTGGATCACTCTGGCCACAGTGCCTGTGCCTCATTAGAGGCTCGGGATAGCTCTGGGAGGAGAGGCAAGATGCGAAGACACCCACTCTCCTTGTAATAGAGATTCAGAAAAGAAGGGAGAAGGAAGAGCCGTCTGAGGACTGCAGATAACCACCCAATCCTAATATCCTAGTTTTAAAAGGGGAGCAGAGAGTGCATACGGTCTGCCTAAGAAGCTTGCTGGCCTCTCCTGGCAAATTTTTCAGTAGGTAACTGCAATAATGGCCTGGGAATGCTGCGCTGACCCTGGGGGCGGGGCGCTCAGAGGGATCACCGCCGTCACCTGTCTTCATTCACCAGATAGTCCCGAGCACCTGTGATGAGCACAGCATTTCTGTCTTCTGTTAGAACCTAGTTCAAGAGCAGGAGAAAGCACGGCGATGGCCTCTGCCCCGTCTCGTGCATCCACTTCTTTAGTAGCCTCCTCGGTGCCTTGAGCCCCAGGGACTGGCAGTGTTGTACTTCATGCATGCCACCTGGCAGTGGAAAGCCCTCCGCAGTTTCCCACCACATTTAAAATAAAATCCATATTCTTCATCATGGCTGATAAGGCCCGGAAGGTTGTGTTCCCCTCCTGACCCCTCCTGCCATTCTCTCCCTCACTTACCTTCTTCCTGGTCCTCGAGCACAGGCCTCATGTAAGACCTTTGTGCTTGCTATTCCTCGGGAACCCACTTTCCCAGATCGTTCTCTTTCACGGGCCATTTAAATCTCCCCTCCCCTCCCTTCCCTCGCCACCATATATTACCCTGCTTTATTTTCTTAATGGCACATAGCAATGATCTTAATTTTTCTTGCCTCACTCCACATGGGCCATGTGCTCCTCAGGGGCACCTTGCTGGCTCAGGGAGTCGGAGAAGCCCTCAGGAGAGTGCAGGAGTGTGTGTGCATGCCATCAATGGTGGACATCAAGGTGCTATCACCAGGGTACCCCTGGCCTGCAGTGAGACACGGGAAGGTCTCTCTAGTAACCTGCTCCTTTCCCCCCTCTTTTTCATAGCCTGTTATGTTCTTTTTATAATATTTTATTTTTGCTGAGAATATACACAGCAAAATCAGACCAGTTCAATCATTTCTATATGTATGAGGGAGCTTCAAAACATCATAGGAAATTGGAATGAAAAGATAATGGATTTTTTTCCCCTGAACTCTTTGAAGTCGCCTTATCTAATCCAGTGGTATGGATTATGTTCTTAAAGTTGTACAGCCCTTTTTCAACGCCCCTTTTCAAATCATTCTACCTCTATTAATGTCAGTTCATTGCCCCTAAAATTTTTTATCTAACGTCTTGTGGTACTGTTGTCGATTTGACCATGTGAGGATCATTCTCTAAAAGAACACAATGCTCAAGCTAGACATTCTTTTCTAGCTAACTTATTGCTTGGTTTCAAGAGGACTCCAGGGCGTTAAGGTGTAAAGATTTCCTTAGGGTAAAAATGTTTGGGGGCAGGTGACAAGGATCATCCACTTTCAGTGGTTCCATAAAGATTGGATTCTATGAGAATTTGAAATTCTGTTCTGTATTTCATTCTTTTTGATCTGGATTCTTCTATAGACTCTCTGATCAAAATATTCAGTAAGAGTAGTGGGGACCATCTGATTCCGGTCTCAATGCTAAGGCAGCAATTGTGCATGGAAGTAGTTAGGCACGCCTTCTAGTTCCTTATTCAGTTTCCTATTCTTCCTTCTTCGCTGTTACTCCAAAGAGAGACCAACTGTTGCACTTTGAATGTTTGTGTTTGCAAACTCTTAGGACTCCAGACACTAGGCAGCAAGCTAAGAGAGAGCGGGAAACATGGCAAACAGTATTAGGTCAGCTGACTGCACCGTTCTCTGAATATTGTGTTCCTTTTTATGGTGTTCCTACTGTTTCTTGCTCGGCTCTTTTCTTCTCTGGTCTTTCCTGTGATCTCCAGGTAAGATTCCCACTCCTGATCTCCTTAGCCATCTTCAGACAACTTCCTTGGCAGAGGAAAGGAAGTACTACTTTCTCAGAGACTCTTCCAGGAAGGGCAGCCTAAGTGTGGTGGGCCATTTTCCGAAAATGGCCAGCACAGGTGGTAAAACTAATGCCGTGGACCTACCAGCACGGAGCAGCGTGCTCTGATGGGAATCTACAAGGAAATGATACTGGAATTGAATTGTGTGAACTAGAGTAAAGTCTGTGGAGAGCTGCTTCTGAAAGAATGCACCTGAGGGAATTCCTGAGGGAATACCCCTTCTTCACAGAGGTGCTGCTTCCCGATAGGCTGCGGGCCGGCACTGGACAAGGTAGGAATGTGCGTGCCGGTTGGGAATGGTCTCAGTTTCTATAAGTTCTGCGGAGTTGCGTAGCTGCAGACAGACTCAGGAGACTCGAGAGCAGGTTCAGCGAGCCTGCCAAGATGCCCAGGCTTTGCTCGAGAAGGTGATGGTGAGCTATGGGAAGTGTTTTGGCAGAAGGGCAGCAAGATTAAAGTTGGGCATGTGCTCGCTAACAAAGATACAAGGCTATCCTGATTGTCTTGAGAGCAGACAGAGGATCTTGAATGAAGTATCTGAGAAAGGAAGACAGAGTTGAAAAGAAGGGACTTTCCATGTTTCTAACAGAGAACACCAGACGGTGGTCATTCTCAAGGTAAGGAGGACGTGAAGAAATGACAGTCTAAACGATGATTGGAGTTACTGAGCTAACAGAAAATAAGCAAGATCGGGCACTGAATGCGGCGGCATGCATGCCGAGGAGCCTCTAGGCATTTGGGGCCACACGCAGTTGAATCTCCCAGACGTTCCTTACTAGAACCATGGCTTGACAAAACCAGCACTCAGTTTTCAATGGACACTTTAAGACTCTCAGACGAACACTTCCAGTTTAGATATTTAAAATTGTGAACTATAACAGTAGCGGTCTGAAGTAGCTTAGACTCCTATTCTGTGTTTAGTGGGGCTGAGGACAAGGTTTTAGGTCAGGTGGCTAAAAGTTCAGATAATCAGGTTTGGGTTTTTTTTTAATTCATTTTATTGGGGGGTATTACAGATATTATCACAATCGATAAATCAATTATGTCAAGCAAACATACGTATGTTGCCATCGTCATTTTAAACCCATCATCTTTCTACGCGAGCCCTTATTATCCACCCCTCTTCCCCCTCCCTCACCCTCATGCACCCTTGATACATTACATATATCGATTTCATGTCTTATACCATCTGCTGTATCCCTTCACCCATGCTTCTGTTATTCATCCTGCTGGGGAAGTGGGGTTATACATCCATCACTGCTATCAGCCCCCCCTCCTCCTCTTCCCTTTCCCTCATAGTACCATTTTCCCCTTACTGTTTCTGAGGGGTTTCTCTGTCCTGGCTTCTGTGTGTCAAAAGCTCTTATTTGTACCTATGTACCTACTCTGATTTAGCTGGATTTGTAAGGTAAAACTGGGATTATGATAATGGGGGGGATCGGGATGTTTTATAATAAGCCTTACTTACCCTATTGGATAGATACTAAGAAACAGGTCCTAGAAAAGGCCGGCGGCATGATCACAGCCTAGGAGACCCTCAGGGACAGTTCTCCTCTAGCTGGTAGAATCACCAATCGTTCCAGTCTACTCTGCAGTTGTAGGTTTGGGATCTGCAACCTGGTCTGTATGTTGGGTGTGAGAAATAGAGAAGGCCAACAAAAGTTTGGCCCAACAAGGGAAACTCCCAGAAGAAGCAGGCTTGGTGGGAATTGAAGGGCAAGTTTCATGAAGGAGGAGGAACATTCAGGACAAGTAAAAGCTCTCAAACCCCAGAGCAGTGGTTCTCTACCCTCCTAATGCTGCGACCCTTTCATATAGTTCCTCATGATGTGGTGACCCCCAACCTTAAAATTATTTTCTTTGCTAGTTCAAAAAAAAAAGAGAGAAACAGGTCCACATCAGCTCAAAGGAGTTTTCATTCTTAACTGGTTCATATTTTTATTAATTATTTAGGCAATGTTAGAAGCATTATGGCTGTACTTCTTCCAAGACAGATTTGTTTGTCCTTTTAGCTGTCCATGGTACTTTCAATGGACAATTTGTATGCACTGATTCTTCTTCGCTCTTCCTTATTATTCATTGTCCAAATTTCACATGCATGTGACGTCCACCTTTCCTGATTTTTTAACCATGCAGTATTCCCTTGTTCTATTCCCACACCTGCCTCTTGGCCCATGTACAGGTTCCACATGACCACAACGAAGTTCAAGTATACATCCCACTCTCATGGCAGGAGTGAAAGGTTCTGATGACATAACTCAATGTAGGCCACAAGAAGAGCAGCTCGGGGTCTTTGGAGAAAGGTGATTCTTTAGATCTTAGAGCACGCTTCGTTTCTTTTGTTCATTCATTCATCCTCCCTGTTAGTACAGTCCTAATATACTTCCATAGCCCCCAGGAGCCAGGCTCTGTTTTCCTGTTGCAGATGAACAAGAAAGCACCTAGAGCCCCAGAAGCTGCTGGCAGCCAGCCCCTAGCTGTATGGAGAGCCAAGCTGAGGAGGAAACAGAGTAAAGAAGATAGAGTGGGAGTCTTAGCTAATGCATTGCTGGGCTTAGGATTTCTATATCCAGTAATTTTCTCTCTAATTGTTCAGACCACCTTCGGTCAAATTTTCTATTACTCGCAACCAACAGTGTGTGCACTGTCACAGTGATGAATCTTTCTCCGAAGAGCTCACCAGATCCCATCAAATTTGCCATTGAAATGTAGCAGGAACAAATGTTGGGCTTTTTTACTCTGTTCCAGGAACTTTACTGTATGAGTGTTCGTAGCGACATGAAGGAGGCTTTTACCACGGGTTTGACTTGGCATTAAGCTCAATGTGATATGGAGCCAGAGGTAGACCCGATTTTAATTCCAGCTTTCTACCTCTGTGAACTTGGCAAGTCAGTCACTTGACCTTTCGCCATTTATAAACTAGACACAGCAGCTCCCTTTCAAAGACTGAAAGAATCAAGTGAGATCCTGGGTGCCACTGACCCAGCCGAGGGCTTGTGGGTGCTGAAGAGACAACCAGTGGTGGGAGCGTGGGAGTTATGCATGTATACTTTCAGATGCGAAACCCCAAACCAAAAGTCTAACTCGCCCGACCAATAAGGAACCATGTGCGCACCTGTAGGGGCGGCCTTTGTTGTGGACTTCATCCCCAAACTCTGCCTCTGTTCTGTGTGATCCTCTTGGTTTTGCAAGAGACACCTTCTGTGTCGCGCAAGTTCCCATCACTCTCCAGTCCTGGGGCCAAGCCATGGGAGTTCACGAGGTTGGCTTGACCTCAGTCACATACTGCATACAGACCTAGCTAGCTTATTTTTCTAGAATTAGACGGATTCCACAGCAAGTGATTTGAGAGAAAGAAACGGAACTGATACTACAGCAGCCAACAACCATCTCAAATGAAATTTCCCCCAAAGCTTATGTATTTAGCTTTGGCCATACGGGGATAATCTATATGAGAGAGAAGCTTCCTAGTTAGACTGTGGGTTACAATGACGTGTACTCCCTTCTGCAACCTAGACCAGCTGACGTGCTTCCAAAGGAGTGACACTAGGATTGGGGGGGGAAGTTTGAAGCCGTGTCATGTAAGGAACTGTTCAAGAGCATGTGGTGTTGGTCAGAGAAGACTTGGTAGCATCATGATAACCAGAAGGTGACGGCTCTTCCCCATTGCCAACCAACCACCCTGCCATCCCAGTGATTCCTTTTCATAGTGGGCCCATATGATCGACTGGAACTGCCCATCGGCTTTCCAAGGTTATAAATATGTATCCAAGCAGGCTCCCTTACTTTCTCCTGTGGATAGGTAGTGGGTTCCGACTCCAGACTTTCCACCTGGCAGCTGAGTGCCCTAACCACTGTGACACCGGGGCTTCACTGTCTATGACCACATGAATGAACAGTGCATTCCTGAATGCTTTCTGTGTCACCGGGCACTTATTTTACTGAGTTCTCCACAGCATCACTTAAGGGAGGGAGGGGCCACTTATACTTGGCACACACTCCCTATTGCCCATGATAGATGAGGTAGATGGGGCCCAGGAAGGTTCAAGAACTTGCCAAAAGGCCCAGGGTTTAAACTCCGATGTCCAGCCCAGGTTTCTCTAACCTTATAAATGGTTCTCAACCTCAGCTGTTAATTAGAATCCCTTGGAGAACTTTCTAAAAATTCTAATGTCTAGATCCCTCCCCAGATTAATTACATCAATCGGAATCTCTGGGGAGGGACTCAGACATCCTCTCAAAATTTCCCAGGTAAACTCTCAGGTAGAGCCAGGATTGAGGTCCACTGGCCTAGAGGGTAAACATGGGGCAAGGCCCACCACACAGCTACGTTCAAGAACTCCAGGAGAATGTCGAGTACGTTAAGTTGAAGGTATAAAACTACAAGACACTGATGAATTGAAGACAGCAGGACCCACCCAGAGCCTTCAGGAAATAAGAAATACAAAACTATCAAAACAAAGCACATTTGAGTCCTACACTCTGCACACCCACTCGTCCTATGAGCTAGCTGGGGGCTTGGTTGATTGCAGGTTTGTTAAGAAGCTGGTATGGGTGGGCCTGAGGTAGTCTGCATTTCTCTGAAGCTGCTGGTTGGTGAATACAGCCATACTGCCTCGGACTGGTCACACTGCTCTTGTGTCAAAAGCTGGCTCACAGCTCAGTGTGAGGGGGAAGTTCCAGAGGAGTCAAGGGATCCAGAATTGTTTCCTCCTTTGGAAACTTCCCGCTCCTGGGAGTCATCAGAGAGGGACTCAGACTTGCTCTCAGGATGCTCAGAGCCCAGAGCCTCACCTGTGAAGTAGCATGTCATGCAGCAGGCCTGGAGAGTGGAGACATCTGCAGCAAACACCTCTGGCTGAAACCTACAGCCCCTGAAGGCGTGTTACACCGAGAAGCCTACTATGTGTCCCCTTGGCCTCACCCTCATTATTCAACCACCTAAGGCCCAGCCATGGGAGCTTTCCAGCATCCCGATGGGGATTTTTCCTTCTTTTACTCTTTGTTGCAGAGAAATGTAGCAATTCTCAGTATCAAGACCCCTGTATGGTTTACGCAGGGTCGTATCACCAGTAAGTAGCAGAACTAGAACTAAACATCATGGCTTTTGATTCCCCGACCCTTTTACTTCCTGTTGTACTAAGAATTTTGTTTTCAAACTATTTGGATATGCATTTAGAAAAAGGTGTTTTTACCAAGGCAAAAAGAAGAACCCACAAAAACACCTCACCAGCAGCTTGAGAGGTGTGGCTGTTGCCCTGCATTTCTGTTAAAGCTGCTGCACTGCTGACTGGCTGGCCGACTGGTGGGGGTGCTCCGCTCCCTCCAATCCTGCAGTAGGATGATTAAGGCGCTAGATTACCTTGTCAATACTGTTTACTCCAAGCACACCATGGAATTCTCTTCCTGTCTATCCGCACATGGCTTCTGTCCATCTTCGTTAACTGTCAGCTCGTTAAAGCTTTCTGCCGCCCTTCTACTTTACTACCCACTCCCTAGCCTCCGTTTGGTTCTGTGAAACCACATCCTGGTTCACAGACCCTGGGCCCAGCTAGGTGATTTTATTTTCCCTACACCATAGCAATTAGGGAAAAAATGAATAGAGCACTTTAAGTGTAGCTTGGATCGTCATCTATCTAACAGACTTTCTGTGAAATTCCCATGAAATTCTGAAAGCACAGTAGACCTTGTGGCTTGGACAAGCAGCTTTTATTGGGAATCACTAAGATGGTTTATTTAAAAAACTACATAAACTGGCCAGCCTGTGTTGGTCAAATTGTGCAGTTGGCTTTTTTTTGGGGGGGGGGGGTTTGTTTTGTTTTTTAATGGGTGTGTGCCCTATCCAGTGAACTCTAGGCTCAAAGACATTGTGTGTGTGTTTGTGTGTGTGTGTGTGTGTGTGTGTGTGTGTGTGTTTGAGCATGCTTCTTCAGCCTGTGGCACGCAAGGCAATTGCTCAAGCACGCCAAAAGGTGAGATTCTCTTCCCACAGGCTACATGTCTGAGCTACACTCAGGGAAAAATCGCTTGTAGATGAAAGATCAGAAGTTCAAAACCACCAGCTGCTCCTGGGGAGAGAGAGGGGGCTCTCTACTCCGATAAATAGCTACAGTCTTGGAAATCCACAGGGGCAGTTCTACCCTGTCTGACAGGGTCTTTATGAGTCAACATTGACTCAATGGCAGTGAGCTTTGAGTTGGAGTGCTTTATAGAGGACAAAGTCTGTGTGTTCACATACATACTCATATACCGATGCTTTCATTTTTTATCTACCTTATAAAAAGAGAATAATAAACCTCCCTGTCCAAATACATGCACCCCCCCCCCTAAAAGCTACCAGAATGTAGGAAACCTCAGCCCAACTCATGTCTTGGTAAAAGCATGGTCCATAAACCCTAGCCTTGCACTTCTCATTGTGATGGGGGGAGTGGGGTGGTGGTGAGGGGGAGCATGGAAGAATCTTTTCGCTCTGCCTTTTCACAGATGCAGCTGCTAATAGGAAGGGTTTCATCTAAATCCACCCTTAGGAACTGGCTAGTTAGCACTGGCAGGACAGCAAGATGTAAATGACCGTAGGAATGTTAAGAGACAGGGCATTGAAATGAGTGGGGTGTCCTGGAGGAGGAGGAGGAGGGCACAGTGGGCTGTGCTCTATGGGGAGATTGTTTTGCAGCCAGATGGAGGGTGAATTCAAGGAGGGTAGCACAGGGAGGGGAGATACACCAAGTATGAAGTTGAGCTTCCATTAGGTCAAGTGCAGCGCTCAAGGGCTGAGCTGGCATACTACTAGTGAGGCTAGGGAGAAGGAGACAGTTAAGATCCAGAATTCGCCCAGGACGAATTCCTTAATTCGTTCTTCTAGTGTGGGCTTGTCAGCTATAGTATTTGGCCCAGCATTAGCAATAAAGGGGGAAAGATCCTGAACTCAAGGAATCCCTAGTGTAAGTTGGGAGACAAATGTATTGCGATGTGTTGTAAAAGGTGCTGCTCATATGTTATGTCTTAGTCCAGAGCCCTGAGAATGGAGTGATTAATTTTGCCTGAGACTTGGGAGAGAGATGCGATTGCCCAGCAGTTGGGGTTGCTCAGTGCCAATGAGCACATGCCAACTCAGAGCAGAAGGAAACACTGCCCAGCCACGCACCACCTTCACGTTGCTTAGTTTGAGTCTACTGCTGCCAACACTGCGTCTGTCCATCTTATTGAGGGTCCTCCTCTCTCACTGAACCTCTGCTTTCCCAAGCCTGCTGTCCTTTTCCTGGGCTGACCTCTCCGGGTAGCATGTCCAAAGTATGTGTGACAAACTCTTGCCATCGTCACTTCTAAAAAGCATTCTGGTTGTACTTCCTTCAAGTCATCATTCTTCTGGAAGTCCATGGTACTTTCCATTTCCTCCACACAGCATAATATAAATGTATCAATCCTTCGGAGGTCTTCCTTATTCATTGTTTAGCTTTTCATGTGTATAGGAGGTGATGTATAGGAAATACCATGGCTTAGGTCAGACACACCTTAGTCTTCAAAGTGACATCTTTACCCTGAAACATAGGCCACACAAAGATCTTGTGCAGCAGATTTGCCCAATGCAATAATATGTCTTTTTTGTTTTTGTTTTGCTTTGTT
The DNA here is from genome assembly GCF_050624435.1 of Tenrec ecaudatus. Taxonomy (NCBI): domain Eukaryota; kingdom Metazoa; phylum Chordata; class Mammalia; order Afrosoricida; family Tenrecidae; genus Tenrec; species Tenrec ecaudatus. The sequence continues at coordinate 168,537,257 of NC_134534.1, forward strand.
TTAACTGCGGTTTCCATGAGCATTAATTGTGGGTTCAAATAAGATGCAATTGTTGACAGCATGGCTCTTTTCTCTGTTTATCATTTGGTTCAGATGTAGGGATTTTTGTTTTCTGTACATTGTGTTGCTGTCCATACTGATGGACTACATCAGCCGTTGGTCTTCATCAGCAAGTGCTTCAAGCCCTCCTCACTTTCAGCAAGCAAAGTTGTGTCATCTGGATATCACAGGTTGTTGACAAGACTTCGTCCGCTCCTGATGTCCCATTCTTCTTCATTTAGTCCAGCTTCACAGATTATTTGTTCAACATACGGACTGAATCAACATGACTAAAGGATACAATCCTGATACATACCTTTTCTTATTTTAAGCCATGCGGCATTTCCTTGTTCTACTATGGCATTCCCATTCTCCCCAGTAGAAAGATGTTACAGTAAGGTCTTAAAGCATGACTGTGGATTTCTCGGGCAGATAAGGGAAGAATTAGCGGAGAAAGCCATGCTAGAGCAGGATGGGGACCTCTACAATGGCAAGCGTGTATCGGAAGTAACCTTGGCTCAGTGTAGTGGAATATAGAGCCTGTCAGGGTCAGTACCAGGAACCTTGGTGGTGTAGTGGCTACTCATAAACAGTTACTGTCTCAGAAACCCACAGGGAAGTTCTGTGCAGTCCAATTGGGTTGCGATGAGTAAGCAGTGGGAAAGGGTCAGTACTGAGAGAACTGTATTAAAGAGGGCCAGGTCTTGACTGGAGCCTTTGCTAGTACTCTGCTGACAGACAGGAACTTTGAAAATTATCAAGGGAGAGATAGTTGAGTATTTCTGGAAGAGCAGAGTGGAGCCGGGGAGCAACACAAGTGTGTGGGGGCGCGGTTGTGGGGGGGACAGTATAGAATATGTATCACCATGTAGTCATCATACTCCTCCCGGCTTACACTCTTTCCTCCCAATGAGCCAGTGTGCTTTAAAAAACACATAGCCCCACCGATGAGACCCTCCCTTGGCTTCCTTCTGTTCTTCGAATGGAATCCAAGTCCTTACTCTTGCCTAAAAGACCCCGTGTCAGTGTGACCAGGCCCTGCCAGCTGACAGCACCATTCTCAGCCTGGCAACGTGGAACGGAAGCTCATTTTCCTCATCCACAGCCTCTTAGTTAGCCATGCTCGTTTCGCTCTTCCAAGAATCTGCCTGCCATGGTCAGGATCTCCCCCTCCCCCAGCTTTAGGGACGTCCCTCCTTTAGACCCCTCAGACCTCTGCTCAGCTGTCACACCCCAGCAGAGAGGCTTGTCTGGTCAATCTGTTTAAAATGCCACCCTCATCTCATCATTCCCCACCCCTGTTACCTGCAGCATTTGGGTACTTAGTACTGAATGAGCTTACTCATTTATTTGTTCATGTACACACACTGCTAGCTCTGTGGAGGTATGCACTTCATCTCTTCTGTTTATTGTTTTCCTCCGATTAAAAACCAGAGTTGTTGGTAAATAGTAAGCACGAGGTAACTGTGTTAACTGAATGGCAGGAATGAATGATCTATGCTGTGCTTGGCAACGTGTCAGTGTGTTTTATACATTATTCTATTGAACCTCCAAAAGATTTCTGAAACAGATGTAAGCATTTTTCCCATTTGGCCAGTGAAGAATCTGAGATTGTGGGATAGTAAAGTTTCCCTCTTCTACAGTGTAATCAAGTACACTTGATTCCAGTCCTTTCGAGACTCCAGTTGAACATCAGAACTTCTCGAATGTTGAAGGGATGATAGGCGTGGCCATTGTACAAAGTGCTATGGTGCTACCTCAAACAATTGGGATTAGAAATTCCACATGATCCAGCCATACCTCTGTGGACATATACCCTCAAGAAGAAAGAGCCACCTGGAATTCTGTGATGCTCATCCTCCTGACATGATAGCTGAAGACAAAGCGGGCACATAAGCAAATATGGTAAAGAAAGCTGATGGTGCTCGGCTATGAAAAGATATAGTGTCTGGCGTCTTAAAGGTTTGAAGGTAAACAAGCGACCATCTAGCTGAGAAGCAACAAAGCCCACATGGAAGAAGCACACCAGCCTGTGTGATCATGAGGTGTTGATGGGATCAGGTATCAGGCATCAACGAGCAAATTATCATATCATTGTGAATGAGGGGGAGTACGGAATGGGGACCTGAGTTAGTTTATTGTACCAACTTGGCTGATAAATACATGTGGGGTTAATTGAAGGGCCAAGGGATAAATGGCTCGGTGAGCCTTGCCTTTCAGTTCTCGGGTCTCTTGCTTTCTGATGGTCAGACCAGGGTACATCTGCCTTAGCCAGTTCCCTGCTTCAACTGACAAGGCTAACTTCCTGCAAGACATCCCTGAGAAACCACATGGACCTATCCGATGCATCCCTGGGTGCTGGAACACACTTGTGGAGACCCCTGCCAGCGCTGAGATGTTTACACATTCACTGACTCAGCTTTCCTCCTGCAGTCAGCATCATAGTGTCTGTTTTGTGAGATGGAGGCGGACTTTGTGAATTGGTGTTGGACATATGGGTTAATGTTGGACTTGTGGGCTTGGGAAGCACTGCGTAGCGATGTTTTCTTGATGTGCACTTAATCTGTATATAAAACTCTCTCTTATACATGAGTTTCTGTGAATGTGTTTCTCTAAAGTACCCAGACTAACACAGGACCCAAAGCCTATCTGTAGGCAACTGGACATCCTCTTACATTATTAGGATCGCGGGATGGAGACGAGCCAGTCAGGGTGCAGGTGTAGCAATGATGAAACATACAACTTTCCTTTAGTTCTTTAATGCTTCCTCCCCTCCCCCTTTACTATCATGATCCCAATGCTACCTTGCAAATCCAGCGGTAACAGAGGATATACACTGCTACAAATAAGAGCTGGAAACAGGGAATCCAGGACAGATAGACCCTTCAGGATCAGTAATGAGAGTAGCAATACCCGGAGGGTAAAGGAGAAGGGTAGGGAGGAAGGGGGAACCGATCACAATGATCTACATATAACCCATCTCTGGGGGTGGACAACAGAAGAGTGGGTGAAGGGAGACATCAGACAATGTAAGAAATGACAAAATAATAATTTATAAATTATCAAGAGTTCGTGAGGGAGGGAGGGGGAAAAAAAGGAGGAGCTGACACCAAGGGCTCAAGTGGAAAGAAAATGTTCTGAGAATGATGATGGCAACAAATGTGCTTGACACGGTGGATGTATGTATGGATTGTGTTATGAGCCCCCAATAAAATGCTTTTAAATATAAATGAATAAACTTTTGAATGCAGAATTGATGGTTTGAAATATACCCCCTCGCACACATATACCCTAACACACAATTCACACACACACAAACACACACACAATTCACATACACACACAAAATTTAACATTAAGTACTACAAGGGACTAAAGGGCCTGAGACTAGAGGTCATGGGCGGGTCAGCATGCTGAAGTCAGAATAGCAGAAGGGTGACTTGGAAAAGGATAGCCACTGTGTGAGAAACCGAATCAGCACTGCATTCTGGAGAGTGAGAGAACCTGGCCCTGAGCACAGGTAGCCATGCTTCTGCCCGAGGAAGAGGAGATTGTGGAAGGGAGGCATTAAGGAAGGGTGTGCGAAAACATTCTCCTCTAGACCACCCTCCCTTCAGACACCAGCCATAAGTCCCAGGATGCCCAGGGTCGTCTTCAGTTTACATTAGCTGGTTCTATGTCCAAAGGTCCTTCTAGAGTCCCTCTGGCCCAACAAGTCCCTGCATGGCTCAGAGACCTCAGTACAATGCTATACTTAGGATTGTAGTTTTACTAGAGGGAAGGGCCACCTATGAGAAATAGCCAAAGAAGAGTACCCGGGATGGAATCTAGGAGGAAGCCAAACATGAAACTTCTAATCACCCGCCACACATGGTGTCTGGGACAGCGTTACCTTCTCCTCGATTCCATGTGTTCCCCAACCAGGGAAGCTCACCCCTGCTTTGTTGTACAGGATTTTTATTGAGGATGTGTTATCTATACAGTGATATCCCTTGAGGTTGCCTCCAGTCTCCATCATCCCCTCCCTGTACTTTGACCTGCTATAGCATGACTCACAGGCTTAACCATCTCTCTGACTTAGCCTGTCCCAGTCCTGAGCCACATCATTCGCATAAACTCTCAGGTACAGTCCAAAGAATGAGTCACGAATAAGCACTGCCCACCTCCAACTGAGGAAACCGCAGGGGTTTAGAAGTCACCTCCCAGGAAGTTGAGACAAAGGCCAGAGGTGTCCTTGGGATGAGACCCAATTCTTTATTACACAGAGGGACTCTGGGATCACAGGGTCCCCGAGGGGACTGAGTGGAAGATCGCACTGGCCAACGCACATTCTTTCCCCCTTTTTTCTTTCTTATTGATTGGGATTACTACACATATTAAATCATTCCATAGTTCAATCACGTCCAGCCAATGGTACCTTTGCTACCACAATCCGTTTCCAAACATTTTTCTATATATGAACCCCTTGATGTCATCACCCCTTGACCACCCCCATCCCCCCAACACCTCTGTACCCACCTTTTGCCCAAATCCTTATTCTACTGGCTGACTCTATACTTTCATCAGTACTGGTTTCCATACCCTCCAAAACAAACAAACAAAAAACATACAATGTAATTTCAAGAAGGTGACCCCCAGTGACATAACATTTCTCAGATACCCCTTCATATGTACACTCTAACACCACACAAAACAATCTATTCCCCAAATACATACCAATTAGAAACCAGATCAGGTCTAGCAAGCATCCTAGGGGGTATCTGCAAGTTTTAACTGTTCAAGTCAGGCTTATGCCTTTGACCTTCTATATTCAACTCAACAATGCACTCTGTTTCATACCCACTTTCCTCCTGTCCCTCAATTGTGGACAGAGGGAGTTCACTGGAGGCTTTCGTCCTACAGAGTTCCACGAATGAATCTTGGGCTCCCACTGTCAAGCACAGCCTCAAATGTTAGCCTTATCACCTTCACAGGACTCTGCAGCACACTTAATGCGTTTGTCAAATCTGCGGTTCCAGTCTTGGTAGCATGTTTCAAACTCACCTGTTTGGATGGCTGACAGCACCTCTCTCATTTTTTTTTTCTTCTTCACCTCTTCTACATCTTCAAACTGCTGTCCTTTCATATCCCTCTTCATTCATGGGAACAAAAAGTTGCATGGAGTGAAGCCAGGTGAGCCAGATGCAAGAGAGGCATGCTGTTTTTTGCCCAAAGCTGGTACACTGAGATGGCTGCGTGAGCGGATGTATTGGCATGGTGGCAAAACCATTACCCTGCCTGCCACAAATCAGGCCTTTTTTGGGTCGCACTCGGTTATTGAATCTTTTCAGGACCTCTAAATTGCTTGATTAACATCTGACCTGGTGGAATGAACTCCAAATGCTCTACAAATCAACATTTTCCTCCATTCGGGAAGGTGACAGACAATGAGAATGAGGTTTGTCGTCAACTGACATGTCACCTTTTTTGAAATGAGAAAACCACTTGTACAGATGAGTTTTTCCCATAGTGCTGTCCTAGTAAGCTGTGTTCAACATCACAACAGTTTCTGTGGCATTTTTTCCCCAAGCAGGAAGCAAAATTTCACAGCCTCATGCTGTTCTTTTAAATTGGCCATCACACACACACACAAAAAATGAGGTTTGAGCGAAGCTACTTTTACCAAAAGAAATTCACTGTAATCAGAGAGAACCTTCACAGGCAAGGCCACTGGGTGCACTAACTCATAACGGGTTGTTGGATGCTCAGCTAGCAGGAAAAATGCATACTATGAAAGCTCTGCCCGGCAGAGCTTTTTTACGGGGGGAGGTGGGGGGGTATTACCCCTTGTATGCTATATGACACTCTTCACTCTGCTCCCCTGTCAGGGGAGCCAGCCCCTAACAAATCCTCACAGGCCCGGCAGGCACAATTGTACAGTGATAATATATCGAGATTATAGTAAAGTCATAGAGCATAAAAGAGATAGGAGAAAGAATAAAATGAAAGAGTCAGGCACATTTTATGGCCACCTCAAGCCCACCTGATGGTCCACATGGAGATCTGGAAACCAGAGAGGAGCAGGAGGGAGCCAAAGAGGGGAAGGAAGACAGGGAGAGGGGTCAGGGGGAGAGTGGAGAGGGAGGACAGGGCCAGAGAAGGGACTGGGAGAGAGAAAGGGGGAGAGAGCATCTTTATTGTTTTGGGGCTATTTGTAGGTAGCTATAAGACATGCATTTTCAGTAGTTACGTACTTCACAAGGTGAATGGTAATCACAGTAAATCTCTGAGCTCACAGGTGAGGAAACCCAATACCAGCATTGGGGGAAGACATGAGGAGGGATGGGTGCCTCCGTGGGTGGAGATAACCAGGGAATGTCTGTCTCTACAGGGAGACAGAATCCACCAAGTGCTCACTTCAAGGAAGCCCAGCTTTAAAGGGAGAATCTGTGGAAACGATAGTGAACACAGGAAAATGTACTTGGACTATATCTTCAACTGACCAGAGTGGTGGCTTTCCTAACCATGGACTATTAGCCTTCCAGATTCCCTCCGTACCAATCAGGGATAAGTCCCAGTTACATCTCCCTCAGTGTTAGTTTCCCACACTCACCCATTAGAAAAAATCAGGATCTTTTAATGTAGTGTTAGTTAGCCTGACACAGAGGAAGGGCACACAGCTTCATTTTAAGTAGTTTGTGTTATACTAAATATTTAAGTCAAGCTATACGTCACATGGTATCCTTTGATCCATAGATCTAATTGAAAAGTGCAAATTACATGGACTTGGAATTGACCCCAAGTGTTATTTCACTTTTATTAAGAACTGAATAGCAGGCAGTTCCAATTCGTTATCTTAAAAATCAGTCCGGAGTCCCAGAATCACCATCTATTTAGTATGTCATTGTCCCCCTCGCAGTGACATGACAGGTTTTGATCTGTTGGGCAAGGATCTTCACTTGGAAGAAGATCCAGCAAGTTTCCCCCTGGTACCACTCCCCATGCTTAGGGTACGCAGAGCTCAATCGAATGGGAGATGGAACTGTGCAGGGCAACACTTCATGGGCTTCGGCTCAAGGAGGACCTGTACGCACACAGACTCTGCAGACCGACAGTGGCCAGAGAGCTGCGTCATTGGAAAAACTGGTAATGTTCTCAGTGCAATCACCTTACACTCCAGGAGGATGACTGACCATGTTTTACTTTTTTGTTTCTATGGGTTTTTGTTTTCCTGTCTTTAGTGGGTTGGTTTTTGAGTTTTTGTTGGGTGGTTGGTTGGTTGCTGTTGTTGGTGTAACTGTTCTTAAGGGGTTTGATTTTGTCATATTACAACAGCCTATGTAAACCTGAGTTGTGTATATCCAATGGACAAGCAGATGGATTCTGGGCTCCCACTTAACTCCAGCTCCAATCCAAAAACAGTTAGTTCTGATAACATGGCCCTACTGAACACTCACCTTCATGAAATGATCACTGAAGATAAGGGTGCTTCAGCAAAGTGTGGTGAAGAAAGCAAGTGGTGCCTGGCGATCAATTGGAATAGTGTCTGGGGTCTTAAAAGCTTGTAATGAAACAAGGAGTCATCTAAGAGAGGAGTCAACTAAGTCCACATGGAAGAAGCACACCAGCTTGTGTGATCGAAAGATAACAATAACAAAATTCAAATGTGACAGAGGGGAAATTTTCAGAGCTTAAATTGTGAACACCCAATTTATAGACGTCTATGGAGGACATTGGGAGCCTAACACCCATCTGCAGAGGATCTAGTCAGATTAAGCCACTGCCAGATCCCCTCTAGCCACAGGCAAGGGCCTTGAACAGCTTCACTATCAGATAGAGACCATTGTCATCTTGATGATACTGGATCAAACCTGATAGTTGATCGGTTGACCTCCAGCTTGACCCACGCTGAATTTATTCTAGGTGCAAGTATTTCTTGCTTGTTCTATGACCAATATTTCTTCCCTGGCTTTTAAAATATTGACATTTGTCTTTTCTTTCTTGCTTATTATTTGTATTTTTATCTTTATATTATTATTATTTTATCCTTAGCACTTCATTTGTTTTTGTTTTTTATTGTTTCTGTTGGGTTTTCCAATTTGTGAAGCACAGAAGGAGTACACGCATAGAGATAATTACTGATGGTCGGGTTTATAGGGGATGGAGGGGAGGAGGGCTGGGAGATAGGGAAGGTGAGAGGATTTGGGGGACAAATAATATATTCAGGAGTGGGGAGGGAGTATTAGAACTGATTGTGATTACACAACTTATTTGAAAAGCAATTTAACCATGAAAAAAAAGAAAGAAAGAAAATGTTCTAAAATTGAAAAAAATCAGAAATAATTCATGGTAACTCATTCATGATCATTAATATGTACCCACCTGGCCACTGCGGTCCATGTACTGTGGTCCTTGGAAGTCCCTTAATATCCAATTCATTTTCAATTAGACCTTATCTTTTTTGTCTTATTCTGTAATTTGTAGATCTGGATTTTAAAAACTCGGGTGATAAATTAATAAATTAGTATAACTTAATAGCTGATAATATAGTGGAATGCTATATCTGAGAAACTAGAGCCGATGTGATCGATCCCGTATGATGTTCTGAATCACCGCCCCCACAGAACCCCAGGAAGAGGCCTAAAAAGACACACACACACACAATGTGATGTTGGGATGTGTTGCAGTCTGAGCATTCCATCCAGGTAAGCTAAGGGACATGCAGGAAAGTGGGGTTTCACTCTCCCGACAACAGCAACAGACATAATCAACTACATTAATTTTTAGGACATTTTTAGCAATAGTTGTTGGCTAAAGGACTAGTTCTAGCAGATTGGGTTTGGGTGCAAGGAGCAAAGAGATATAACTGAGTAATGTGAAAACTTGGATTGGTGTTCAATAACTAAGTGTCGAAGGGAATAGACTAGAGCCAGAAGGATGAAGGAGGGAAAAGTAGTTGATCAACTTCATAAGTTTGCCAAGAACCAGTTGTTGAAGTACTTATGAAAATTAAAAATGTTTTGAAAATGATGAGGACAACAAATGTACAAATGTGCTTGTCACAATAGATGAATGTTTGAATTGTGATAAGAATTGTACGAGCCCCAGTAAAATGATTTTTTTAAAAAGAAAATTTAACTTTTTGTTTGAGTTGTAGCTGATTATATGTTCTGATGTTTTGAATGGTTTGTATTACATTTTCACACTATTTTTAAAATGTTCATTTTTATGGTCTATTATTTTCACGTAGATTCTTTCTTTAAATACTAACTCGGTTCTTTTTATCTCCTCTAAACTGAGCTCTGAGAAGCTTTAAGTAATTAGACTAACGAGTTCACAGCTGCCCCAGATGACCAACATTTGCCGGTCCTGACAGCACTTTGGCGCTGAGTTTGCCTCTCTTCAACCTGTTTCTCGTTGACGTGGTCGATTCACGGGAGCCTTCACTGGCCCTTTTCCAGCAAGCACTAATTTTCCTGGGAATCTCACCTTGGCTTTAGGCATCTATGATAATAGGCTTCACATTTTTCTACATGTAGTCATGTACTGTCATTATGTCTCCTCCACATGTCCTTTTAATTTATTGTCTGTCTACCCCAGCGCTGGGGCAGTGAGGGAGGGGGGCTGGGTGGGGGACAGCTGGGCATGCAAGGTAGAGCAGGGCACCATGTTGTAAGTGAATGGGTCTTTCCTTGGGCCCTGCCTCAGTTGCTCCCTGTGACATTCTAGGCAGGCCCCTTTGCTTGCTGATCCGAGTGAGGATTCCCACTGTGAAGTCTTGTTGAGGGGGTTCATTTGCATCGTCAGTGAAACACAAGTAAACATCTTTCTGGTATTCTTTGCTGCTTTGAGTGAAGATCCATCTGATGTCGGCAGTGTTATCCCTGCTTCCATGTCCTCTCTGAATCTGACTTGAATTTCCGACAGGTCATTGGCAAACCACTGTGTAAATTATCTTCAGCGAACTTTCACTTGTGTGTGAAATCAGTGATAAGTGTTTGCATAACTTTGCATTCCGTTGGACCACCTTTCCTTGGACTGGGCAAGAATATGGATCTCTTCCAGTGGTTGGTCAAGGACCTGTCTTCAAATTTCTTGGCATAGCTGAGTGAGCATTTCCTATACTGTATCCATTTGTTAAAGCATCTTAATTGGTAACTTATTGGTTCTGAAGCCTTCTTTTTGTCAATACCTTCAATGCCATTTGGGCTTCTCTCAGTAAAATGGTTGAACATTGCCCAATTCTTTTTGGTTTAGCAGCTCTGTGGATGCCTTCCATCTTCTTTGGATAGTAACTGCATGGGTCAGCAATTCATCCAGGGAATCCTTCAAAATTGCAACTCAGGGCTTGGATCGTGTTTCCCAGTTGTCAGCTTGACCCCCTGCTGGTTTCATTCTTCACGCAAGCCGTTATGTTTCACCTTGTCTCCTCAAGGTTCCCTTTGAGACCTCTTGTTCAGCAGCTTTACTGGCCGTTTCTTCCTTTCCCTTTTCCTGTTCTACTCATGTTCAAGAGCAAGTTTCAGAGTCTCTTCTGACAACCATTGTTTTTTTCTGTTTTTACTTTAATGATCTTTTGCATTCGTTGTGTATAATGTCTTAAATATCATTCCACAAATCCTCTGGTCTTCAACCATTGGTATTCAATCATCAAATCTGTTGAGATGTTCCCTAAATTGAGGTGGAATATATTCTATGCCACATTTTTATTCGTGCGAGCTTTCCTAATTTTCTTCAGTCTTAACTTGAACTTGCAAAGGAGCAATTAAAGGTCTATTCCACTTTGGGCTCTTGGACTTGTTTGGACTAACAATATGGAACTTCCCCAATGTCTCTTTTCACAAATGTAGCCCATTTGATTCTTGTATATTCCATTTGGCAACTTCCACAGGTGTAGTTGCTGTTTATGTTGAAAAATGTTATTTGCAGAGAGTTAAGTTGTTAGTCTTGCAAAATTCAATCCTTGGCCTATTTTGGTCACCAAGACCATGTTTCCAAACTCCTGCTCCTTCCTCGGTTCCATTTTCATGTTCTACTCACCAGGAACTGTCTATTTATCTTAATTGCATGTTGGAGTAATTTCAGATGGGAGACATTGTTTAAAATCTTCAGTTTGCTATCTTTGCCATTAGTGGTTGGTGTATAAATTTTAATAGTCATATTAACTGGTTGTTAGTCTGGGTTGACTAGAGAAACAAATTCATAGACACTTATATGTGTATAGCAGAGAGTTTTATATAAAGCAGTGGTTCTCAACTTTCCTAATGCTGCAACCCTTTCATAAAGTCCCTCATGTTGTAGTGACCCCCCCAACCAAAATATTATTTTGTTGCTACTTCATAACTTTAATTTTGCTACTGTTATAAATGGGTGACCCCTGTGAAAGGGTCATTTGACCACTCAACGGGGTCACGGCCCACAGGTTGATAACCCCTGATATAAAGAGTAATTGTATATTAATAAAACATCCCAGCCAAGTCCAGACCAAATCCATAAGTCTGATATTAGCCCATATGTCTGATACCAGACTAAATTCCTCTTCAGACTCACGCAACACATGCAATGATGCAGAATGTACAGGCCAGTGGGTAGAAAGTCCTGTGGATCCAGTGACAGGCACTAGTGTGCGTCTCCACGTGGCTCCTTCAGCTCCAGGGCTCTTGCTCCATCAGCGTAGCTCCATATGGCTTGTCAACAGGAATGTCTTGCAGGGAGTGTGGGTTTGGTCTCCAGGGAGGAAGACAGGAGTTCCCAGAATCCTCAGGAGAAGGCCTTGCCCACACTGGGCCCTCATTGGCTACACTCCTTTCCTCAAGTTGACAGTAGATTATGCAGCTACCACACTAGGTTTCCTTGTAGTTACGTGGGTTTTATCACTGACAGGGTTGTGTTTTTGGATAGATCCTTTTGGACAGTGAATGTGATATTCTTCCTCTTCCTTCCTACTGTAGGCCAGCTGATGATGAAGTTCCATATGGCCAATACCACTCCGTCCATTGCAGCTCACTGGTGTCTAGAATATCACAGTTTATCCTTTATATTTCATTTATAATGACTTCCAATTTTCCTATAGTCCCAACCTGCAGACATTCTGATTATTGATGGTTGTTTGCAGCTGTTTCTCCTTAACTTGAGTCATGCTACATTAACAAAGGAAGATGCTAATGCTTTGCTCATCCATGTCAGTCATGTCTGTTCTACTTTGAAGAGGCAATTCTTCCTCGGTCATATTTTAGTGCCTTCCAAAATGAGGGGTTCATCTCCTGCCACTGTATCAAATAGTGATCCACCAGTATTCATAAGGTCTTCAGTGACTAGTTTGTTTGAGTCTGGAAGCTCCGCTGAAACCTGCTCACTGTGGGTGACCCTGCTTGTATCTGAAGTGCTAGCCCCAGTGTCACAGCACCACTGCACCACCAAACCGAAGTCACTGCCATCAGCTGTCCCTGTGGGTTTCTGAAACGGTAACCTTTTACAGGAATAGAAAACTTCCTCTTTCTCCCAAAGAGTGGCTGGTGGTTTCAAACTTGTGACCTTTCGGTTAGCAGCCTGAATCGTAACCACTACACCACTTCAATACAGCATGCCCAAATGCCAGCTGGTTAAACTCACTGGTTAAACCGCTGGTTAAACTCACTGGTGTGGGGGAAGTCTGAGAAGTCCTTAAACGGGCATGGGGCGTTCACTGGGTGCCAGCACTGTTGTGAGCAGTCCGTGTGCATGCACTCTCGTTCATTTCCCCAGAGCCCTGTGAAGGAGATGCTCGTACTGTCCTTTTACAGACAAGAAGCCGAGGAAACACACGGGTATGAGCACTTTCCTATGGCATATGCACTAGTGTGAGATGGGTCCTGGTCCAATTCAGACAGTCCAGTTCCAGCAGCCATACCGGCCATTGGTGCCATAGGCCGCTGCTCCATTATCCTTGGTTCTTCACTTTGTTTGTTGTTAAATATCAATTCCTTCTTAGAATCTTTATTTCATGTGACACCATGATAGCCTGTGCACAGACAAGCAGTGACTACATGCTCATGACTGGTTGCCGTTTGGAGGTGCTCCAGCTTAGAGGGTGCAATCAGGAGAGCTGGCAGCATGGACTGCGTTATAGTTATCAACCTCGCATGCTGGCTTTACACCAAGGTGTCTTCCAGGGCGGATGCACGCCCTTGTTACCTGAACATGTGGCGCTTACGCATCCTCCCTCCTGAACTTCCTGTGCCCGGCTCTTCTCTGCTCCAGGAAGGAGCGCAGGGCCATATCTCTGGTCTGCAGCAGGCTCCTAGTCCCCTTCTCACCACCCCTCCCCGCGCCATCTCTTTTGATCTCTCAGACACAGGCCCTGGAGAAATCAGACAATAAGAAAACTGCTTGGGAAATCATCACAGAAACACCGTGACTCTTGAAACCCACAGAGGCCGTACTCACACCTTCTTACTCACATTATTTAATTCTTAATGATAGTTTAATTAACGGAGACTGGCTCTTCTGGCTTCAGAAATGCGTGTGTGGAGCAGCTGGAGGGGGGGGGGCAGGAGGACGGTGTTTATAGGACAAAAGAAAAGACTTTGCAAAATGTGGAATACTGAAGAGCCTGATGGGAAAGAAAATGACCCAGCAATAGCAGTCTGCGACCATTGGCTGCTAATTAATGTGTGGACATTCAAGACAATGCACTTGAGAAAGCTTTTCCAGTGGGTTCTGAGTGGGTAAGAGAGCTCCTTTCCGGGAGCCAGCACGCCCAGTGCTTCTGCAGGGCTTTGTGCCCTCCCAACACTGGCGAGCTACTTGTGAAGACTTGGACTTCATTTTGCAGACAGCTGCCAGAAGGTTATTTCTAAGATACACATTTATTCTGTCATTTTCTTGCTTTAAAAAGCAGCCTTTAACTCCCAATTCAGCCTGCATGTGGGATCCTCCGTCTTCTGGGCGCTGATTCTCTTTCCAGCCCATCTCTTACCTTTGACCTTGTGCTGCAGCAGCACCACACTCGGTGTCACTGCCATGCCACACAGCCCAGTGCTCCCTCATACCGCTGCTTCCATCCTGAAGACCCTCCGCTCATTTCTGTCCAACCAGGAAGACTAGGTCCATTCAAAATAGACATGCCACTTGGCCATAATACATTCCCCTTCTAGAATGTATTCTCCGGCTAGACTCTCAGTTTCCAAAGTTGTAGACGCAAAGATGCCTATTGTTTAGAACATCGGAAAACTAGGAATACTGTTACATGTCTACAGATGAGGAACTGGTTTAAGTGAATTAGAGAATATCCCTTCACACAGTGGAATACTATACAGCTGTGTAAAAGATGAGGTCTCAGAGAATTAAGTGAAAATGAAAGGTGTGGTTCTTTGTATCTACCAACAACCACAAACTCAACTACCATCAAGTTGATTCCAACTCATAGTGACTCTACACAGGGTTTCTTGGGGCCTGGTGAAGCTTTGTAAGAACAGACACCTTCATCTCTCTTCCTGGGAGCAGCTGGTGGGTTGGAGCCGCTGAATGGCAGCTAGTAGTCCAACAGTTATCTGCTAGCACTATAGCACTCGTCCAGTACATAGAGGACACTGTGTGTTTCTCAGATGTGGGACACGTGCACTTACTTGTATATGCACAGTGGAATCCATCAAAGGATGCACAGCAGGAGGAGGATGGAGGACAGGGAGTCCAGGCAGAGGAGGTGCTTACTTCCTACTCTGTCCTTGCCTGAACTATCTTTCGCTTGTTTTTTAAACCATGTTTAAGTATTAGGTTTTTAAAAAATAATTTTAAACGCTTTTATGGGCACTTCATCCACATATCATACAATTCACTAGTTCAATCATATCAAGAAGAGCGGTACAATCATCACCACAATCAATGTTAGAACATTTTTTTCTCTCTTGTACTCATGGTTATTAATGTAACTTTCTAAAGATGGTGGCATAAATATGCACAACAAAATATTCTCCAATTCAACAACTTCTACATATATAATTCCGTGCCATTGATTGTACTCTTCCCGATGTACAACCATTATTGATATACTTAAAAATAATTAAATTTTTTATAAAACATTTTATTGGGGGCTCTTATAACTCTTATAACAATCCATACATCAATTGTATCAAGCACATTTGTACATTTGTTGCCATCATCCTTTTCCAAACATTTTCTTTCTACTTTAGCCCTTGGTATCAGTTCCTCTTTTTTTCCCTCCCTCCCCAAAATAATTCTTAATGTAAAAAAGTCTAGGCCTTGATGGTGTCAGCTCCTAGGAAGCCCCTCTGAGCTGACGGTTTATATTGCTCTGTGTCAGATCCAGCTTCAGCATCCTGCTACAGCTGCAGGACCCTGCCTTGAAAGATGCTCTGTCACCCAGGATCGCCAGGACCATGCAAGTGGGTCATGTTTCCTGCTGAATCTCCTGTGCTTAGCAGATTTTTCATAGGAATGTTTATGGCAGAATATCCCATCTAGAATGCCCAAGTCTCCCTGAATATGTGGTCAAGGAGTCGGCTAGTTGTGGGACCACTCCAGAAAAAAGGGGTTGGTGCACCCTTCAGCACACTCAGGAAGGCCCTGTGGACAGGAAGACCCATGAAAACAGGAGTTAATTCACCTCTCCCCAGTCTATGGCTAAGGGAGCAAAGGGTGGAGTCAGTTTCTGGTAGTCTAGCCCTTGGGAGTCTGCTAAGGCAGATTGGAGGTGAGGAGCGAGATTTGGGTCAGGACAGGAAGAGGGTTCTCTGAGTCAGATTAAGAAACAATAGAGGAAGCTACAGTGGGGGAATTACAGCCCCTTCTTGCCCTGCACGTATTTCCTGTGACAAATCTAGCTGACCGCACGTTCAATCTGAGCTCGCCATCCAGCCCAGCTGCTTGCCAAGTTCACACAGCCCAGGCTGCAGTCACCGAAATGGTATCTAGAGCAAAGGCCTTACGGCCTCCTATCAGCCCACAGAAGAGGAACATGGAGGGTGCCTGGAAGACAGTGACCACCATTGTCAAAAGTCAAGCAAATATGTTCACATGCTGATGTTTTCCAGGAGGCAGGGGGGGAGGAGGAAGGAGAGGGAGAGTAAAACACTGGCTAGAGGGTAGATGCGTGTTAACTTGGGTAAAGCGGAAAGCACCACCCAATCAGAGGGCAGTCAACCAGAGGAGGCAGGGGAAGACACTGACAAGGGCCAGAGTCAAAGGCAGCAGAGGAAGCCGTACTATGTACACAATCCTGCAGCACAGTGATGTAGGGGTAGCTGTATGCATGCACACACAGCTGATGGACACAGGAGTACCTCCACAAATATGGGCTGGATGAAGGATGTTTGTACCTGTGTGTTGATATTTGTGCAAATATGTCCTTTAGTATATATAATACAGTAAAGCTCAGAAGGCCAGTTGTGAAAGTATTATAGACATCAACAAACACCTTGAGGGTACAGTAGGCCACTGGCCCTGGGGAACACCGAGGTCAATGGTGTAACAGTCCACAAAGACAATGCTCTACATCCTCCTTTGGCGAGTGTGACCAGGGCCTTAAGAGCTGGTCACCAGCCATCTAAGTGGCCACTGCTTGTCTCTCCCAGTCCAAAGGGTAGAAGAATAAAGAAAATCAAAGAGGCACCAATCTTCATGACCCGAGACCAGGGCCCTGCCACCACTAGACAATTGAACAAAATTCAAAATCATAAAGCAAACAACAGTAACAACAAAACAGACTTACTGGTTGGGTTGAGGCTGGTAGAACCCCTGAGAGATGATAGCCCTTCAGGTCTGGAAATGAAGTCACCTGAAGGACACAATTTCAGCCACACAGTAGACAGGTCTGTAAGAGACCAGTAAGCCTAGGGGTGTACACACACCTTCGAGCAGTGGTTCTCAACCTTCCTTAGGCCGCAACCCTTTCATACAGTTCCTCATGTTGTGGTGACCCTAACCATAAAATTATTTTCGTTGCTACTTCATCACTGCCATTTTGCTACTGTGATGAATCAGGTGACGCCTGTGAAAGGAACATTCAAGCCACAAAGGGGTTGCGACCCACTGGTTGAGAACCTCTGCCTTAGAATGATCAACCATCTAAAATGGCACACCTTGGTGACCGTCACATCCTCTGACTCTAACCCTCTCTCTGAGGACCAGCGTAATCAATCCTGATGATTTCTCCTACAGGCCAAGCTACCTGTGACATGGTGGAGAGGAGAGAGCCCAGCATGCCTGCAGGTGGAACCTCACCTCCAGGTCACAGGCACCTAAACAAGCCTTTTAACCAACCTTGCAAGCTTGTGCCAGTCACTGACTGAGCCATGCCAGTGGGAGGCACCTGGAACACCAGTTTGCTAATTGATAAAATAGACTCAGAACCCCTTCCTGAGATTCTAGGAAGGGAGTGGCGTGGCCCAGCATGTAGGCGGTAGACTCTGTGTGGCATTTGCTCAGGCTTCTTGCACGAACGCTGGTGAGGTCCTCGTTGCCTGCCTGTTTCCTCCTGGTACCCTGGCCTCTTCCTGTCTCAGGGCCCACAAAACAGCCTCTCACAAAAGAAGTTAGCTGCCCTCATATATTTGTCCATTTGTAAGCTTTCCTCCCATCTGATGGGACGTGGGCTCAGGAGATGGTATGAATGTTGATCTCCTTGGAAAGCTGGTGAAAAAGTTGGGGACATGACACGGGGAGAGCTGGGTTCTGGGTCAATGTGGCTTTGGACTCACCTCTCTGATACAAAGAAACTAAGTATCCTAGGGCCACACAGAGGGGAAGCCAGGCTTAAGTCCTGGCTCTGTCTGTGTCCTAGGCCTGGGCTCTCCCTACACAGACCTGTCTCTATCGGTAGGACAAAGAGCGTTGGAACTGCCTACAACACCGGGCCAGTGACTGCTGTGCAGGTGAGCACGTGGTTATGGTAGGCAGCAGAAGGTATTCGCCTGGGAATGCAGACCCTTGGGTTTTAGTGTTGATGTCGCCACTTGCTCTGTGACTTGCAGTCGCTTCACTTCTTTGGGCATCAGAGGGGATCTTTAAAATAGTCATTGAACCATATCACCCCCCCCCAAGTTTTTTTTAAGATAATGTTTTAGCCTTCGCAGGCTTTGTAAATTCTGTCGCAAATCCTCAACTTTACTGCTGTAGCTAAAAGTAGTCCTAAACCATGAACAGGGTGCCTCTCTGAAACTGTGCTTACAACCCCAGGCTGGACTTGCTCCTGGGTCCTGGTTTGCGGAGTTCTGGCCCTGACTAGCTGATCTCGTCTTCTCTCAGGGCTACTGCAGGACCCCCAGGCATCAGTCTCTGCATATGGTGGACTGGAGCCCTCTCTGTGGCTTCATCGCCAGTCTGCATTGACCCTGGGTGCTTGCGTCCCAGGTGGGAGCCAGGTTGTGGTCGTTGGTAGCCAGTCTCTTTTTCTCTCTCTGTCTAGAATGCCGAGATGTATAAACTGTCTTCACAACAATTCCACGAGGCCGCTTCCAAAATGGAGAACTCAATAAGGTAAGACGGCGTTTCTCCTCCTCTGGCAGCTGGCACTGTGTTTGGAGAATGCCTGCATGCGCCCTGAAACCTGCTACCTCCGGCCCGATTTCAGACTTCTGTCACCACTCATTGAGCCATCTGCTCCTGATTCTCTCACCTGGAGCCATGG
This sequence comes from Tenrec ecaudatus, assembly GCF_050624435.1. NCBI lineage: Eukaryota > Metazoa > Chordata > Mammalia > Afrosoricida > Tenrecidae > Tenrec > Tenrec ecaudatus. The sequence goes on from NC_134534.1 coordinate 168,555,900, forward strand.
CAGCCAATGGTGCTCCGTAAGTGACCAAATCAGCCCTCCACCCTGCAGCAGCGCCTCGGTAAACTGAAGTGGGGCTGAGGCAGGTGACACAGCAGAGGTGCTTTCAGACCCGTCTCTGGGGGGCAGAGGCGGCCTTTTGTATTCTAGGGTGGGAGCAGCTCCCAAGAGATGACAGAGAAGGAGGTGGTGTGCCTGGCCATCTCCACGCCCTTGCTTTGTGGAGATGCCTTCTAGAGCAGCCTACTTACCTCCCACTTGCCTGTGCTAAGCAGCCCTTGTATCTTGGCACCAAGGTGGGGCTTCGTGAAGCCTTGCCTGAAGTCTCCCAATGGGTTCTCCGTGCCTACACCCAGAGCACGGGTTGTACTTCAGGGTACTTACCTTGGTGCCCTGGGTTGATCTTTATCCCTCAGGGATGGTCACTCTCTGAATGTACGATTGCCAGCAGGATAGGTGGGGGAGAACTTCACTAGGCTCTGCAATCCCACCCCTGCCCTGCCACTGCCTGGCTAGGCACCTTGGCATGAGTCCCTTCCCCTCTCTGGGTCTCAACTTTCCCATCTGCAAAACAGAGGTGATACCCCCTTGAATGCTCTAAATGATGGAAAGAAGACCGACCGAGGATACCACTGATTGTTGTTGGTGATTAGTGTGACTGCTGGACTCAGATCCCCATGGTCAGCAGTTCAAAACCACCAGCAGCTCTATGGGAGAAAGACTGGGCTTTCTATTCCCGTAAACAGTTACAGTCTCAGAAACCCACAGAGGGATCCCTGTGAGCCAGCATCGACTCGATGACAATGAGTTTGTTTGGTTATTAGTAATGACTGGCATTTATATCACTTTACAGCACAAGGTTTGGTACAGAACAGAGCAAATTCGAGTAGTAAACTGATCAGTATGTCTTTTCCCAACTGGGTTAAACAGGAATATGTGCAAAGTCGGAAATTATTTTGTTTACACCCTCTTAGGTGGGTGGAGGGCCTTGATTAGATTTCTTGGATTAGCAAATGACTAAATTGCGTTGTGCCGTAGAAATAAAGCACATTGCTGTCAGCAGTAATAGTGGGGAGTCTCCTTCCAAGTCTATGGGGGCCCTTAACAACGTTCGAGAAAATCAATAGGTTACTCAGATAGTAAACTAGCGCCCCATGTATTCATCCATGCATTTAGCACACACGTATTGAGTGCCTACTGTTTTTCAGGTACCATGCTAGGTACTGGAGATATACAAGACAGCTTCAGACCCTGCAGCCAGTCGCTTACTGCATTTGGGGGATAACAAACAATATTTTTTAATTAATTGCACAAGAAGCAATTACCCCGTTACTTAATTACAGTAATAAATGCCACGAAGAAGAGTTGGAATTAAAAAGTAGATGTCAGAGGAGCCTGACACAGACTGGAAGGTTAGGAGGGATTCGCTGAGGGAATGGCAGGGAGAGGAGAAGCGGGCCAGAGGAAGAAAAAGCCTGTCAAACAGAAGGCTGCCGCGCAGTCACCGTCCCGAGGCAGGAAGCAATTTCGCATCTTCCAGCAATGGGAAGGAGGCTCGTGTGGCTAGAGAGTAATGAATATGCTGTGAGAGCTCCAGCAAGTCCACAGGAGCCAGATCGGCAGGATTTTTTTTTTCTTTTGTACTGCATTAGAGACTTTAATTTTGCCCTAAGAACAGTGAAATACCATTTTCAGCTTTATTTGCATCTAAGGTTATAAATTCCTCTCTACACCCAGATTTAGCTACACTCTCCAAGTGTTGGTGTATTTTTATTATAATTCAGGTCAAAACTTTTTCTAATTTTTATTCAAATCTCTCTTTTGATACAAGCTGTTTTGAAAGGCATTGCTTAATTTCCTAACATTTGGGGGTTTTCTCACTCTTCTTACTTTTGTAACTAATGTTGACTTCAATTGCACTGTGACTAGGGAACATCCTCTAAATTTAATGTCCCTTGAAATGTGTCGAATATGCATTATGACCCAGTACATGGCTTGTTTTGGTAAACGTCCCCGGTGTGCTTATCAACAGAATGGGCCAGGCAATGCTGTGTTCTATGCTTGGCAGTTTTAGTCCGTCAGGTTCAAATGTTCGATATCTTCCCTGATTTTCATGGGTCTACTTGTTACTGTATATACTCGTGTATAAACTGAGTTTTTCAGCACATTTTTCATGTAGTTTTTGTGGTAAGGTTAGGTGTCTCGGCTGATATTCGGGTCGGTTTATACACGAGTACATACAGCAGTTATTGAGAAAGTGTTTGTGTCCCATTCTGATTGTCCTGGTGGCATAGTGGGTTATGGATTGGGCTGCAAACTGTGAGGTCAGCAGTTTGAAATCACTAGCTGCTCTGTAAGAAAGATGAGGCTTTCTCCTTCTGGAAAGATTTACAGTCTCAGAAACTGAGATAGTTACAGTCTATTGGGCCAACCTGGCCAGTAAACACATGTGGGGTTAATTGCAGGGCGGAGAGATAAATGGCTTGGTGAAGTCTCGCCTTTCAAGTTCTCGGGTCTCTTGCTTTCTGATGGCATACGGACGGGCTAATGTTGGACTTGCGGGCTTGGACAACACTGGATTGGAATGCTTTCTTAATATACACCTACCCTTCATATAAAACATATATATATATATATATATATATATATATATATATATATATATATATATATGTATATATATGAGTTTCTGGGGATTTATTTTTCTAATTTACCCAGACTAACACATTATGGTACTAGGAGAGAGGTAATGGAGAAACAAATCATAAAGATGGAGAATGGATGGTGAGGTAGTTAGTTTATTGTGTCAAACTGGCCGATAAACACATATGGGGTTAATTGAAGGGCGGAGATAAATGGCTCAGTGTGCCTCGCCTTTCTAGCTCTCGGGTCTCTTGCTTTCTGATGGTTGGACCAGGGTGCAGCTGCCTTAGCCAGGTCCCTGCTTCAGCTGGCAAGGCTCACTTCCTGTAAGATATTTCTGAGGAGAAGCCACGTGGACCTACGCCGATGCAGCCCTGGGTGCTAGAGCAGCCGTGTGGAGACCCCTGCCAGTGCTGAGATGCTTATACATTCACTGACTCGGCTTTCCTCCTGCAGTCGCCATCACTGCCTCTGTTTTGTGAGATGGAGGAAGACTTTGTAGATTGGTGTTGGACATATGGGTTAATGTTGAATTTGTGAGCTTGGGCAGCAGTGGGTTGGGATGCTTTCTTGATTCACACTTAACCTTTATATGAAACGCTCTCTTATACATGAGTTTCTGTGGATTTGTTTCTTTAAAGTACCCAGACTCACACAGATGGTTGTCTTCTGCCTCTTGGTAGTGTTTCTTCTTTGGTTGGCCAGAAGTCAGATGTGTCCATGAAGTTTACTGGGTTATTTTCTGGAAAGAACATGGGAAGTTAAGTTTTGATTGTTATATTTGGTTGTAGTCTTTTGTTACTCCTGTTTAAAATGGTGAAAATGAATGTAATTAATGTATATTTTGAGCTCAAGGGTAGAAATCGCCATGTGTATTTCTCAGAAACCATGATGCTTAAGGAAAATGGCTGGCAGAAGGTCAAAATGCCTGACAGAAAGCCTGGGCCTGGTTTAATGCTCTCAGAGACCTGATCCCATATTTTTGTATAAATAAAATAGTTTAGATAAGGATTTAAATAAGCTAAATAAGGATTGAACTTGACTTTTTTAAGAGTTGAGTTTAGTATCTGATTCTATTTTTGTTTGTACTAATTTCTTCTACTTATTATCAATAAAATTATTTTTGGAAATGTTTATTGGGAAGTATGAAAATAGAAAGTTTGCAAGCCCACTTGCTTTCAGTCATTAAAGTTGATTTTTAGATGGGTTTAGAACCACACCTGCAAAGAAAACTTTGAAAAGAATGCCCCACCCAGTGATTTGGAGTACTCGGGAACCAGTGGTCTTTGTCAGAGTTGGAAAAAATCTGGAACCATGAAGAAAACTCCTCTCTGGACTGAATGTTAAAGGGAGCCTGTGAGCAGGCTGAAATGCTTGCTAGTGACCACCTGGATCTCCTTGTTGAGTGAAAGTGGGAGAAATGCAACAATAAAGAAACGGGTTGAATTTGGCCACTGACATTTGTGGACTTGGTTTACAGGGAAAAAGAGGAGAAGACGAGATCGGGTTAACTGGTCTGCAGTTCATGACCTAGCACGAGGGGACTAGGCTTGTTGAGTATTGGTGAGAGCCCACAGTCTAAGGGCAAAGGGACCAAAGGGCACCCTGGGAAGGCTAAGTGAGGCAGCCCTGATTGAGTTGACCAGAAGCCAACCAGATAGAGCTTTTTGAGCCTGTGAACTGGTGTGTATTTTTGTTGCTGACTTTATGGATGGCCTGTCCGGATTTGACTTTGCTTATGGATGCAGACTTCACAAGATTCCAACTGGAATGAAGACTCTCCGTGTTGAAAAATATGATTGTCTCCTCAGAACATTGGGTTTGGTGTAAGTGGACAGTATAGAAATTGGATACCCAAAATTGGGGGGATAGAGGCATGAAGTGGTTGGCTTACAAACTTTCATATGTGGGGGAATATATTCATAGGATTATAGGATTGAGGTATAGGTGTTACTTAACTGCAATTATTAGGCTAAAGAATTATGTACAGGTGCCAAATTGGCAAGGGGGTAGATTGAGATAGTTAAAGTTTATTGTGCCAACCTGGCCAATAAACACATGTGGGATTAATTCAAGGGCAGAGCGACAAATGGCTCAGTGAGCCTTGCCTTTCTAGTTCTCGGGTCTCTTGCTCTCTGATGGTCAGATTTGTTTCTCTAATTTACCCAGACGAGCACAGAAACCAGCAGGTTTCTGCCCTGGAGGGCAGTTGTGCCCTGCCCTTTAGGGTTACAACGATGCAGAATCAGCTTGATGGCAGTGAGTGGAAGAGTCATAGGGGCAATTCGACCCTGTGCTGAGAGGATTCCTATGACTCTGTGACTGTGAGTGAGTTTGATGACTCTCCTTTTGCTTCTATCAAGTTTTGTTTTTTATATTTGTAATCTGTATTATTGGTATATACAAATGAAAATTGCTACACACTGCTAGTATACTTGTCTTTTTATCAATATGCGGTTTTATTTGTAATGATGTCTCTTGTCTTGAAATCTACCTGGACAGTTGTTGGGTTACTCAACCTTTCTTTTGGTTAGTGTTTGCATGTGAGATCTTTTTCTGGCTTTTCACTTTCAGTCTTTCTGTATCCTTATGTGCAAGATATGTCTTTAATGGCAAATATTATAGCTGGGTTTTGGTTTTGTTTTTAATCTTGTCTGACATCTTTGGTTTTATAATTAAAGTATTATTATATTTACACTTTAAAGATTTTATACTTTAGGTTTATAACCTTAGTCCTTCTGTTTGTTTTGGTTTGTACTCTGCTTTATGGGTGGCTTTTTTCTTTTTTGTTGCTGCCTTTTGTATTAAGTATTTTTATTGTTCCCATTCTCTTATATTATCTTGGCAATTATGCATTCTTATGGTATTCTTTTAATGGTTAGCCTGGATATTATAATATGTATCCATGACTAATTAAAGTCTAATATATATTATTTTTATCACTTCCCAGGCAATGCTATGAGCTTTAAAAGGCCTTAATATTCTATACCCTTCCTTTTTGTGTAATTATTTTCATACATTTAATTTTACCTGTATTTTAGACTCCATAAGACAGCATTATATTTTATATAGTCAGATTTCATTTCTCTTTCCCCACATATTTATCTTTGTTCATATTGTTCTTTTTTTCTTTCTTTTTAAGAAATTTTATTAGGGGCTCTGACAGCTCTTATAACATTTCATACATCAATTTTATCTAGCATAGTTGTCCATATGTTGCCATCATCATTTCCAAAACAATTTCTACTTGAGCCCTTGGTATAAGCACCTCTTTCCCCCCCCCCCCTCTCACTCTCGTGAATCCTTGATCAATTATATATTGCTATTACTGTTTCGGATCTTATACTGTCCATTGTCTCTCTTCACCCACATTTCTATTATTTATCCCTTCGGGAGAGGGGGTAGCTGTATACCTGATCTTGTGATGGGTTCCCCCTTTCTCACCCTCCCCTCTCCCTGACCATGCCCCTACCCTCATATCACTACTCTCACTACTGTTCCTGAGGGGTTTAGCTCTCCTGAATTCCACGTGTCAAGAGCTCTTATCTGTACCAATGTGTGTTCTCCGGTCTAGCCAGATTTGTAAGGTAGAACTGGGTCATGGTAGCGGGGGGAGGAAACATTCAGGAACTAGAGGAATGATGTGTGATTCATCCATACTATACTACACCTTGGTTGAATCATCCCTTCCTTAGAACCCTTCTGTGGGAGTTATATCCAATTGTCTAGAGATGGGTTTTGGGTCTCCTCTCCAACCCCTCGTTCACTTTGATATAGTTGTTTGTTTTGGATCTTTTGATCCCTGATACCTGATCCTGTCCACACCTCATGTTCACACAGGCTGGTATGCTTCTTCCATGTGGGCTTTGCTGCTTCCCTGCTAGATGGCTGCTTGACTTCAAGCCTCTAAGACCTCAGACGAAATATCTTTTGATAGCCGGGCACCATCTACTCTCTTCACCACATTTGCTTATGCACCCATTTGTCTTCAGTGATCGTGCTGGAAGGGTGAGCATCAAAGAGTACCAGGTTATCAGAACAAAGTGCTCTTGTGTTAAGGGAAGCCTTGCGTAGAAGCCCAAAGCCTGCCTGCTATCATAATACTTAACATATAAATTTATGTACATTACCTCTATCTATTTAATTATAAATTAATATATTTACATATATACCTATCTATAAATAGGCATATAAATAGCTTTTAACTCCTATTTGTTCCCTCTATTTCCTTTCACCTTCCTCCTATCCCACTATCATGCTCACCCTCCATTCAGCTCTCAATATATCCTCTCAGATACAATGCTCTTGATCAAACCCCACCTGGCATTATGCTTTCCCCACCATCAATTTTAGATCCCTTTTGGTTCCTTTGTCTCTGAGTTTGTTGGCTCCTCCTCTCTGCCCCACTCCTCTCCCATGCCCCCCCCCCCCCGGAACTGCCAGTCCCATTGTTTTCTCCTTGGGATTGTTTGTCCTGCCTGTCTTATATAGGTAGACATAGGGTGAAAGAAAAGGAAAAACAAGAAAACAAACTGAACAAGAAAACAAAATAAAACAGTAGATAGTTCCAGGTCTATGTGCTGACCTTTATGTATGTTTTCCAATCATGTGTGATGAAGTGCAAAACCCTGTCCCCCAAGTCAGATGTCTATTTTCAGTATTCCTTGGGGAGTTGGTTACTTTGTTCTCCTTGCTGTCCTGTTAAAACCCATTCGTGTTTCACCCCACTGTGTATGGGGCAGACTGGGCACACTTTCCACACAATGTCTCCAATGCTGTCCCCTGTAGCGCTATGGGTCAGTAAGGGAACATCGTGTCTCCTGGTGGAGCCAGCCCTACAGTCCTCTCTATGCACTGACTGCTCTGAGCAGGGATGTCTTCCCTGGGGCTTGGTGGGCCATGATGACTCTCTGGCTCCTTTCTGCTCTTAGTTCACTCCTGTGTGATCTGGGCAGACCCACCTTTCTCCCCGGCTGTATCTTCAATGCTGTCCTCTGTATTGCCTTCCTCTGGGGAGAGGTCAACATCGCTTGGCCTGCGCTTCTTCTTCACTCCTTCCTGCACTCAGTGTTTCTTTCTGAGATCATGGTCCTTTTGACTTTAGAGCTCCTTTCAGAACTCCTTTGAATTGACGTTTACTGGTTCTCAATATTTAGGTTGTCTGGGATATCTTTATTCCACCTTCACTTTTAAAGAAGGTGCTGGCCACTTCTTTTAGCTCTTTGAAGATATCTCTACAGTCCATTTGATATTTACTTTTCTCTTTGAGAAAGTCACCATCCCTATTGTTAATACCACATTTAAATCACTTCTGCGTTCTTTTACTATTTCCACTCTGTCTTGGGTTTTCCGTTGTTTTACTGTGGTGTGCTATGCTGTGGGTTTCCGTCCTTCTCTCCTTTGTGCAGTTCTTGTCTTGATATCACGGTTGAGTTTTGGAAGTTGCCCAGCCATGATTTCTAAAATGGAAACCTTAACCTCCTTTATCTCTTGGTTACATGCATTGCTGTGACTCATATCATCGATGCTCTGTTTGTTGTTCTGCTTGTTATCTCCATGCTGTTTGTTTTTTTAATCACCATGAATATACTAATTATAGATATTTTAAAGTCTGTGTTTCAACAGTCTAATAACTGGTCACCTGAGGGTCTACTTCTATTGCAGTTTTTTGTGCAAGGGGAGGGGACGTGGATCTATTTCTTGGTGTGCCTGATAATTCTTGTCTGAATATCGAGATGATGAAGAGAAATTAAAGACGCTCTGGACCATCCTAAAATGCTGGCCAACTGAATGAAGGCAGATCTTAACTACATGAGGGAGTAGGTTGCCTGGAGGTTAGCTGCAGTTTCTGTAAAGTTCAATCTACTTTTCTTCCTTCCTGTTCTTAGGTGTCGCTAGCCAGGACTCCTCTTTCTTGGTAACCCCTAAATCCCTGTTTCACCTCCCCAACTCTGGAGACTTCTGAAAACGGTACTGTGCTTCCCAGTAACTTTTTACTTGACTACTTAATCTCTTGCCAGACTAGCTCAAGAATTTGACAAATACTTTACAATACAAGGGGAGCTCTTGAACCTCTCCCCTCCAGAATCTTGACTCCTGACGTCTTGATGGCCTTGGCAACTCAGACCCCTGGAGATTGTTGTCTCCATATGTCCCTGGAGATTCCCAACATCTCTGCTGCTTCTCTGCCCTCCACCCCGCCCCTGCCCCTCTCTTCAGGCACCCACCACAGGCCGCCGCCAAGGAAAGTGGCACCATGATGAGCACACACTTCCCGGCAGTTCCCTAAGACAACTCATTGTCTGAGATGCTTTGCTTCCTGAGACACCGTCAAACATATTTTTAAAATCCGACTTTAAAGTATTTTCTCTAAAGGGAGCATAGGTTTTCCACAAGTTCCTCCATTATGGCTGGAGGCCGAGGTTCTGACTTAACCTTTGAGGGATGATTTTCATTTGCCAAGCAGTCAAAGGGCGTCCTAAGCCAAGGCGTCAGTAATGTCTAAGGCAACTTACCTCAAACATGGGTCATTATTGTAGCCTTAGACATTCGTGGCCTGGTAATGCCTGCCACATATTTTTGGTACCACCAAGATTTACTGAGGCCCGGGCCAAGCCTAGCATATACACAGAATCTCAGAAGATTCTGCATAGGATCCACAGAGTGCTCCCAACCAAGCAGAAGAATTGCCACCGAAGCTGCCTCTCACAGCTCGAGTACTTTTGTTTAAGAAGAATCCTATTTCTGGGAAAGAAATGAATATCAAGAACAGCGGTTCTCCGACCTGTGGGTCACCACACCTTTGGGGTTCCAACGATCCTTTCACAAGGTTGCCTGATTCACAACAGTAACAAAATGACAGTGATGAAGTAGCAATGAAAATAATTTTATGGTTGGGTGTCACCACAACATGAGGAACTGTGTTAAAGGGTCACGGCATTAGGAAGATTTAGAACCACTGATCAAGAAGTAGATATATGCTCACGTATACACACACACTCACTCACAAAAGCACACACGCCTGCCTGCCTCACGTCTACCTCACAACAGCACATCAGGCAGAATTGTCCAGGTTTTCTGAAAGAAGTGATTAAGATTCTAGGGAATAATATCCTGCACTTACTGTGTCACGGCTGTGTTTTATAACAGCCTGCAGTCTTCGTCCTCTGGGATTCCTTCAGAGCCGGACTTAGCTTTTCATTGTCAGGAAACGTGTATTGTCCTCACCTTCCCTCAGAGAGCCATCCCTCAAGGAGGGTAGAACAATTGAGTTGAAGGAAGAAGGTTATTAACTATTTCCTGAAATTTAGTCATAGTGCTCTGAGGACTTTGACCCAAGGACTCCCTTGTTTGGAACCTGCCAGAGCTGAACTGCTATGGTATGCTTTGACTCCAAGTGGAAGAAGCCCTCCGTTATGAGTTGGTTCTGACTCATGGTGACCCTACAGAAGAGAGAACTGTTTCCATCACGTTCCTGTGATGCTCAGAAATGCACAAGGGAAGTTCTGCCCTGTCCCATAGGCATTGACTCAATGGCAGTGAGCTATTATTTGAACCCTAAATCACACAGCTTTCTAAACATTGTTTAACTCGTGGAATGTTCCAGTAAGATATATACATAGCGTACTTCTCTTTTAGCTAATCTTTTAAAACAACCACTTTCTATTCAGAAATTTACCAAAATATGTTTTAATTATATATTTTTGGTGAAGTTAGCAAAAGTCATTTAATACATTCATTAACAAATTATAGATCCAGTTAGTGCATTTGTTTACCAGTTCCTGACCACTGAGCATGGGCCAGCTGTCATGCCAGGGCCATTTACAATACCTGATCTCTAATCTTCGCAAGAAGCTTAAGGCAAAGGCCTTTTGTAACCCTATGTTAAAGATGTGTAAACCAAGGTCAGTTATTTACTTTCCCACCACTCTGTAAAATAGGGAGAGTGGCAGGGCCGACTTCTCTCAGGTTTCTGGGAAGATGAGATACAAGAGTCTGCATGGCTAATGCTTCAGAATGCACAACCCCGGTGGCAAGGACAGATTTGAACCTAGATCTGTATGAGTATAAACCCAATCCTTACTTCTATCCCAAGTTACCGCTCTCTCTCTTAAGACAAGGGGACTACAATTGTGCTAACCAGGTGACTGACTTAGCTCCCAGGCTCTCCGGGCCCTTCTTGGGTAGCATTTCCTTCCCCTGCAGCCCATCACTTCTGTGTGTGTCTCCAGCTGAGAGGCCCTCTCCAGAGTCTGTTACTGCCATCGGGTGCTGGCAGAGTACAGTCTATGCGAGGTTCCAGCAAGGGAAACAGGTGCGTAGAGAGAGTATTGATCCACAGAGGTGAAGATTTGTGCAGTTCGGGGGCATGGAACTCCAGAGCCCACACTACTAGACCCCAACGTTTTCTCATGGGCAAGCCCCAGGCGGACTCCATGGGGAGCAGGGTGAGCTTGCCATCACAGAGCCTCTGTGGCTGCCTCTGTAATACGAAGGTGGGTGCTTGTTGCTGCTGTTCCATCCTGAGCGCTTGGCCGACTTCAGCCACGGGCCCAGCAGTGTGCTCCCATTGAGCTCTGTGGTCCATCTTGCTTCCCGGCCGATGCAGCCCTCAGCCAGCCGACGTCAACATCCACATGAAACCTCTTTGCCATACCTGGACCGGACGCATTCCAAATACGTGGCTTTACATGATGAGACTCCGTGCTTTGTCTCTTCTCTCCGCACAGGCTGTGTTCTGACTAGAATGCCCTGTCCCGTTTCTCCTTACAAGTGATAGTCCCCTTTCAAAAATCTAACTTAGGGGTCTTTTGTTTCTTGTTAGAATGGATGCTCACCAGCAAGCACAAAGAGCAGCTGGACTGATGACTATTGCGTGGAAGTTAGGGGTCGGAGTTAGAAAACAAAGAGTTGACTTTTGTCCAGTAAGCATCCCCTTGACGGTGGCTTCAGAGAGCGGCTGCACCCTGGAAGAGGGCCTCAGAGCTTGAAGGGTGAAGTCCTTATGCTGCTACCTGGTGCCTGCCCCCAGTGAGAAGACACTGACAGCCACCTGTCTCATCCCTGAAGGGTGTTGGGAGGGAATGATGAGGTAATTTATCGAGCCTCTACCCAAGTGTCTGTCACTTGGGAAGCACACAAAGAAGGGTACTTACATCCTACTCTGAGTTGGAATCGACTGGGGGGCAGTGAGTTTAGGTTTTGGTTTGGTTTGGTGAGAAGATAGAAAGTGGCATTTCAGTGCGTGACTGGGGTAGACGGCAGAAGAGAGGGCACACTGCAAGGTCCAGGGAACGCATCCCATGGTTGCCTGAATCTGGAGCCAAGGCCGAGGATAGGAGAACCGGGACCTGACAGTTCTGCTTTCGGAGACGGTCATTTGCGTGCACATAGCTGTGGACAAGAAGGACCCTCGCCGCCTGTCCATGAGTCAGCGGACAAGCAGACTGCACCTAGCCCTGGTTACCAGCCCACAGGGAAAAGTGAGCCATCGGACTAGGTGAAAAGCAAGTGTACTTAATCTGTACACATACAGGGAACACACATGCACGCTAGATCTTGTCTGTGGGCGTGTATACGCTTATGCAGAGAGAGAAACCAGTTAGAAAAGAAACACTCCAAAGGGACAACAAGCGTTCCCTCGGGATTGGTCAAGGGAGTTCAGCATCCTTGGGAACTGTAGCTGTACCTGAAACCGTCCAGACTGTAAATATATGCGCACGCATACGCATGCACGAAGGGACCGAAGAACGTTTGTGGGAAACTGTCACGGAAATGTTCCATGAGCTTCTTGAAGCCCGCTCATGTGTGCTCGTGTACACGCGTGAGTGCAGGTGCACTACTTGTGAATGCACTTGTTAAAACGAAGAAGATGGGACACTTGCAAGGAAAGGAAAGGTAATGACTTACCTCACAGGAGAAAGGCTTCCGGTGTGGCTGGAAGTTACCTCACCAAGCTAAGCTCACACCGGCTGCCCGGAGCGGGGAGAGTTGGCCCTGGTACCGGGCCTGGAGTTGTCTGAGGGTGTGCGCGTGAGGGAAGGCGTCCGTGATGGGTGTGCGCATATGCGTGTCAGTGTGCCTGTGTCAGTCTGTTAGCGGAGTATCTGAATGAGTGAATGTGGCAGGTCAGCCCTCAGTGGGCCCACAGCCGCTGGTGGTTCCTGTGGAGACGCTGGTCTGCCTTCGCCCCAGAGTAGGGAGATGAATCAACAACAAGAGATGAAGTTTGATGTCGTCAGTGGAGCTTTTTTGCTGGCAGGTATATTCCCCCAAGAAGGAAGCAGCCGCTTTCCTGGAGCTGATGAAATTTAGGAGTTGGCCACCCACAAGGGGCAGTCCCACCCTGCCCTGTCACGTCACCACGAGTCAGATTTGGCTCCGATGGCAGTGAGCTTGGTTTAGGGGAGAAGTATACTGTTTTCCAGGAGCCCCCGGGTGCTGTCAAGGCTGGGAGTTCAAACCCACCAAGAGGCTCCATGGGAGAAACCCGAGGCTATAAGATTTGCAGCCTCAAAAACGCCACATCGGGCCTCTTTGAGTCAGAATCAACTCCATTTTGTTTTGTTTTTTATAAACTGTTCTCCACGCTGCTGCTGGGCACTGGTGTGTCCTTTGAGGCGGAGCTCCGGAGCGTGTGGAGTCACGGGGCGACAAAGACTCGCGCACAGATTCTTTGGTCCGTTGACTGGAGAAGACGCGAGACTACCAGTATGTGCCAACAGAAAAGAGAACCGACCTGAATTATTGTGAGCCTCGAACCTTGGGGCAATCAAGCCTTCAGTTAGCTCTCCTGGCATTCAAGGAGAGATTAGAACGTGTGACCAAAGGAAGCTCTCCGGCTGTTATCTTCCTCTGGGCATTTTCAGAGAACGCGTTGGCATTACTCTGACCAGGGGCGGCATCCTCCCACCCTCGGCCCTCTTGCGCCACAGTCAACAAAAGGCTACTTCCTTCGCATCAGCCCTGGCGTTCTCTGGTCTCCTCGGGCTGGCAAACAGCAGGCCGCTGCATTCCTCCCAATCAGTTTCTAAGTGGGGTGATCTTGAACCCTGTTTAGAAGAGAGGCTTTTTCTCCTTCTGGTGACTCATCCATACCCCCTGCTCTGCAGCGTGGGCAGCCACCCGCAGAATATAATCCGCACGGGGGTGGTTTTTATGTGCCTCGTAGCCTAGCCTCCTAATTTTTCTTAACCAATGGCTACTTGGCATGTGGCCTCCGTTCAGGAAACCTTTGCCGATGCTGTGTTGGAGCAGGTGTGGGGGCGGACAGACAGTCTGTTCCCTTGGGAGCAAGTCAAGAAGGCTGCCCCTCCGCCCGCTGTGTCTCTTCTGTCCTCACCTGGCCGACTTGCCTCTCTCAAGCCCCCTCTCAAGCATCCTTTCCTTCTAAAACGACCTTCAGAATCCCCCCTGCTGGTGCTGAGAAAGGTATAACCAGGTCCCCGTGTGTCCTCCAGGTTCCCCGGCTCCTCCTGGACACCCAAGCAGCCCTGCATTGCTGCGATTTGTTCCAATATAGCATCCTACGAGATGACAGACGGGAGCCGTGCCTGCTGTGTGGGCAGGACCGCGTTTTAGTCATCTTGTATCCTCACGATACTCAGCTCTCAGTGCCTGTTGAGTGGTGGAAAAGCCGCAGTGCATGGACGAAGCACCCCCTGGCTCACCCTGAACCTTTCATTCTGCCAAAATACAGAGACGCATCAGAGAGGATCTGGCATTTGACGGGGCCACTGTGATGTGGAGGGCGCTGCTCTGCAGACCTGGTACGGCAGAGGCTCAGGGTGCCTTGCTTTGTACGATTGTCCTGAAAGGTGGGCACTGGGTTGGCCGCATCTCGCACGCATGTATCCAGCTCTGGGCAGGCAGGCAGGTTCTTTCTGTATGAAGAGCCTGCGCTGACTACTAAAGAATGTGGAATTCATCCTACAGGCAGGGACGAGTCACATGGAAGCTTTTACAGGGAGAATTTATATGCTCCACACTGGTGCTTTCAAAGCTAACGGGGAGGATTTAGGAGAATGAACGGAGCAGCAGTGATTTTTCAGGTGCAACAGGAAGCCTACCAGGGAACCTGTTGCGGCGTAGTAAGCAGGGTGACCCCGCCTTTCATTCATAACCACTGCCTCCTGGGCCCGGGAACTTGGGGCCCACAGGCCACTGAAGCTGGTGAAATTGTCAACTCCAGCTTGACCTCACAAAGAGAAGCAGCTCCAGCCACCACATTCGGGGTGAGTTAATTAAATGTTCCACTAGTAGGCCTGTGATAGTGTTACACATACCCAAATGGCACTTGGCAGAAAGGTTTCCTACCCCTGTTCTAGGGAGAAGGCCTGAGCAGGGCGGGGCTAGCTCTCACAAAGGACAACAGAAAGTGACCAGGGACAGTAGCCCAGAAGACCAGGTTCTCAGCAGTGAGGGCAGGCTGATTCTAGCAGGACTCTAACCATTGGCCTCGTCAGCTGGAGGGTAAGAGAAGGAGGGAGGTGGGGCGGGACAGATCCTGGAAACGCCACACATACACCCACACCACCACCACCACCACCCCTGGCGCTGGGATCTGGGCTGAGAGGGAGGGATGGATGTGAGCGCTGGGGTTGTGTTTATTGCTCCATAACTGGCCTGGCCCCTGACCAAGGGGCCACAGAGTCATGACTCTTCACATGCTGCTGAGTCTAAAGTGCCCTATTCTCTCACTGACTCTCCACTGGATGTAGTTCCCACAGCGGCCGCCATAAGCTTAAGGGACAAAGCAGCGTGGGCAGCCTCAGCCCCGTCCTTTCTTAGTGCTCAGAGATCCATGACTCAGAAACTGGGCTTAGAGGTGGCAATTTGTTAATCCCCTCCCCTCAACAAAGACTGGAATGGCATTTTATTCCCAGCTTATTAATTGGTTCACTTTGGGAATAAAGCCAGAATCCCCAAAGGGAGTGATGGGGGCACTTTTGTTTTCTTTGGAGTCTTACATTTAGATTAGCTTCTGGGGATTAAATGTTATTACAGTAGAGGGATTTTTTTTTAATCAATAGGAGGTGACAGCTTAGCATAATTTCTGGTAAGATTTATTTTTCCAAGTACCATTGCCTTCACCCCTGTTCTTTTAAAAGTTGGTTAGATGTCATCTTATGCTTTTCTGCTTTGGGAAGAAGTCCTTTGTCAGAGGCAGGTACTTTAGACCTGCCTAACTTGGCATAGCAGTCACGCATTAGGCTGCTAATCACAAGTCAGCAGTTCAAAACCACCAGCTATTCCTCAGGAGAAAGAGGAGGCTTTTGACTCTTGCGAAGAGTCACGGTCTCAGAAACCTACAGGAGTCCTTCTACCCTGCCCTACGGGGCCGTTCTGAGTTGGCATTGACTCGTCGATGGCAGTGAGTCTTGAGTTTAACTACCCTGAAATCAGAAAAACTAGATGGTATACCCTAGATTATCAGTTCTTCTCATCCAGGCACCATAGATGCACCCGACAGAGAGAGCAATATGGAAAAGAATCCCCAATCTCTAACAAAAATGAAAGTCAACCCCCTAAAGCAATTGAGACTAAATACTGCCCTGTGATAGTCTTCAACTTTTGAACCTGAACCGATCCCTAAGAGCATTTTAGCCAAATACCAGAGTGGCTCACATGGTAGTTGAGGTGACTTTATGTCGACTTGAAGATGTGAACGATGGGCTTTCTACCCCATAAAGAATGGCAGTCTCGGAAACTCTGGGGGCAGTTCTACTCTGCCTTATGCAGTCACTGTGAGTGGGCCTGGTTTTGGATGGGAAGGTGTAGGAGAAGGATAGGGGTTAGAATCTGACCTGTCAATCGGCTCACAGCCTGATGTTGCTTCCTTGTCTATGTGGTCTGCTTAGAAGGTGGGACCACTGGGAACTTCCCCCTATCTCTTTGCCCTTTCACTTTCCCCCTTGCTGGGACTCTTGCTGCTTCCAGGGGTGGTTCCTTGTGGCCCCTTAACCCTGAGGGCTGTCAGCCCCCTGCCATGTTTCCACCCACTTGGGAACTTGGGAGCCCGTGATCCTGCACTCCCGGCCTGTGATTTTCCTGCTCCCCCCACCCGCTTCACCTTTCTCCGTCATATGCCTGCAGCAACATGAAGGTGTACAGGGCTCCGACCAGCACCGCTTCTTGATATAAAGCGCTTGCTTACACAGGTGAGAGCCACTGGATTTGTTTCTCTAGACAACTCAGCCTAACACAGGTTACCGAAAGGACTATCACCCGTGAGTACTTTGCATTTTTATGAAAAAGCACAAATAAAGCCAAATGGTCAACAATTGCTTTCCAACAAAGATGAGCATGTAAGAGGGCAGGAAACCCGCTTAATGGAACCAGAACCACCAAACAGAAATAATGAAAATGTTCACGCACGGGAATGGAGGCCACCACTTTCCCTGAGGAACGTGTGTAGAAATTGTTGGCTCTTCCGAAAGCACAATAAACTATCATACAGAAACGTGACTACACATACAACATGAGTGTGCGTCCAGAGTTCATGGGAAATGGAGTTAAAATATAGCAATTCTTCTATGAACTCTTTGAACCCCATCTTATAGCTATGCCTGCCACCCCTGCAGGTAGATATTTGAAGGGGAACATGTGCCGCTCCCCCCCCCCATCTTTTGTTTTCTTCAGCTTTATCCTGCCAACACTAACTTAATCCCATGAATCTTTCAAGTTCTAGCTCCCCTGTTAGAAGTGGGGCTCTGTGAGCCAGATCATGCTGACCAGCCAGAATGCTGGTTTAGTCACCAACCCCTCCCTTGTCTGGAGATGGGGCTCCTCCTGACAGCACACTCACGGGACCCACTGCCCCAGAGGAACTGCTGTTGTCATTGTCTTGTTAGCTGTACCTTCTGACGACTTGTCTAGAGCTTTTGTCCCCCTAGCCTCCATGCACTGCTACCAAGTGCTCTGCTTTGGCTTTGGATTCGGGCTTTATTCCAAACATTTGATTTCAGAGTGCATTCTGAACACTGTCTCCGAGCCTCCAGATTCTCTGCCCCCTAGCAGATCCACTACCCCTCCTGTCTTCCAGAAATGTCCTTCTCCATTGTCAATGAACTCATTGGTGAAATTAAGCTGCACGAGGCTGAAGCTAGACCACCAACAGAGACCTCCCTTCAGGTTGGCCAAGTCAAGGTGTGTGCAGTGAGTCACTAGTTACTAGCTTATTTCCCTGGATGTCCACTTTTTGGCCAGGCTGTACATGAAAGATCTTAGCCAATAAAGGCAGGCAGAGGCTGGGGCCGTAAGGCTCTGGCATGTCCCCGGTCTCCTAGACAGGGGACCTTTCAGAAGAGAAGCAAGTGAGTGGAATAACATGTTTCCAACGGACTGATTCTATTCCTATTGATTTCTTCTCCCTTTTCTGTGTACTCTGCAATTAGCACCTTTGCTCAATCTAACTAGAATCTTACCTGGGCTCTGCCTGTATTTTATGGAGTTTACCTGCAGTCCCGGGAATTGCATGTATGTGGCCTTTAGAACCGTGTTCTTGTAGCTCCCACAAAGGGATGGGCTAGGACGGTGCACATAAAAGGATCCCTGGTGACTCGAGTAAGTACTCTGGGGCCAACTGCAAGGTCATTGGTTCAAACCCACCAGCTGCTCCAAGGAAGACAGACGTGACAGCCCATTTCCTTAAAGATTCCAGCCTTGGAGACCCTGGGGGCAGTTCTATCCTGTCCTATAGGGTCACCTTGAGTCTGAATTCACTTGATGACAGATGAGTGAACGATGCAAAAAAGGTTTGTTAAAAAACTCTTACAGAGATTGGATAGCAACTGTGCAAATCAGGGACCTGTGGCCTCCAGGGGATTGTTCAGTGTGCCATTCTGCTAAGCTTAAAAGAGCCGATCTTGTAAAGGTGGAAGGGTACCTCACGACCGTCAAAAAGAAGAACAAGGACTGTCCTTTAGACCTGGTCTCCTGTGCTGGGAACCTCCGAGATCCTGGACACATAGCTCTGGCAGCAGCTCAGGAAGCCAGAACTAAGACTGGCCCAAGGGGGCTGTGGTGGGCTTCCCCGCCCACAGAGCAAGGCTGCGGTGGGGTCGCTGACCCAAGGGACAAGAGAGCCTTTGGGCAGGAAGTTCCCGGCAGAGAGGGTTGCCTCCCGGCACTTCTTAGAGGAACTGAGAGCTGTGACCCTAATCTGAGCTAGGCAGACTGGGAGCAGGAGCCAGCAGCAGGCAAGGCTGGGCGTGAGGCCTGTCTGCTTGCAGGCATGGCGGAAAAGGAGCTGACAGGCTGGAAGCTGTCCTAATTGACGCACCGTCTCTTATCCCTGTTGCTTCCAAGTTGATCCTGGTCCTGGATTATAACCGTTACCTCCCTAATAAGTCCCGTGGTCGTTTAGTGTGGTCGATACATTCGTGTGGCCTTTACAACACAGTATCAGACACAGCCGAGAAAGGAAGAATGACTGGTGTAGGAAGGGTGGAGGCTCGTCTGACGCCCGTCACGTAGGTATCGGCTCTGGGTTGATGGCGGTGATTCCTGAGCCTCCTCGTTAGACCAGAGCGGAGCCCACCGTGGTACAGTAAGTACCAGCTGACAGGCTTACGTAAACTTAAAGACGGTTCCCTGCCAGTCTTCCAGTGCCTCTCATTCTTGAGGAGTCCATAAAGCTCGCTCACAGGGGCTGGGTGGTCTAGGCCAGTGCTTGCCAAAGTGGGTGAAGCCCTGTCCTGCGGGTGCGGGCGCCACGTAGGAGCACTGCAAAGGCGGCCACTTCTCCTTTCTGCTGCATGCTGGGCTGTAGCACAAACGGTTTTCTTTGCTGATTAATCTTTTTTCATTTTTCCTGGAAAGGTGGTATAGTAAGCCAAATGCATTTGGGAACCTGTGGTCCTGACCAGGGTTCTAGACGCACACTAGGGCTCTCAGGCCACAGGCAACTCTTTGGGTCCATACGCGTGGCTCTGAAATAAAACGGAAAACGTTCAAAGGCTATTACTCAGATCATGGTGATTTCATTGTCTTGTGAAAACATACTGATGGCTGCGGAATCATTCTGAAACTGTCGTGAGGGCCAGGGCCGCTTCTTCCACCCCACAAGCTTGCCAAGCCCTGGTCTGGACCAACTCGGAGTGGCTTTGGTTTTCCTTGGTGAGAGTCAGTGCCCACAGAGTGGGGGTGCTCCCCACCGCGAAGGCTTTCCCTGCGTTCCCTTGGCTAGCATCTGTTCTGACTTTGGGAGGTAGCAAAGCATAAGAGAAAAAGACCTGGGCTTTGAAAGCAGAGAACCCCCAAGCTGAGGCCGGGTTCTGCCTCTGGGTTGTCGTGGAAAGCTGCCAGCACCCCTCCTTTGGTCTCCTCCGTGAAAGAAGGCACCTCTCCGTGGTAGCTCTCATGGTTTTGTCCTTAGGGCCGAATACAAAAACCTACGGTAAACATGTATGCTAGGAGGTCCGCGCCTCTTCTTTTTCATCTGTTGGGGAACCGAGCCTGCTGCGGACCAGGGACTGCAGTTTCTCTGCCGTCCAACCCATCACAACGGGACCCTTTCCCTGCTTGCCCTCAACATACCTCATCCTGCCTGCGCCTGCCCTTCACAGTGCCACAACTTGGGGTGCCAAGCCTGAGAACCCCAAGTTGTGGGACTGTAGAGTGGAGGAGCGGAGAATCAGAGGAAGGCCTTCAACAAGATAGAAGGGCAGTGTGGCTGCGAGAACAGGCTCAGGCACAGGAACATGGCAGGGGCCCTGCAGGACCATGCCATGCTTGGTTCTGCACAGAGTCACCACAGGTCGGACGGACTCGCTGGCACCTCCCAACCCCTAGCAACACCCACCACCACGGCTGCACGCCAGGCCCACAAAGAAGTCCACTTAACGGGAGTCAAAGCCTTGGGGATATGGTTGCCCCGTCACCTTGGGTTTCCCAAGGTGAGTTTCTTCTAAATTCCCAGGGATTTACTAGACTCCGCCCATTCCTTGGTATTCCCGTATGCAACTAAACAACAGCTTAGTCTTTCCTTTCGGTTCCGGGCCCAGCACTGAGGCACTCAGCACTTTCCGAATTGATCTGAGTAGTCACAGCTGACTGGGGTTCCTCAAACACACCCGCTGGTCTCCACGGGATTGATTCCTGGAGGTCTGTTCCTTGTTTCAATTCAACCTCATTCCACGAGGCTGCTCACTAGCCTCGGCTGTGTGGCCCTCTCACCGCTGGCCGCTTTCCGTCTCTCCAGCATCGTATCAGGTGGACGTGCCTTAGTGAGACTCAGCCCGCCCCCCTTCCCCACCATCAGCCTCAGGCCACACAGAAGGAGTCCAGCGAGCCCAGCCCTAACCACTCCCATTCTGAATCCTCAGTGCCTGAGTGGGTTTTTGGGAGAAAATGTGTCTCATTAAAACCCATTTTTATTCGCGAAAGCAAGCTTACAGGCTTCAGGTGTTGTCTCCACCTGAAAAGAGGGGCCATGACAAACTGCTAAACAGCAGCCAGAGGGAATGACCGAGAGGCCTGCTGTGTGCGCCTAAGTACCTCCATGACCCGGAACACCTGCTGTAACGGGCAGACTTGCCCATCCTCGCCTTCCCTGACGAGGGAGCCTAGGCTCTTCAAGTCACTGGGATTCAGTGGCCTAAGGTTGTTCTTCCAAGAAAGGATGGGGCCAGGATTCCGCCCGCCCTCCTTCTCTCTTCATGGAGTGTATTCTGACTTGTAGCGAATCCATAGGACAAAGTCGAGCTGCCCCTTTGGGTTTCAGAAGCTGCAAATCTTCACAGGAGCAGAAAGTTTCATCGTCTCCCAAGGAGCACCTGGTGGTTTTGAACTGCTGACCTTGTAGTTAGCAGCCCAAATGGCACCCTCCCAGGCCTCCAAGGCTCCTTGTTTCGTCCCCTGCAACTTTCTAAAACTCTAGTCACTAAAGTGAATTTTATAGAACAAGAGAGAGGCTGGCGCAGTGTCTGGGTGGTGACTTGCTGCTGGTGTTGTTGGAGAGGAAAGAGTTTATCTCAGACCCACCGCTGCATCCTTCCTACCTGGGGGGCGCCTCACCTGATAGCCTGATAACACTGTGTTTGTAGATCTGCTTGTCGGTGTGGTCAGAACCTTAGGTTGTGGTGGACCTAGGTCACTTGCCTTAGAATCACATGGGAGATTGTTGAAATGCAGGCTGCATGGTCCCACCCTAAGAGTAAATCACCGGGAGACTTCGGAATCTGCATTTAGCATGAGCTCCCAGGTGATCATTATGAGCCCTGAAGTTTGGATCACCTGCTGAAGTGAATGGGTTCTAGCCAACGTGTGAATCCAGTCCTCAGAAACACCCCCCAGGGGAGGGGAGGGGAGGGGAGGGGAGGGTCACTAAATCTTAGGCAGGCTTCTGAGTCCCTGGAGGGTGAAGGGAGCTGTGGCCTTTTCCTAAAGTGTGAGGTACCACCCTCCCCGCGGTCAGGGTCCCCAGAGAACTTACTAATTAGCCTGGATTCTGGAGAGCTGTGCCCACACTCCCATTTACTCCTGTTCCCCCAAAGACAGACACCAGCTCCGTCGGCTGCCCATAGACCTGCCCTGCTGCCCAGCTGGCTCTGCAGTGGGGCATCTGTGCAGCCACTCTGCTTCCCACCCCCACCATCACCCCCAGGGAGTCATTGCTAAACAAGCCCAAGGCAAGCAGACCACCAAACCGCCCACCTCCACCCTGATCCTGCAATAGCCGCTTGGCAATGTGAGGTCGCTGAGCCCCTGCCCTCTAAGGGCCCTGGATATCTGGCTCAGAGAGGGCCATTGTTCTGCTGGAAGTTGAGCTGCTCCTGGAAAGAGTAGAGGGGGCTCAGAGAGGGAACTCAGAGCCCTTGACTAGTGACTCACATCCCACCCCCAGATGGTTTCCTCATCTGGACCAGGAGGAACTTGGCCATATGATCTCTAAGGCCCTTCCAGAATTTAATCTCTGTCCTCCTGGCCTTCTCCCAGAACCAGTGGTCTGTATGCCTTGTAGGGGCACTTTAGCCCCCATTTCCTACCATTTCCATGGCCAAAGTTATAAGGATCAGCAAACTTTGGGAGGAATATTAGATTTTATCTGGGTCAGTGATAGCACCAAATACTCAAACCAAACTCACTGCTGTCAAGTCCATACCGATTCCTAGTGACCCCACAGGACAGGGTGGACCCGCCCGGTGAGTTTCTGAGACTGGGACTCTTTACAGGAGTAGAAAGCCCCATCTTCCTCCCAGGAACAGCTGGTGGTTTTGAACTGCTGACCTTGTAGTGAGCAGCCAAACACATAACCACTACACCACCAGGGCCTCTTGGGTAGGTGATAATAAAAGGAGTTAGTTCTTCAGTTAAAAAAATGTTTAACTCAAAATTCATTTTAAATGTTTTTTAAACATTCATCAATTCTAGACAGCGGTTTAACCTGTTCCTAAAATACTCCCCAACAAGAACAATAGCAATACTATTTTTTATTGAAAAAAACGGGCTTTTTAAAAGGTTTTATAAGGAATGAATACAATCTTTAGAAAAGTTTTGCTATTTTTGTTGACCTTTTACAGAAAATTCAAGAAGAAATGCAGTTTCAACACACACACACACACACACACACACACACAGTAGATTGCTTCCATTCCATGTTGGAATTCTAGAACTGTGACTGTCGTCAGTCTGTTTCCCAGTCAAGGACAAGGGCTGTGAATATTCCTCCAGATTTAAGGTCTGAGAAACTGGATTGAACCCAAAAGAAATCAGACCAATGGAATGGAAATGTGCGTGGGCCTGTGGTGCACACATCAGCTTGCTGCTACTGAAGGCAGCATGCGGATGCTCAAGACAGGACACTCCCGCCAGCACACTCCTCCAGGTCGCTGTACTCACTTTTGTCCTCAGAAATGACTCGGTTTTCTAAGTTCTTTCTTTGAATTTCACAGGGTTATAGGAATTACCTTCTAGACTTTTCCATTAGGACCGCAGCCAGGAATTCCTGGGAGTTTTACTTAGGCAAACAAATGATTACCCCTCCCATTATTCTACAAACAAGCCCCTAATCAGTGAATTGGCTAATAGCCCTTGCCTTCAGGGTCATTAGCCCTGACAGACAGCTTGGCAGTGCTCTGCGCACGCTCGATGGATGTCGCTGTCACTGAGCACATCCACTGTCAGGCCCTGCTGTGGAGTCAGATGCTGGCTCACGGCTGTGCTTGCTGCTCCCAACCCCCCCCCCGCCCTTTTTAACCCTGCGTTATCTTCTCAGGACCCAAAGTCCAGCCTCAAGTAGCTTTTGAGATTCCGTCTGAAATGAACGGGGAGAAAAAACATCACAAAGATCCATACACTTCATAGAAGAAAACCCGGTTTTTAGGAAACATCATTCCTTGTTGTTAAAGACAGACCTACGCAGATGGGAGACTCCTTTGCCGAGGGTGTGTGCCAATGCCACAGGGTAGTTCTTTCAGTCACCGTGGCTGCCACTCACCTGGTGTGTGCTCCTGCTGCACGGTGCCTCTGGGAAGACTCTCCCTCTTGAGAGGAAGCAGAGGGTGTTGAGTGTGTTGCAGTTGTGTCCCTCCTCCCTCGGCATCTTTCCCCAGCCTTTAGGGGGCCTGCCTCCCCCAGAGGAGCAGGTCCGCTGGACTGCCAGGGACTGTGACCTGCAGGTGCTGTCTCTGCAGCATCGGCCTGGCCACCCTATGCCTCACAGTCACAAGTCTGTAAGCCACAACCCCCCAACTCCAGGTGTGATGACAACATGGTGGTGGGTGAGCACTAATGTTTCAGCCTGAGCAAGACTGTGCAGAGGGAGAGAGCAAGGCAGGAAATTACTGGGCTCGGAAGGCGTTTTGCATTCAGGTTTTGCTGCCATGCAAATTCTTGCCACATCAGCGCAAAGCCATGTGCAGCTTAGTCTAAATGCCTGTTTAAGCAAAGGCCAAGAGTCTGTTTGAAGATATAAAGGGGGGAAACAGGGTTTTCACAATACAAAGCGTATAGCCGGTGACACATGTCGAATTTGGGGTGCTTTCCACGTGGTCAACACAAGGAAAGCGGCATTTATTCATTCAACAGTAGCAGAAATGTATCTTGAAGAATGAAGGAAAAGGACAAAAGATGATTATACAGCACAGTAATCTTTGGCATGAATTAAGCGAAACTGTTTAGGAAATATTAAGGATGGAATTATTGCACCTCCCTCCCCAGTATTTGTCGTTAAGTTCTAACCTCTGCCTGGGCTATAACTCCATGTGGGAATGAGGGGTTTGGGTGAGTGTCAGGATTCCTGTATCTTGAGTCAGCCTCCTGTGAGACTTGAAAGAGCAGTGAGAGAGTCTGGGCAGGACACAGGAAAATCTTCAAGGAGCCAGGAAGTGAAGCTGCCGGACTTTCCGCAAAGTCACAAGGAGCTTTGTCCTGGAGCCAGCACCCACATTGGACGTTCCTTGAAGCCACCCATCTGCTTTTGGTGTCTCTATTATCTAGGGCTGCACTAGATAACTAAGACAAAGGAGTGGAGTGGTTACACACTGGGCTGCTAACCACAAGGTCAGCAGTTTGAACCCACTAGCTGTTCTTTCCAAGGAAGATCAATGATGCGTTCTGTACCTGTACAAACGTAAGAGTCTTCGACGCCCCCAGGGCCGTTCTACCCTGTCTGTCAAGTCCGTGCAATAGGGGTTGGAGTCAGCAAGGTGAGAGATAGCTCAGGCAGGGCGCAAACTGCCCAGTGCACATGCATTTCTTTTGTGTGTGTGTGTGTGTATGCACGCGTGTGTGCACGTGCGCATGCATTTCAAATGAAGGAACCATGCTGATGTGTGACAACTGCACTTCTGCTTTTGCTTAGGGCTGGTGCCACGCGTTGGGCTTGTAACCCCAGGGTCAGCAGTTCGAAACCACTAGCCGCTCCAAGGAAGAACACAAAGGGTTTCTGCTCCCACAGAGCGTTTGGTCTTGAAAAGCCCCAGGAGCAGGGCTAGTCTGTCCTACAGGGTCGCTCTGAATCAGAATCATGAGGATGGCAGGGAGACTGGCTTGGGGAATGGAGCAGGAAGCTGCATTTTCATGGCCTCGGGAGTCCACACAAATGGAAAGACCTTGGCAGGCTCTGATACAGGAAATAGGGACTTGACTGATACAAAGTCTGGATTAGACACAATATTCCCAAACCTGACAGTCACCTGCATCTAGGATCCCACTGCATGCCGCCTCAGCCCTGAGTCCAACAAGCCCTTCTCTGTGCACCGAGCTCCAAGAGGAGCCCTCTGGTGGGTTGAGAGCCTGGTGGAACCTCCTGTTACGTATGAGCGCTAGGATCCGGAGCAAGTCACACCCCTGCTGTGAATCTGAGTTTCCCATGTGTACAGAAGGAAAGTGAGACTGCGCTGGCAAGGATCTAGCGAGATGATGCTTCTATAACACCTAGGACAGAACTCTGGTGGAGCTATTGGGTAAGCATCGGGTTGCTAATCACAAGACTGGTGGTTCAAACCCAGCAGCCACTCTTTGCGAGGACACTGAGGCTGTCTGCTCCCGGAAAGGTTAGCAGCTCTCAGGCACCCTACGTGAAGTCACTAGGCGGTGGAATCGACTGATGGCAGTGCGTTGCTTGGTGGCTTGGTTGGAGGCTCTGAGTTTGGCCCACAAAACTCTTAGCCCTGTCTAGATACTGTCACCACTGGTCACACTTGAAAGGAGGAACGTCCAAATGGAGGCATGCTGAAAGTGCATGCCCTGCCCGCTGGATTGCAGGGGGCACAGATGACAAAGTAGCTCATGTAGCTAGTCTCATGCTGATTTTATGTTGCTGTAAGATTGAGTGTGCATATTTGGTTAAATAAAACACATGTCAGAACTGGTCTTGTCTGTCTCTTTTCACCTGTTCAAACTGGCTACTAAAGGAAAGCAAACAACTGTCATCAGGTGGATTCTGACTTATAGTGATCCTACCCACAGTGTCTACTGAATGATGTAAAGTTACGAACATAGATTATTACATCCTTTGTCTACTGGGTGTGTTGGTCGTCCCTTCTTATCTTGTCCCCTGCCTTGTGTCCATTAGCACTGAGCAGAACAGCATCTTCAGCCATTTTTATCCTGACCAGCCATCCCTCCCACCCGGGATCTAACTCCCGACTCTGCTTTCACCCTCTTCTGCCCTGAGTTTGTTGCTGTTAAAACCAAGTTTGCTTGTTGAGAATTAGCCCAATCTTGATCATCTTAGATAAATGGCAAGACATCAAAGTCAGAAATTAAACGAAAAAGGTTGGTGAATGAGCTCTCTATAAATTCCGCATGGAAAAATTTTGTACATAAAGTCAAGGTCCTAAAATTCCTCATCCTTCTTTATCAAGAAATACCAAAGAGGATGGTGGAGTTTGTATGGACTTTTTTTTTTTATCGGAATCTCTTAGGAAAGTAACAAGTCGGGAGGAAATAGTTATACCCAGTTTCAAACAATGGTTAAGTCCCTTAAATATACAAACCCCGAAACCAAACCCACTGCCATCAAGTCTGTTCCACCTCACAGGGCCCAAGACTGTACATCTTTACAGGAGCAAGCAATCTTATCAGTCTCGCGAAGAGGAGCTAGTGGAATTGAACTGCTAACCTCATGATTGGCAGTCCAGTGCCTAACACACACAGATTTTCTGAATCAACAGCAGTGGCCAGTCACCTAGGAAAACACACACACACACACACACACACACACACACACACACAGCGCTCGCAGCAGAGTTCCCGGGGAAGACACCCATGGCACATCCAAACCAGAGCACAGTCCACCTGACCCACGATGACAAAGAGGTGCCCGCGAGGTGCGGTGCATTCCTGCCTATCAAATTGTCAAAAATGGAAACATCACTAAGATCCAGTACGCAGAGGGCAGGGATAGCGGCCAAGCCATAGGCTGTTGAGAGTATAAATTGCTGCCATTTGGGGGTGGGGTGGGGAGTTAAGCAGTGTCAGGATTTTAAGTTCACTTGTGTTGTTTACAGGATGTCTGTGGAAATGAATCAGGCTCTGTTCCTTAAAGCATTGTTTGCAGGAACAAACGCTAGACACGTGTGCAGCGTGTTCTGCTGGAGGGGTGTCCAGGAAGTGTTGGTGATGATGGAGAGAGCATGTGGGATCCAGGAAGGAGGCCTTCATTCTCGCTTGCTATTTCATATCATTTTGTTATGATTACCTTTTGTGTTCTCCTAGTGTCTTCTTATTTGACCTCTCTGGTCTCTAACATCCACTGGGATTTCTACGAAGAACTCGCGGGCAAACTGTGCGATGACAGAGAACAGGAGCACGGTCAGCAAGTAGTCACGCCGACGAGAACTGCTCAGGGTGGTTGCTTACCAGGACACATTACACAGTTTCAGCTCTGCTAATAAATGCCCAAAGGGGCTTACCACTCTGCGGTGGCTCTCAGCTGGAACCTCCGTTAGTCAGGCAGCTCAGCTTCCTGAATTAAGTTCCCAGAGGCCGCCCGCTCTGGAGCCAGCCTCCTGCACGGAAGCACTCTGCTTAACTTGCATGGCGGATCCAGCAGCCCATCCCTCTGTCCGTGCTCTGACCACGGGTTCTGCAGCCGCTCCTCTGACGATGGAGCCCGCGTTTCGATTCAGGGCACAGGGGTCTTAGGTCCAGAGGATGTGCCCCACTCCTGCTCTTGCTGGTAATGAGATCCCTCCTCTTGCTTCTCAGAGGGCTCATTTTGTATACAGCAGATTCCTGTCGGCTGCTACTCACAGGCGGATCCTATCAGCATCTTCTCCCACCTTCTTAGCTGATCCAGGCAGGGAAAGGTCGTTTGGTGGGAATTAGAGACTTTGGCTACAAGAGTCACATTAAATAATGTACTGCCTCTGTACCTTTGCCTGTGGGCTATTTGGACCATGTGATCGTCATTTGGTTGGATCCCTTCATGATGTCTCTTGTTTTCTTTTTTTGATTAACTAAATGCCAAAATATTGAGCCATTTCTAGCTCCGGGCAACCCTATAGGACAGAGTAGAACTGCCTCTTCAGTTTACCAAAGCTGCAGATTTTTACTGGGGTGGAAAGCCTCATCTTTCTCCCAAGGAACCACTGCAGATTCAAACTGCTGATCTTGAGGTTGGCAGGCCAACACATAACCCACCACACCACCAAGGGACCCTTAGTGTTTAATGAAAATATTTAAAAATGAACATTTTCCCAATTAGTCTCATAGGAGGAAATCGAGTCATGCAGAGTGTGGGTATGTGTTGTGCTTGCACAGATTCACTTCTAGAAACAGCTGCAGGGTCCCTCTGACCTCGACTTTGTACATACTACATGCTGGGCTCCCCTTCAACCCCACTGTGTACAGGTGCACACACTGAGGGCTTTGCTCAATACCGTTCAGGTAGAAAGGGGCAGAGGGCAGAACCTTTTCTTCAGAGCCCCCTTTCCTTCTCCATTGTAATAAGAGGAAGTCACCAATGAAATCCATTGTCCCTACAGGGTCAGAGGCCAACTTTTTGTCAAGTTGGGGCCTTAAGAACAAGTCTTTCGCCTCCCATCCGCTGTGATTTCAACCACTACATACCACCACTTAAGCCACTGGCTCAAGTAGACAACACCTAACCTGATATTGAGCTTAACCTCCATTCTAAATAAGAAATATGAAGCTCCTAAGGACCACTGAGAAGCAGCCTACGTAGGGCAATCTACCATCGGGCCTTTGTGAGAGCCTGAGATTGCTGTTGGGGAGCTAGACATGCTGGTGAATTTCCGTGGCTGGTCTGAGAGGAGGCTGGAGGAAAATTATTCCGTACGGTGATTGTCCCGGGAAGTGTGTGCGCTTTGGAGGCTCCGCTGTTGACCTTGGGCACACTGCGCTATCTCTGTTAGCCTCGGGGCCTTCAGAGATAAAGTGGGTGTGTTTCCTCATAGACCTCCTGTGAAGATTAAACAACTCCTTGCAGAGCTTCAGCATACGTTAGCTCATTCTACCCACGTCCTGGGGGCTCAGAAGCCACACATGGATTGTTTTTTGAGTCAGTGGCCCCTCAGCACTGTTCTGACACAGAGCCTATGAGGTGGTGATGTGGGTTTTTTTCTTTTGCTTTGTTCGTCAACTCTCAGACTGACTCCGATTGGTAAGAATGTGGACAGAACAGGAGGCATGTAAGCTTAAGAGTTTGGGAGGAATGTGCGGAGAGACTTGTGTTTTTGTCAGGTTAAAATTACAACCCTTCACCCCACTCCCCACCCCCACCCCAGTGCTCCAGGCCACGGGGGTTGGGGGGATCCTGTGGACTGGAATTTTAAAGGTGTCTTCTCTCAGAGCCACTTGACTGAGCAAACTAGGGATTCTCAGACCATGGATTTGGATTCCCCAACCTGCTTCCTTGGGCTCTGACAGCCGAGGGCCTGGAGCCCCAGCACACAGAGGGCAGGTGGCCATGATCGTGACAGCACCAGGAAAGCAGGGTGGAAGCAAACAGCTCTTCTGAGGCAGGCCAGTTATTGCTCTCCCTCCTCCTGGATAAAAGTCCAGATCCCAACAGAATCCATTTCCTTTGGGGAAAATGGACAAGAGGCTTGTTGAGCCTTCTGACTATTGGCCCAGAGGCAGGAGCAAGCATGGTAAAATTATGCACCAAATGGCCCCTTCTTCACTATGTCTTTCCGATGAGGTGAAGGATGGTGCCAACCTGGGTTCCAGCCCCAGGCCCACTGTGGGAAAGCCCTGTGCCTTCGGCCCAGCTCTGCACATCTGTCTCCCCACAGCCGACGTCTCTCGTGAAATGGGAGCCGTGAAGCGCGACGGGTCACGTGCCTGCACGAGCGTTTGTAATATGCGGTAGTAAGCATAGCTCCTGGCGCAGAATAAGGATTCAATAAATAATAGCTGCCCTAATGTATGACTACTATTGGCTCTGTTGGAATCTAGCATTTAGTTCAGCGGCTTCCAAGTTTTCATTCTTGTGCTGTCAGCTGCATTGAAGAGAACGATGCCAATAAGGCTTTAAAATGAAATGGCTCTCATAATTGGAGCTGCAACCCAAGTGACGAAAGTGTTCCTGTGTTTAGTCAGGGAAACGTCTTCCTTCTGGGGCCGTGCCATGTGGCCCGCAGCCACGGCTTCTCTCACCCTGACAGCTTTCCCGAGGGCCCTCCTCCCTCATCGCGTCCTTCCTCGGTGGTACTCTGGAACCCTCAATGCCAATCCCTGTGCACGAGGCTCCCCCAGAAGTGCTACCTCGCACCACGAAGGGCAAGGCATAACAACTAGTGGCAGGGACATTGTTCTTAGGGATTTTATGGGGCTAATCAAAAACGAATGCTACAGAAAATTCATAGAAGCCTGTATTAAACAAATGTGTCAAAATGTGGAGTGACTGTTTCTCGACATACCCTCCTTCTAGGTCTGTACTCTTGTGAAGGCTAACCTTGCCCTGAGGAAGAACGACCGCACTTTGATTTACCCCAAGTCACAGTGCCTGCTTTGTCCTTCTCTGGGGCTCAAATTGTGTTCTTGTTGAATGTGTACTGAGCTTAGGAAACAAAACTTAGGGGCAAGATCTGGGTCATCAATTAGATGGAGAAAGGTTTCTTAATGCATTTCACACAGAACAACCCTTACTACCTTGGAAGAACGAGCAGGGGTCTTTTCGTGATGGGGGAAAAAAAATCCTGAAGACAAAATGGATGCATAAGCAAATGTGGTGAAGAACGTGAAAGTGGATGGTGCCCGGCTATCAAAAGATACAGTGTCTGGGGTCGTAAAGGCTTGAAGTTAAACAAGCAACCATCTAGCAGGGAAGCAAATAAACCCACATGGAAGAAGCACACCAGCCTGTGTGGTCATAAGGTGTCCACGGGATCAGGTATCAAATGATCCAAAACAAACCATTATATCAATGTGAAAGAGGGGTGTTGGAGTGGAGACCCAAAGCCCATCTGTAGACAATTGGACATCCCCCACAGAAGGGTTACAAGGAATGGATGATTCAACCAGGGTGCAGTATAGCACTGATGAAACACACATAATTCCTCTAGTTCCTGAATGTTCCGTCCAACCCCATTCCTGTCACCCCCTTTCCCCCCACCACCACAGCACTACCACAACCCAGTTCTACCTTAAAAATCCGGCTAGACCAGAGAACACACATTGGTATAGATAAGAGCTTTTGACATTTGGAATTCAGAACCGATAAAACTTTCAGGAACAGTAGTGGGAGTAGCGATATCATGAGGGTAGAGGGATGAGGTGTGGGGAAAAGAAAGGAGGAACCCATCACAAGATTGGATACATAGCTCACCCCCAGGGGCACAAATAATAGAGATGTGGGTGAAGGGAGACAGACAGTGTCAGACCCAAAATAACAAAAATATATAATTGATCAAGCATTCACGAGGGTGGGATGGTTGGGGAGGAAGGGAAAAAGAGGAACTGATACCAAGTGGTCAAGTAGAAAGAAAGTATTTTGGTAATATTGATGGCAACATATGTACAAGTGTGCTTAATACAATTGAATGATGGATTGATTAGTAAGAGCCCCTCCCCCAATAAAATGATTAATTAAAAACTAATTCCTCAGCACAACTTTCCTGGCCTTTTTTCTCACCAATACAATTTTCTTCAAGTTTCTTTATAATAAGCCCCCAAGATTGTCCTGTGTCTTATCAAGCTCACCCTCGTGGGATCCCCCAAATCAGTAAAAAGACATGCTTGAACACATGGGGGTGGGGGGAAGGCCTGTGCATGTATTAACTAGAAGCCTCATAACATTAATTTTTTACTTACTTTCGTAGTCTTCCCTGAACTTCTTACTCGGTGGGTAACTTCTTGCTCTGTGAATTCCTCTGTCATGTGTTCACTCACTGAAGTGTTTCCGTGGACGGGAAAGAAAAAGAGCACTCTTGTATCTCTCTATCTGACCTTTTCTATGATCCAGGCAACCCGGCACTTGAAAATATTGTGTATTATAGCGACTTCCAGACAATAAAATTGAGAGTCGCTGGAGGTAATGGGCTTGCCCAGGATCATGTAGCTCATGAGTGGGAGAGGCAGATTCTAATCCCAAACAATCTGCTTCAGAATCTATCACAGAGGAAAACGTGGCTCGGGGATGAAGCTTGCATGAAACTGGAGAATTTTGAGCACTAGGAGTCTAGGTTTTATTTTAGCACCTTGGAAACCGTCACAAGGGTTTTGGCTTTGAAATGATCTGATCAGATCCATGTGTCAGGATGAGCACTCTAAAGTATGGTGCCTGGGTCTGAAGCCTGTAAAGACACAGCTCTCCATCTGATCCTGGTGCAGCTGGCTACTTTTAAATCCAAGTGCAGGAGATTCTATCTTCCTTTTCCTAATTTCATACTCATTTCAGCCTGTTGTTGCAACCTGTCTCTGGCGGGGTGGAAAGGGGGGGGGATGTGTATAAGCCAAGAAAAGAATATCTAGAAATGGCTTCCTGCTAGACAGCCACTGGCTTGTGTCAACTGTGAACTCATAAAACTGTGGAATTTTATCTTTCCCGTAGTTGGGCAATGATCGCAGATGAGAGGCTGAAAGGGCACGAACGACCATTTCACAAACACCCCCCAGTGTACAATTACTTCATGGACTCGCTGAAGAAATTGGTAGGAACTTCTGTTTGGGGAACCGCCGTGTTAAGTAGCTCCTTCAAGCGCTCCTCCTAATTCGACGAGTATTTATGGACTTCCATCGTGTATGAAATGGAGCCCAGGTGGTAGAGGGCTTAGCACTCCGCTGCTAACTAAAAGGCCAGTGGCTTTAACCCGCCAGCTATCAGTGGGGGAAGAGGTGGCCGTCTGTCCCTGTAAAGGTGTCCAGCCTCGGAAACCCATAGGGAAGGTCTCCCCTGTCCTATAGGGTCACTGTGAGTCAGAGCAGTGCGGCTGGTTTTGGACTGTGTACAAGGACCCTTTCCCTCTATGTTTCATACCCATCTGTCTTTCTCGTCTTTAATAAGAATAATTTTAATATCAACTAGCGTGCTAAGTCCACTTGATAGGGGAAGACGGGTCTCTTCAATAAAGATGTGAAAATTAGATTTCCTCATGTAGAAAAATGAAACAGGAAACGTGCCTCACCCAAACCAAACGGGTTGCTCTCAAGCTTCGTCCGACTCATAACCTGACAACCTGAGAGTTGAAGTGCCCCATAAAGGGTTTCCAAGACTGTACATCTTCGTGGAAGCTGACTGTTATCTATTTCTCCCGCAGAGCAGCTGGTGAGTTCAAACTGCTGAGCTTGTGGTTACCAACCAGGCACTTTAACTGCAGCTCCCTGGGGCTGCCTTCCATGCTTCACACTGTCCACACACAAAAACAAACCCAAAATAGATTAAGGACCTAAAATGATTAGAAGATCTAGCAAGGGCAGTGCTGTCTGACCGAGGCTGTAACAATATAACGGACACACAAATAGTAAATAAATAAACAAGATAAATATTTGTTCATCAAGAGACTAATAAAAAAGTGAAAAAGACAAGCTACTGATTGGGAGACTATCTCCAGAAACCATCTATTCTACAAGAACCCAATGACCAAAATATGAGCATTCAAAAGTGTATGGGAAAAATCCCATCGTCTTTCCATCCCATCTATCCATGAACTTTTTGAAGCCCGTTTGTAGATAGAAAACCAACAAATAACAAAAGACAACCCAATCATAAAATGGACAAAGGATTTGAATAGATACCTCACTGGTATCCAAATGGAACATTCAAATGACTGACAGACACATGACAAGATGCTCTCTCTCTGGCCGCAGACATCAGGAAGATGCAAATCCACCCCACTGCTTTACTCCAATAGGATGTGCGCCGATAGAAAAATCAAAGACCGTGACAAGGCTTGGAGAGGATATGGGCACTTTGGACCCTTATCCCAGGCGAAGGGAATGCAAACTCGTCCATGTCCATGATGGAGTCAGTGTGGCATTTCCTCCAAAACTAGACACTGAGCCGCTGTCGTTAGGTACCATCGAGTTGATTCTGACTCCCAGCAACCCCAGCTACGATGGAACAAAGCACTGCCCAGGCCTGGGCCATCCTCACAACCAGTGTCGCGTTTGTGCCCATTGCTGCAGCCACTGTGTTCATGTCTTTTGTCAAGAATCTTCCTCTTTTTCACTGCCCTTCTACTACGCTATGGCCCAGGAATTCATTTCTCATTCTCAAGGTAAATACGCAAAATACTTGAAAGCAGAGATTCAAAAAGAGATGTGATCTCTACCTATATAGGACAGGCAGGATAAGCAATCCTTGGGAGAAAACAATGGGATCAGTGGTTCTGGGGAGACATGGGAGAGAGGGATGTGAAGGAAAGGAAAAGGGGAGCCAATAAACCCAGGGACAAGGGAACAACAAGTGATCTAAAATCAATGGCAAGGTGGGCATAGAATGCCTGGTGGAACTTGATCAAATGCCATGTAGCCAAGAAGAATTACTGAGAGCCGAATGAAGGTCAAACAGGATAGAGGGACAGGAGGAAAGTAAAAGGAAATAGAGCAAAGAACTAGGAGGCAAAAGACACTTATAGAGGTATAAATACAGCCACGTACACATGTAAATATATTTTATATGATAGGGATATAGGTGTATGTACATATAGTTATATGTTAAGTATTAAGGTAGCAGGCGGACATTGGGCCTCCACTCAAGTACTCCCTCAATGCAAGAACACTTTGTCCTAATAACCTGGCATTCTGTAATGCTCACCTTCCTGACATGATTGCTGATGACAAAAATAGGCAAATGTGGTGAAGAAAACTGATGGTGCCTGGCTATCAAAAGATATAGCATCTGGGGTATTAAAGGCTTGAAAATAAACAAGTGGCCATCTAGCTGGAAAGCAACAAAGCCCACGTGGAAGAAGCACATTAGTCTATGTGATCACGAGGGGTCAACGGGATCAGGTATCAGGCATCAGAAGACTGAAAACAATCAATGTAAATGATGGGGGCTGGAGTGAAGACCCAAAGCACATCTGTTGATAATTGGACATGCCCTCACAGTAGGGTCACAAGGAAGGGATGAGTCAGCCAGGCTGTAATATAGCACCGACAAAACATGCACAATTTCTCTAGTTCTTTAATGCTTCCTCCCCATCACTATCATGACCCCAGTTCTACCTTACAAATCTGGCTAGACCAGAGCATTTGCACTAATACAGATAAGAGCTCTCAACACATGGAACCCAGGACAGATAAACCCCTTAGGAATAGTACTAGGAGTAGTGATTCCATTAGGGTAGGGGGAAGGTGGGAGAGAAGGGGAAAAAGGGGGGAACCAGTCACAATGATCAATGTATTACCACCACCACTACCACCCTACAGGGTGACGAACAACAGAAAAATGGGTGAAGGGAAACAGCGGGTGGTGAAGATATGAAAATAATAAGTTATAATTTATCAAGGGTTCATGAGGGCGGGATGGTGTGGGAAGGGAAAAAAGAGGAGCTGATATCTAGGGCTCAAGTAGAAAGAAAATGTTTAGAAAAGGATGATGGCAACATATGTACAAATGTGCTTGATACAATAGATGTATGGTTTGGTATAAGAACTGTAAGAGCCTGCAATAAAATGATTTATTAAAATTTTAAAAGAAGATGTGTACACTGATGTTCATGGAAGCCCTACTCACAATAGCCAAAAGGTAGAAATAACCTCAATAAACTCCAAATCCATCAACAGACAACAAGACAAACAACATCTAATACATTCATGGAATTCAATACTAATCTGGCAGGGAAAAAAATAAAACAAAATCTTCATTCTACAATAAATATGAATAGAATTTGAAGGCATTATACGGAACAAAATAAGCCAATCCCCAAAGGACAAATATTGTATGATCTCATTTTATCTAAATAAAGAAGAGGAAAATGTGCAGACACCAAAGTTTATTAGTGGTGGGCAGGGGCAGGTAAAGGTGGTTGAATGGTGAAATCACATTCCTTAAGAGTGGAACTGCACTGCAAATTATTTTGATTGCTGTCAGGAAGCCCTGTATCTGTAAAGAGCTGAACTGACAAAAGTGTATGAGATATACTTATGACAACAACCAAAGCGAAAGAGAAAGGGAGCCACCGAGGCTGCTTACGTACAGCCATACTCCTTGGGGGATTTGTTTGGTTCCTTGGTTTGGAGAGTTTGGGAGTCTTGGCTTACTGGTACACCCCATAAATTGGCCTAATACCATGGCTAGTGCTTCTGTTCTTCCTCCTACTTCATGTGTGTTGTCTGGAGTCTTGAAAGCTCAAAAGTGACCAGGCAAGGCACAGTGATTAGTGTGTATTTACTGAGAGCAAGGGAGGAAGGAGAAGAAGCAGGCCATGAAAGATGAGGCTTCATGAACAACAGGTACTATTAGCGAACATTTTGATCAAGGATTCCCTCGAAACAGCCTGATGCAAAGCAAGGGTGGGGAGCAAGCCAGAACTTCAAATTCTCATGGACACCAGACTGTTTGGAGCCATGAAGGTTGGATGAACCACTGAACATATTACCCTGTAAACTGTAAGCCAAAAATACTATATATACTCAAGTATAAGCCAGCCCCAATATCAGCTGAGGCACCTAATTTTACCACAAAAACTGCATTAAAAATGTGCCGAAAAACTTGGCTTATACACAAGTGCAAACGGTATCCCTGAAGTCATTTTTTTTAAATGACTCACTCTGGTTTGGGGAACAAACAAACAAACCGAGCAAACACCCTACATTGATCGTTGTGCTCATTCAAGAACTATCTGATGGGATAAAATGGAAAGCTATAGCATTGGAGATTAAATAGGAACCTGAGCAGGCGGGGGTTGATGTTAATGTTGGAGAAACAGTTCATAGAAGGTGAGTGAGAATGGTTGCACCATGGAAGAATGTAAGCAGCGTCGTGAAGTTATACCTCTAGTGTGCTAGTGTGAGCCCTAGGTGGGGCCACAATGCTCAGGGATTTGCCAGTTAAGATATAGAAATCCCCCATGATGTGACCTAACACCGTATGCCATGAGCAGCCAGTCAGTTATAAGACTAGGGTAGGGTGCAACAACCTTATTCAGATCCTAGCTCCGTTGCAGTCAATTTCAAGGATTCTTCCTCAGAGGTACGTACGGACTGCTTCCAACATAAGTAGATTCTGTGGAAAGCTTGATTGCTTTTTTATTGGGTCTGGACCATGCTTCTGGCTCATCTTTCTGCAGTTTTTTTAACTTGAGCCAATAGTTATATACTTGCTGATCCCAGGAGTCATCAACAGTCTGCCATCTAACCTGACCTGCTGACCTGGTATGCATTCACCTCTGCAACCACAAACTTGTTGTCTTCTTGCCAATCTTGGTTTCATCAGCCCCTGCAGCTACTCAAGTCAAGAGAAGCCTTCAGACTTGGAACCTGCCAGGCTTTCTACGAGTCTACTTCTTCAACTTAGGTCAGGCACACCTTAGTTACTTTCAGTACCCTAAAGAGGTCTTGTGCAACTCAGGCACCTAATGCAACTAGTCTTCTGATCTCTTCATTGTTGATTCGATGAGCATTCATTGTGAATCTAAGCAAGATGAACTGCTTAACAACTTCAGTCTTTTCTCCAATCATATTACCTCTTGGTCCAGCTGTGAGGATTTGGGGTCTTCTTTACATTGACTTGTAATCCACAATGAAGGCTAAAATCCTTGATCTTTATCAGCAAGTGCCTTTTGGCAAGCAAGGTTGTGTCATCTGCCTATTGCAAGTTGTTAATAAGCCTTCCTCTGATCCTGATGCCACATTCTTCTTCATATAATCCATCTTCTCTGATGGAAATGATCAGTATACAGATTGAAGAAGTACAGTAAGAGGATACAACCCTGTCCCATACGAACATCAACATGAAACTCGGTTATCGAAAGTATTAATTATCTGGAGGATCAGGTTTTTCTCCATTGATTTTTTTCAGATTTTGGAATAATTTTTAAACTCCCTAGTCCCACTCTCAGCTGACAAAATAATAATAAAGAGAAAAGAAAGTCTTATTGATATAAGCACATCATTTTGAGTATATCCAGGCCTATCCAGTCTCCACCCTTCTTATTTGTTTTATTTCAAAGTAATTTCAGTGCCGTGGAAACACAAGAACAAGACAAAGGATCCTTGCATCCATTAACCAAGACCCCTTAGTTAAGTGGTTCTCAACCTTCCTAAGGCCGCAACCCTTTCATACAGTTCCTCATGTTGTAGTGACCCCCCCCACCATAAAATTATTTTCATTGCTGCTTCATAACTATAATTTTGCTACTGTTATGAAGCAGGCAACCCCAAAGGGGTCACGACCTACAAGTTGAGAACCGCTGCCTTAGTTGTTTACATTTTACTGCATGTGCTCCATCGCCTCTTCTTCCTTTATAAAAAGAGGTTCCTCATTTGATACAGTGACTGG
This sequence comes from Tenrec ecaudatus, assembly GCF_050624435.1. Taxonomy (NCBI): domain Eukaryota; kingdom Metazoa; phylum Chordata; class Mammalia; order Afrosoricida; family Tenrecidae; genus Tenrec; species Tenrec ecaudatus. The sequence continues at coordinate 168,594,901 of NC_134534.1, forward strand.
GCACCTCTAAGGCCTGCAATCCATTGTGTATCTCCATTACCCACCCAGCCCTTCCATTCAACATCAATTAAATACGATAACATCCTCATTCCACCTGCTACCCTAGTAACATCTCTTTATACCCTCTGGCCCAGGATCCTATCCCAAGATGTGTTGTATTTGTCATCATGAGCCATCAGCCTCCTTTAATATAGAGTAGTTCCTTAATCTCCCTTTGTCTCTTAGGACTTCGATGCTCTCCGATCTCTCTGCCCAGCAGCCTTTCATTCTGTAGGGTGATCCTTAAACGTGATCAACCTATGTCTCCTCATGACCAGGCTCAAGCTGTGCCTTGGCATGAAGTCCCCAGAACTGGGGCGGTGGTTTTCCCAGTGCCTCACCCCAGACTCCTCTGCCAGGATGTTGACATTGACCCCTGCCACATTGGCATTGGTTTGGTCTCTCCACTGGAAAGACCCACTCCCCCTAAAACTGGTATTTTCGGGGATATCTCCAATATCATGCTAGTAACTCCCTTAGCCCTCCTCCCAGCACCCTTCATACCTCCTGATGCCTCACCCCTGCACCGGCCATCACTGATTGCCAAGCGGTAACTCTTTCCATCACTGCTTACACGTGTATCAGTTGATCTTCTGAGGCAGAGTTCCCCCGTCTCTCCCATTCCTTGAGGTCATCGCTGATTTGTTCAGGCGAGTAAGGAGTCATTGGGGCTACTGTACACATGACACTCTCATTTTGTTGGGCAAAATGCCCTAGGTGTCACCCTAACATGGATTCTTCTGGCATCCTTTGGACATATCTCTTTGTTCCACAGCACGCCGCTTCTTCCTGGGGTAGGGCATTCCAGGATTATGTTGTTCTTTCTCTGTGCCGACCCTGTTGGAAAATAATATGAGAAACCAAAGCCTGATGCTCTATCAAGATGCTCTATCAATGTGCACTCAGGAGCTCCACAGGAGCCTCTCCTGAACCCTGGTGGCCCTGTGGGATACAAGTTGGACTACTGACCACAAAGTGGGTTGTTGAAACCCACCAGCTGCTTCTCAGGAGCAAGATGAGTGCCAGTTCCTGCAATGATTTATAAGTCTCAGAAACGTGTAAGGTTGCTATGAGTCAGAGTAGACTCCATGGTAATGGGAAGGCTCCTGCATCTACATGTTCTAAGTGAGTAGAACTAGGAGGAAGCATGTGTGTACACACAAACAGACGTATCTCTGCACATACCCTTGTGTGCATTTCCATATCTCTTGGTGTATGTTATTTTTTTAAATCCCTGGAGGTCATATTGACACTTCCAGTTCAACATCCCACATATTTAGAAATTCTTTCTCAGGGAGCTAGGAAACTGACACCGATGCTATTTAAGAAATATACCCATTTGCTTAATTTGCTCTGTGGAACCAGTTTCTCAATCATTCTGGCTGCCTTTTTACCAGCTACCTTCCTTCCACCATCCCCCACCTGGCACTGCCTCAGCTGTCAGGCCCTCCCCTGGGCCCGGTCCACCCCATCCCACTTCCCCACATGCCAGGGGCCAGCTTGGCCTCACTGCAAGGGGAAAGGAAGATAGGAAGGAACTGCTTTCACCATTTGTTTTTGAAAGTAGTCCAGGGTCCTTCTGTGCCTTGAGTTGATGGGAGTGAGAAAATCTAGACATAGCCTCTTCTTATCATTACATAGCTGTGGTTTACCAAGTTACTTCCGCTTTCTGAGCTTATTTTCTTCCCCTGGGGTCAGGCCGTGTCAACAGCCTTGCTCAGCTCCTGCCACCTTCCCCAACCCTGATAATCAAACTTCGAGAAAAGTGGGTCTGGCCCTAGCTAGGCAGGGATGAGAGGGTACAGAGATGGCACAATGGCTCCCCCCTCGTCCTTGATGGTCACTTGTCAGTGCGGGAGGAGGTGGACCTAAGGAGGATTTGCTGTGGTGTTCCCGGCAATGTGGGGAAGTTGGACTGTCATCTTGTGACTGGAGGGCCACCTCATCTGTAGGCTTTCCCAGTTGTAGTGTGAGTCCACATGGGTGGGTATTCCCAGCTACGTGAGTTCTGTTGACTCCTTTGTCTGTTTGTACTGCAACCTGGCCCAGCTCAATCCACCCTAACAATGAAGGAGGGACAGGCAGACCCGAATTTCAGGCTCTTGATTAGATGACCCCCGATTTACTCACGAGGAGACTGGCGTGATTTTTCATACAGTTCTGTGTTTCTGAGTCTCCTTGGTGGAGACCAACGGGGAAGGGGAAGGACAAAGGAGTAGGGCCCTCTCCAAGCACCCACCCCAGCCCTGTGCTCCTCTCTGTTCATTGGGACTATGTGTAAAACTTGAGCTGATAGAATCATTTTACAATTTAAAACCCAGTGAATAAAAGCACTGTTGAGGATGGGCGGAAGGGATCCGGTTAGAAATTGCCCTTCACCTTAGGGTCAGCTTGGGCATCTTGATGGGGACCTGGGGTGGACAGGGTACAGGAGGGGTTCTTGTCAGTTGTGGGAGGCAGTTTGAGGGAGGCCCCAAGTAAGAAGCAGAGGCGATCACAGTGGTGCCACAAAAAAGGCTATCTCTGGACACTTGAGGGGCTTCCAGGACGTCCCCAAGGTCTAGATCCTGAGTCTGGGCCTGGAAGGAGCCTGTAACAAGCAGGCGTCAAGGAGCATGCTGGTGAATTTGGAATATAAAGGACTCAAAACTTGGATTTGCTTTCTCGATGCTAAGGGCACACAGGAAGTCCGAGTGTGGAAGGATGGATGGATGAGAGGACCGCTCACTGGAAGGGCTCGAGCGGAACAGACGTGGCTCCTGCCGTGCTGTGGCCCTGCTGCCCATTTGAACTACTGTCTTTGGGGTTTTCGTTCTTGGCTTACCAACTGAGCCCGGGGTTCCTTCTCTCCCTGCCCCATGCTCCTTGAGGGATGCCGAACTTCTCCCGATAGCTCCCAACATGCCACCCGGCCTGCCTTGCCCTTGAGGGGCAGGCCTTTGGGACCCCCGTGTTTAGGGTATTACCGTCGCCCACGCTGTTTCTTCCGGTGCTGTGGAGCACAGCCTGGGACTGGCCAGACGTGGGTGGGCCGGGAGGGGTTGTAGGTGGCCTGGAAGGCCACTCCTGAGCACATGCCCTCTCTTCTGTCCATCCAGCAGTTACTGAGCCCCTGCAGCTACGAAGGGCTCCCGGAGGCCCTCATGTCCCATCTTGGGATGGGGTGGAAGGTGGGCCAGGGCCCTGATGGCAATCCACTGGGCCCTGGGAGTATGAGGAGGCGCTGCAGAGAGTGAGGGGGCAGCTAGCAGCAGGGAAACGAATGAGCTCAGCATGCGGGGAAGTTGGAAAAGACTGCACTGCCTCCCTCCTTCAAGGCAGTCACAGCTTTTAAAGAGGCCCTGGGTGAGCCGCTTGGACTGGGCCCTCAGATTCAACTCCCATGCCTAGCCATGCCGGCGCGTGCTGCATCGGTTGGATGGGCTCCCCAAATATATAAGCCTCAGATAACTCGGCCCATCGATTTACTGAACAGCCACTTCACATTCAGTTTGATGAAAATGCAAACAACGATGTTGAAATGGGGTCCCCGCCCTGTACGGCTGTCGGCACGCAGGTCCAGTCTGCCCTGCGCAGATGGGGTAGCGGTCAGCATCAGGACCCACAGAAACACCGCTCCCCCTCTTCTAGGCATTCGGACGCCGAATGAGTGTTTCTCTCCAGCCAGACCAAACAGTCGCAAGGGGCCCAGGGAAGAGCCAGCTTTCCCCTGCAGGGTCACATGGTAACTTGGAAAGGGAGCAGGGAGGAGACTGACCAGAGAAGCAAGGGTGGGGCCAGGATGCAGCCCACAGAAATATGGGCAGCACTGAGAGGAGGCCAGGAGCTTCCTCCTGCCTGCAGCGATGGGGTGCCAGCTGTGTGCAGCACTGATCGGTGGTAGGAGTGAGTCTGGGGTAGGGAGTTTACAGGCCAGAGAAACCACTCAGTGTGCCACAGACCCCCACCATCAGAGGGGTCTACTTGCCTCCCACCCATCTCTGAGACCACGGAACCTGTAGAGTGTCCTCTCAGAAGGCCAGTAGGCTGGCTTGTCAGGCCAACTGAGGACCACGCCACATTGGCACAGGTCCTGAGGAAATGTGTAGGCTCAGGAGACAGCCACAGGCCCTCCATGACAAAGCAGGAAACACAAGTGGAGAAGCTGCGAGAGACGGTACAGAGAAGCAGGAGCCAAGCTGTGAAGGGCGTAGTCTTCCATGGAAAGGGAACTTGATTCTATCAAATAGGGCTTAAAAAAAAAAAAAAGCAAAGGATCAGAAACTGAGGAGCGGCTACAGTCCAATTATTTTAGTCATTTTGGTGGCAGAATCGAGGGCAGATCAGAGGGAGCCGAGGGACCATTAGCAAGCTATGGCAGAATCCAACTCAGAAAGGATGGGATTCCAAATTAGGGCAAGAGAGACAGAGAAGTTTGAACAGATTCCCAAGAGATTTCAGAGCCAAATCAATGGGATTCTGCCTTTCATGTGTCCCCTATGAGGGTCTTCCCAGATTCGGGACTGTCCCCGCCCTTGTGCCTCCTTCCACAGCATTGGTTGTGTTTGTGATTCTCCCTCTGCGGTGTGTGGTTTTCTCCACGACACTGAGAGTCTGTGAGGGCCAGGGCAGGCCTTGGTGTGCTCACTGTGGCCCTGCTTCCGTCCTGGTGTCTGGCTCACAGCGAGTGCTCAAAGGCCGGTGGTGGGGGGTGCGGGGATTGGTGAGCAGAGGCCACACAAACCCAGCAGGTGCAGGGGCTAGGGCAGGAGGGGCACCGAGGCATAGAGTGTTAGACCGGGGGCCTCCAGGGAGAAGAAAGCATGGGACACGCTGTGACTTCTGGGTGGGGTCAGACGGGATTGAGAGGCTAGTGGAGCCCTTGGAAGGGATCCAAACATAAAGGTCAGGGGAGCCGACTTGGCGGGGTGCTGTCGGCTCTCAGGAGCTCGGAGTGGAAGCTGCTGGAACCCCTAAGGAGGTCTGAGAAGATCCCCCAACCATCACCATCTGGAGGGCAGCGGGAGTTTCTTGTGGGCTTGGAAGCCGCTCCTGGTCTCATGAACAGTCACACCAGCCTCTACCCTGCACCGGAAATGACAAGTGACCTGTCCTGCCCCCACGCCCACCCCAGGCCCATTCTAACCCAGAACTGCACAGGGACAGGAACCAGGGCCTGGGAACCAGGGCGGGGCTAGGCCGGCCACCAACTGTAATTTGTTAAGGTGAATCAAGCCACGTTTCTTTTTGGTGAGATTGGGGTCTTCTTCCGTGGACACAAACCAGGAAAAATCCTGGGTGGTTTTTGTACGGGGGTATCTGGGTCAGTCAGCTAGGACCTGGACCCCAGTTTCCACCAGTACCTCCTCTCTGGAAGCTAGTGCCACCAACTGGGTTCGAGGGCCCCAGGTTCCCTTCTCCCTATGGCCCTAGGACGTTTCTGAGGTAGAATCACCCACCGTCATCCTGGACTGTAAAGAAGAGTACTCTGGGCATTCCAAGAAGGGGGCAACTTCCCTGAGACTCTCCAGGGCGGGTGAACAGTACACACAGAAGAAATCTGCCTCAGCATCCTGAGCACCCGAGCCCATCCCTTGGGGGTGTCCCAGCTGTCTGCGGGCATCTCAGCTTCCCCTCATGTAGATGGGCGTGGGATCCAGCCTCAGCCCTCGCCTGCATGTCATGTCACAGCCAGTGCTGCGGTGTACCTGTCTGGGAACCCAACCTGGCCCTTCTTCCCGCCGAGTCCAGGGATTTCGGCCTACATAACTTGGCAGGTGTGGCCGCTACTGAATCTCCTGTCAACTCGCAAAGGGGTGGAGGCTAGCCTGTCAACCAGGTCATGGTTAATGAGGCCTCTGTGTGGGTATGACCTTCTCCTGAGGATTCTGGGAACTCCTTTCTTCCTCCCTGGAGGCGGGAGACACTTTCTCTGCTTTCTCTCCCTGCAAGACATTCCTGTTAACAAGCCACATAGAGCTAGGCTGATGGCAGCCAGAGCCTTGGAGCAGAGGAGCCACGTGGAGACCCATGTCAGTGCAGAGATGCTTCCATCACCACTGGATCCACAAGACTTTCCACCCACTGGCCTGTGATCTTCCTGCCTTCGACATTATTGCGTGGTTCCATGAGTGTGAAGAAGTGTTCATAGACTGGTATTGAGCAAATAGACTAATTAATATCAGACTTGTGGACTTGATTTGGGCTGGGCTGGAATGTTTTCTTAATCTACAATCATTCTTTGATATAAAGTTCTTTCTTATACACACATGAGTGTCCTGGATTTGTCTCTAGTCCACCCAGACTAACAGCAGGTACTTGCCATCCTTTGCCATGGGCCTGGGTGCTCTTCTTGGTTGGCATGGGTGTTCTTACACCTTGGGGGCAGCAGCTGGAGGTGAGAAGGGATGTGGTCTGGGAGCCAGGAGAGGTGTTGAGGTGTGGGAGAAGTCGAGAAGCGCTGCAGCATTTGCTGGGGAGGTGATGGCCCTGAGGATGACACTGAGGTGCCGCCAAGTGTGGCCCTGAGACCACATCTAGCAGCAGGCCTTCCTGGGCCCTTGGGCCTTCAGGCTGTGGAAGAAAGCACCGATTCCACCTTAGGGCTTGCGGGGGGGGGGGGGGTTGGGGCGGGATGGGGAAGTACCCTCAGGGGACACTCAGCAAGTATGTGTGCCCAGAGTGAATGGCGTAAAGCGCGGCACAGAGCCATGGAAGTCTTTAGTCGGGCACAGCAGAGTTTTACCCTGGAGATGGCTCCATGTCCGGAGAGCAGGTCACGGGACAGGCAGCCAGAGTTGCGCAGACGAGAGAAAACCCGTGCCAAGGGAGCTGGGTCAGGGTGGTGATTCAGAGGAGGCAGTGTGACCAGGTGCTGGGAACCAGGCTAGTCAGCACAGCTGAGGGGCAAAGCACAGACCCGGGACCTCGTGTGCTACAGGACTGGGGGTTCACAGTAGATTCAGAGATCGCAAGAAGGCGGGGGTCCAGGTGGAAAAGGAGGACAGGGACTCAGGAGTGATGGGAAGTGTCTAGAAGATGCCTAGGACAACCTGGGAAGGGGGTGGGTGGGTGGGGGGAGAAGTAGCCACCTCAAGTCTGTGGGATCCTGGGGCCTTCAAGGAGTGATTCACTCCGGGCAGTAACAGAGAGTTACGGGGTCTCGCCTGGCTTCAGGATCCGGGGGTTTGAGCATTGTAAAGCTGTAAGATTATGCCCCCCATTGTCTCCTGCAGCTGAAGTAGTCTCCCATGTCCTGTGCTCTGAGCCTGGTCCACTGTCCCTGGAGACCGCAGATGCTGGGTGACCACTGGGGGCTGGGGGAGGGGGCGTCTCTTATGAGCAGAGAGAGGCCCAGGAACTGCTCCGGAGGCCACTGCCCTGACCTCTCTACCCCATGACTGCACCCTCTTGTTAACCATCAGAGATAACCCTATCCTTCCTCAGCTCCAAAGACCAGACCGCACCAACACCATGGCCATCTGCATGTGCGTGTACTTGGAGGAGTTCTTAGGCGAGTCCCCATCCTTTCAGTTTAACAAAGAACTCTGACAGGAATGGCCTTTTCCTCATTCGTGCGTGTGCATGTATGTGTGTGTTTAAGAGAGAGAGAATTGGTTGCAGTCCCCAAAGAGACCCTATCGTAAGGCAGCCTCTCCTTCATTGAATAAGTGGTAGCCAGGGGCCAATTTGTGTTTCATTTCCTCTTGGGAACAAGAGCATTTCCTCAGCACTCAGTACAAGTGCCATCTCCCCCGTCTGTGTCTCTCAGAATAGCTGACTTCTCTGCCTAACGGGTCAGGGACAGCTGGAAGCCAGCGGCTAGTGATCCTGCGAGGCACGCGGATCGATGGTGGGATCTTCAGGCTTGACTTAACCAGACTGACTGGCATTTCATCAATAGCAGCCAGTTAACCAGTCCTTCGTAACCAGCTGTTCTCAGCGGCAGCCCAGCCTTCATCCCAGGTTAAAGCAAAACCTCCCCTGAGCAGCAAGATTGGCCCTGACGAAGATGAATGTCTAATTCACTCGGAATCTCCTTACTGCTGCCTGCAATAAAAAGCTTGCTCCGTCTATCCACCCCCGCCCCTGCTGATGTTTCTCTGAAATTAAATAGCAGGAGGATATATAATAGCCCAATTCCACACCAGGCCAATATTGTCAGATTGATGTCAGCAGTGATAATGGAAGAAGGATAAGTTGATGAGATTTCATTTATTCGATAAAGTAGAGCGTCCACAGTGGATTTGGGAATGCGCTTGTGGAAAGGCCTTGTGCATATTCGGCTATAGAAGTGAGTCTGAGGGAGACGCTAGACACCTGGGCTTCACAGGGGAGCCCCCGGGTGGGGGTGGCTAGACCCCACTGGCATGGGACCCACACAGGCCAGGCAGAGATTCTGGGCTCTCTCTGGCCCCAGGGCCTCACAGCGTGCTCTCTTTGGGTTTTACTGGCCACTCTGCCCTTTGCATCAGTTTCAGACGGCCATCAGCTCTCCAAGCTTCCTTCCCCGCCCCTGCTCTGCATCCCGGCCTGATCATCTAGGCCTCACTGATCCTCCTTTCTGTCGCCAGCCCGCCTGCATTTATCACTGCTCCACTCTAGCCCCACTGAGAGTCTGGGGCAGAACGGTGGCTTGGAACAAGGTTTATGTATACTCTGGGTTGTTTTCTCTCTAGAATAGGCAAGTCTCTCCTCTAAAGGCAATGTGGTGATAGTGACCACGTAGGGAGGAAGGGTCTGGGCAAAAAAATACACCAGCCTCTTACCCCGACTCCATTGGCTTTGGGGAGTTCAGTGAGCATCTCTGAGAATCAGCATCCCCATCTGCAGAGCGGGGACCCTGACATCTGGCTCACACAGCTGCTGTGGCAATGTGTCTGTCTACCTTCCCAGTTACCATCTCCCGTCAACCTTTCTTGTCTACCTATACTCTTAAAGACATCCTCGCAGTAGGTCCTTGGCATGTGTTGGTCCTCCGAGTAGCTACAGCCACAGGCCTGCTCCAGGTAGTGTCTCAGAGGAGAGGGGGTTTGCTGCCACTGCTGCTTACTGATGTGGACATGTGCCCTTCACCACTTCTCTTCGCCTGATCTCCACCCCAAACCTTTCCCACCAGGGAAGGCTTCCCGGGGTGGGGGTGGGGGCCCAAGGAAAGAGCTGTAGATACTTGACATTACAGCTCATCTATTCCTCCTGTGGAAAAAAGAGGCAATTGGAGAACCTCCGTTTATCTGTGAGAAGAGACTGTCCTCACTTCGGGTGGAAGGATTGGAGGATGATATGCAAACCCTTCACCAGACGGTAGACACTTACTGACATGGAACTAACTGGTGGGGCTGGTAGGCACTGGGCCTGCCAGCACATCTGAGGGAGGACTTCCACCCTCTGGATCAGAAATGTTGCTATTAATTCAATGGCTTCCTAGTAATGGTCTGTCCATCCATTGCTGCCAACCCTGCCTTCTCTCTGTACAATGGGTCCACTCTCTTCTCGACATGATCACCTTCCTATGGACTGAGGTTTTTCTTAGACTCCCCTTTGGCCCCCAGCCTCACCAAGGTGTCTTCTCCAGGCAACATTTTTGGTTGCAAGTGACGGAGACCCAACCCAGTGTAATGGAAGGCAAAGTCGGGTGTGTTAGCTTACATACAGGAAAGCAAAGAACGATTCTTAGTTTTGACTCTAGACGCTCAACTGGCACGAGAGATGTGTGTGCTCTGGGAGGTCCAATGATATGTCTTCCCACAGTTTCCAAAAAAACATTTCCCTGAAGGGTCATCTTTGCCCCAGCCCCCTGAGAATCTTGGCATGGTGGTGGCCCAGCCTGGATCCCACGACTAAACACCTCCTCGGGACCAGGAAGGCCTGAGCGCCCTGACCCGCAGGGGGAGGGAACCCGAGGAAGAGATGATGTTGGGCTTCCTGGGAGGCTGCAGACTCTCCTGTCTTCAGGTTCCTCATCTCAAGGCTGAGGACGCCAGTGACTCCAGGGGCCGAGTGGATGAAATGCCATCCTGCCTGTGTGTGCGACTGAGAAGCTGCGTTATAAAAGGGCACCCCCTCCCGATATTCCTGTGTGACCGTGCTTCAGGGCCACTTAGCCTGAGCGCTCTGTTCCAGACACAGCTGCCTGCCCGTGGTGTGCACAGAGTACAAGGGTGCAGACCTGGGCCCCGCCCGCCCAAGACTCCAAAGCCTGGGAGGAGACGGACAAGCACACCGTGTTGGTTGAACATAACAGAGCTGTGGCTGCAGCCCCAGGGAGGTCGCTGCTGTTTGGCTAGAGGATGGAGGGATGGAGATCAGAAAGAAGACAGGCCAACGGACGGTGTCCACAGGTTGCAGGGTGGGCCCGTCGCCCATGACTTGGCAGAGCCCCGCGCCGAGACTCAGCCCTGAAACCTGGCCCTGCTTCTCAGCCTGTGAACCCCGGCAGCTGCTGAGTCACTGAGCTCCTGTCTACTTCTCAGCCACGGCTCACGTAGTTCCCCCTCCTAAGATGCTCCTGCGGATTGGTCATTAACTCAGATCCCGCTGAGCCCAGGGCCCCGTGCGTTGCACTCACCCAATAAACACGTGTGTCGGCTTGCTTCCTTTTGTTTGAAACTATCTTGGTGTTTTTAGATATCGGTGGCCTGCTTTCTGTTCTAGAAAACAGACTGATCTCCGTGTAGAGGAGGATGGGCTGGAGGGAAGGGAAGGAACCATTTGAGGCAGTTGCCATGAGGACAGAGACAAGGCACAGAACAGAGGGTGTCCAGCAGATAAAGCTTGGAGACAAGTGTGTGTGGGTGAGGTGGGAGTGCACGGGACTCGGGGTCGCCGGGCTGGCGCGGCCCTATGGACGCTGCACATGCAGGAGCAGGCACCACTACACAGAGCAGTACCGGCTCCGTGGGCTGTCCACTGGGAGCTGATGGGTGGGGCGGGGCTGGAGCCTGGAGTTGGTCTGCGTGCATACTCAGAAGAGGGGGGGGGACTGGGGAGAGAAAGGCCCCCTGGTACTTTAGGGGCAGTGTGATAAGGGAAGAGAAGCCAAAGGGCTGTGACTCAGGAGAATAAGAGTCAACAATGGTTTGAGTTCCATAGACTCTTTGGAGGCTTGGATGTGTTTTTCATGGAGAAAGGGGAATGGTGAAGGCACAGAGAGCAAGGTAAGGGGACGGCGCTCCAGGTGGAGCCAGGACAGGTCAAAGCTGGGCCAGGGATGCCCCGATGAAGGAGCTCGAGTGGGGGGTGCAGGCAGACAGACCCCAAGGCTCCTCAGGGAGTAGAGGTGAGGGCGGGACATGGGGTGCCAGGGGAGCGGTTGGAGGGGAGTGCTGGACCCAGGGAGGCAGAAGATCTCCAGGGGACAGTGTGGGAGTATCACTGGGCCACCCGGGGAGGGACAGACAGGTCAGCTAAGTGCTGGAGAGTGGATGTGGAGGCAGACAGGCGAGTGGCTACTTGGGAGCGGGGAATGGAGAAAGAGCGTAAGTCTTTGAGATAGGTGCAGGGGTGGAGAGGGCCAGGGGCACTCATTAGAAGGAAGGAGGAGACATGGAAAATGACCCCCAGATGTCGGATTTGGAGACTGGCAGATTTCACCAAAGGAGGTGACTGGAGTGGAGGTTCAGTCCTGGTGGCTCCCATAGAGGGCTCGGAGGCACCCGAGCGGCCTTCGGTTGTGCAGATTCAAGAATCCTGAGGTTTGTTGGCTACGTGGGTCATGAGTGCCTAGGGAGCTTTGTGGGAATGAGCGTGGGACTGAGGGGAGCAGGAAGTCTGGGATGGCTCTGATGGGGTGGCTCAGGGGTCCACCTCACACAAAACAAAATGTGAGCACGGGGCCTGCTGGGAAGGGAAGATGGGGCAGAGGCCAAGACTGAGTTGGGGGTGGGAGAAAGACATGCAGGTACTGCAGGTGTGGCGAGCGATGGGGAGGCGGGGCCGCATGCACAGTGCAGGCTGCCTTTCTCATGTCCCTACCATCCTAGACAGGAATGGGCTCCAAAAGCCAGCTCATCCCCAGCCTCCCCTCTACCTGGTCGTACGTGCTGCTGGTTGTCACGGAGGGGGCGCTGTGTGCATTTTGAGTCCTGGTTCATGTTGTTCTTTTTTCTAAGTACGCTTTTCCATTTTCTCTGTCGCACGAGCAATGATTGCGTTATTTAAAAACCCAACCAAGCCCCCTGCCATCGAGTCTATTCCGGCTCACTGGGCCCCCGTGCTTTGTAGAGCAGAGCATCCCCCAAAGGTTTACCAGGGCTTCTGATCACCAGGTCTTTCTTCTGCCGTGCCCCCGGGTAGATCCTGTCAACCCTTCCATCAGTAGTTGAGCGCAAACCACTCGCTCCAACCAGAATCTCGTAGAGGGCGCACTCGAGGGAAGCGGGTGAGGGGTAATGAGCTGCCCAGAGAGCATCCCAGTGCTGCGCACGTGGGGCTCCATGCTATGAAATTTTCCAGTCTTTCTGCTCACACGGCTTCTTTAAGGGGCCCTTTGGCTTCTGGAGATGCTGAAGGTGCTTCTGTGAGATTAGCGGCTGTGATCTGAGCAGATGAAGCAGTGCCAGCTCTGATAGGAGCTCCAAGTGCCCTGGTCTGTAATGCTCATGCCCCATTCCCAGAGTAGCTTTGGAGAGGCAGGGAAACACTGGGCAGGCACCCTCTGCGGTGGCGCAGAGCCTGAGCGCCAGACTGCTGGCAGCCTGTGAGGTGCGGTGGAGTGGTGCTGGCCGTGGCAGCCAATGGCAGCTGGCAATGCCAGCCTCCCCACAAGGGCAGCATCTTTCCTCAGCCACCTCTTGCCTCCCTGGGGTTCCCAGAAGCCTCTGCCGATGTGGCTGTTCCCATCACACGCGTGAGGCAAAGGTGGGCCGGCGAATTGCAATGACGTCCTTAGCATGGCTGCTCAGACCTGAGAGATTCAGACCGTGCGTGGCCCCGGGGGATGCCGACCCCGGGGGATGCCGACCCCTCAGGGAGCTGAGCCCACAGAGGACTTGCTTGCCAGGGAAACGCCCCCAGGTCGGAGGAGAAAATGGATTCCGATCTCGCAGAGTTCTGAGTACACTGTGAATACATTTATCCGGGTATTTAAAAGGCAACTGTTCCCAAAGCAGACGTTTCTGGAAGGCTCAGGTTTGTGTGCGTTGTCAAATGGTGGCAGCGGGCCACTTGGGGAGTGGCTGTGTTTGGAACAAGTGCACCTTTTGAGAGTTGTGGGCGCCCTGTCTTGCCCCTGCAGAGCCTTTTTGGAGACAAAGCGGATGAGATTTCTTCCAGTTGACACCAACCTATCATTCTTTCTCCTCGTGTTGTTCCTGAGTCATCCCAGGGGATCGCAGCCTTCTCTGTTCCAGGGGTGACACTGATGTGAATGGGTCAGGTTTCCCATGCCCCAGTTTCTCCTGCACTTGGGGCTCAAAATGCACTGGGACCTATAAGAAGGGAGAAGGCAGGGATGAAGGGGCAGGCTCTGTCGGGTCAGGGGAAAACGAGCAGCTCATTTGCAACCCTGCAAAATATGAGGTGGAGTTAAAGTATTGCTACTCGGGCCTCACTTCATACAATACTGGTGTTTAAACATGGGCACGGTGCAATATGCATTTAGGCTGTCAGTTGCCAGCTTGGGAGTTCAAAGCCACCAGCCACTCTGTGAGAGAAAGGGGAGACTCTGTTACAGTCTCAGACACCCTATATAGCCACCCTAGGACGCAGAATTGACTCTGTAGCAGTAGGCGTGGGTTGCCTGTGATCCATGGACAGCAGCCAACAATTCACTCAGTAATGTACTTGTCTTTGTCGCCTAGGCGTGCCTTCAAACACATGACCCACTCAAAACGCCAGCTTTAAAGGTCACGAGGTCAGCTCTACCAGCCAAAAGGTTACCGTGCCTGTCTTTTGGGGGACGATGCCCAAGGGGCAATTTTGATAGATTTATCTCGAAAGACATAAGACAGTCACAGGGGGTTATTATGAAGATGGGTTAAGAAAATAGAAAACAAAACAGAAGGAAGAAAAACTTAATAGAAAACGACATGGGTAAGGAAAAGGCCAGGAAGCACAGAAGTGTTTCTTTTCTTCCCGTCAAGACCACGTACCTGCTCATGCTTTGAGGGCAGCAAGGCCACCCCAGAGTTTCGCTGGGAAACCTTACTCCATCCAGCCTCCAGCCCGGATCTTGCCCCCCAGATTTCTTGTCATTCCCCAAACACAACGAAACACAAGTCAGAGGGTGCCAGCACTGGCCTTGGGAGACATGGGAGTGTGACGTCTTCAAGACACAGGACGCCATCTCCAGACGTGAGGCCACGCGGAGAACCTGCCGCTTCCCATTTTGACATTTTGGTTGAATACAGGTTTCTAAGACTTGGTGGCAACAGTTCACTTTCTCATTGCGGAGTGGGTGGCGGTGCACAGAGCAAATCCAGTCAACAGTGCGAACACATTTTGTTTCATGTCTGTGATCACAATCCCCACAAAGCAACCTGTGTTTCTCACCTGTTTTTCCTGACTCTTCAACTCTTCTCAACTTTGGTCCTTGGAAAATAACACCCTTTTGATTTCGAATTTTTTATTGTGCTAAGGCAGTGGTTCTCAATCTTCCCAATGTCGCGACCCTTTAATACGGTTCCTCATGTTGTGGTGACTCCCAACCATAAAATGACTTTTGTTGCTGCTTCATAACTGCAATTTTGCTACTGTTATGAATCATCATGTAAATATCTGATAGGCAGGATGTATTTTCATGGTTACAAATTGAACATCATTAAAGCATAGTGATGAATCACAAAAACAATATGTAATTATATACTTTGAAGTATTTATTTCTAATGACAAAGAGAAATGAAGGGTTGTCTTGAAGCATGGTGTAGCATAGGTAACAGTCTTCGTGCCAGGTACTCATATGTGGGCATATCTACATGTGGGTGGACCCACCTGCAGACGAATAGAGGAGCCGTGTCTTGGTTCCTAAGACCATCGGAAATATGTGTTTTCCGGTAGTCTTAGACAACCCCTGTGAAAGGGTCATTCGACCCCCAAAGGGGTCACGACCCACAGGTTGAGAACCACTGTTCTAAGGCGTGCGCCCTCTGTGGGGTTACTGTTCATTGTAAGATAATACAGAGACCGGCTCTCGCCTTACACATCAAACAGGCTCGAGGGGGTACGATCTGCAGAAGATAACACACAAGGGATAGCCAAAGTTAGGGCACAGGGGTCCCTGCAATATAGACACTCCGGGGTCATGAATTTTATTAGGGGCACACTTAAATACGTTCCCTGCACGTAGCTTGTGACACATGACAGGTTTACACAGAGGGACAGTTCACCATGTGAAGGTTTACAAAGAAGCATGAACACATCAGCTGAGGTATTCAGAGACTGGAGGAGAGGACAAAGTTGAGAACATGAAGTAACTGATAAGTTAGCAGTCCACTGCTTTCTGCAGCATTAGTCAGGGAGCAGGAGGCAAGTGTCCATTTATCTCAGGCAGAGAAACAGGCCAGCCATTGCTTCCTCAGCTCCCATGGCTGAGTCATCAGCATTCTCCGCCGGCCATGAACTGTGAAAGGTGGTGGCCCTGTCCCATTTGCCTAAGGAGTAAACAACTGTCCCCCTACTCCCCCCCAGTTCATACTATAGGCCTGTCTATTGTTTGGCTGAAAAATTGAGCTACAAGTGTGTTTGGGGTGGAGGTGAGAGGTGGCAGTTAGATTTTATGTCAACTTGCACCTGTGTGAAAGCGTAGGGATGGAGTCCAACCTATCAATCAGGTCACAGTCTGATGATGCCTCCTTGGGGGTGTGGCCTTTTTGAAGGAGGGGCAGTGGGAATGTCTCTCCTCTCTCTGGCTCTTTGCCTTCCTGCCTGCTGGGAGTCTGTGTCTGCCTCCAGGGTAGCCCCAGGTGGGCCATTGACCATGGGAGCCAATCTCCAAGCTGTCCTCAGTGCTCTGCGTTGTTTCCACAAACCTTGGATCCATGTGACTCTGCTGCACCCACCAGCCTGTGATCTGCCATGCGTCCCATTTCACCTCTCTGCATCGTGGGCCTGCAGCTGCGTGAGTCTGAAGCAGGCCCCAGCTAACGTCAGACCCAAGAACCTGAATTGGACGAGACTGAGATGCTTTCTTGATATGAAATGCCTTGTATGCATGCACGTGCGTCACTGGTTTTGTTTCTGTGGACAACTCAGCCTAACACGGGGGGTGAGTTCCACTCTGGTCCTAAGGGATTCCAGACATCTCTCTCAGACCAGGAAGTCCAGTCTTTGTGACTTTGAGTTTTGTTGCATGCTTTGATTCCCCTCGGCCCAGGATTGTCTAAGGTAATGCTTTCAGAGTGGTGCGTGATGGGAGCCAGGCACCATCGCCTTCTTCTGGTCCCAGAGTCATGGAAACTGAGGTTCACACGATCCTTGAGTCCTTTGGACTAAGTGTTTCCACAGAGCTTTCATTTCCCTCACGCTTCTAGACTCCACGCGACGAGAGACCAGGCATGTCTCCCTAGGTGGCACTCCAGGCTTTGAAGTCCCCAGTAGCTAGCTCCTCACCAGCGGGCTGGGTTGTGCCAGCTGACCTTGATGTCCCCTGAGATGATGGCTCTGGGCCCTCAAACCGAACCACTCACCCTTCCAAGTGGTTGACTTTGGCTAAGAACTTTTTTTCTCAATTTATTTTAAAAATCATTTTATTGAGGACTCTTACAGCTCTTGTAACATTCCACACATCACTTGTATCAAGCATATCTGTTTTCTAAACTTTCACTCTTTATTGGAGCCCTTGGGATCAGCTCTTTTTCCCCCTCAACCCCCCCCCCCCGTGACCCCTTGATAAATTATAAATTATTATTGTCTTCATAGCTTACACTGACCGCTGTCTCCCTTTACCCACGTTTCCGTTGTTCATCCCCCTTGGGGGGGGGGGGGAATCTAAGCAGGTTTCAAACAGCTTTGCCCTCCGCATACCTCACTGTACTCAGGGATATATCTGCCGCATGTGTACCTACCATGGTAGAACTGTCACCTGCGGAACATACCTATTTTTAGGGCCGGAGTCATATTCTTCTCACACCTGTAAGCTTGCCTGTCCATCTGTCCACTTGCAGATCGTTGTTCTTACCGTAGCTGCAGGCTTGTGCACGTAGACACAGCACCGACCTCTCCCCCTCGTGCCTTGCTCTGCCCCGGCCACTGTTGCCGGACCTCCCCTCTAGTGCAGATTGCCTTCGCATGGGTCTGCACACTCGTCCGTGGTTTAGCCTCCTCTGCCCTTTGTGGGAAAACCTTCCCTTGGTTTTGTTGTTGTTTCCGTCGCAGTGGTCTCTTGTCGTCGTCGTGCGCTGGGGGTAGACTCGGTTCCCTCAGCATCACGGCCTCCAGTTCCTTCCACATCAGGAGGGGTGTCACAGACGCATCCTTATTATTTTCTAATGGTTGACCATTTTATTATCTTTTGCTCAAAACCACTTTATTGGCAGCTGATACAGATGCCATGTTGTTCCAGTGTTCGATTACATCAAGCAGGATCGCGCAATCAGTTTGGAAACATGGCTTCTTCCCCCGCCCCCACTGCACCCCCCGGGACCCTTATTCTACTTGCTGCCTCTGTCGGTTCAACAAGCCTGCGTTTCATCTACAGAAAAGAAGAAACATGTGATAAAAATTCAAGAAGGTGACCACCAATATGAAAAACAAAAACAACAAAAAACCACAGATCATGTTGAGAGCCAGATCAGGCCTAACGTGTATCAGAGATGGGATCCACTGACATGGTTTTAACCTTGATCTTCTCCAGTCATCTCTCCAACACACTGGTTTGGGAACCAGTTTCCTCCCATCCCTCTGTTAGGGAAATCACGGGGGGTAATTCCCTATGTGTTCCCGCTGTCACCCCTCACAGCGTGCAGAGCACGCCGGTCTCTATAGGTCCATCTGTTGATGGGCAGTTAGTTTGTTTCCATCTTGTTTTTATTGAGATGTTGCTGCTCTGAACTGATGCGTGCATATATCTAGTGGTGTTACAGTTATTGCTTCTTGAATATCTACCTGGAAGTGGGATTGCAGGATCATCTGATGTTGCTATTTCCAAATTTTAAAAGAAGCACCATATTGTTTCCCACTGTGGTTGTGCCATTTTATAATCCCACCAGCAGTGTACAAGAGTTCCAACCTCTCTGTACCCTTGCTGGAAGGTGTTGTGTTCTGGTTTTGTGTTGTGTGTGTGTTTAACTTTGCTGTCAGTGTGTGGTGAGGCAATAGCTCCTTGTTGTTTTGATTTGCAGCAATGATGTATTTTATCGTTTTTACTTTCCCTGTGCCCTGAGGTCTCGGTCTCCGTTGCGCGGCCCCAGAGAGTAAAGCTGGAAAGCCTAGAAATCTTGCTCCAAGAGGACATGGACGTTTGGGACGCAAACCCAGGGCTCCTGAATCCTCAAGATCCTGTTCCCCAGAATCTTCTTTTCCACTTAGGCCAGCGAGCCTCTCACAGTTACAACTCCAGAAGAGGCCTGTCTTGACTGACCCTGGGGTTCTCCTTGAGTGAGTCCTCTGACAGTGGTCTCTGTTGAGTGATGCCGCTAGCCCCGGCCCCCGCCATGGGACAGCTGCCAAGGAGGAGGTCACCCCCTGAGGGTAGGGGGAAATACTGCTTCAAGTCCAAGTCCGTGCAGTGGGGGCCGTGGGTAGAGAACTTCAGCCTGGGCAGGCGTACAGTCGAGAGGAGCAGTATGGTGTGAGAAGGAACAGAAGGGAAGTCGCCGGCGTGTAAGCTTAGCTGTGGATGTGATCGGGACAGGAGCCAGAGAAAGGCCACGGGACAGGAGCGTGGTGGGAGCTAAGCCGAGGGTCCACCTGCCAGCTCGGCTCCCACCACCAAAGCCTGGTGAAAATACGGAAGGAACACGTCTGCAGCCTTCCCAGGATGGGGAACCAGAGCTGAGACAAGGAAGGGAGGGAGGGAGGGAGGGAATTGGAGAAGAGGCAGATGACTTAGCATGTTCCAAACGAGGGAAAGAAGTCGGAACGTGGGACTAGAAACAGTAAACCAGCAGTAGCAGCATCTTGCCTGAGATGCCACGCGGATCTGAAAGGCTGGCTGTCCTGCAAGGAAGATGATTTTGAAAAGGTCCACAATTAGATGTATCCATGCTGGGAGGGTTTTTAATAGGTTTCTCTATGTAGAACCTTTTCGACATGGATACGTCCTACAAGCATTTAGGGTGAAAGGGGAGGTGACACTCCCCATGCACGCACACACAAGCACCTTCCGGTCTGTCTCGTTCTTGCCTCAGTTGGTTTTCGGACACGCCGAACAGCAGCCATGGGAGAAGAAGAGTCAGTCTTGCTTGGAAAAAGGGGGCTCTAAGCACCCCATGTGTGTTTCAGGCACAAAGACGAGAGGAATCTCTTTTCTGGTAGGTTACCGCTGGTCAAATCCCCACCATGTGATCTCCTCAGGAGATTCCTCTGGGACCTAGCCCTGCCCATGTGGAACCCAATCATAATTTTGATCTCACAGGTCACCCTCCCTGAGGTCCAGTGGCATTCTTCTGCCCTCCTCCTCCCCGGGAGGGCGCGCTGTCACGTGAGTGTGTTTGTCCAAGCCTGATCTTCAACCAGAAAAGTCACCCCACTCCCCTTGTCAGTGATGGAGGGGTGAACGAATGACCAAATTCCGACCAATGAGAAACCAACAACGCGTGTGTGTGTGTGTGTGTGTGTGTGTGTGTGTGTGTGTATTTCTCCAGTCGATAAAAAGTGACAACACAGAGGCCACCTGCTTGTTGCAGTCCTGGGCTCTGTGGCTTGAGGGGCACCTGTTTGAAGCTGCCCGTCGGTGGCCGTCTTGACGAGAGGAGACAGTGGGCTTAGGGATGAGGGGACAAGAGGAGATGGGTGTGGATGGCAGCAAGGAGCAGGTACAGCCATATGCAGGCGCCCATTTCCAGACTGCTTCTGAGTGAGATCATTAAGGATGGGGCGTCTTACTTCCTAACCCATTGGATCTTCCCTTAGTTAATGTTATTAGCTGATACATTTTGTTTGCCAGAAGATATCTTAAAATAATAACCAGTCTTTGTCTGTTCCAAGCATCTACTCCATGGCAGGAAAGAAAAAAAATTTTATTAATGTTTCAGATAACGCTGAATCAAGAGAATTATTAAACTATAATTCTCCCCCTTTCACCCTCCGAAAAAAAAAAAAGGCAGAGCTGAGTGGGAACCTGAATCTGTTCTGCAGAAGTAAAGTTATGCGCAGAGCATAATAATGACTCTCTTCATGGCCAAGAAACTTGAGGAGTGATTTCCAAA
Source organism: Tenrec ecaudatus (assembly GCF_050624435.1). Lineage (NCBI taxonomy): Eukaryota > Metazoa > Chordata > Mammalia > Afrosoricida > Tenrecidae > Tenrec > Tenrec ecaudatus. Next base: position 168,615,222 of record NC_134534.1, read on the forward strand.
TGCATTTATCATTTTAAAACGCCTCTTAGCCACCCGCAGCCCTGAGCAGTTTGTAACAGTGAAAGACTAGTGGCAGATATCCACGTGGTTCCCTGTTCCACTGCGAAGGCCCCGTGTGACTGTGGCCTTCAAAACAGTTTCAGGAAAAGTGGATCCGTAGAAATGCCGTGACTCAAACCATGTGGGCCACAGATCCGAGCTGCACCCCTTACTGGCTGTGCAGCCTGGGACTAGGTGCTTGGTTTCCCTAGTCCTCAGTTTCCTCATCTGCACAGCTGGGCACCAGACCAACCTGGTTGTCATCAAGCTGAGTCAGTCTCATGCGGAGCCCACGTGGCTCCGTAGAGTTTTGAAGGCGATGACTTCTGGGAAGTAGACCCCTAGGCCTATCTCCCCTGGGTGGCTCCAAACCCCTAATCTTTCTTAAGCACGGTCACATTTGTGCCACCCAAGAACTCTTGGTTTGTACAGTGGGGATGATCAGTAGCAGCCCGGACCACATCCAGGTGATAGGAGCAGACAAAGAAGCAGGTAAGCACCCAAGTGCAGTAAGCGTTGTCGCGTGAACTGCTCTGGGGGTGCAAAGGGAGGGAGGTGCCATGGGAAGAGGAGTCCCAAAGAAGACAAACCACTAAATATTTCCCAAGGGAGCTTGGGCGTTAACCTCAACTAGAAGGTTTCCCTTTTCTGGTTGCTTGCTTTTATTTCACATTTTGAAAGAGAACATATTCGGTGGGGTGGGGGCCGGGGAGCTCTGGAACTAACTGTAATTACACAACTTATTGTAAGGCAGTTTAATCGTGGGGCGGTGTGTGTGTTCTGGAATTGATTGTGGTAATGATTGTACAATTCTTGATATGATTGAGTCACTGAACTATTGAATTGTATGATATGTGTGACATGCTGATAAAAAATGTGAAAAAAAGATAAAGAACATACTCAATTTTTGGTGGGTTCTGAAGTACTTTGAAAAAAAATCAAAGTACCCCCAAAACAGTCCAGTGATTACCTCAGAGGTATAAAATTCTGAATAGTTCTCATTTCTTGCTCAGACATTTCTGTCGTTTTCAGATTTTCCTCATCATCGAGCATCAGCTTTGAAAGCAAAGGGGGTAGCCCTGCCAAAAGACACTCCTCTGTACAGTTTATACACACGCGGTATAAGGTCACAGGTACATGAGAACAACATGAGAAAGTCTGGGGGAAGGACTGAGTGAGCACAGTGAGGCAAGCCAAAGTGGGCGCCGTGTCCTCATGGGGCACCAAGGGAGCGCCTGGAGGTCCCCGCCTACAACCCCGCCTGCTGGCTGGGGGTCTGGGTGGCAGCATGAAACCTCTGCGTTGTGGTCCTCTCCCATCTAGAGCCCCTCTCTCTTCCAGCATATCCCCCGAGGGGTTCTCTCTGCCCTACGATTCCTCTCTCACCAAAATGTGAAAGGTAGAGGGGCAAGCAGAGGTGGCCAGCGGCCCTTTGCGCAGTTCACAGCAGTGGTCAGCTGGCCCGGGGCCATCTCTTCAAGGCTGTTTGTCCTGTCTTTGCACAGACCCCGGCCGTCCAAGCCCGTGTGCTCCGCCTTGCAGGCCCAGATCCTCCAGTGCTACCATAAGAACCTGCAGGAAGTGCTTCTGTGCTCCGAGCTGGTCAGGGCCTACCAGCGCTGTGTCAGTGCAGCCCACAAGGTAAGCTGAGGGGAGGCTGGGGGGCTAGGATCCCTTGCTGCCCTGCAGCTTTCTGCCGAATCAGCACTCCCCAGAGCTAGGTCTCCTGCCCCAGGCCTCCTCAGCCACTCTCCTGAGGTCACACTTTCCTGCAGAGTTTAGCCTGGTGGGCGGGGCACCACCTTCAGGGTCCCTGACCCACTGAGGACAGAAGCGGGAGCAGTGCCTGAGGTGGGGTGCCAAGCCCAGGATTGTTGGAGGGGGCAGAGAGGTGGGAGTGTGTGGCCCTTCAGGTAGAATGAAGGGCCCTGCCTGGGTCCCTTGTTCCCACAGGCCCTCGGTGAACCACATGGGCAGGCCAGAGGGCCACCGGGAACAGTGCCTTCCCAGGAGGGGCGGCCAAGCAGAGCCTGTATTGGGACACAGAGGGAACCCAAACCCAGAATGCCCTGTCTCGGTGTATGTGAGCCCTGCCTGGCCCCCCTGTGCTGGTCTGAGGGGTACTCGAGGGCCTGCTCCACAGGGTGCCTCTCTCGTTGGACTAGGGGGGAAGTCCCTGGGGTGGAGGAAGCCTGGGGACCTTGGCTTCCAGCGCCAATGGTGTCTCCAACGAGCCCAGCCAGCTGGGCAGTTCCCAACCAGCTGGTCTCTGGTCCTCCCTGAGACTTGACCCCAAACCAAAGCTGAGCATCTTCAATAGAGCACAGGACTCAGAGCAAATCAGCCTCCTGGTTTTTCTGGACCCTCATTCAAATTAGAAATGGCTTTTCGGCACCAGTGTTTTGGTTTGTTCTCCCAAGTCCCCAAATTTAAGAGGAACATTGAAGGGCAAATGGCTAGTGTGGGCTACCCCAAAAGCCAAGAGAGCCAGAGACCGGGCAGAAATATCGCACACTGCTAACTGGGCGCTAGTGTGCTCATGCCTGCTTACCGGAACCGTGCTGACGGTCACGAGGTAACTCGTGTGTGCACTTGAATTAGTTCATGCCGTTGGTAAACCTGAGAACAATGTAGGTCTTTATAGGAGCTGGCAGCCTGGGATAGCTTTGGCTTGAAATAGCTTGTCAGCAAAGTTTTAGCAGCAATATTAGTCCAGATGTTTGAAAATAGCATTTAAGATCAAGGACAGTAAGTACCGTGAGGTGTTTGTCTGTATCTTAAAAACCAGCAGTAGCAACAACATTCGGTAAAAGCCTCGTTATATCTAAGCAAGGACATCAATATGGACATTGAAACACTCATCCTTTCCAACAGAAAGCTGTCTCCTTGGGACTTAGCAGGAAGTCTTACTGCTACTCTACTTTTTAACCCGTAGATTAATTTCATTAGCTTCGCCAGTCATGCTGAATTTGTAAAATTTGCTAATAAAACCAAAAACCAAACTCAATGCCATTGAGTCAATTCCGACTCATAGCGACCCTATAGGACAGGGTGTAACTGCCCCCCTGAGTTTCTAAGACTGTCACTTGTTACAGGAGTAGAAAGCCTCATATTTCTCCTGTGGAGTGGCTTGTGGTTTTGAACTGTTGACCTTTATGCCATTGGGCTCAATCTGAGAGCCATGCTATTTAAAGCCATAAGTTAAACCACTGGGACAGATGAGAAAAGTTGTTACTTATATACAGAGAATACTCTTAAAATGCCCTGATAGTTCCAAAGACTTTATAGAAACATTTAATATATTTAGTGACTGATTTCTATTCTTGACCATTTTTGAGTCAGTAGTAATTCATGAATCCTGTCACCTTCCAGAGTTCTAGAAATTTTGATTTCGACTGGTAGACTCCAACCTCATGACATTAGTCTTCTATTAAGTCCAATATAGTCCCTCCTTTTTTGTGTGTGTCAAATGTCTTAGCAGGTCAACAAAAGTGACAAAACTTGATATGGTGATGATTAAATCATTATAGATGAGGCTTGATTGGGAAATTCCATAATCAAGGAAAAACCAAAGTTAATTTAAGGTCAGAAAGAATGTTAGACAAAAAGAAACATGTTAAGACAAATCTTATTCCTAAGAGTTTTACGTGTTTCATTTTGTTCCTAAGTTTTATCACTGAAAAACTGTTGAAGTGATTCACCTCAATCGTGTCTAACTTCTTTCAGCCATGCCCCTGGTCCTCCCTGGTCCCACTTCATTTCCACCGGCCAAATCTACTTAACCTGGTAATCAGTATTTACTTGAACTGATCATCATGATAAACATGTGGGTGAGGGCTTTTGGTCTACTTCGCTTAACTCATTTTAGAGACTGAATTTACTACTATTTCAGTTGAAAGCACTGTCACCACTGTGACATTTTGAGGTGTATGATTCTCCAGGCTTTTTCCATCTGATAAATCCACTCAAATTGGTCTAATATCATAAAAGTTTTTAAACATCCCATTGTTTCTTGTTTTCTAAGCCAATGTCACTAACGTTCACGTCCCTGCAAACTTTCTACGACTTCCTGCACACTCCCAAGTTTTGCCTTACTGTCTTTCACACTCTGACACAGACAAAACTATTCTCTGTTTCTTTCTTCAAAATACAGAAACATTATCAGTCATTTGCCTTCCTTCTAGCTTTCTGACCCATGCTAAAACTTTCAGTTTTAAGTTGGTCTTCATTCGGTCGACTAGACTAGACTAAATCATTTCACGTAGGCTCATCACCCTAAAATGATATATGTTGATAATTGAATATGATACACAATTTAAACCAAGGAAGAACCTTTAAGGTATATAAATTTGAAAGGCATCAAAGTTTTATTTTTTTTTAATCTGAAGTATATAGGTTCAAAAGAAACAAGTTAGAGATTAAAAGCAATTAAAATTATAACCTACTAAGTAAACACCAGCCTTTTCAAGACTGGGTGGTTTGGTGAGCCCAACTCCACCCTTGTCTGGGAGCCTGGTTGTCCAAAGAACAAAGTAACCTTCAAGCCAGCAATCAAAGAAAAGTTTATTTTAATATTAAAGCTCTTCTCTAAAAAACCTTTAATAGAGTGCTCAGACTAGTGAAACTTTTGAGTGTATTAAATGAATCAATCCTCAGTGACTTTCTGTACAACATATTCTTTAACATCTAATGCAAGTTACGTGTAAAGATCCAGATTCTACATCAGAATGGATCGTCTTACTAGTTCCTTATACCTTTGAGAAATTTAATTCATAAGTATGCACGTGTTATAAAATCAGAGTTGAGCTCCTAATGAAAGAAAATCTATCCATGCTTATAATCAATAGCATCTGGAGGTAAAAGCATACTTTTATCAGCCTTTCTACTTTTGAAGACTTGGTGGTACCAATTCAAAATGAATTATACACTCCTTAGAAGGATTTTCCATTTAAAATTATTTTTTTAAAATCAGTTTGTTAATGGAGGGAAAATTAAGCGCAAATAGAATCTTCCTAAGGTTAAAACAGATCTTCAAAGTGAAGGGCCCTCTGCCTCACGGTCAACCTGTGTGCAGCTTCCAGGTGGGTGCTGCTGTCTGAAACCGCCTTGTTTTTGTCCCCTGGCGGCTCCCAAAGTAGTCCTCCCACCCACCCTTTCCTGCTGCAGGTCACCCCTCTTGCATGCCCTTCAGCCAGTACTGGTTCGAACCACAAAGGAAACCTCTAAGCGTAACATTCCCAACACAGCACAAACACACCAAAGTATCTGCATAATTGGACACTGTTTTAGTCAGGTTAGCACCGTTAGAAATTACTCAACATCTTCTCGAACGGTAACCACCGAAGGCACACCAACCTGTATTTTATCTTAGAGAGCTCAGCTGTCATTCCCTACTACTGCTCTGAGTGATACCACCGAAGGGCACACAAAACCCCCACGACAAGAACAGCGACACCGCCGTGTGTGTGTGTGTGTGTGTGTGTGTTCCAAGAACTCACTGCCATCAAGTTGATCCCAACATCTACTGACCTTATAGGACGGGATAGAACGATCCCTGTGGGGTGTCCAAGATTGTAAACATCCACTGCAGGAGGAAGCTTCATCTTGCCCCTGTGGAGTGGCTAAGTTTGAACCGTTGATCTGGGGGTTCATAGCCCAGTGTGTCAACTGAGAGTACCCAGAGCTCATTGAAAACGCAAACGTCCACAAATGAAGAGTTTCAGAACAGCGCACTGTGTTCCTGGCTTCCTCTGGGTCACACAGACTCCCCTGCGCCACCAGAGCCCCTATGACTGGGAGGCAGGTACATGGATAGATGTTTGGCACTCACACCAGGCATGTGCAAAACGAACATGACTTTGGAGTTAATCCCCAAATAGGAGTGACCCTGTTAAATGCCAAAGCAGAACGCCAATTGTCAGAAGCTTCTGGGTCTGCCAAAACCTTGGCTGACAAAGCCCGAATGAACTGCAAAGAATGCAGTCAAGGGCACGTCCGCCAGTCAGAGACAAACAGAATGGCGAGAAAATGAGTGGCTTTTTAACAACTCCTAGCTGAGAAAACACACGGCCAGATTTAGTAAAGTCTCGGAACACCCTGAAACACGGAGTCATAATTCCCAGTGCTCACCTTGGCAGAGTCTCTGAGGACCCATGGAACTGCAGGCTAAGATACCCCTTTCTCGGGGCCCTCCTGGACCACCTGAATGCAACCCCTCAGCCTAATGGCGGAAGCCTGATTTGTCTGGCTCCTGGGCAGAGAGCACTTTCCATGCAGTTAAATGAGAGGGCAGAGAAAGAGCTGTGGGTGAGGCGCAAGGGGCTGTGTGTCAGGCATCACCTCCAGGGGCAGGCAGGCCCTGGGCACTGTGCCACCTTCTCACTGGTTTCCCGCCGCCCCCAGGGAGATTAGGTGAATGGCAGGTTTCCCATGAGCTGGTGCCAACTAAGGACACCTTCTGCGAAGGCCTGCTCTCAGGGCACAGAGAGGACAAGACAGTCCCAGGTCATCGGGCGGGAGGTTGATGTGCAGACATCCTTGCTTCTTGGCACTGGAGCGGCACCATCTACAGGGAGCTCTGGGGGCAGGGTACCCTGAGTCCCTCTTGGTACACCTCGTTGGAGCTGAGACCAGGGCTGGGGGGTTTCTGGGCAGACTTGGACTGTGATTGAGATGTGACCTGCTCTCCTCTGTAGGGGTAAGGAGCAGCTAGCTTCCCTGGCCTCGCAGTGACAGCTCCGAAGAAGGAACCAAGCCTGGGAACAGACACCCGAAGGCCACAGTTTCACACCAAGCCCTATCTGTGGGCTTAGGGACCAATGTTCAAAACAAATAAAGCAGATGTCTCCGTGTTTGGTCATTCTCTCTGCTGACAGTCACGACTGCTGCCCACTTGGTGTCCAGCCCCGAGTGGGGCAGCAGTGAGGTAGCGGTGATGAAGCTCAAGCTGCTTGCCGGCCCAGCCAGGAGGCCAGCCCCAGGAGCTCCTAACTGTCACAGCACAAATTCCCATGACCCCCAGCACCACCGCCATGCACAGTCGCAGGGAGGGGGTGGCAAGGGTGGACATGACTCCTCCCTAGGGATGGGGCAGAAGAACAGGCAGGCCTCCCGAAGGCCAGGCCATCTGAGCTCAGCACAAAGGCTGAGAGAAGGCTTGGTGGGCAAGTCAAACTCGGAGGCCATGAGGATCCCAGCCAGAGGGCAGTGCAGGACATGACATTGTAGTCAGCGAGGGTGCAGGTATGGGGACTGGGTGCCAGGCAACGGTTTCTCTTGGAACTGCCCACGGGTTCTGATGAGGGGACAGCACATCGAGCCTCTTCGTGGTGTCTCCCTGGATCCCGGTGGAGAGTGAGTGAAAGTGGATCCAATCAGAAGCCAGATGTGGCAGGAAGCTCAAGGACGTGACACTTAGCGAGGGGCTTTGGAGCTGAGTGCCAGAGGACCTTGAGTCTGGTCAGAAGGCTGCCCATGTATCTGGCTGGGTGACTGGGGCCTGTGATTAAGGAGTTCATGGACGGAGAGGGGCAGCGGATGGACCAGGTTTGGGCTGTACTCACTTCGGCTGACCTCTGAACACTGCTCTCAGCCCTACCTGGGGAAGAGTGCCCAAGGGGCGGTGATGTGGCCACGCAGCTGCCTGCTGGAAAAGCAGCTGGAGTTTGGGATGAGATCCCCTGAGAGCTGTAACCAGACGTGGAGAGAGAGAGGGAGAGCGTTCAGAGATGACGCACCCAAGGCAGGCAGCAGGCAGAAAGGGCTGGTGAGCTGCAGAAGCCTGGCGAAGTACCACTCACCACCAGGTGCCTGGAGTCTCCCTCGGAAGGCTCTGGCCTACCCTCCTCATCGGGAGCTGTGGCCCTCAGACACTGATCCTTCCTATCCACATGTCAGCCTGGGGAGAGGAAGCAGAGACGTGGGGCCTGGGATTGAGGGTGGGCCCTGTCACAGCCTTCTCCCCCAAACCTCCTTTAAAATAACGGGCATTTCCTCCAGTCATGATTCTCCTGGGTGGTGCTGGAACCAAGGGCTCGTCTGATGGGCGAGGTGGCCCAAGTGGCTGGACAGAACACTTCCATGAGCTCCCGAAGAGCCTTTCCCCCATCTCTGTACAACCTCAGGGTCCCAGCACAGCTAGAGGGAGCATGCCCCCCGGCTCTCATGCGGACTCCCATTTGCCTCCTTTCTGCACTGTGGTTCCTGTGGAGCTGCAGCCTGGAAAGGTCTGCATCGGGCCGAAGGGAGTGAACACTTCTTTGGCTTTAAGGTGAATGAGGTCACCTATTTTGGAAATGGGTTGGAAAATGTCCTCAGCCCTCAGCTTCCTGGGCCTGGCCTGCCTCTCTCTTCCACAAAACAAAGCATAACTCACTGCCATCGGGTCAATGCCAACTCATAGTGACCCTGTAAGACAGGGTAGAGCTGCCTCTGTGAGTTTCTGAGACTGTAACTGCTTAGGGAGTAGAAAGCCCCATCCTTCTCCCACAGAACAGCCGATGGCTTTAAACTCCTGACCCTGCAGTTATCCCACTGTGTAACCACCACGCCACCAGGGCTCCTGCCTGTCTTCCACGGGGCCCTGAAATCTAGGCCTCCCCTCAGCTCCCCAATTCAGGCATTTTGTTCAGGGACTTTGCTGGATCTTCAAGAACTTCCTCTTGGTCATAAGAACAGAATGTGCCTTCAGTCTAGCTAGTGTTCAAGGTCCCACCCCTTCTTCCTCAACTCCCTCCCTCCTTCCTCATCTCCCCTCAGGAGCTCTGGTAGTGTAGTGGTTAAGAGTTGGGCTGCGATCTGCATGGTGGGCAGTTTGGAATCCCCAGCAGCTCCTGTAAACAGTTACCGTCTCAGAAACCCACAGGGCAGGTCTCTGTGAATCAGCGTTGAATTTAGTTTGGTTTGATCTCCACTCTGGCCCACCTTCTCTTTTTAGACTATCAGCTACCCTTCCTGCCCAGCGGAGCCCCTGCTCTCCTTCCAGCACCTTCCAAGACACCCACCCTCTTCGGTCAGCTCAGGACAGCAGCCAGAAGGGCCGGTGTCTTCTAAGCTCCCTCTGCAGCCCAGACAGGGAGGAGTACTTGACTGGCTAGATCCTCCTCCCAGGATCCAGCGCACTGCTCAGTGAATGAGTGCAAGAGGTCTTGATGAGATGGCCGGTGCCAAATTCATATTTGTCCTGGGCCCACGTGCATCTGCACGGGACCAGAGTCTTGCTACAAAAGAAGTTCTAATGATGTGGTCTGGGTTCGCTTGGGAAGAGGAGGCAGACAGGGAGTTTGTCGGCGCATGTACCTCCTTAGAAGCCTTGGTTCTACCTCCTGTTCGCTGCCAAGCTAGCAAGCCTCTTGACTGTCACCTGCCGTTCCTCAGCGAAGGGAAGCAGAGCCATACAGAGAATTCCTAGAATATCTGCCTCTTCTTTGAGTAGCCGGCCTTCTCTCTTTGCCAGTGGACTCCACCCCTGCCCTCCCAAGGAGGGTGGGCCCCAGAGAATGCAGCATGGGGCGTGAACTTGAGTTAGCAGAGCCCCACCTCTAGGGAGTAAAGTCTCTGGGAATGGAGTCTCTGTCTTTTGCAAGCTGTGAGCATGCTGCTTAGTCACCTCACTGCCCGGCCCACCTGCCTTCCGGCCAAGCCAGCCAGGAAGGCCTGACTCCTGCGAAGCTGAGGGGTCCCGGTTTACCCTGGCCCAGGTGTAGCAGCCTCCATCGCTGCTACAAGGAACAAAAGGGGGAAAGCAGGGATGGGCATTTGTAACAGGGCAGAGAGGGGCCTGCTTGGGGAGACTTCGCCAATAGTGGCCCTGGAGCCTTGGTGCCCAGACAATGCTTTGGGGAGGTAGGAAGCTTCCTGGGACCAGGTGAGTCAAGAAGTGAAGCCGCCGACACCGGCAGCTAACCTAGTGATCTTGGAAACCCAGGGATTCAGGTGTCGGTCTAGCACCTGCCCCTTCCCTTCCAGCAATCCTCACCAAGTTCTGCTCGAGCGTGGGAGGGACCCGGGCTAAGGGGTTCCTCTGGAAGGGGATCTTCCCCACAAAAACCCCAGCATCCAGGCCGGACCGGGGATCAGATGTCTCTCTCTCCATTGGGGCCAAGGGGGTGGGGTTGGAGGAGAGGGATCAACTAATGACTGCCCGTGGCATGTGTCTCCTCGCTGTGCCTCAACACCAGAGGGAGCATCTGCCCGCACACAGTAGGTCTATGTGCACACGACCACATTTGTACACATGTGTTTTGTCTGTGCCTATGTCTTGTGCACATGTACCTCTATGTCAATGTCCGTACACATAGGAATACATGCACATGCATGTGTAAAACAGGGAAAGGAGCGGTGTCGGGACCTGTGGAATTTCGGAGGGACTCATGAGACTTGACATCAGCCAGACCTCCATTCTCCAACCTTTTGCCACTCCTGATACCAGCCTTCCCTCCCACAGCAGGGGACTCAGCTTAATAATCGGTTGCAACTGTATCTCCAAATGCTCCCACCGTCCTTCTTGTTAGTGGTTCATTGAGGAACTAGCCGAGACCAGGAAGCATTCAGGCGAGGTTCCCCTTCTTCGAAGCACGGCAGCATAAGCTCTTGGTTGTTCCCAGTCATGCAGGCCTGCCTGGCCCTGCTGTCTGTCACCGCCGGCTCTGCTGAGTACCGCCGGGGCCTGACACGATCTCCAGTGGTACAGCCCTTGATCCGTGTAGCAGTTCTCTGAGAAAGCTCCTTACCCTCTCTCCCTTTTCTCCTGCCCTGTCTCTTTGCTCTTTTTGTCTGACGAGCCTATGTGGGCTGGCTACAGATGAGGAGGCTTCAGAAAATTCACGGAAAGACGGAATTACCAGATGGCAGAGACTTGCGGCAAGATGGCAGGCTGTGCAGCAGTGCCCCCCTGAACCTCTCAAACAAAGACAGGACACAGACCATGGCTGATGATCTCAGAACGTTGAGCTTCAGGGGGTGGATTGAATACCAACTAGGAGAAGATGAACAGAAGCGGCGAGAGAGGGGAAAGATGGATCCGGTGAATTGTCAACTGACCTGAGACAGCATGGCCACTTTGAACTTGGATAAGCAGTGTTTGACCGGGACAGCAAGCTGACAGCGTAAAGGCTAGTGACCAGAAAGCTACAATATTCCCCTTGTTCCCCACACCCTCCTGGCGACCAGAAGCATGGCCACCTTCACCCACCCACTGGCTGCTGATTACCCTTCCTACAAGGCCTGCTCTCTGGGATGTTGGAGCCGAGGCCTTGGGGAAGGGCTGCCAGCCACTTCTGCTCCTGAAGATGTGTGAACTCACCTTATCGGACCAGAAGGAGCAGTGCCGATGTTAGGCCACGCTTGGGTGAGGAGGAACAACTTCTACAATTACATGTCCTGCCCCCAGCTGCCTTCCAGGCAAAGACCTTGTGGATAAGGCACCCTGAACCCAGATACCCATCAGGTCAGCACGAACACTGAGTAGGGCAGGTGCCCCATCTCCTCATCCCTCCCTGCCCCACCTCCGCCACAGTGAGCTCTGTGGCTGGACCAGGGCCCTGTCCCCACAATGTCCTCCTCGCTGGGCCACTGCTTTTCAGAGTTCCTTTTCTTTTGCGCCCCTTATTTATTTCCCATTCGTTCTCTTTTCCTTTTGCTGGTTCTGTATCTCTCTTTTGTCTCTTCCCTTATTTTTTTCCTTTTTCCTCTAATTAGGTTTTTTTTTTTTAGTCTCTTTTCTCTATTCCCTGACCTTTTTTTTCCTTCACTTTTTAAAAGTTCCTTATTGCTGTGGTTCGGTCTTTTAATTAAAAAAAAATTTTTCCCTCTTCCCCTTTGCTCCTTGATTTGGGAGACAGCTACCGTAACTTTAAGTCCTAACCATCCCATACCTTCCATAGCCCCCCCATACCGGGCTAAAACCACTACCTGCTCCTATATCATTTGATCAATAATAGACACTGTCCCAAACCAGCCAAACCCACTCTTAACTGCATTACACAAGCCGAACCCAATACACACTCACCTTTTGTATCACACCCAGTAGGAGATTGGTGGTGAATAAATAAGAACACAATATATAATCACCAATCAAGTATAAATACAATACCTCCACAATGTCTTGTTAAAAAGACAAAGGAAAGATCCACGTGTGTGACAGGAGAGACTCTGAAAATGGTCCCACCTCAAAGAGCGCCTAAGGAAAGTGGGAGACATGATGACATCAGTGCGCTGAACAGAAAATTTCAAAGGGCACCTTGAGAAAGAGTCAATTATTATAATAAAATGTGCAAAGACCTAAAATTAGACAACCAAACAGAAAGAACACCCTTAACATTTCTCAACCTGAAAGAACTCAGGGAAAAAGTAAGCCTTGGGTTGTAATATTGAAAGATTCTATGGACAAAATATCGACTGACACAGGAAGCATCCGAAAAGATGGAAGGAATACAGAGTCACTGCACCCAAAGAACAACGCCACATTCCACCTTTTCACTTGCTCAGCATCTGAGCAAGACAAGGGTGCCAAAGGAACAAATTCAAGCTGCACTAACAGCATTAGCCATAAACAAGGAATACCGATGGAAATGTTTCAACAGTTATGAAGCTTTGGAAGTACTTGCTCATCTATTCCAGGAAATTTGGAAGGTGGCTACATGGTCGGCTAAGTGGAAGAGATCCATCTTTGGACCCATTCCAAAGAAAGGTGACACAAAAGTGTGCTCAACGTATAGAACAATATCATTGATATCACATGCAAGTAAAATTTTGCCGAAGATCATCGAACAATGGTTGCAGCAGTGCATTGACAGGGAGCTGCCTGAGGTTCAGGCCAGATTCAGAAGAGGATGTGCAACAAGGGAGATCATTGATAATACCAGATGGATCTTGGCTAAAAGCTGAGAATACCAGAATGTTTATTTGCGTTATGTTGACTATGCACCGGCATTCGATTGTGTGGGTTATAACAAACTATGGACAACCTTGCTCTGTGGGACTTGTACATGCTCGTGTGGAACGGCTCAAAAGGCAGTTGTGCATGGCCCCACAGGAATGGAAGGAATTCCTGGCCAGAAAATCAAGTGAACAGCAGGGAAGGGGAGCGGCTACATTGTAGAGAATACACTGATCATTCTGTTGGTGAGTATGGTGGGTGAATGGGGAGCGGGAACCTCACATAAAAAAGAGATGCTAAAGAATGATTTCACGGAACCTAGGGGGCCAATGGACCAGACTCTGTGTTCCTATGTAGATACTACAAAGACATTTGTACCCAACCCTGGGTCAACCACACCATGGACTGAGTCCATGATGACCTTGGACTCTGACCTTGCAGGCAGCATGGCATAACCTATGGGCTGCACCAGAAGGACTTCACATGGAGGGCTGGCTGAATGAACTGAGCCCTGCCTCAAAGTTGTCTGCACCCTTAGACTGAGGACTGGGTACTCAGACGGGAGAGGAAGCAGAGTGACTGCCAAGGGGCGATGGAGGTGGCAGTCATTGGACCATGGAGGGAAAGCCCAGCATGGTGGGTGTCCAAAGGAAAGGGACCCAGAATCACTGTGTACTTAATACCTCAGTGGCCACCTCACAGTGACATGACAGGTTTTGATCTGTTCGGTAGGAATCTGCACTTGGAAGAAGATCCAGCAAGTTTCTCCCTGGCCCCAATCCCCCATGCTTAGGGTACACAGAGCCCAATCGATTGGGAGATGGAACTGTGCAGGGCAACACTTCATAGGCTTCGGCTCAAGGGGGACCTGTACGCACACAGACTCCGCCGACCGACAGTGGCCAGAGAGCTGCATCATTGTAAAAACTGGTGATGTTCTCAGTGCAATTGCCTTGGACCCCAGGAGGATGACTGACAGTGTTTTACATTTTTGTTTCTTTGGGTTTTTGTTTTTCTAAGCTTTCCTGTTTTCATTTGGTTTGTTTGCTGGTTGGTTTGTTGATGTTGTTGTGGTCGGGCTTGTGGGGTTTTGATTTTGTCATAATATGACCGCCACGGTGAACCTGAGTTGTGCCTATCCCATGGACAAGCAGATGGATTCTGGCCCCCACTTATCTCTAGCCCCAGTCCAAGAACAGATGACATGGCCCTGCTCACGACTCACCTTCATTAAATAAGGGTGCTACAGCAAAGTGTGGTGGAGGAAGCAGATGGTGTGGCCCCTGCCATAGTACCTGGACCTCACCCCAGGAATGTGTGTGCATAGTAGCTTTTCCCCTACACACCTTAGGGATACACATGGCAGCCAACTAAAAAGGAGGGAAAAAGAGAAAAAGAAAGAAAAACAGACATGGGTAGCGGGAGAGCAGGGCACTAACCCACTCAAGGGTAGGGTGTTGTTTATATCTCCACAGAAGAGGAAGAGGGGGACCAGACTTCAACTCGGTGCGCCAAGACATGAATGGCACATGCTGGCATGAAGCAATAAACCAAAAGAGAGGTCTGCAGGGCTGGCCCCAGTCCCAACTACATGGACAACCCCACCACCCCCACCCGAAGAATGCACTTCAGAGGACAGCACTAAAGCTCCAGCTCAGGGAGAGGTGAGCATCTGATCAGAGCACAGAGGAGCAAATGAAGAGGGAAGGAGAGAGCGTGGAGCACATCCTGGCCCAACAAGCCCTGAGGATGCTATTTCTGCTCAGAGCAGCCAATGCACAGGGACCATAGGGCCGGCCCCACCATGAGACATAGCATCCCTCACTGACCCATATTGTTACAGGGGACAATACTGAAGACACAGTGCAGGAATTGTGCCCAATCTGACCCCACAACACTCGGGGGAAATACTAAGGGCGTGCAACAGAGCTGCAAAGGGAGCAAAGCAATGAAGTCCCGAGGAATACCAAAAATAGACTTTGGGGCCAGGGTGTGGCACCCCATCACACTCAACTGGAAAACACTCATAAAGGTCGACAAACAGACCTGGAACTATTTATAGGCTTTTCTTTTTGTTGTTGTTGTTATTGTTGGTTTTCTTTTGTTGTTTTGTTTTGCTTTGTCTTGTTTCTTGCTTATCATTATCTCTGCATGGGGCTTGATCAACGGCAATGTAACCGAGAGGAATTACTGAAACCCAAATGAAGGCCGAACATGATAGTGAGGCAAGAGGAAAGTAAAATAAATAGAGGAAAGAACTAAGAGGCAAAAGACATTTATAGAGGTCTAAATACAGGCATGTATATATATTTATATGTTAAGTATTAAGGCGGCAGACTGACATTGGGCCTCTACTCAAGTACTCCCTCAACACAAGAACACTTTGTTCTACTAACCCGGCATTCCGTGATGCTCACCCTCCCAACACAATTGCGGAAGATAGAATGGGTGCATACACAAATGTGAAGAAAGCTGATGGTGCCCACTTATCAAAAGATGTAGCATCTGGGGGCCTTAAAGGCCTGAAGATAAACAAGCGGCCATCTAGCTGAGAAGCAACAAAGCCTACATGGAGGAAGCACACCAGCCTGCGTGATCATGAGGTGTCGATGGGATCAGGTATCAGGCATCAAAGACCCAGAATAAAAAATCATAACAATGTGAATGAGGAGGGTGGAGAAGAGACCTAAAACCCATCTGTAGAAAATGGGACAACCCATACAGAAAGAAGGGTCACAAGAAAGAGATGAGCCAGTCAGGGTGCAGTATAGCACCAATGAAACATACAACTTTCCTCTAGTTCCTAAATGCTTCCCCCACCCCCACTATCATGACCCCAATCCTAGCTTACAAATCCAGCTAGACCAGAGCATGTACAGTGGTACAGAAAAGAGCTGGAAACACAGGGAATCCAGGACAGATAAACCCCTCAGGACGAATAATGAGAGTAGGGATACCAGGAGAGGAAGGGGAAGGGAAAGTTAGGGGGAGAAAGGGGGGCCAATCACAATGATCTATATATAACCCCCTCCCAGGAGTACGGACAACAGAAATTTGGGTGAAGGGAGATAGTGGAGACATGAAAAATATAATAATTTATAAATTATCAAGGGTTTATAAGGGAGGGTAGTAGAGGGAGGAAAATGAACTAATACCAAAGACTCAAGTAGAAAATGTTTTGAAAATTATGATGGCAACATATATACAAATGTGCTTTACCCAATGAGGCATGTATGGATTGTGATAAGAACTAAGAGCACCAATAAAATGATTTTTTTAAAAAGAAAGCAGATGGTGTCCAGCTATCAATCAGAATAGTGTCTGGGGGTCTTAAAGGCTTGTATTGAAGCACAGAGCCATCTAAGTGAGAATTCAACCGAGTCCACATGGAAGAAGCACACCAGCTTGTGTGATGCAAAGATAACAATAACAAAATTCAAATCTGATGAAGGGGGAAGTATCAGAGTTTAAATTGTGAACACCCAATTTATAGAAGGCTATGGAGGACAGTGGGAGCCCAAAGCCCATCTGCAGAGTGTCTAGTGAGATTAAGGCACTGACAGATCCCCTCTAGCCACAGGCAAGGGTCTCTTCCAGCTTTACTGTCACATAGAGATCTTGTCATCTTGATTATGCTGGATCAAACTTGATACTTGGTCAGTTGACCTCCCTCTTGACCCAACTTTCACTTGTACTAGGTGAAAATATTTCTTGCTTGTTCCATGACAAAAATTTCTTCCCTGGCTTTTTAAATACTGATGGCAGTGTTTTCTTTCTTGCTCATTATTTGTATTTTTATCTTTATGTTATTATTGTTTTATCCTTACCATTTTATTTTGTTTTTTATTTTTGTTTCTGTTGGGTTTTCCAGTTTGTGAAGCACAGGAGTAGCTGCATAGAGATAATAACTGATATACAGGAGTAGGGGTGGGGGGAGGGGGAAGAGGGTTGGGGGAACAAACAATGGATATGGGAGGGGAGGGAGCACCGATGGTGACTACACAACTCATTTGAAAAGCGATTTAACCAGGAAAAAAAGAGAAAATGTTATAAAATTGCTTGTGGTTATGATTGCACAATTCAACTATTGAATTGTATGATATGTGGGTTATGTGCCAATAACAAAGAAAATAAAAGAAAGATTTCATCCAAGTGGCCCCGGGGGAGGCAGTTGTGTCAACAGAACAAGAGAATACTACGTGGTTTAAAATCGGGAAAGGTGTGTATCTGGAGTGTATCCTCTCACCTTACTTATTCATTTTGTATGCTGAACAGATCATCAGAGAAGTGGGATTATATGAAGGAGGATGTGGGATCAGGATTGGAGGAAGACATCAACAATTGGTGAAATGGAGATGGCACAAGCTTACTTGCTGAGAGTGAGGAGGACTTTAGGCACCTGCTGATGAAGATCGAGGACTGCAGCCTTCAGTGTGGATGACAAGTCCATGTCAAGCCAACCTTCTCACAACTGGATCAATAGGTACCATCATGGTAAATGGAGAAAAGGTTGAAGCTGGCAAGGATTTCATCTTGATGAGATCCATATTCACTGCTCATGGAAACAGCAGTCAAGAGATCAAATGGGTAAATTTGCTGCTTGAGACCCTTTAAAGTGCTGAAAAACAAGGAGGTTACTTGGAGGACTAAGGTGTGCCTGACCCAAGCCATGGTCTTTTCAGTTTCCTCATATGCATGTAAAAGTTTGGCACTAAATCAGGAAGAGCGGAGAAGAAGCAGTGTGTCTCAGTTGTGGCGCCATCAAAGACTAGTGCTGTGGACTGCCAGAAGGACCATCTGTCTTGGAAGAAGTACGACCAGAATGCATTCCTTAGAAGCAAGAATTGTGAGACTTTGTCTTACACACTTTGGACATCTTCTCAAGGGAGACTAGTCCCTGGAGAAGGACATCATGCTTGGTAATATAGAGAAGCCGCAAAAAGTAGGAAGGCCGTCCATGACATGGGTTGACTCAGTGGCTGCAACAACGGGCTCAAGCATGGAGACAATTGTGAGGATGGACCAGGCTGTGTTTTGTTCTGTTGTGCCTGGGAGTCACTGTGGTTTGGAACCAACTTAATGGCACCTAACAACAACAACATCTCAGGGGGAACAGATAATTTCAATTCACAGGCATAAACAAGACAAGAGTGGCTCAAGCAAGTGACCAAAATACAAAGTCAAAAAACCTTTCTGAGAAATAAATGGCATTGGAATTACCTAATAGGTAATTCAAAGAATGATATTTAGGTAGTTTTAGTGGTTTGAGAGAAAGATCAAGAAAGCTGCAATGAAATCAGGATCAAGGAAAACACAGATAATGCTTTAGAAGGATTCAGGAAAACACTACAAGAACAAACAAATAAATAAAGAGTTAGAAACTATGCGAAAAGCGTAAATGGAAATTCTGAGGAAATCTAACACTTAGATTTTTGATAGAGGTGCTGTATTGAAAGGGCAAAGGAATTGAATTTGATTAATGGAAGATGGAATTAGTGAGCTGGAAGAAAAAGCTCTTTGTACTAATCTGGTAGAGGAATGATCATATGTTAAGAAAGCTTAGCGTTCATGTGAGATACCATGAAAAAGAATGACATGCATAATTTGAATTTCAGAACAGGAATAGACCAAAGAGGGGCAAAATTGTCAGAGGTTTGTTGGAAGAAAAGAATTGTGATTATTGTGGCAGTTACATAATATCCTGTCAACTTGTGAAATGGTAGTCCACCTGTCAATCAGGTCGTAGCCAATGAGGCCTCCCTGTGGGCATGGCCTTCTCCTGAGGATCCTGGGAACTCCTGTCTTCCTCCCTGGAGGTGGGCCACAGACTTTCTGCTTTGTATTCCTCAAGACAAGACACATGGAGCTACGCTGGAACCCTGGAGCTGGAGGTGCCACGCGGAGACCCACGCCAGCGCTGAGATACTTCTGCCCTGTGCACACTGTTGGAGCAGCTTTGGCTGTTGCTGGACAGGGCTCAGAAAACCCAAATCTTCCTTGACCCTGCTTCAGTGGGCCATTTTGCTACCTGGCAAACACTAAGAAAACTTGAGTGGTTATACTGATAGTAATATCTAAAACTTCAGCCTTCAAGGCAAGCATGCTATTAGTAATGAAGGGGCCACACATGGGAGAGACATGACCATCTTAAACACGGGTCACCCCCCGCCCCGCCCCGCCAGGAGCTTCCAAAACCACGGAGCAGACTGACAGGTTGGAGAAGTAAAATGGGCACGTCCACACCCACCAGTCTCACATTATGCATGCCCTCTGCCCAGCAATTGCAGCTCTAGGCACTGGCTGTAAGGCTTAGGTTCACAAATTTATTTGGCCTCCCTGCCTCTTAAGAAGGAAAAAAAATTACTCAATCCACCCCCACCTCCATCCCCAACATTTAAAAACGTTTTGTACTATACCCCATAATCCGTGATAAATTGTAAGTATCTGCAGCCCTGCTTCTGCAGCCTTGCTGGGTCATTCCAGTGCACCCCTGGGGGGAAGGATCACCCACTTTCGGAAACACTGTCCGAAGGAAATGATGTCGTTCCACCTCCATGTGCTGGCGTTCACGCAGCTCATTCCGACACAGGCCCGCTCAGGCTGCGTGGGGCAGAGCTCGCTGACTCAGCTCTCCCACGACCTCCAGCAGTTCCTGATGTGCTCCACGCCTGGCTTTCTCACGTGTAAAATAGGGCAGTCACAGAGCCAGCTGATGACAGGGTAAAATCCACACCTGGGTAGCAGGTGGAAAGGATGAACACCCGGCTTCATGGCTTGCCTTTGAAGGGTCCTCTCAGTTCCAGAGCTCTGTTGATGAGTGAAACGAACCAATCACCAAAGGACACATATTGTAGGAGCCCACTGATAGAAGGAAGCAAACACACAGAAGCAGGTTGAGGACGCACAGGGACGGGAACAGACTGTGGACACTGCCAACAGGAAAGCGAGGTGGAGGGCAAGGGAGAGAAGATGAAGCAACGGCCTGGAGTGTTGGTGGGGGTTCCCCTGGGTGCAAGGAAGATGGCAGATCACAGGAGGGAGAAGAGAAATCAAGGAGCACATGAAGGGTGAACCAGGGTGCGATGTGTGTGTGTGGTGTGTTGGTGTGTGTGTGTGGTGTGTGTGTGTGTGTGTGGCTCATTAGCGACAACGGTTGAATTCAGAGTTGATGAGCCAAAATGTAACACATTAGTGTCCCATTCTGAAAACCCCTGGGTTTTTAAACAACAAAACACGGTGGCAAATAAGTTCATTTTATTTACTGTATCGTGTTTGGATATGTAAGGGACTGCATTTATTGTGTTTAGATGTTTTGGCAGGTATTTCCACAACCTAGGGCTATTAACTTTGTGTGAAAGCCCTGGAAATATGAATTTATAAGTGTCCTTTGGGGCCCTCAGAACCCGTGGTATGGTTTTCCATTTCTCGTGGGGAAAAATCTGTTCGGTTCTCGAACTTCTCGGTACTCAAACACGAATTCGGAACACCTCGGGTTCGCTGCACTTGGGAACGCGGGACAGAAACAACAAGCACCAGCTGCCCCTTTCCTTGGAAGAACGAAGGTGACTTGTAGCCATGTAGAGATACCTGCGCACCCCTGGGAAAGGGTCAGGGGCATTAGACCTCAGAAACGTGCAGTGCTTTCCTCTGGGGATTCAGACGAGGGGTGTATTTTCTGTTTAAACACGCATCTGTATTTTCTATTTCCTAAAAGGTCATAAAGCAACTGTCACGGTGTTTGAACAGTCACCAGGTGATTCCTGGAGAGATGAGGTGGACATCGCCCCCCTCAGAGTTCCCGGGACAGCGTCTGGGGTTTCTCAGAGCCCTGGCAGAGCTGGGACTTCCTTGAAAGAATGCCCTGCTTTCCTGGCCTGCTGAGCAGGGGAGGTGAGGGTGCTGTCCTGTCCTGAAGGCCCAGCGGCAGAGGGCAAGGCAGGAGTCGCAACAAGAGCTTGGGGATGGTAGCAGTCAGGGTCAGCTCCTTCATTAGCACATGCTGCCTGTGCCGACGTCCCCCAGCCGTTGTGCAGCACTGCCCACGGTGGCCCTGGCGACGCAGGAGTCAGACAACTGGCCTTCAGGGAGCCTGGAGTTCAGTGGGAGATGCAGACGGCAAACAAGACGTGACAAACCACCGCACAGGGACACTATGGAAGTAAATTATGGACATGAGAAAGTAGAAGAGTGGGAGAGCCAGCACAGGGCCAGACAGAGTCCCCTCCCTCACCCCTCCACACACACAACCTGCCCTGCACCCTGGGAGATTCAACACTCAACACGGGCTGCTTCAAACTCCCTGGTTCCAGAACCAAGGACCAAATCCACCAGGCACGCCATTCCATACCTGATAACCTGCCTCATTAAATTTAATGGGCTGGTTATTTCTGTTACATAAACATCAACTAATTATGAAAAACATATTTGCTGAAGTCTGACTCTGGAATGGATGAACCAATTACATGGTTATTAAACCTCAAAACACACCCAGCGATGCAGTGGGAGCCAGACCGGCAGTCGGGAGGGATGGCTTGAGAACTAGGGAGTTGGAAGCATTGCCCTTCCCGCCTCTTAGAGAATGCCCGGATCTGTTCTGCCTCCAGGTGCTGGCAGACTGCAGCCCTGTGCCAGTCAGGAGGCTTTAGCTCCAAGTGACAAAATGTGGGCTCAAGCCGGCATAAGCAATTACTTTTCGTGTAACTGTCGCCTAGGGTTCAACGTCCGGCAAGGCGGGATCAGGAGCTTAAACAGCGGGACTGCAGCCTTGCAACTCTGCTTTCCTGTTTCCTTCGCCCTTGAACTTCACTAGATGCTCCAGTGAGTCTCACCTTTCAGGCGAGCCCCTCGCTGAAGTTCCAGTCACACGTGGATGTTTCAGGGCGCACGGGGAGATCATATCTTGCTCAAGAGCTAACGAAGCAGTATTGGAAACTCTTCAGGGGAGACCAATGAGCATAGGAAAATAAGCTTTAAGCCTGGATGAACCGTCAGAGAAATGTTAACCAAAACCACAAGAAATGCGCCACGTCCCAGTTCAATCGTTGCGTTAAAAAGGGCTGCCGGCACTAAGTGTGGGGGGGAGTGGGGGCTCTGGCGCTCTCAGCCATCGCTGCTGGGAAGGCGGATGAAGGAGCCGGTTGGCAGTGTTGCGTGAGCACATGCTCCTGTAGCCCTGGGGGGGGGGGGGGGGGGAGATGCTCAGGAGCGTCAGTAGCTCGTGTGCCCCTAGAGTTTTGTCTGTAATCGAGTCCTTGGAAGCAACCCAAAGGTCCGTGGAGCACCGAAGGGTGAAAGATCACGGCTGCTTACAATGAAGTACTGCTCGGCCATGGAAACGAATAGACGGCAGCGCCCTCAAACAGCACGGATGCGTCTCACGGACGCGACGCGACGCGGGAGGAGCCGGAACAGCGTAGTGCACACTTAGTCACTCTGCTGCGAAAGCAGTCACCGCAACAGAGCCGCCGACGCGGGGTCTGTCGGGTGGAGGGTGAGCAGGGCCTGTCTGGTCCTTTGCTCAGGGCCACTCAAGGCTGCTGTCACTGTTTTTACTGGCGGTTACACATGTACATGCATGGGTCCAAGTGTGCCTAGCTGTATTTTTAATCTCCATACTTTATTGTATGCAAATAGAATGAGAACTAAAGGCAGGGAGTTGGGAGGACAGAGAATGAGATGAGGTGAGTTGGGGAGAGACCTCAAGACAGTGTTTGTGGAAATATCTCCCCAAAGTTATTGGTCGGGGTTAAAAAAAAAAGAATTAAACCCAATGCAAAACTAGACAGAGGATAGGAACAGTTCAAAAAAAAGTATATTCCATGCCCACCAGACACAATGAAAAGACGCCCAACATCATTAGCCATCAGCCAGTGGAAATCAAAGCCAAAATGAGATATCAGCTCATTCCCACTAGAAGCACCCAGATGCAAGCAACACCTGGAGAACAGCAAGTGTGGCAGCGGGTGTTGAGACCCTGGACGCCCATCCGTTGTTGGTGGGGGTGCGAAAACCATCTGGCAGTTCCTCAGAAACTAGGGCTGTTCTGCCAGATGATTAGCAATTCCACCCTCGTAAATGCCCTTGAGAGCAACATGCCCACACCCATGTTCATCTCACCACAGCACACTATCCGCTGCAGCAACAGGATGGAAACAACCTAGGTGCCCAGCAGTGGAGGAATGCCTGAGTAAAATGGCACAGACGTTCAATGGAATACTACTCCGCAATAAGGAAAAGTGAGCCCCCGAAATATCTTGGATGAACCTAGGAGATGTTATGCTGAGTGAAATAAGTTGATTAAATACACACACACACACACACACACACACACACACGGGTACCCCCCCCCCCTCCAAACCATAAGTGTGCTGGGCGTAGGTGAGTTTTCACAGTATGTAGTTTTCCTGCTAGGTGAGCCTCAAGCTACTCACTCTTAGTTAGTTAGCGCACCCAGTGGTGTCTGCTGGGAAAGTTCTCCCTGGTCACGGTGGATTTTTTTGTAAAAGTTTCTCCGAAACCTCATTTTGTGTGATAGACAAGAGATCACCATGCAGCTGTGAAATGTTGTTTCCCGCTCGGGAAACCTGCCACAGAAACTGTTGTGATGTTGAACACAGCTGACAAGGACAGGACGAGGGGAATAACTCAAGTGCACGAGTGCTTTCCTCGCTTCCAAAAGGGTGAAATGTCGACTGATGACAAGCCTCGTTCTGGTTGTCTGTCAACTTCCCGGAAAGACAGACACGTCGACTTGTATTGCATTTAGAGTTCGTTCCACCAGGTCCGACTGTTAATCAGGCTTTCTACGTAGAGGTTCCGACAAGACAGCATAGCAGTGCTTGACACACTAAAAAGGCCTGATTTGTGGTAGACAGGCGACTGCTTTTGCCCCTGCGACAGTGCATCTGCTTACCTGACTATCTCAGTGTGCCAGTTTTTGGGCAAAAAACAACAGGCCTCTCTTGCCCCGTGCACCTTACTCACCTGACTTTGTTCTGTGCGACTTTTTTTGTTTGCATGAATGCAGAGGGACGAAAGGACAGCGACTTGACGATGTAGAAGAAGTGAAGAAGAACAAACAAGCGAATGAGGGAGGGGCTGTCAGCCATCCAAACAGAGGAGTTTGAAAAATGTTTCCCAGAATGGAATCGCAGATTTGACAAATGTATTAAGTGCAATGGAGACTACTTTGAAGGTGATAAGGTTGTTTTGCAAAAAATTCAAATATATAACTGTGAGGAAAATTCCTTTTTTTCAGGGGGATACTGCCATATATATATATATTCCTTACTTTTATAAAATGACATGAGCAATATACTGAAACTCATGCTCATTTGTGGTTACAGGGAAGAGGGAGGAATTCATTCTTCATACATGCTTGTTAGTTTTAGTGATAGGAAAGGTAATAGCGAATGAGGATGAAGTGTACAGTGTCTATGGCATATAAAATATCACAATAGCAAAAACAACCCAAAATGTGTGAGTGTGCATGTATGTAGCTATCTAACTATGTGTGTGTGTGTGTGTAGACAGAAAAGGTCTTCCAAAAGTGTGTGAAAGAACTTAATTTTAATTCCATTTTCCATAATCTTTTTGAAGCCCCTTTATATGGGTGTATCTATGTGAGTATATGCACATATATATCACAATAAAACCTATAGGGGTACAATTACAAATACTTGTTAGACATAAGCAAACACCTTTTGGGATTGGAGTTTGGATGTGAAGGAGTAGGACCATAGTCTCAGGACACGTCTTGGTCAGTTGGCATAACATAAAGTTCAGTTCTACGTCTTCGTTGGATAAGCAGTATCAGAGATCTTCAAAGCTTTTGAGAGGCCGTCTAAGATATAAGTATTAGTCACTACTTGGTCAGAGGAAAAGGGAGAGAAAGAAATCAAAGACTGAAAAAAGAAACTAGTTTACAAATAGACATGAGCTATGGCCTCATCTACTCTGAGACCAGAGAAAGAGATGATGCCCAGCTACTATCAACTCTTCCAAGCTCTGGACCAGCGATTCTCAACCTGTGAGTCGAGACCCCTTTGGGGTTGAACGACCCTTTCATGGGGGTTGCCTAAGACCAGCGGAAAACATGTATTTCTGATGGTCTTAGGAACTGAGACACCGCTCTATCCCTCTCCAGGCTCCGCCCACATGCAGATAAGGCGATCTGGTGAGAAAGAACTTATCTCAACCTTTGCACTAACAAGATGGCTTTTTACACAGACTGTCACAAAATGTGGCAATGTCGTTTACTGTTGTTATATTAAGACTGTGACCCATGCTACACCATGCTTCAAGACAAAATTTCATTTATTTGTCATTAGAAATAAATATTTCACATATATAATTACGTATTGTTTTTGTGATTCATCACTATGCTTTAATGGTGTTCAATTTGTAGCCATGAAAATACATCCTAGCTATTACCCTGAAATACTCCTCAGACTTTGAACTGAAACTAACTGCTGAGGTCGCCTTAGAAACAAACGAACTAAACCCAACACCACCCAGTCAATGCTGACTCATAGCAAGCCTACGGGACAGGGTAGGACTGCCCTTGTGCGTTTCTGAGCCTGTAACGCTTTACAGGACTTGAAAGTCCGTCTCTCTCCCGTGGAGTGGCTAGAAGTCCCGCTGGATTACAGAGAAGGGAGTTACCATACCATTTGGTGGGATTGAATGCTTACTCCGGGGAAATCAGAGAGACCGGACGCAGTGGCCGATCAGTGTGGTCACAGCAAAGAAAATACCAGCGGGAACTCCAACGTGGAACAATGTGTGAGCTCATCCCCTTCCCCAACTGCCCTTTGCCCTCTCAGGTGCCTGGCTTCCATTTTAAAAAAGGTATCTAATTACTAAAATATAGGTTCCTTGTAAAAAAAAATCAATGAACCTGAAAAAAAGTGAGTACTACCTGGAGGGATGGAAAGATACCAAAGGAAGTCTATCTCCCGAGTCCCCAATGTCCAGCCAGTTTCTGTTTGTACTTTCAGAGACTTTGCGCAATGTTACAAGTATATGCACACCTGCGAGTTCTCTTGAAAGGTACAAACCATACACTATGCTGTGCACACACACACACACACACACACACAGAGTCATCTTTTAGTTTGGGGTCCTAGCCTACAATTTTTATACAGGTTAGTCGGTGTCATTGATTACATCATTCACAAGGCATGAATATATCCACAGCATTTATGTTCTCGTTGTTCTGTTTCCATTCATCTAGTTTCCCTGAGCCCCCTTATAGCATCATTTCTTTTAAAGTAATTATTAGCACAGTCCTTAGGGGTGATGGTCATTATTTTTGGAACAATTATTAATTTGAACAATGTAAAAGTTTACCAAGCAAATTAGCTTCTCATTCAAATATTGATACACATTTTGTTTGTGACATTAGCAGCAACCCTCTCAACGTACCAGCCCGATTCTCACTTCCTTTGTGGGCTCCCTGCTTGTGTCTGCCCATCTTACCGGTCTCTTCCTGCCTCGTGAATATTCATTGCTTTTGAGTCAATTGTTATTTATCTAGTGGCACAGTGGCTGGGCACTCCCGAGGTGAATGAGTATTTCACAGATGGTTCCATGTTGGAGCTCTCGCGTCGTTTTCTCTGCTTTGACCACAGTCTGATTCCCCTGGAGTAACCAGAATCCATCCACCCAACAGCATGGTCCCTCCCTTCTTTGCTGCTCTTCCAGTCGCTCCAAGGAAGAGAGTTACAGTCTCAGACAGTCACAGGGCAGTTCTACCCTGTCTGATGGGATTGCTCTGAGTCAGCATTGCCTCGATGGCAGTGAGTCTAATTAGTTTGCTTTTTTGTTTAGAAAGTAACAGTGCCATATTAGGAACTCAGTTTTGGGATTGGACAGTCAGCGGTACTCACAGCAGCCAAGGTCGTTAAATTCTTCCTCTAACAAGGTCAGCTGTTGGTGGGCACTCACACAAGACACAAATAGCTTCACTTTTTTGTCCAATCAGAGAAGTCTATCTGTCCACTTTGCTCTTCCCACTTTGCTCTTTCTGATCTTATTTCTTTTGAGTCTGACCATCCAGCCAAGCCGTTGGCCGTGGACCATGGATCAAACATACATCTCTCCTTCCAAGCAAGATGAAGAATCAAAGGCACTGCTTGAAGTTCTGCCACGGGGAGGATTTGGCTTCACCATTGACCTTCCGAGAGAATCAAGGAGAGGACCAAGAAGGGTTGCTGCTGTCCACTGCCCAGTGATGCCTCCATGTCCTACAGAGTCACCTGCTAACCAGGCACACGCCCCCTTCCTCAGTCAACAGCTCATGAAGCCATCCACGCAGACTGGGGGCGTGGAAATCATGCGGCCGGAGTGGAGTCCAGAGGCATCCGGGCCACTTCCTCGGGTAACTTGCCTGTGACTTTCTATTGGAGCCCTTGGTATCAGCTCCTCTTCTCCTCTCCTTTCCCATCCCCTCCCACTCTGTGACCCCTTGATAAATTATCATTGTTTCATATCTTACACTGACCGCTATCTCCATTCACTCGAGTTTCTGTTGTTTGTCCCCTTGGTTGGGGAGAGGGGGATTATGCCTTCATCATTGTGATCGATTCCCCCTTCCTCTCCCCTTCACCCCCCCGCCCCCCGCCTTCTCCTACCCTCCTAGTATCTCTACTCCCTTTTCTGTTCCTGAAGGGTTTATGTGACCTGGATTCCGTGTATCGTGAGATCTTATCTGTGCCGGTGGACATGCTCTGTTTTAGCCAGAACTGAAAGGCAGGACTGGGGTCATTGATAGTGGGGCGTGAGGAAGCCTTAAAGAAGCAGAAGAATATTGTGTGTTTCATTGGTGCTACACTATGCCCTGGTTGACTCATCCCTTCCTCGTGACCCTTCTGTGAGGGGATATCCTATTGTCTACACATGGGTTTGGGGTCTCTGCTCCGACCCCGCTAGTTCTCAAATATATATAAACCCTTCCATTTAATGATAAAGTGCTGTTGTGCATAGCCAACTTTATGACTCAGTGGGTCGGACAACATCCAACTCATGATGGATGCATGGGGAGTTGGTGGCCCATGGTTAGGCGTTTAGTTTCTAGTAGGGCCCAATAACAAGCCCAAAGCAGTTTGTCAACAGAGGACGGGTTATCTGGAGAGAATGGTGGAGCTTTGCTCACAAAGCCTAAAGGTTTGCACTGCATTTTAACAATGGAGGTTTGACCAGCACCCCAAACAGTGCCTCTATCTGCCTCTGACATTTCAAGTGCCATTGGACCAGCTGAATCATGTGCCCAAGTGGCACTGGCTGGCAGAGCAACCTGGGCATGTTGCAGAGTGTTCTCTTGTTCTGGGCCTCACTCAAAACCAGAAGTTTTTCAACTCATCTGATGAGTAGGTTGTGATAGCACACATCCAAATGAGGGATATGTTGCTGTCAGGCGTTGTACATCCTTTTCAGTTGTAGGAGGGGCCAGATGCAACCACCTAGCCTTCACTTTAGAAGAAATACCTTGTTTCAGATGTCTTGTTTCATATACCACCTAGAAATTTCACTGAGGTGGAAGGCATCTGAACTTCTGTTAGGTAAGTTTCCTGTCCTCCAGCACACAGATGTCTTACTAGATCTTACTAGGTCCAGTCAGCATGCTTTCATTGATGCAGTGGGCCAGTGGGATGTCTTGTGGAAAGGCAAGGCGATCAAGGTGCCTGCCAGCTCCGTTAGGACGCAGAACTGGAGAGCGGTAATGTTTTTGAGGTGGGACAGTGCAGACGTGTTGCTGGTCTTCTCAGCTGAATGTAAACTGCTTCTGGTAATTCTTCAAAGCAGAATGGAGAAAAAGTCATTTGCCGGGTTGAAAGGTGCATACCAGGTAGCAGGAAATGTGTTAATTTGCTCAATCAATGAAGCCTCATCTAGGCAGTAGCCGCAATGGGATTAAGTTCATATCCATTTGCTCTTTGCATCAGCCCAATGAGTGAGTTGAAGGGGGATGTACTGAGAATCCTCCCCCCTCGTCTCTGTCACTCCTTCAAGGGTACGATGTTGCTCTCTGTATTGCAGCGCAGTGCATATACCGTTTCCAAGGCAGGGGAAGTTCTAGTGGCGCACACTTGGCTTGGCCTACTCCACAAGGCAGGAATCCCGTGTGGGCTCTTTTTGCTTCCGGCTGCTGAGTACCTCATCCAATTATGCATTCTGGACCTGGAACAATCGCAACGATATGAATTCAGGGACTCGCTGTGTGAGGGACTAGTCGGACACAGACCTGAATGAAGACTTTATTTGTAACATGACATCAAATACCTCTCGATTCTGATGAGTCGTAGGCCACAGTGACATTTTGGGTACCTAGAATTAGCACCAGTTCAGAACCAGTGTCCCTTAAGCAGCCAAAATGCATAGTGTCTCTCATAAAAGGCCATCGGAGACTAGGAGGAAGGATAGCATACAGAATCTTTCATCAAGGTTCTGGTCTCCTGTTCGTTCAAGGGACTGTGGGCCTGTAAGCTGACTTACGCCTGGGATTGAATGGGGGTCCCTGCCTTTATTTTGATGATCAAAGTTAGACGGTCTCTCTCTTGACCTGGGGTTCTTCCGTGCGTACAGCTCAAGCGCATGGTTAGTAGATTTCCCGCTCCAAGGGATGGCGTGCCGAAGAAGTCAACACTGTAAACCCATGCCGTGTGGTTACAGCTTTCCTCCCTCTTTGCAAAGACAACACTCCTGTGAAGCTTTGGGGAGCCACAAAGGCACAGCGTGAAGCAGCGATTACCATTCATTCATACCGGAAGATTGAGCTCTCCCCAAGTATAAGCTATAAAACAATACCAAATACTACGAAGTAGCACCTAGAGTCCCACAGATGTAGTTCGAAGCTATAGTGGCTCGATGCTGACCCGTTCAGTGTAGTTCCCGTGGAAGGAGCTTGGCAACACCACTCTCACTGCTGGGGGGACACCAAGGGCTCCCGGCACAGCGAGCAGCGACTGCTAGCTGCGCTTTTTAAAGCCTTTTTTTCATAAAGGTGGAAATCCTCTCCAGCATTCTTTTGGTGAAACAGGTACTAATGTAGGTCCATTGTAAAAATGTAAAGCAAACTTTCAAAAAGCAGGGGATCTCTGCACTCATAAAGGACTCTGTTGTCCATGAGGGTGACCCCTCGGCCCCTACCTCCCCAGGGCTCCATGGACTCCCTTGTAGTTGGGTGTCTTCATTCAGTAGGGTAGCTCTCGCTGCTCTAAACTCTGCTGTCCGTAGATGGACATCATAAGAGTCTTCAGGCTGGTGAAGCTCCCGTGCTGTAGTAAGAGATGTGTCCTCTTGGCCCTCTGTGGGTGGCTTGAGGCCCAACTTATAAGTCTATTCGAATAGGCCAATTTCCCTAAACCTTCGGATACTGTCCTGTGCAGTCTGTGATGGCAGATCTGGTACTTCAACTTGATTTTCTGTTGACCACCGCGCAATGCATGCTTCAGGGAACCAACCAAATAAACGATTTCCTAACTGCTTGAGCTGAAGCACTGAGGGAAGAATCTGTCTTAGCGGTCTCAGATCCATAAATCAGATCGGTCCACCTTGATGTCCCTTGCATCACTATCCTATCCCTGAAGAGTTATTCCCATACAATCCCCTAGCTTTCAGTTTGTATATATGAGAAGAGCCAAACTGTTTTTGTGGAGCGTAGCTCTTCCTGGATGACATTTTGTACTTTGCTCCTTGGGGCACCCTGGAACTTGTGTGGTTGTAAATCTAGAAGCAAAGATGGATGACGGCAGTGAATCTTGGGGACACCAGCAATGTCTTATATAGCATCTGCCTTCCGCTGTGTCCTGTGTGCCGCTCAGATCTAGATCTCAGATAACGACTTATCAGGCACAGCCGGTCTAACCTCATCAGATGGTGGTGTAAGGGATGCGTGCTTTACGATGGTGCATGGCTCAGTAGACAAAGATGGAGTAATCTGCAGATGGGAGCGCAAGGGCTGGTTCTGGTTGCAGAAGTGATTCAACAGAATTTGGGGCTCCCTGGGAAATCCCCTCGACCATGAACAAGGGATGTACACAGCCTTGCTTACCTGCAGACTGCATTAACAGTAGATCATTGCAGATGCAATTAGGTTAAGATTTAGCCTCCTATCATTTGACTTTCTTTATGATCCACTTAAATTTGTTCTCGTTTTTAATATTTTCTGCTTTTGTTTTGATTGAGGTTTTTATCTGTTTTACTTTGTTGTTAGTGTTAGTTTTTGCTGTTGTTTTTGTTTTTAATGTTTTTTTTATATATGAAATGCAGGATAGGTGAATCGATAGAGACAACAACGGGATCAATGGTCCCTTGGGAGTATGGCAAGGGAGGTTGGGAGGAAACGAGGAGCTAGTGACTATGAGTATCAGATTGAAGAGAATGTTCTAGAATGGATTGTGGTGATTACTATACAACTGATTTTTGAGGTGATTGATGTGTATTATATGTGAATTATGTACCAATGAAACTATTGGGGGGGAGCATACAGCAAAAAAATTTTTTTAATTTAATTTGGGAGCTCAGTGTCTCCAATTTCCTGCTTGTCTGCCCTGTACCATATGGCCCTGTACCAAATCGCAGGATCCCACTTATTCCAATTAATGTCTTCACTTTAACTTCAGACATTGTGGTAGTTACATAGTCTGGTGTCAGTTTGGGATTTTGAGAGGATTAAGAGTGAAGGGATGGAGTCTAATCTGTCAATCAGATCCTAGCCAGTGAGGCCTCTGTGTGGGCATGGCTTTCCCCTGAGAATTCTGGAAATGCCTATATTTTCCTCCTTGGAGACGGGAGACCCTTCTCTCTCTCATGACTTCCTTCGGGACATCCCTGAGGAGAAGCCACTGATGCAGCCTGGGAAACTGGAGAAGCCACCTGGAGACCCCTGCCAGCACTGAGATGCTAATAACACCACTAGATCCAAAGATCTTGTACCCACTGGCCTATGATCATCCTGCATTCGCCATCATTGCATGTGTTCGGTGAGTCTGAGGAGGCCTTTATAGATCAGACATATGGGCTAATTTGGATTGATGAGCTTGGACTAGACTGGGTGGGGGTGCTTTCTTAATGTACAATTACCCATTATAAAACTCTGTCTTACCCACATATGTGTGTTTATGGATTTGCTTCTCTGGTCCACCCAGACTCACACAGACATGATTCAAGTTCGGGCACTCAGAGGGAATTGTCATGTAGTCGCTGTTGTGGCACACTCGTCCACACTCACCTTGTCTGCACGTGGTTTCGGTAAATCAGCACAAAAGGCCCAAGTGACCCGTTTCAGCTCCATATGGGGCACTCGAAGCCTGCAGCACATCCCCCTCTGTCACTACTTTGTCCAGTGAAAAAAGCACTAACCAACTTTCGTATACGTTTCATGGTGACAAAACTGTAGAAAAGTACAAGTGTGCAATCACCCAGAGCCTTCTCTCTCACAAAATTCGACCCAATGGTGGTTATCTTTTGTGTATTTCTGCTGTCACCTCATGCCACGGCTTAGCTGTTGTTCTTCGATGCCATGGATTAGCTGTTGTTCTTGGATGCCACGGATTAGCTGTTCTTAGATCACAGCGTTGGCTCCAGCTCATAGCAACCCCGTGTACAACCGACCGAACCCCCCCCCCCCCCGCCCCCGAGTCCTGCACCAGCCTCACCCTTCTTAGCTCGTGGCTGCAGCCACTGTGCAAACTGTCCTTCTCCGGGGACTGAGCTCTCCTGGTAATGTGTCCAAAGCATGTGCGATGCAATCTCACCACCCTTGTTTCTAAGGATCATTTTGGCTGTACTTCCTCCAAGATCAATGTATTTGTTCTTCTGGCAGTCCACAATATTTTCAATATTCTTTGCCAGCACTGTAATTCAATTATGACGGCCAGTCTCAACATCAGACCACCTCTTCCTTCCTCCGAGCCTGATCTTTGCACGGACGCTTCACTGACACCTGCTCACCGAGGGCGACTCTGAGGCATGCGTTTAGCACGGATGACAAACCGACAGGCAGTGGTGGCAGGGATTGGTGCCCTCTTTGTTACTGGAGGCAAAGTCATCCGTGCCCTTAGACAAGCCACCCAAACTTGAGATCCAAGGTAGAAAACTCATCCTAATGATTTTGTTCCTGTGGAAACACCCTTGGGAAGAGAGATGTCAATCCACAGGAAGTTTGTCTAGGAGCAGAGCTCAGAAGAGTGGAAGACTTTTCTCTAAAGCCATCAGAGAGACAATTTAGAGATGTTACCCTAAAATCTGGACTTCTACTCTTCTGTGTGTTAAGGACATCCACTGTGTTATTCTGGGGAGACCAGAGAAACACATCCATAGACCCATTCATATGTATATAAGAGAGAGTTTTATAGAAAGGGTAATTGTACATTAAGAAAGGACATCCACTGTGTTATTCTGGGGAGACCAGAGAAACACATCCATAGACCCATTCATATGTATATAAGAGAGAGTTTTATAGAAAGGGTAATTGTACATTAAGAAAACATCCCAGCCCAGTCCAAGTCAAGTCCATAAGTCCAATATTTGCCCATATGTCCAACATCAGTCTATAAAGTCTCCTTCAGACTCATGAAACATATGCAATGATGCTGAGTGAATGGAGATCACAGGCTAGTGGGTGGAAAGTCAGTGGCAGGAGAAACATCTCAGTGCTGGCAGGGGTCTCCACATGCTCCTCCAGTTCCCAGGGCTGCATCAGGGTAGGTCCATGTGGCTTCTCCTCAGGGATTTCTCGCAGGAAATGAGCAGAGAGAGAGCAGTGTCTCCCACTTCCAAGGAGGAAAATCCCAGAGTTCCCAGAATTCCCAGGAGAAGGCCATGCCCACACAGAGGCCTCACTGCCTATGACCCGATTGACAGACTAGCCTCCACCCCTTCACTCATAATCCTCTCAAGTCCCAAATTGACACCAGATTATATAACTACCACACCCACTATTTCTTTTCTAGCAGTATTGGATGACTAAGGCAGGGAGTGAAGCATGGGACCAGTGGTAGGGCTGTTTGCAAGAGTCCCCCCCTCCCCTACTTTGTTCACCCAAGCCATGTGGCAGTGTGGTAGCTGGAGCCAACTAGGCAGTCAACCGGAAGTCCATACTCTGATGCTGGTCCATAAATCCCTCTTCAGACTCATGTAGCTGCACGCTGGTGATGCAGAACTTTGAGCGAGGAAGCTGGAAGGTCACCGGCTGATGAGTGCACACTCACGTGAACCCGAGGCTGGTGGAAGCAGGGCAGGGAAGTGACAGCTCTCAGGGTTGGTTGACCCACTTGGGGCTTCCTTTCCAGGCAGGCAGCGTCCCAGCAGGCAGGAAGGCAGAGGGGGGCCAACAGAGAGAGGGTGGTTTCCAACTTTCCTTCCTCATAGAAAAGCCATGCCCCCAAGGAGGCATCATCAGGCTGTGACCTGAGGGACAGGTTGGGCTACTCCCTTACACTTTCATAAAAATTCAAGTTGTTCTGGTAACTGCACTTGGATTTTCTTTGGGGGAAATGACTGCCTCAAACCCAGCCTCGCTCTGGAGAGGTCGCTGATTGACACTGGCAGTTGGGAGGAAGGCAAATTCCAGGGAATCGGGGAGAAGACTGAGTCAGGTCCAGAAGTGCCTCCTTTTTCAAGTACTGCTGACGGAGGGGGTGGCGACGGGGGTGGAGCAGAGATCCAAAACCCATCTGTAGACAATAGAACAATCTCTCCACAGAGGGGTCACAGGAAAGGGACGAGTCTCCAGGGCCCTGGCAGGTCTCAGCGTGGCTCGCCAGCAGGAAGGTGAAGGCATAGAGAGAAGGGGAGGTTCCCAGGACCCTCCTTATGAGGAGGCCACACCCACAAGGCATCGCCATCAGGCTGTGACCTGATTGACAGGCTAAGCTCCATTGCTACACTTGTATATATCTTCAGGTTCACATGAAATTATGTATCTACCACGGGCACACAGGAGCAAAACCCACAAAAGAAACCCAGGGGAAGGAGGCTGACCAGTGTCCCTGTGATTCACTTCCCTTTCTGTGATGTGGGATGAGCACCTGACCACAAATCGAGGTTCAAATCTCCCGTCTGGGGCGGTGCCCCTCCACCTACACACAGGCCTGCTGACTCTCGGTGTGGAGGCAGGTAAAGGGGCTAAGAGAGCAGGGTGAGGGGCACAGGCCTGAACTAAGATGGGGTGGGCTTGGGACACAGGATGAGCCGCCACCACCAGCTCATGAGCGACTCTTTATTCAGCGTCTTCTCACCAACAAATGGTCTATGAAGATTTTTCCTTGTTCAATTGACCGTGGCTTCTTTCTTAGCAATTCCTTGGGGGTTTTAACGCATCCGGATTCAACCCCTCCGCCAAGTACCTGTGTGGAAGGTAGGCCTTCTTCTCAACCCAGACCGAGCTCACTGCCCTTGAGGTGATTCGGACTCATAGAGACCCTTTAGAACCAAGGACAACCACGCCCTTTGGCTTACTGAGACTGGACATCTTTAGGGGAGTGGAAAGCCTCATCTTTTCCCCACGGAGATGCTGGTTTCGAATTGCTGACCTCATGGTTAGCAGCCCAAGGGGGAAGCCACTGTGCTGCCAGGGTTTCTGCCTTTTCCTGGACCCTTCCTTAACTTTTGGCTTCCTCTTTTGCAACTTTTAATGTATAAAAGTTCCTAATTTTAATGCAGTCAAATGTATCAGTATTTCTCTTGACTTAATTTTTAGCCCCTTGCTTAAGAAATCCTTAGGTTTCCCAAATTATAAAGTAACCTGCCCTCTTGTCTTCTAAAAGGATTCCAGGTTCTTATGTCAAATGCATGTTTTGAGCCCCTGGAGTGGATGAGTGCCCATGATGGGAGGTAGGGGCTACTGGAAGGTGTTAGGAACTGAAATATGTCTCCCGTAAATACCTATCAGCTCGGCTCATGATTCAAGGTATTAGACAATTGCCCTCCATTTGGTGATCCGATGGAGTCTTCTCTGTATTGTAAACCGTCTGTGATGCTGATGAGGCAGGATTAGTCATAGCTATGTTAATGAGGCAATATACAATCTACTGTATATTGCAAGTTAGATAGGCTGAGTTCTTTAGAGAAGCAAAACCTGTGTGTGTGTGTGTGTGTGTGTGTGTGTAATTCTCTATCAACAAAGTAGCTAATGCAGTTGTAGAAGCAGTTAAACCCAGTCAGGTTCAAGTCCATGGGTCAAATATTAAGCCAGAGGTTTTTCCTGACTCAAGGAGCTGCCAGGGGCCAACGAACCAGCAAGCAGGAAGCTTGCAGGCTGATAGAGGCAAAGGCACCTAAATCCATGGTCAGTAAGTGTGGATCATGACTGTAAAGTCCAACAAATCCAAGTGTGCAGACAACATGACCAGCCACATACAGCTCTCAGCATTGGCAGACTGAGGAGCCAAACACAGGATGGGAGCTAGTAAGGAGTGAATTAGCTTCTCCACAGTGTCAACTTGTATGAGTGAGCCACCTCCCCCCGCCCCCAATGAAATGTCATTTCCATTGTATTAAGGCTGTGACTTGATGAAGCGGGCAGCCACTGCTTGTCTGTGAGTTTGTTGCACTGTGGTGGCTTGTCCGTTGCTGGAAGCTATATACTGGTATGTAAAATGTCAGGAAGGTCACCTGAAGCAGGCAGGTTCCACAGAGCTCTCTCACTGAGAAAATACTATGATGAGGGAATTGGCAGTCCACTTTGAATTACTCACTAACAACTTTGTGCACAGCTTCAAACCATCCTCGGATACAGAAAGGCCTAGGGGATAGAAACAGAGCATTGTCCGAGAGGGTTCCACATGGGTGAAGGGGACAGCGGATGGTATAAGATGTGAAATAATAATAATTTATAATTTATCAAGGGTTCATGAGCATGGGAGAAAAAAGAGGAATCGATACCAAGGGCTCAAGTAGAAAGAAAATGTTTTGAAAAGGATGGTGGCAACATGTGTACAAATGTGCTTGACACAATGGATGTATGAATTGTTATAAGAGCTGTACAAGCCCCCAGTAAAATGATTTATGGGGGTAAAAAGATTAGTCCTGAAGACACTCAAGTATGCCTGAGGAAGAGCTGTCTTTCCAAAGCAGAACCTACTGTAACAGGAGTTACAAACAGGAGTGGGGTGAAGCCTTATGGGAGGAGCGTCTTCAGGATCTTCATGTGATGCTGGGTTTGATTCAAAATGGAACAAAATCTGGAAACAGCTGGAAAAAAATCTACTAATAATTAGAACTTGGAACGAACAAAATATGAATCTAGGAAGATTGGAAATCATGAAAGTGAAATGAAACACATAAAGGTTGATGTCATTAGGCATTCGGGAACCGCATGGCCTTGAATTGGCAATTTTGAATCAGACAGTTCTATGGCTGACTATGCTGGGAAGGGAGTCACAGTCATCATCAAATAGGACATTTTAAGATCTAGCTTGAAATGCATTGCTCTCTGTGATAGAATAATACCTATCTACATAGAAGGCAATCCAGTCACTACAACTATTATTCAAATTTAGGCACTATCCGCTAATGCTAGTAATGAAAAAATCGAAGAATTCTATCAGTGTCTTCAGTCAGAAGGTGATCAAATATGCCTTCAAGATGCCTGGATAATTATCGGCAACTGGAATGCTAATGTTGGAAACAAAGAGGAAGGAGCAGTAATTGGAAAATACGGAGATCGTGACAGACTTTTGCAAGATCAATGACTTTTTCATCACAAATACCTTTTTCAACAGCATAAACAGTGAGTGACCATACACATGGACTTCTCCAGATGGAATACACAGAAATCAAACTGACTGCATCTGTGGGAAGAGACGGTGAGAAGCTCAATATCAGCAGCTAAACCTAGGCCACAGGCCGACTGTGAAGCTCCGTCAGTTGTTCACCTGTAAGTTCAGGTTAAACCTGAGGAAAATGACACGTCCACAAGAGCCAACATAAGACCTTGCGTACATCCTACCTACATTTTGAAAACATCTCAAAGCCAGATTTGAACAAAGCGTTGAAAAAATAACGTATTATAAAGAAATGTGCAAAACCATAGAGATTTTAAAAAAAGAATAAGCTCAGTATACCTTAAACTGAAATAACTGAAGGAAAAAAATCAAGCTTCAAGTTTCAATGTTGAAGGGCTCTGTGGGCCAAATATTGAACGATTCAGGAAACATCAAAAGAAGATGGAAGGACTTCACAAGGGAACCAAGCCATGGACTAAGCACCGTGATGACCTTGACTCTGACCTTGCATGGCATAACCCAGGGGGATACACCAGAAGGACTTCACGTAGAGGTCTCCTGAATGAGCTGAGCCCTGCCTCGAAGTTGCCTGCACCCTTGAACTGAAGACTGGGGTACTCAAGTGGGAGAGGAAGCACAGAGTGACAAATAATTTAAAATGGGCAGAAGGCATGAACCAAAGTGTCACCAAAGAAGATATGCAAGTAGCCAAGAACATATGAGGAAATGCTTGCTAACACTAGCCGTTCAAGAAATGCAAATCAAAACGTTGGGACTAGAAATGCCACTACTCACTAACTGCTAGTGAGCTGATTCTGACTCATAATCTCCAGTGGGGGAAGTAGCAATTCCCCTTGGGCTTCTGAGGCTGTAAACCTTTGTGGGATCAGAAAGCCTCCGCCTTCTCCCACAGAATGGCTGGAGACATGGAATTGTTGACCTTGTGGTTAGCAGCCCAACCTGTAACCCCACGCCACCAGGACTCCAAGGAATACCATACGACACAATTCCTCCACTTGGTGTGTACCCTAGAGAAAGAAGATCTGCAGCAGAAATAGATATAGGCAAACTCCTATTTATTGCAGCACTATTCACAATAGCAGACAAGCTCCATGTCCTTCAGAGAATAATGATGAGTCTGAGAAACACATCACAACATGGGTGAGCCTAAAGGACATTCTGTTCAGTGAAATTAGCCAATCACAAAGGGGCAAGTATTGTAGAAGGCAACTACTGTAACAAGTCAAGGAAACATTTTCACACTAGTTACTGGGGGGTGGAAGGGAGGAATCCTGCTGGAGTGGTCAAGGGAACCAAGCCATGGACTAAGCACCGTGATGACCTTAGCTCTGAGGATGAAAGATGGGGCATTCTACACCCTCCAAGAATTACGGTCTCAGAAACTCACAGGGGCAGTTCCACCCTGTCCTATGGGTCGACATCAACTGGATGCCAGTGGGCGATGATGATGATCAGAAGAAGGGAAGGAAGGAGGGGAAATCACAGGCTAAAGGGTAGCTGAGTGTTCTCTTGGGTGAAGGAGAAGCAATAAGAGGAGGCTGGCAAAAAAATAACGAAGGCAGGGGAAGACACCGGGAGGTTTGTAAGAGTCAAGGCAGCAGAGGAAAATGTTGTTACGTGCATCATCCACGACAGGGGTGGTCTACAAGTAGATGCTTGGGTAGGCCTGCAGGCTGAACAGGTGTGGGAGAGAGAGAGCGGGAGTAGGCCCGTGAATATATAGGTTTGACAGAGGATATTTGTATATGTGTGTTTACCTTTGCTGCAAACATACCCATACATGTGGTAGAGCACATAGCAGACAAAGTTATGAAAACTTAGACATAACAAAAACCCTTGAGGACATGAGTTGCTCACTCTAGAGATCAGGACTGTAGTCTTGAGGGATATCAAGGTCAATCCTACTTCAGTGTGTAGCAGCGGAGGCCTTCAAAGCTTGTGAGCAGCCATCTCAGGTGCAACGAATGGTCTCTGCCTGTCCAGAAGAAGGAAGAAAATGGAAAGACGCGTGCAAATGAATGAACCATGCAAACCTCAGACTCCATAACCTGAGAGCAGACAAACAAGAGGTTGCCCAGTGATCACTACCACCTGCTCCGAAAAGGATCACATTGGCAGGTCCTGAAGAGAGGGAGAGAAAAATGTGGAAGAGAACTTCAAAAATCAGAAACATTGTCAGGCTTACTGGTCAGAGAATGGTGGGGCCCTAAGACTATGGTCTGTGGTCAACTCTTCAGGTCTGGAACTACCCCAGTGTTCGAATAATGGGCATTTCAGATGAGAAGGGTACGTGACATTCACTCAAGGACAAAGTCCAATGGGGTAGGGGAGAAGGAAGAATGGAACTAGGAAACACAGGGAGAAAGTAGGATAAGTGATGGTACATTGAAGGGATTCAATGGGTAGATTTAGGCAAAATGTGTATGCACTGTTGAATCTAAAAGTGATGATCTGCTTTCATACATCTCCACCTCATTCACGATGTTTTTTTGTTTAAAGAACGGGTGTGTTGGACCTTATCATATGTTTTTTTCTGTGCCAGAGCTGATCATGTGGTTCTTTGGATCACTGGTGTGTTGCGTTATATTGATTGACTTCCCTAGTCAATCCCACACTCCACCACGGTGTGTTCCTCCCTGAACATGCTGGTGGATTCTGTTCACTTGTACTTTGTCGAGGATGTTTGCATCTGTATTCCACAGAGATACTGGCCCGTCATTTTCTTTTCTAGTGATGATATTTGGTTTAGGTGGTAGGGTCATGTTTGTTCAGTGGAATGAATTTAAAAGTTTGGCCTTCCTTCTCTATCTTTTGGAAGAATTGAAGCAGTGTTGGCATCGATGTTTCTCTAAATATTTGGTATGTCCCAGTGGTAGTTCCCTAATTGCCCCAGGAAGCCGTCTAGTCCAGATTGGTTGTTGTTGGGAGGTTTCTGATCATGGAGTCAAATCTCTTCACCTGTTATGGATTTCTGGTGCTCTCTTTTCATGAATGGATTGGTGGGTTGTGTGCTTTTAAGAGTTTGTGCATTTCATCTAGGTAGTACCGTTTATTTCCATAAGTTAGAATTATCCTTATTCTTATTGATCCAACTGGAATGACCCCTTTTCATTTATTTTGATTATTTGCATCCTCTCTCTCTGCTTTTGTCAATGTAGCTTAAGTTTTGTCCAATTTTAAAAATCTTTTCAGAGAACTAACTTCCGGTTTTATTGATTCTATTGTTTTTCTTTTCTTTATTTTTCGTATTTTATTTATTGTGCTCTGATCTTTGTTATTTCTTCTGGTGGTTTAGACTTAGTTTTCTCTTCTCTTTCTGCATCCTGGGGTTGTTGAGTTAGGCTATTGATTTGAGATCTTTCTTTTTCATTCATGTAGGTATTCATTGCTCCAAGTGATCTCCTAGGTGTTGCCTTCAGGGCACCTTATACATTTTGGTATGTTGTGTTTTCATTTGACTCTAAGGAATTTGAGGTTCCTTCCTTGACCCATTGGTGGTTTATTAATGTGTGGTTAATTTCAATATATTTGTTTATTTCCCAGGTTATTTTCTCCCTGTTTTTGATTTCTGGAGCCCAGGTGGCATAGTGGTCATGAATTGGGCTGCTAGCCACAAGGTCAGCAGCTTGAAACCCCCAGGTGCTCAGTTGGAGCAAGATGAGGCTTTCTACTCTTGTAATGAGTTATAATCTTAGAAAGCCCTGGAGTAGATCTGTAGTATTGCTATGAGTTGGAAATTGGTTGCTAGATTTCCAGCTTCACTTGATTGTGCTCAGAGAAAATATCAAGACTTGCTTTGTGGGCTTACAGGTGGTCCTATATTGGAGAATGGTCCCTGCACACTGAAGTAGAATGTGTACTGTCCTGGTTTTTTGGGTGGAGTGTTCTGTGTCTATCTATTTATTCTTGGTGTTTTATACTGCCATTCAGATCTTCTGTTTCCTTGTTGATCTTTTCTCTAGGTCTTCTGTTCAATATTAAAAGTGGTGTAGTGATGTTTCGTTCTGTTATTTTAGCACTACTTATTTCTCCCTTCAATTCTATCAGTGTTTGCTTTGTATATTTATGTATCCTGGTGTTGGGTGCATATATTTACGGTTATTGGTTAACTGACTCATAGCTTTATAATGCCCATCTTTATTTCTTCTGACAGTTATTGTCTTAAATTCTACTTTGATGATAAGATTGCTACCTTAACTTTCTTCTGGTTATTATTCAAATAGAATGCTTTTCTATATTTTAATCAATTTTTATCCTTGTGTTGAGTCAGCATGATCTTTGTTGTTGTTAGCTGTCCCTCAGCTTTCCCCGACTCACGGAAACCCTTGTGCACAAAAGAACAAAGCATTCATCTGTCTGGTTTGTACCATCTTGTTAAATAATTTGTTATAAGTGTTGTGATCTTGGGGGTACTCAACTGCTTTGGGGATGTATATTGATTGCCCCCACCCACTAAAACGAAACATACAGCTACCTCTTGAGCCTACAGTCCCATGTAGGGGTGAGCGTTTTCCTCGAGAGACATGCAAAGAACCTTCACCCCAGCCTCATGACACTGGGTCCATGTGGGGTGCAATTCTGTGTCCATCAGCAGAGGAATTGGCAGACAGAGGGGCCACAGTGCGTGGGTGGGGGGTGACTACAAACAAGGAAAGACACACTGACTACAAGAACAAAGTAGGTGGTCCTTCACAAAGGGAGGAGAAAAGTCTGGGTTATCGACTGTGATTCCCACGTATATAACCAACGCTCCAAACGGAACACATCAACACAGCCTACCATTTAGAAAAGCAAGGTCAGGTTTCAATGCAGAGAGGAGGGCAGTGACTGCCTCAGGGGAGGTGGGGAGCCCTCGGCCCTTTGTCCCTGGTAGGTGAGCTCCTGGTGCAGGTGTGACAACCCCTCACAGTAAAAACCCTAACCAGCGGAGCCAAGCCCCTACCCACCCCACCCCCAGCCCTGCCTTTTAGTGGCCTCCGTGCAGTCAGCTCCTAGGGTCCTCTCCACCTGGGATCTGTCTCCAGCGCGGTTCCTGACAGCTGGGTGACTCTTCCTCCCAGGT
Organism: Tenrec ecaudatus; assembly: GCF_050624435.1. NCBI lineage: Eukaryota > Metazoa > Chordata > Mammalia > Afrosoricida > Tenrecidae > Tenrec > Tenrec ecaudatus. The sequence goes on from NC_134534.1 coordinate 168,657,949, forward strand.
GCCCCCTCTCCTCGCCCCTGCTCGCTCCTTCCTGCCCTAGGTGCAGGGCCCTGCACACCACGCCTCCTCCCCCTCCGAGTGGCTTGGGCAGCATGCAGTCAGTCCATTCTTCTGGGGCCGTCACGGGTTGGTAGATGGTGCGCCCTTACATGCCAAGGGTCTTGGGCCAGAAAGCTTCCCTGTGCGTCCAGTCGCGTCTCTCCCAGTCCTGGCCCCCGGGGGTCGCGGCGCCCGTCCTGGGGCTCCGCGTGCCCACTGACAGGCTGACCCTTGCTCTCCGCCCGCGGCGCTCGCCCCTGTCCCGGGCGCCTCGGTTTACCCCTCCAAGGACCCAGGCTATGCTCCAGGCTCTCTATGCCCGATGCTTCGGTCTTCGAGGACAGCCTCGCCCCCAGGGTCGCGGGCTCAGGTCCGCTCCGCTCCGGGGCTCCCGGGACCGCCCCGCCGCGGCCCCAAACGCCACGCCATTTAAGGAGGGCGGGAGCCGTCGCCCTTTAAAGCGGCGCGGTGGGCCCAAGCGCGCGCTTGGCGTAGGGCAGAGCGCCCCCTGCAGGTGGGCGCCGACTCCGCGACCCTCCCCTCCGCGACCCGCCCCCGTCCCCGCCCCCCGCGGGCCCCCCTCCCGGACCCTTCGGCGGCGCATGCGCTCGGCGCGGGCTCCGCGGGCGGCGAAAGCGAGGCTGGCGCTCCCCGGCAGCCCCGCGCGGCGCCTCGGCGCGCCCCATTCATGCTGGGCAGCGGCGGCGCGCGGCCACGCAGCGGATCCCGGGCGCAGCGGCCTCGGCGTCGGCCTGGGCGGCCTGGGCGGCTTCGGTGGCCACGAAGCGGGACGGGGCGGCGGCGACAAGGAAGGCGGGGCGCGGCGATGGCCGGCGGCGGGGCGAACCCGGGGGCAGCCCGTGAGTACCGGGCCAACTTTTCCCCGCGGCGCCGGGGCCGCCGGGGCGGGCCGGGGTTCCCGGCGGGCGGCTGCCGAGCGCCTGGAAGAAAGGGATGCGCTGCGCAGGACGGCGAGCGCGGGCCCCGGCAGAGGGGCGGGGGCGCCCTTGGACTTGCGGATCTGGCCGCGGCCGCTGGCGGGGCGCCTCGCGCGCGGCCCCGGGCGGGCAGGGGGTGTGCGCGGCGGCGGCGGCCGGGACTGCGGCGAGGGCGTCTCTTGGAGTGCCTGCGCCGGCGAGCGGACGGCCGTGCGTCCGCGTGTCTGCGCGTCCATCTGCGAGGTCGGATGTCCCTGCGGCGCCTCCCGAGGCATCCCGGTGCGCCCGGGTGCGATCGGGCGCGGCCGCGCGGCTGCGGCGCCGACCGTGAGCGTGCCCTCTCTCCGGCGGGGCCGGGCCGGGCCGGGCCGGCCGGGTTGAGCCCGGAGGCTGGGCGCCGCCGGGCCCGGCGAGCTCCGCACCGCTTGCAGGGGGGCGGGGGCCAGAGGGCGGTGGGGGGTGGGGGTCTACCCCTTCCTCAAAGGCTGGAAAGAAAAGTTTGCTGGCGGCTCCATCGGGAGGGCCCCGCAGGTCCCCATTCCTAGGCTGGCGCCTGGACCCGCTGCTTGAGCCCCGCTGGCTGCCTGCGCGGGCCCGGTTGGACAGGCCGAGCTGGTCTGCGGGAGCCCACAGAGGATACTGGCAGGGCTTGCCCCGGCCCCGCTGTCCATGACCTGCCTTCTCGATGCTAGGGGGCCGGTTGGAGCTGCTTGTTTGCAGGAGACCCAAGCCCGCACCCGCCTCCCTGCAACGGTGGGTGCTAGGATTAGGGAGGCCGTGTCCCTACTTGGAGAGAGGTGTGCAGCAGTCCGTGGAGATTGCCGGCAGCCGGGGCCGCCTGCTCGCACGGCCTCCCCAGGGTCAGCCCTCGGAAAGCCCCACTTCCCTTCAGGCTTCCGATTGCTTCCCGAGCAGACCCAAGGCCTAACATGCCGCTGGACCGCCAGCCTTGGAGAAGGGAACTGGGGGAGATTCCAGGTGTAGCCCTGAAAAGGGAGGTGGGAGGAGCCTGAGTGGTCTGAGCCCCTGGCAAGGAAGGCGGTGGGGGAACTGGAGCCCACCTTGGCTCACCGTAGTGGTGCTGGGGCCATGCCCTTGGAAAGAAAGGGGGTGGGGGGTGTAGACTAGGCCTCTGTGCCCCTCAGCCTGGGCTCCTGTGTCTTTCCGGCTCCCTGCATCCACACAGCCGGCACCCCCTCAAATGTCTTTGTGGGCTGGGGCTCAGCCTTTGCTCCTCTGGTCCCTGGGGACCATGCCCCAGGGCTCCTTGGCTACACTACTAGTTTTGGGTATGCAGGAGAGGCCATGTGCTGGCTCCAGGGATGTCAGGACAGCCCAGCCCTCTGGGAGTCCCAGCCTGTCCAGAGGAAGCCCCATTCCTGGACGTCTGCCTCTGGGGTTCTGCTTCAGATGCAGGTTCCGTAAGGTATTTCAGTAGAGGGATTAGCATGATTGGAGGTCTGGCTAGAAGAGGCTGGCAAACCCCTGTGGTGGGTGTGCTTTGGGATTGGGAGAAATGAGCGAGCCCGAGGACAGAGAAGGTCTGGGCTTTGGAGACCCCCGATGTGCCCAAGTCATCGTCTGGCCTTGGTGATGCCGGGGACCCCCATGTTCAGGGCAATTCAAAGCAGTGGGCTGGGCAGAGAGGGCACCTGAGGGAGCTGGGTGCAGGGCAGGAGTCAAGAGGCCCTGGATCCTGATCCCCTAGGACTTGGCTGCTTGGGAGAGCAGGGCCACTTAGGACCATCTCCCCGGCCCAGAGGTGACGGGGCCTCACACCTACCCACATTTCTCCCTTGGCACAAGGGTCCAAACCTAGGCAGGCCCCGAACTCACAGGGGTGTCGCTGGACTGGGCTGCTAGTATACTTGGTGCCTCTCCCCTCCCCTCTGAGCATAGAAGATCCAGTGGGGGGGTGGGGTAGGGGTTCAACTGCCCCTCTCTAGAGAGAGCCCTAAAGGCCTTTGTCTCAGGTAAGAAGCAGAGGTGCTGTGGCCAGACTTGGTAACGGTCGGTGGGCCTTAGCTCTCTGTGTTCTCTGCTCCACTGAGCCTACCCCCCCCATCCACCCCCCACCCCACCTACTACAGCCCTCTGCTGTGGCCTCCACCTGCTTAGAGCATGGCTTATCACTCTCCCTGGCTGACTCTCAAAGCAGCACCCCATACCAGCTCAGCTTCTCCTGTGCAGTACGATTGGCTTCCTGGCCCCTCTGGGGCTCCTGCTCTTGCCCTGTGCCACCCAGAATGGTCCTGCCTGATTCCCAGCTTCTTGTTTCTTCCAGAACCGGTGGAGAGGTCCTCCTGGGTTACCTCTCCAGACCCCAGAGCTCCAGACATGGAGGTTCTGATAATGTATGTTCTCTCCCCTGCCATCCGCCTGGTCCTTGCCAGCACCCAGCTCAGCTCAGCTTTGGAATGAAAACAATTGTTTCTGGGGAATAGAGCCAGTAGGCTGGCCAACTGGCTCTTTAGAAGTACAGGATTCTGTCCCTGCCCTGTGGGGCCAGCTGGGCATCTTGAGCCCCCAGCCTGAGGGTCTTCACGGGTCCTGGGCTCAGCTCTAGGTGTGGGACCCTGCTGGGACAGCAGCCCTGTGCCCAGGGCAGCCCTTTCCCAGCACCCTTTGCTGGGCCGGCCCCGGACCTGGCTGGAGTTTGGTTGACAGCTTCTTTAGTTAGGCTCTTCCTGGTTCATGTAAAAAGTAGGGCCTGTAATTGCATTAAGGAGTGTGTAATTATCCTGGTGGAGGGGTGAGCCCAGCCCCTTGTAATTGCAGGCCTGCTTTGAACTGATAAACGGTGAGTGATTCATGCTTTCTCTGGGCTCACACCGCTTGCTCTCAGCCCAGCCCTGTGGACTTCTCCTCTAGCCCCGATCCGCACTCTGTGCAAGGCTCCACATGGCCAGGACCTGCTCGCCTGCCTGCCTGTCCAGAGCCCCTAGAGCAGCGGTTCTCAACCTGTGAGTTGCGACCCCTTTGGGGGTCGAATGACCCTTTCACAGGGGTCGCCCGTTTCATCACAGTAGCAAAATGACAGTGATGAAGTAGCAAGGAAAATAATGTTATGGTTGGGGGGTCACCACGCCATGAGGAGCTGCATGCAAGGGTCTCGGCATGAGGAAGGTGGAGAACCACTGCCCTAGAGGCTGCTGACCTGGGGAGGAGTCTGGGTGGAGGGCTTCGGGAAGGCACCTGACTGCTTGCTGAGAGAGTCGGAGCTCTCCAGCCAAAGCCCCTTACTTCTCTCAGTCTCCCCGCTCTGGCAGTGGTGCACCCTTGGGCGTTTGCTGGGCAGGGGGTGTGGAGAGGAGAGAATGGGGAACAAGACCCTGCTCTGCCCTGGCTGGCCTCCTCCATCTTCTTCCTCATCTGGTCATTCGCACTCTCCCTCACTTACGTGGCCCCTCACTGAGGCCTCCCCGGGCCTGGCCTGGCCCTTCGGCTGGATGGCAGGAGGCTGCGCCTACACAGGCCCCCCTTCTGGTGCTGAGCTCTGTAACCCACGAGGAATGAGAGGTAGGGGCTGAGACAGAAGGAGCAGCTGCCTCTGCTCTTGTGGTCCGGGAAGAGGTCTGGGCAGAGCTGGGCAGCTCGCTGCTTGAAGAGTGGAAGGCAGAAGTCCATGACTCCCGGGGCCTGAGGTGGAAGGGTGCAGCAGGCAGGCCCTTGCCCCCTCGGTGCAGACTTCAAGGGCTGTCAGTGTCACTGTGGGAAGGCCTGGCAGCCTGTGGGGCAGGTAGGGCAGTGGGGGCTCCCTGCCTGGGCTCTGGAGAGACATTCATTTTTCAGGTCTAGCCTTCTCACCTGTAAAGTGGGTCCCCAGCACCCTGGGCTGAGCTCACCCACATGGGTGAGCTTCCCCCTCACCCCAGCCTCCTGCTTCCATCCTGTCAGCCTTGGAGGGAGGGGGAGTCACCCAGCAAGGCCACAGTGATCAAACCACACTTCTGGTCCCAGCACCAGGCTGCTGGCTGCTGGATGGGGCCGGCGTGGCCAGAATATAGTGCCAGAGATGGGAGGGGCATGGCCATTGAAGAGACATAGAGGTGAGGGTGCTGCCCAGGTGGAGCATGGGTGGGATGGGGAAGGTGAGAGGTGCCCAGAGTCCCATGTGTCAGGGCATGAGGGGTGCTCAGGTCTGGGCAGGGTGGATGTATGTTGGGGGTTGGGGTCTTTGAAGGGTGGGGTTGGCGGCTCTCCATCCCTGCATTTTTTCTGGAGGAATTCTTTCAGAGAACAGAGGCCCTGGGTGGGTGGTCCAGAGAGCCCAGGGGGCTTTCAGTGATCAGAGTCGGTACCAGGCAGGTACCCCTTGGCTTGAGGTTGGTGACTGCAGGTGGAGGTGAATGAAAATTGACATTTGGGTCTGGCAAGGGCCAGGGGCAACTAACCAAGGAGGCCATAAGGTGGGGAACCTATGAGAGTTACCCAGATGCTAGTTCCCCCTCTCCCTACCCCAAGCTGGGAGCTGGTGCTGTGTGGGCCCCCTTGGCAGCTGATCTGTTTTGCCAGGCAGCCGCGCCCACACACTGCATCTTGTGGGCAGGCAGGCCTTCCCACCCTGCCCAGTCCAGGCCACAGGCATTCTTGATGGGGGTCTCTAGGACCGTGGGCACCCCCTGGTTTCTTAGGGCAGGGAGTGGTTCAAGGGGAAGTGGCCTTCGTGCCCCCTGTCCAGTTGTAATGGGGTAACAGTGATCCGCGTGTCTACGGCAGCCTCGCCTCTCCTGCAGCTTGGCGCTTGGCCTTCAGGCTGCATGGAAGGCATGCTAGAGCTTGTTCCCGAAGCTGAGGGAGGCCCGGCGTCCTGATGCAGAAACCCACAGCTCAAACCTTCTGCCACTGAGTGGCTTCTGACTCATTATAAAACAGGGACCCTGCCCCTTGGCTCTCGACCGAAGCAGCTGGCGATGGTTCTCTGTAACCATTGTGTCACGAGAGGTGATGGCCTCCAAGTTGGTATGGTGGTGAGGACCCAGACCCAGTCATCCCCCTCCCGGCCCTGTGCCCATTTCTCTATTCCACCTGATGGGGGTGGGGTGGTGGAGGCGGACTGGGCCTCTCCAGGGCCAAGAGCTTGGTCTTAGGGCACACACTGTGTACCCTGAAGTGTGCAGGACCCGAGACCAGCAATGTGCTCTCTGCGCTGTGGGACCCTTGTGGCTGGTGGTTGTGACATTGGGGCCGTGTGTGTGACATACCCGCCCCCATCGGTGGTGCACAGTGAGAGTTCATAAATGCTGTGTGTGTGTGTGTGTGTGTGTGCACGGCATACCTGCATGCGAGTGTGCACCTGCCGGAACATGAATCTGTGTGCCTGTCGGTCGCCGTGGGCATATGCGTATGTCTGTCCTCTGCGTGTGCATTTGCCTCGGCACACACATCTGGTATGTGTGTGTTTGCCTCTCTCATCAGGTGCCATCACGTGAACTTATGCTCGCCATGGTATGTGGCCCTGCTTGCTGTGACGTGTTCACGTGGGTTATGTGCGTGATCCAGCACCTGCCTTCGAGTCGGTGCTCAGTGGTCACCATACATGTTTGTCCCCATGGTCACTCGAGTGTCTCTTGTGTGCGCTTGTGTCTGTTGGCCACCCGCTCACCCTCGTCTCCCACTCTTCCCCACAGGGCTGAGCCGACCAGCCCCATGAAGCACGTGTCTGCAGGACCTCAGCGCCCCGGCCCCACGCCCTGGCCCGCCATGCTGCTGCCGCCCCCACTGAGGCCACCGGTGCTCCTGCTGCCGCCGCCGCTGCCGCCGCTGCTGCTGCTGCTGCTGTCACTGTCGCTGGGCGGGGTGTGGGTAGAGGCAGGGTCCTGGGGGGCCGGGGGTCTGCAGCCTGCCTTCTGCACCTTTGTAGCCAGCGACTGGGGCCTCACCCACCTGGTGGTGCATGAGCAGACGGGGGAGGTGTATGTGGGGGCGGTGAACCGCATCTACAAGCTGTCGGGCAACCTGACCTTGCTGCGGGCCCACGTGACGGGCCCCGTGGAGGACAACGAGAAGTGCTACCCGCCGCCCAGCGTGCAGTCGTGCCCCCATGGCCTGGGCAGCACGGACAACGTCAACAAGCTGCTGCTGCTGGACTACGCCGCCAACCGCCTGCTGGCCTGTGGCAGCGCCTCACAGGGCATCTGCCAGTTCCTGCGCCTGGACGACCTCTTCAAGCTGGGCGAGCCCCACCACCGGAAGGAGCACTACCTGTCCAGTGTGCGCGAGGCGGGCAGCATGGCCGGGGTGCTCATCGCGGGCCCGCCCGGCCAGGGCCAGGCCAAGCTCTTCGTGGGCACGCCCATCGACGGCAAGTCTGAGTACTTCCCCACGCTGTCCAGCCGCCGGCTCATGGCCAACGAGGAGGACGCCGACATGTTCGGCTTCGTGTACCAGGATGAGTTCGTGTCGTCCCAGCTCAAGATCCCCTCGGACACCCTGTCCAAGTTCCCGGCCTTTGACATCTATTACGTGTACAGCTTCCGCAGCGAGCAGTTTGTCTACTACCTCACGCTGCAGCTGGACACGCAGCTGACCTCGCCCGACGTGGCCGGGGAGCACTTCTTTACCTCCAAGATCGTGCGCCTCTGCGTGGACGACCCCAAGTTCTACTCCTACGTGGAATTCCCGATTGGCTGCGAGTACGCCAACGTCGAGTACCGCCTGGTGCAGGATGCCTACCTGAGCCGCCCGGGCCGCACGCTGGCCTCCCAGCTGAACCTGCGGGAGGACGAGGACGTGCTCTTTACGGTGTTCGCGCAGGGCCAGAAGAACCGCGTCAAGCCACCCAAGGAGTCCGTGCTGTGCCTCTTCACGCTCAGGGCCATCAAGCAGCGCATCAAGGAGCGCATCCAGTCCTGCTACCGTGGCGAGGGCAAGCTCTCGCTGCCCTGGCTGCTGAACAAGGAGCTGGGCTGCATCAACTCGGTGAGTGGGCCCGAGACCCCCACCCCCTCCCGCCACACCCTCCTGCCGAGGACAGCCAGCGCGGGGCTCCACCCAGGCACAAGGGTGACCTCCGGATCGCCTGCCTGCCTCCATCCACCCCCTGACCCTGGGAGCAGGGGGAGTTCACAGATGGGGCCACCAATGCACAGAGAGGGGAGATGACCCACCCCAGGCTGAACAGAGGGTGTGCGAGGTGTGTGTGTGTGTCTCCCCATCCCCACCCACACGGGGCTAATTCATGTTCTCCACTGGAGGCCAACACCCCTCCCTCCCTGCCTGCCTGCGCACGGACCCGGGCATTCGCCTCTTGAGGGTCCCGTCCCGGCTTTGCTCACCACCCAGTGAGTTAGTCTGCTGTGACCCCCACGGGCCCCTCGGGGCTTCTCTGCCTCACCCCAGAAAAGGGGGTTCTCCCCCTTTACCCAGAGACCAGCTTTGTGCGGGGTGGCACGCGTCAGACACACAATGCTTGGGCACGGTCTGCGGGGAGTGGCCACCATGCAGGCTGTGAGGTGGCCTGAGCGCAGGCCTGGACCACCTGCTTGACATGCCGTCCTGTCTTAGCTGTCACACTCACTCCAGCCTCTGAGAAGCTCCCTGGCCCAGCTCCCCTGTCCATCCACAGCCTCTGCCTGGCCTGTCCCACCTTGCTCCCCTCTCCCTCAGGGACCTCACCTGCCCACGTGCTCATCTCCTCACCACCAGACCCTACGCTGGGCCTTGCAGGTGCACCCTGAGCCCCTCCAGCTGACCCACCTCCTCTTCCGCCCACTTCCTGCCCTCCAAACAGTCCTGGTCACGGTGCAGGGCCTAGCTTTCCAAGGGCTGTGACCAGGTGCATGCCTCCCTCCCCTGACTTGTCTTCCTCAGGGTGAGAGCAGTCCCTCTGCCCTCCCCTCCTGGGGACCAGTCTGACGCCTGCGAGCAGTGGGGGTGTGAGAGGTTGCCTTGCCTGGCTGGGCGTGCTGGGTAGAGCCTGGGCAGGCTTTCCAGAGGGCTGGCTTGGCTGCCTTTGGAGCCGCATGGGCTCCCTGTAGCTGCCTCCCCATCGGGGCTGAGCCTTCCTGGCCTCTCCTCCAGGGGAGGTGCTGAGGGCCGCCGGTTGGGCAGGAAGCCTGTCTGTCCTGTGGCCTCACCCTGTCCCTCCTCATAGCCTCTGCAGATTGACGACGACTTCTGCGGACAGGATTTCAACCAGCCGCTGGGGGGCACGGTCACCATCGAGGGCACACCCCTGTTTGTGGACAAGAACGACGGCTTCACTGCTGTGGCGGCCTATGACTACCGGGGCCACACCGTGGTGTTTGCCGGCACGCGCAGCGGCCGCGTGCGAAAGGTGGGCCTGGTGGGCGGGGAGGCTAAGCCAAGGGAACGGGCCATGCTGGGGTGCAGGGTGCGCCTGCACGCAGGAGAGGCTTGCCCCATGTCCCTGGTTCATGGGGAACTGGAGGTGGGCCTGCCAGGTCCCTGGCTTCAGCCTCCCAGAGGCAGGAGCGAACTCCTAGCAGTGGGCATGGTGGCTCTATTGGGGACACACACCGGTAGGTGGGAGTGGGGCACAGTCAGGGGCTTGGCGCCCAAGCCTGGCAGATCTGGTGTCTGCTGAAGCAGCATCTGCTGGTGGCAGGGGAGCCTCGCACACCCTGCCTGTGGAGACAGCAGGCCGAGGGCAGGGCAAGGGCACTGCCTCCCCTCCCCTGGCCACTGGCGGAGGCAGAATAATGCAGGGGGCGGGGCTGTGGAACAGTGCAGAGACATCCTCTGGCCAGCTCTGGTGGCCCCCCAGGGAGGGGACACTGCGGGAGGTTAGCTTGGCTCTTCCAGGCTGGCCTGCAGGGGCAGGCTGAGCATGGAGTGAGGGGAGGACTGTAGGGGAAGTGAATCCCTGGGGGCCACACCGGATCCTTGGTGGGCAGGGGACCCCAGGGAGTTGAATATCAGCCAGTAGCATGAGTGCTGACCTGTCTCTGGACCATTGTCCTGGCAGTTAATTCCTGATCCTGGGAGTCCTGGGCTTAGCCTGCTCTCTACCTCCTGCCTTCTCTCCCCCCTCCCCCGCCCTGTCAGCTGCCTATCCTCTGACCTTGGGTGTGTGGAAGGCTGGGCTGCTGCTGCAGGTGTCCTGGACCACAGCAGCAGTGAGACTGAGCAACTTTGGGCCCCCAGCCCCCTGTCCTCGCCAACCTGGGCATAGCTTTTACGGGATCCCCCCTCAAGGAACTGGAGACTAGGACCCCAAGATTGCAGGGTTCCTTCTGGAGCAGGGCTGGCTGTGCTGGTGGTGGGCAGAGGCGGGGGTGGGGTGGGGTGTGTGTGCAAGGTATGCTGATGCCTGTCACCCACCAGCTTGTCTGGAGGGGGAGACATAGGTACCCAAACTTATTTGGTCTACCACCCCCTTTATAGAAAAAAATATTACTCAGCAGCCCCCCCCTTCATGCCCCCCCAATAAGGGAGGCAATTAAAAACTTTGCAGGATAAAGTGTGGGTATCTGCTCTGGCCCCCTCCTGGGGTTGCTCCAAAACACCCACTTCCTGCAAGCCTGGGCTGGGCAAACAGGTTTGCTTGGTCCGCCCACCCTCCCCCCTTCCTCTTTTGAGGGCAGCTACGGAGTCCTGCTTGGCTGTGCCTCCCTGCCCCCCACCCCAGCCCCCATCATCCATCATGTCAGCAAGTGAGACCCAGGCCTGGCGCATTAAAGTAGGGTTCTGACTTCAAGGGGCAGTCCTAGAGGGGGGGCCGTGGAGGGAGGAGAGCAGAAGCCAGGCCTCTCCCAGTGTGTGTGAAGCTGATGGACAGCTTGACTACGCCTGACCCGTGCCCTTCCCCCTGTTCCCTGGCCTGAACCAGCCCCCCTCGCCCAGCCTGTTTGCCTGGACCCTACCTGCTCAGCCCGGGACCCTGGGCCACCAGCCCCACCCTCACTTTGCCTATGTGCAGAATGCCTGAGCAGGAAGCAGTGCCTTTCCTGGGTGTGGGCCAGCTGCCCCTGGGCCGGTGGGATCTGAGAGTTGGGTAAAGGGTGGTGCCTGCCTCTGGTGCTCTCCTCTTGTGTGGGCCCACACATGTGCTGGGCCCTGAGCGCAGTGGTCTGCTGGACGGGGTCCTGTTGGGACTTGTTGGCTAGTTTGCTCATACCCTGGACACATGCTGATCTTGAGCAAGCAGGTGAGCTCCGAGGCGGCTCCCAGCTTTGCCCTCACCTGCTCCTTGGAGACCCTGGAGCCTCAGGTGTCCTCCTTGCTGTTGTGCGGGGGGCTGCGGGGGGTCTGGTCAGGTGCTCTGTTACGGTCTCATGAGCAGATGAGCTGGCCACCGCTTGGGTCACTGTAGCCAGTCCCCCTTGTTGCCCCAGTCAGTGTCAGACCTCCCTGTTACTGGGGACACGGAGAGGCTGGTTTCAGAGGCTGTGGGTCTGGCTGCTGCCTCTGCCCCTCGTGGAGGGGTTCTTGGAGGACAGGAAAAGAAGGTTAAGTAGAGTACCTGCTATTTCAGCGACCCCTCCCCTCTCTGAAGAGGGTGGGCCCAGGGCAGCCCTCCCCGAAGTGGCCCTGCCCGCTCCTCCCTCTGCTGCTGGGCTGGAGTCCCCATGGGCCTGGACGCCATGCCCACTTAGTTCCCTTCTGGCTCTGACCTGCCCCGGAGCTAGCTCCTGTGGCTGGCATCTGGAGCTCAGGTGTTGGCTGGGAGCCTCCCAGCCAGCCTGCCCTCTCTACTACCTCTGTTCCCCGTGGTCCTGCTGTAGCAGGTGTCTGGGTTCCCCACTCAGGGCATCTGCAGGGGGTGGCCAGACCACAGTGGGCAGGGCTGGAAGGCAGATGCCCCTGGCTGGTCTAAAGCCTGTCCTGGTGTGTAACTCCCCATCCTCCCCCTCCATCAGTCACTGCACCCTGGTGCTTCCCCCTCGCTGCCGTCAGCAGCCTCTCCTGGCCAAGGGCCAACCTGGCGGGTAGAAAAACTCCCTGGTCCGACCTAATTCCTCCTGTAGCCCTGGGACCAGGCCTGCAAGCTGGTGGAACTGTGGGCGTGGGTCCAGTGCCAGCAAGGGTAGCGGGGTCCTCTTAGGGCCTCCTGCCTCCTGAGTGGCCTCAAGCCAGTCGCAACTGGTAGACTGTGAGCTGGGTCTGCCCCTGCTTCCAAGTGTATGGGACACTCTACCCTCCTGTACCCTGGAGCTGATGATGGAGACCTATGTGCCTAGCGCTGAAAGGCTGTGCCAGCCACCGCTGACCCCCCCCCCCCCCGGCCTCCCATCTTCCCAAGCTTGGCTTTCCCCACATGAAGGAGCTCTAGGGAGTTGGCTGGCATTGAGCCACGCCCCACCGAACGTGCTGTGTGCAGTTGTAGTCGATTGATTTAAGACCTGCCAACCTCAGCTGCTAGGTCGCTCTCCCTGGCTTCCTCCGGTTCCCTTTCCCAGAGGCCCCACCGGTCCCTCCAAAGGAAGTGGCCTTTCCTCCAGCCATGGCCACTCTCCCTGACTGGAGCCAGTCCTGGTCTCTACATAGTGAGGATACCTCACCTTGCCAGCTCAGGGCAGCAGGGGTCCGTGGTCCTGATGGCTCTGTTCTGGGCAGCTCTGTCCATGCTGGGGGGCGGGGGTCACTTTGTTTATTTTTGCAGGACTGGGCTAGGAGTTGCAAACTCAAGGAAATGTACATTGAGTTGAGGCCTTAGCCGCAGTGGGTACTCATCCCCAGGACCCTTCCCTCCTATGGCCTTGGCCCCTCCCTGGAGAACAGGCAAGCCCTGTCTGCTTCAGGATGACTGGTGTTCCTTCCTGGACTGGGCATGTGTTGGGGCCTTCCTGCAGCAGCCTGGGGATGGGAGCTCAGGCCAGGGCTGTGTAGATGGAGGACTGGAAGGGAGACCATTGTCCTGTGCTCTCCCAGCCGGACTGCTGTTCCCCTGTGCATCAGTCGGGCCCATGAGCGCCAGATCCTGGGCTGTCTGCTCCCTCCTGGCCAGAGCCGCTGGTGTCTCCTCCAGGCCCGTATGGGGTTCTGGGAGGTGCCCTGGGTCCTGCTCGCGCCTTGTGCTGGTTCTTTGGGTCTCATGTATGATGGATGATGACCTTCTGGCTGGCCGCTCTGTCCCTTGCTCTCGAGGATCTTGATAGCTGCCGTTTTCTCAGCCTTCAGTTCCCCCTCCCCCCCCCCCCCCCCCAGGTGCTTGAGCCCATGGCCTTGTGCTTCAGGAGCACCTGCCAGTGCTAGGTTTGGCCTGGGCTACTCTGGGGTCAGATGTTCTAGCCTCCAGCGGCCTGCCAGACTCTAGAAGCTTTCCAAGTGGTGTAAGATGATCCTCTGTCTCCCTGGCCTGGTCGTGACCGTCGGCAGGTAAAGTGGCACACCGGAGACTCAGTGGCATCATTGTCACATGTCCCAGCAACCCAATAACCCTGGACTGCCGCCTGCTCCTCACTTCCAGCTTGCTGGGCATGTGTTGCTGAGTGTGTGGGGGTGGCGGGGGTGGGCTGGGGCAGTGGCAGGGGCAGGGGCAGGGGCAGGTTGGCCCAGCCAGGGAGAGCTACCCCTCCTGCCACAGTCTTCTCAGAAGGGCAGCCCAGCCTCCGAGTCTGAGGGTGTCGTGGGGTAGGGGGTGCCCGCAGGGACCTGGGACAGCTTTCTGACACTGTCCTTACTCGGTGTTGCCTGAGCATCATGTGGAGCAGGGCCGGTCCTTTGTTGTGGGTATGGCTGTGTCCAACACTGGCTTAGAGGCTGCTGCTTGCATCTCTAGCACCCGCAGGTTTGCTGCGTGTGGTTTCGAGGCCCGGTTCGCACAGGGACATGGAAACCCCAGTGGATCTCTGCTTACTTGCCAAGGGGTGGTCTGCTCATGTCTTTCCAGGGCCCTTGCTGCTGGGTGGTCTCAAGGCCCTTGGGTGGTACGTATGGTTCCCTGCCCCACCACTGGTGTGCCTGCACCCTGGGCTGAGGGTGCGCTGGGCTCTTTGTGGACCTGCTGTGTGGCTGCCTTCTGTGGTGTGTGTGTGTGTGTGTGTGTGTGTGTGTGTGTGTGTGTGTCCCAGCCTGAAGGCAGCGGAACCTGGCTTCTGCTCTTGGTGTGGGAGGGGTGGCCAGTGGACCTCCTCTGCTCTAGGCCAGGGAGCTGATTCCAGTGCCTTTGAGAACACTGATTATAGATAGCGGCCCGTAGTCCTGTCCCCCCGCCCCCCACTCCTCCTAGAAGCCTCCAGGATGCCCCAGCTCGGCACATAGCACCTAGGACCTCGCAGGGGGTCATTGTCTCCTGCTTAGGTGTGTACCAGTCAGTGTGCGAACTACTCAAGGGAAAAAGCCCCCAGACAGCACCGGCCAACCTTTTCCCTGTGTGTGCCCTGCTTGGCCCTGGTGTCTCCAACGTGCTCCAAGTGGCATGGAGCTCTTGAGATGGAGGCCAACTGATGGCTCTGGAGGTTGAGCTACCCTACCTTGAGAGCAGGTCAGGTAAGCATCAGGCAAGGGTGGACAGCATCCTTGGGCCCCCAGTGTGGCCCTAACCAAGCCTGAGGTAAGGGCAACAGATCCTTGGCCCCGGGTGGTCTTTGGGGGGCCCTGAATGACTTGAGGATCAAGCGATGTCAATACCTGGTTGATTGTCTGACCCAGCCCCACTGCAGTGGGTCAGGTAACAGCCTCCTGGGTCCTGGCTGGAGAGGGCGGCTGCTGGGGTCCTCCACAATGTTGATGGAGCTCATCAGGTCCCTGGCCCTGACCAGCCCTCTAGGACCATGCTCTCCCTTTCAGCATGGTGTGTACGGGGGGGGTGTGATTCTGGGATCCAAACCATGTTTTAATTACTCAATTACTGCAGAGAGGAAGTTGCTAATTGCTTTTCCAGAATCCTTTTTCTCCAGGCCTTTCTGATGATGGGCGTGGACCTGGTGGGTGGGGGAGTGCTCAGACTTGTCCCAGCCAGAGGAGTAGGGGTCCTGGGGTGGGCGGATGGTGCCCGCAAGGCGAGGATGTAATGCAGGGCTTAGGGAGTGGGCCTGGCCAGGCCTGGTTGGGCTCCAAGTCCCTCTGGCAGGTCTGACAGCCTACTGGACAGATGGGGGGTGTCCCTCTGCCTTAGAGACCTGTAGAGACCACCCTGCTGGTGTCCAGGGAGGGTCTTGGCCATGGGGTTAAAGAATGGCTGTGACACTGAAGCCTGGCGACAGGACGCATTCCCGTCCGGAGGCCGGGTGCTCTCCTTGTCACTGGGCAGATAGGGCAGGGTGCGCCCTTTCCAAGTTGGGGCCAAGTTGGGCAGCCCCCTGCCTCTGGGCGGCTAGGGCGCGTGCCGTCCTTGGCAGGCAGCCTGGAGAGCCCCAGACATCCTCCCTGCATCCCGCCTGCCCACACCCGGAAAATGAGCCCTTTGTTGGCTCTGGGCTGGGCCCACAGCTGACCTGGCCGGGCTGTCAGCTGCCAGCCTGCAGCATTGGGCATAAAGGGGGCTGGGCACAACCATGTGGGGCCCTCCAGGACTCAGAACTGCCCACCTACATTGACTCCTGCCCTGCCCTGCCTGAAGAGAGGCTGCGAGCCGCAGGCCGGCAGTCTGAAACCCCCAGCAGCTCCGCGGGAGAAGGACTGGGGGTGGGGGGTGGGCTTTCTACTTCCATAAACAGTGACAGTCTCCAAGACCCACAGGGGTTGCTGTGAGTCAGAGTTGCCTGGATGGCAGCGAGCTTGGTTGGAAGGGCACTGAGTGGAAGGAGGAGAGGTCCCTAGGTTGCCTGGCCTCCTTGTGTCTGAACAGAGGGGTCAGGTGGTGGTGCCTGAGGTCGTGGTGTTTGTTCAGGAGGGACCTTCCCAGTTCTGTGTATCCAGACAAGCTTTGTGTGGCCCTAGAGACAACCCCGCCCCCCCAACAGGGATGTGGACAGCTGGGTCCCAAGGTGGACTCTCCAGTTTACAGACAGGACAGGAAGCCCAGGACGAGGGGCAGTGAGATGGGTCTGCACCAGTGTACTGGGGGGATCAGAGCGGGAGGTGGGTGATTCTGGGGTTGGCTCAGCCTGTCCAGGCTGGTCTGGGCTGGCCAACTGGACGGCACTCCTTGAGCCAGCTCGGCAAAGGTGGTTGAAGGGAGAGGCAGAGGGTCGCCGGGAGTTCAGCCCAGAGACCTAGCCACAGAAGGGTTTCCATGGAGGTGGGAGCGGGTGGCTGTGATATACGGGTGCAGGGGTCTCCGAGGTTGGCCTGGAAGGTACTGGTGAGGGAGGTGACAGATAGCCGGAGTGGGTAGAGGATGCCCCTGTTCTAGCAGGTGGTCCCGGCTGCTCAAGATGGGGGGTTTGTCCCAGCTGGTGGCCCTTGAATGGACAGCTGTGGGGCCTTGGCATTCCAGCTCTGCGTGTGTTTTATTGTCCTTCAGCCAGCCAGGCCCCCCCGCCCGACTTTTCCACTTCTTCCTGCAAGACCCCCAGCCTGCCTCCCCCGGCTTCTTGGGTCAAAACTGTGTGCCGAGGACCATCTCCCTGTCTCTCTGTGCGCCCCACCTTCCTCCTGGTACTTAGAGTGAAAAACCAGGGTGGGAAGCAGCCCCCTTTCTGTTGGGATTGGTCATCTTCCGTTAGGGGATGTCCTGGGACTGTCATGCACCTGTGGGGGAACGCAGGGTCCCTGCTGAGTCCTGGCAGGTGAACGTGCACGCACTGGGCCCTCCGCTCAGTGCACCTCCCTCCAGGAAGCCTGCCAGGGCCTCCCAGACCTGCCTATGTGTGGGAGGGGCAGGTGGTGGACAGATGGGTGTATGGCAGACAGACAGCTGGACGCATGTGCCTCAGCCGCTTGCCCGCCGCAGCTGTCGGCTGCCACCTGTCAGCATCGGCATGTTGTGTGTATGGGGGGGGGGGCACAGGCGCGGCAGCATTTCAGAGCCTGGGGCCAGTGACAGGAACTGCTTTTTCCCACCAGGGCCATTCCTGGGTCCAGAACCTGTGAGCTTGCTGCCCTGTCCCCCTAGCCAGCCTGTTGCCCAATGAATGAGATAGACATGCACCCCTGGGTGGGGTGGCCGCCTTGGTGTGAAACCCACAGCCCAGCCTGCCTGGGCCCCCAGTAGACTGCTGCCCCATGGTGGGCAGCCCATGTGGTCTGGTGGGAAGGAGTCTGGCAGGGCGGGACTGTTGGGGCCCAGCTAGGAGGATGTGGTTTTGGGCAGGTGGGTTGGGACTCTTGGCGGCTGGCATGGTGGGAGGCAGGGGGAGACCCCCAGTGTGCTTGGACTGGAGCCTGGGGGGCTGGAGCTCTCTCCTCCTCCAGGCTCCAGTGTCGGTGTCTGTCCTGAGGCTTGCTGTTGTTGCCCTGCCCACCTCGCTCCCTGCCCCGTGGCTGGTCTGCGCTGCCCAGTCCTGTATCCGGGCTGCTTGAGTTTGGCAGTTGCTTGCCCTGGTTCCTTCATGCCCTTTGTGCTTGAGGTCCTGGGTTGGCCCTTATTTATTTCTCGGGCAAACCCAGGAGGGACGTTAGGCAGGGAAACGGCGGTACCCAATGATGAGGTACCTCACCTGGGCATCACAGTTGGGTATGTGTGGGTCCGAGTGCTCCCGGGTGGGATAAGGTTCTCCTCCCTGTCCAAGAGTTGACACAATTGAGGGGTGTGAGTGTGTGTGTGTGGCTTGCTCGCTCTTGGATGACCTGGTTGGAGGGCCACATGGAGCAGCGCTGGGGAGGGTCACAGTGGGCAGGCCCCCAGGCTGGTGGGGTGGGCCCTTACTTAGTCCCTGCCCTGGGTCCCTCCGAAACGCTCTTCCCCAGAGGTCTGGGCCAGAGCCGCCTTTGTGGGCCAGCCCGCCCCCCTCCCAGCCCTGGTTTCCTGGGCCTGGTTTGGTTTAAGCCGGCTTGGCGGGGAGGCAGCTGAGCGGATGTGGGGGGCTGGCTGGGCTTTCAGGAATGCGGCCCTCCCACTCTCCACATGGCTGCCTCTTTGGCCGAGCTGGGGCGGGGGAGGGGAAAGGGGAGTGAACTAGGGACACAGTGCCCCACCCTGTTGTCCCCACTGGCCTGTGAGCAGCAGGGCTGAGCTTCGGGCCCAGCACGCTGCTGAGAGCGTAGTCTGTCACCAAGTGGGGAGTGACTCGGGAGGGAGGGCCCTGGGGGCCCTGCCCGTGGGAACCCGCCTCAGGATGGGCTGGGCTGGACCCGCCCCGTGAGCCCATCTCTGGAAAGCCCCCTGGGTCTCTCTGTTAATTAAATACATTTGTTTGGTAAAAGCAACTAAAAATACTTGCAGCATCACAAGCTGCGGAGGAGAAGAGCCGGCTAATTAGCGGCCCGGCTCGTTTGGGCTCTGGAATACATTTCCATGCCGATGAGACGCCCGTGTTCCTCCACTGCCTTCTGTCAGGGTGTCCGCCACCTCCAGGATGTTGGGCCCCTGAAACCCATCACTGCCTCCCCACCCAGACCTGGCAGCCCTTAGCCCTGCCAGCCACCCCACCTCCCCCCTCCTCTGCAGACTGGACTCCCCAGGAGGGCTGGGTTCTTGCCCTGGGCTCCTGGGCCATTGCCCGGAGCATGACAGTGCCACCCAGTGGTGGGCTGTGGTGGTCCTCATCCCCCACAGGTTCACCCTGAGCTGTGGCCAGGCCTAGCCCCTGGTGTCCATCCTGTCCTGGGCCTAAGATGGCCCTCCCTGCACTGGCTCTAGGTACCTTGGGGGTGGGAGCAGGGGCAAGCCTATGACTGAGCGGATCCTACTGTCTTCGTCTCACAGGGTTTTGGGGGCTGCTGGGGGAGGTGCTCTGGGCTCCTACCCTGAGTGGGCTTGAGGTGGGAAGGGAGTCTAGCCCCACTGAGGTAGGTCCTGCTGCCCACAGTTCCTGGTGGACCTGGAGAACCCCAGTGGCCGTCCAGCCTTGGCCTACGAGAGCGTGGTGGCACAAGAGGGCAGCCCCATCCTGCGGGACCTAGTCCTCAGCCCCAACCGCCGGTACCTCTACGCCATGACGGAGAGACAGGTGCGTCCCCCATCGGTACCTTTGGGGTCAGGGGTGGGGATGGGAGGGATGGGCTCAGGGCTGGGTGGAGGGCCCAAGAAGGAGTTGGGGCAAGGTCATGTTAGTTGTGGACTGACTCCTGCCAGTGAGAGGCCTAACTTAAACAGTGGCTGGCCCTGGGGGTCCACCTGCTCATAGTGTCTGTCCTGGGCATGTTCTAGCACCAACATTATGGACACTCATCCCAGCCCTGCCTTCCAATAATCCTGGGCAGGGCTCGGTCAACCCGCTACGCCAAGGGCACGTAGACACATGAGTAGGATCCAAACTCTGCTGTGCCTGGAGGATTGGGAGTGGAAACTGAGCCCAGGCCCTGCCCAGACTCAGCCTAGACCCAGCCGACCGGGTCAGACCTTGGGCTACGGGGCTGCAGGGTGGGGCCTTCTGTGGGCCTGTGGAGGTCCAGCCTGCCCAGCCCTGTGCTTCTCCTTAGCCTGGCGCCTCTTCTGCCCACCCTGTGGCTACAGAGGGAGCCCTGCAGGAGAGGGGCTGGGCCTCCTGGCCCTCACCTGCTCTGCTGACAGCCAGGAGCTTGGTGGCCTGGTGGGCTCCCTCTCCCTCTCCTTATTCTGCTCTGAGGGCCTCAGGACCAGTGGGGTCAGCTGTGTGGGTGCAGCGCCCCCCCCCCACCCCGCAGTGCCTCTTTGGCCTGTCCTGGTGCTTACTGGATTGCTCAGGGCCATGGGGAGGCCACACCATGAATTGGCTCTGGCTGGGCTCTCTGGGCGCCACACAGCTCTGCATCCCCCAACTGTGCCCAGGCTCCCCAGGTCTGGGGGTGTGGCCTGAAGGGGATCCTGATGCTGTGGTCCCTCCAGGTGACTCGAGTGCCCGTGGAGAGCTGTGTGCAGTACACATCATGTGAGCTGTGCTTGGGGTCCAGGGATCCCCACTGTGGCTGGTGTGTTCTCCACAGCATGTGAGTCTGGACCGGGCAGGCAGGTAGTGGGGGTCGTGGTCCCTGCCTGGGGGGTGTCACTGACCTGGGAGGGCCCCAACCCCTGGGGTGCACTGTCAGAGGGGTCACACTCCTCTGAGCCCCACTAGGGCCCAGCAGACAGCTGCAGTGGTCTCATGTCAGCTCCCTCTAGAGAAGGAGGGGCCCCCAGCGACATTTGTGTCACAGGCTGAGGCTTGGGGGCCTAGCCCTGTGCTCTCAACCCTGCGCCAAGAGCCCTGAGCCCTGTGTCCTGTGTCTTGTATCCTGTGCCCTGTACTCTGCGCCCTGAGTCTATGCCCCGAGCCCTGTGCCCTATGCCCCAAGCCCTGAACCCTGTGCCTGTGCCCTGTGCCCCAGTTGCTCCCGGCAAGACGATTGCGAGCGAGCCAACGAGCCCCAGCGCTTCGCCTCCGACCTGCTGCAGTGCGTGCAGCTCACAGTGCAGCCACGCAACGTCTCCGTCACCATGTCCCAGGTCCCAGTAAGTGCCCCCCTGGCCTTCGCCCTGGGAGGGAGGGGCTAGTGGTGGGGAAGCGAGACCCTCACCCACTGGTTGCCCTGCTGTGCTCAGCTTGTGCTACAGGCCTGGAATGTACCTGACCTCTCGGCTGGCATCAACTGCTCCTTTGGAGACTTCACCGAGTCTGAGAGCGTCCTGGAGGACGGCCGCATCCATTGCCGCTCGCCCTCCGCTCGGGAGGTGGCCCCCATCACCCGGGGCCAGGGTGAGTGCAGTGCAGCCTGTGTGGGGGACAGAGGCGTGGGTTTGATGGAGAAGCCTGCAGGTGGATTGCAGGGCAGAGCCTGCAGGGCAGAGCCTGCCTGGTCTTCCTAGGGACCACAGAGCTGCGGGAAGTTGGAGGGCAGCGAGCATGAGGTTGGTGGCCACATGAGAAGTGGCCTCTGCTCAGAGGGTGATGGACGGGTGAGTCCTTGGTCCCACAACAGCTGTGATCCGTCCCCCGTCGCCTCCGACTTGCCTGAGTGCAGGCCTAGCCAGGGGCGTTCAGCCCCACTGCCCCACCTGTCCAGATGCCAGATGTGGTCCAGGCGAATAGGCAGTGGGATCGGGTGGGCCACCTCAGCTGGGATGGGGTCTGTCCTGCCAGGGGCAGGTGCTCCGTGAGGCCATGGAGGATTTCTTCAGTGCCTCCTCCCCTGCTCTGGGCCTCAGTTTCCTCATTCACTGAATGGGGGTTGTTAAGCAGGGGCCACGGGTCCTAGGGTGGGGGGGGGTGTCCTGCTGGCCTCCTCGGGTCTGCAGCGGCCTGTGCCTTCTGGCAGGAGACCAGCGGAGAGTGAAGCTCTACCTGAAGTCCAAGGAGACGGGGAAGAAGTTCGCCTCTGTGGACTTCGTCTTCTATAACTGCAGTGTCCACCAGTCGTGAGTTTCCCGGCTGCGCCCACCTTGCCCACCACCCCTGTGGTCCTGCCTGCTGTTGGCCTATTTGCCTCTGGAGCCGGAGACAACCCCTCCCCTCCCCCCTTACACAGCTTATGTCTGATGCAGGCTGGTGACTCTGTACAGTCTGCGGGAGCCGGGCAGGAACTGTGTGCAGGCTGAGGGGCCAGTGGGCAGAAGTCAGACATGGGCCAGGGTGGGAGAGAGAGAGGGTCTTGCGACCGTGGCACTTAGGCATGCCACACACAGGGACCTCTGACCATTAGGGTGGTGGTGAGGGGGGCGGGGTGTTGGGTAGCATGTAAGCCCAGAGCAGAGACCCTCTGAGGGAGGCGGAGGTGGTGCGTGATGGGAGACAGACAGGGGCCTGAGGGCAGGTGGTGGAGGCAGGTGGGGTCTCCAGGCCACCCTCTGCTTTGCCTTGTCACACGGCCCCTGGCTGCGCTCTCACGTGGCCCGGCTCCCCCTCACAGGTGCCCGCGGCTCTGCCCATGTCTGTGGGCACCCTGCCGTTGGCCTGGCCGTAGCACGTTGTTCCTTGCCAGCCCATGGCAGGTGGCCTGGACCGAGCCCCTCCACCAGCACGGCTCGGGTGCAGCACTTTCAGGGACGGTCGTAAACATTGGTCTCTGGTCTCCCCGTGCACGGCAGTTCCCTGGGGCACGAGGGGGCTGCACAGGGGCTGTTGAGCGTGGGCCAAGGTGGGGCAGACTCTTCCTGCTGGCCTGCTGTTAGGGCACCGCGGTGGGCTGTGTACATGAAGGGCTCTGTGTGGAGCCCTTGTGGGCTGAGCTCGGCAGAGGGGTTGGCGGTGAGTTGCTCTAGGGAGACCCGTAGTGCGTGGGGCGGAGCCACAGGGCCAGGGATGGTGGGGAGCGATGGCTTCCACCAAGGGAAGGGTTGCCCACAGGCCAGAACAGGGCTCCCCAGGCCTCACCCTGGCCCTCTCTCCGTAGCTGCCTGTCCTGTGTGAAAGGCTCCTTCCCCTGCCACTGGTGTAAATACCGCCACGTCTGCACCCACAACGCTGCCGACTGCGCCTTCGTGGAGGGCCGGGTCAACGTGTCGGAGGTACACACCGGGGGTAGGCTTGTCATCAGCCGTGAGCGCTTGGCTCCCACTGGGTGTGAGCCGGGCGGGCTGCAGGAGGAAGTTGCCCTGTGCCCTGTGTGGAGGTGGCACCTGGCACAAGACCTAGGGAATGGGGAAGGATGAGCCTCCGGGGACCTGGGCCCGAGGACAGCTCTTTGGGCCAGGCCCAAAGGACACTCCTTGGGGCTGCCCTGGCCCAATGACTGCTGGTCTGCTTGGTGAGCTCACTGGCCCTTGGGGGAGGGGGAGGCTGGATGAGAACTAGGGGCCGGGTAGGCCAAGGCCTGCTGTCCCAGGCTGCTCCTGGCAGACGAGGAGGGAGACGCTCGTGAGGAACTCACAGCGTGTTGGCTGCCTCTTGGCGCTGTTTGCAGCGCTGCATGGTAATTGATACTAACGAGGTAGTAATTATTTCTGAGCCTAGGCAAGGCACGGACATTGTGTATCATCGGAGGTGGCACTTCTCCTGGGGCCTGGGGCACTTAGGACAAGTGGAGGGCAGGTCCCGGGCCAACTGGGTGGGGTAGGGGGAGGTGGACCCCTTAGGCAGGGTCAGGGCCATGTACCATTGAGGCCCCATTCGGCACCCCCGGCTCCCCCAGAGAAGCACAGGAAGTCTCCCTCCCCTCTCCGTCCAAACATGCAGGCTTCCCTGTCCATCCCAGAAATGGACTGCTTCTCACCCACCCGCCCAGTACCCAAAACAAGCTCCCCTGCCCTGCAGCCCACCCTTGGATAAGCCCATCCCACCTTCTGCAAACTTCACTCTCTTCCTCCTCCCACCCCCTCCCCACCAACCCATGCCACCATGCTGTCGCCCCCACCTGCAAACAGACAAAGGTCCCTGCACCATGTTGCCAGAGACCCGTGAGAACGGGTATGGGGTTTGGAGGCCCCTGCCCCTGTGAGCAGGTGGTCAGCAGAGATGACCTGGCTTCCACAGCAGGTGGGGTGGGGCAGCTCAGACTGAGCTGTACCATTGTTGCATTGGGAGCACCCCTGACCTGAAGGCGGGAGCCAGAGCTAGAGACAAGAGGGTCAGTAAGTAGACTTGCCATATCTGAATGCTGAATGAGCCCCGGTGCCACAGTGGGTTATACAGTGGGCTGCTAGCCACACAAGGCCAGCAGTTCAAAATCACCAGCCACCCCCTGGGAGAAAGATGAGGCTTTCTATTCTTGGAACGAATTTCGATCTTGGAAACGCACAGGGGCAGCTCTGCCCTGTCCTGAAGAGTTGTGATGAATCAGAATTCACTTTGAAGGCAGTGGGTTTTTTTGGGTAAAACTCCTGGATTGCTACTGGCTGATAGTTAAAAGGATTAGTACCTGTGGAATGAGTTCATGTCCCATCCTGTGTCCCCCCTCCCCCAAGACCTGTCCTGGATCGTACTCTCCCTCCTCCCCAGACCTTTATAGTAACTCCTACTCGTCTCCACCTCCCCAGGGCTCACGCATGGCGCCCTGACAGTCTTCCTTCCTCTCTGGGGACGAGGGCCGTGGGCTTCTGGTGGCACTGAGATTCTGACCTGTGCTGTGTCCTGGTTGTTGCCAGGAGGCTCCTGTGCCCATACGGGTGGGCCAGACCCCACCATGGTGCCCTGTCTCCCCACCAAACCACCAAAAACCAAATTATTGCCATTGAGTTGATGTCAGTTCATAGCGACCCTGTAGGACAAGCCAGCACTGCCCTGTGGGTTTCTGAGATGGTAACGGTCTACAGGATGCATAGTCTCTTCTTTCTCCCGCAGGGTGGCTGCTGGTTTCGAACTGCTGACCTTTTAGTTAGCAATCCCTATGGCCCCAGGGCTCCCTGCAGTCACTGCTGATTTGGTTGAGAGTGTGGCAGCAGGTGCTTAGCCTCCTACGGGCCACTCTGGGGCCTGGACTTGGGCCTGAACAAAGCTCCCAGCCCTAAGCTGTCCAGCGTGCCACTGAGACCCACAGAGGGCCGGCGCCCACGTGGTACATTGGGCACGTTGGGGTTTGTCTGGAGAGAAGGCAGGCAAAGTTCTGCTGGCCAGAAATCGTTGCCTGTGAAAGAGCAGGGTAGCCAGGGGTCACTGGAGGCCTTTCCCTGCCTGGAACTGGTCCTGGGCACCCTTGACTGGACCTGACGGGCGAGGGATGGAGGTAGTTCCTTCCTGGGTGGCAGCACCTGCCTCGAGCTCTGCAGCCTGCTTACCCACGAGGAATGCAGCTCCCGCTGATGTGGCCAGCGGCCTTGTCCTGGGCTGCACCTCTTACCTGGCCCCAGCATGTCTGTGTTTGGTGTGTGTGGGGGGGTGCTCCCCAGCGCCCGCACACCTCTGCAGAGCTGCCCGGCCCCACCCTCCTAGGAGCTGTGGCGGCGGCAGGGCCTGGGGACAGGCCCATTTCAGCGGCATCTCTATTTAAAGCCCTGCTTCTCGACTCCTTCGGGACCGGGTTCTCCGCGGCTGCCGCCGGCCGTGCTGCAAGGCAGTGGGCCCGTTGCATCAGTTATTGTTGCCGAAATGTGGGCCCTGGAGGCCGGGGTGTTTTTCTGCCTGGCTCTGTCTATTTTTACTTGCTCCCTGGCCCCCAGGGGGTCCTCTCGGCTGCCCCTGCCCCCAGAGCCTGCCAGCTGCAGGCCAGATGGGGCCCTCTCCTCCCCAGGGCCACACCCTGCCCACCTGAAACGGGGTGTGCGGGCCTGAAGGGGGGACCCTGGGCAGACACAGCAGTGGGTGCCCTGCCTGGGGGAGCCCAGCTGAGTGGAGGCCTTATTGCCACAGGACTGCCCCCAGATCCTGCCCTCCACCCAGATCTACGTGCCTGTGGGTGTGGTGAAGCCCATCACCCTGGCGGCTCGCAACCTGCCGCAGCCTCAGTCGGGCCAGCGTGGGTACGAGTGCCTCTTCCACATCCCGGGCAGCCCGGCCCGTGTGACCGCGCTGCGCTTCAACAGCACGAGCCTGCAGTGCCAGAACTCCTCCGTGAGTGTCCGCGCACGCATATGGTTTGTGTGTGGGGTGTGGTGCAGGGGCCACTTCTGACTCAGGTCCCTGCCAAGGTGCAGGTGGGAGGGGCGGAGCCACCCAGACAATCAGGTGTGCGCGTCTTACTCACTGCCGGGTTGGTGGCTGGACGGACAGGCGGGCGCATGGGCGGGACTCGGCAGCAGTCAGCTCGTCATGGGAGCCATGTCTGCTGCCTGGCACCGCCACCCCCAGAGAGCTTGCAAGCGCTCAAGTCGTTCTGCTTCCCTGGGGCCAGGTGCGGAGTGGCCCGGTGCTCGGGGCCTGTGCGCCCACACGCCAGCAGTCGGGTGTTGCCCATGAACCCTCACCTAGTGTCAGGCCTGGTAGCCGCATGAGGTGGGGGACGAGAGGGAGCGGGCTGGGGTCGGTTCAGGCCAGGAGGCCTGAGTTCAAGTCTAGTTCTCCTTGCACACTTTGACCTCTGGAAGGTCCCTGCGGTGCGTTGGGCGGCTGTCCCCCAGCCTGTCTGGGAAGTAAGTGCCCAGGAGAGCAGGGACAATGGGTGAAGTCATGGTGGTTTGGGGACATCACCTTCAGCATTTGGCCGTTGCTCAGGCCTAGGCTGCCCCACCCTTCAAGACCTCAGGGGGCATTGGGTAGGCAGGGTCTGGTGCCAGCTACAGCCTCCTGGCCCCCAGCCCCCCAGGCCTTCCTCCCTCTCCTCCACCTCCCCCCTGGCTGTCCTTACCCCTCCCAGTCTCTGGGCTGCCGTCCCCCCTCTTGCTGCCTCCTTCCTGTGCTGCTGCACACCTTCCCTCCTTGCCGGGCCCACATTCATCTTTCCTGTTTAAAGGGAAACGAGTATCGGGGAAATTTGATAGGATCCAATTAAATTCCAGCAGATAAAATCATGATAAATTGCCAGCCACCCCCTGAGACGCTGGCCTGCCTGTCTCCGCCCCATCATGGGAGGGGTTGGGGTTATCCCTTGCAGGAAGTGGGCGCTCGGGGGTCCCAGGGGTAGGGTGGCCCCGACCACAGAGGAACCTGTGGGAGCAGAGGGAGGAGGTGGGGAGGCCTCCCTCCGTAGAGGAGGGGTTGCTGGTGCCTCCCGGCAGCAGGAATGGGCTGCAGTGCACCCCTGACACGCTCCCAGGTGTGGCCTGTGGACTGAGGGCTCTATACTACGGGGGTGGCCCCCTAGACATGCAGGGTCACCCTGCAGGGGGAAGAGGGGGCGGGGCCTGCGCTTCACTTGGAAATGTGTCCCACTCAAGCCTGGTTCTCCCAGCATGCCTTGCGGGCAGCCAGGTATTCCCCCTGGGCTCCCAGTGAGGGGAGGCACTGCAGGTGTGGGAGCCTGGGCAGCGGCCATGGGGCTGATGTCTTAAACGGCCCTCTCCTTGCCCCCAGTATTCGTACGAGGGCAATAACATCAGTGCCCTGCCGGTGAACCTCTCTGTCGTGTGGAATGGCAACTTTGTCATCGACAACCCTCAGAACATCCAGGGTGAGCTGGGGCCGGCCCCGGGCACTGGGCTGGGTGTGAGCTAGTGAGCTGCACTGACTGACAGCCCCCTCCACCCCCTAGCACACCTGTACAAGTGCCCCGCCCTGCGTGAGAGCTGTGGCCTGTGCCTCAAGGCCGACCCTCACTTCGAGTGTGGCTGGTGCGTGGCCGAGCGCCGCTGCTCCCTGCGCCATCACTGCCCCACCGATGTGCCTGCCGCCTGGATGCATGCCCGCCACGGCAGCAGTCGCTGCGCCGACCCCAAGATCCTCAAGGTATGCAGGCAGGACGGGGCTGGGCGCTGTGGCCCCTGGGGGTGTGGACATCCCTGCCGTCCCTGGGTGGCCCTCAGCACAGGGTGGGTGGCGAGCAAGTGCTGGGCCCCCGGTTGGGTGCTAGGCCAAGCCTCTGCCCTCCCACAGCTGTCCCCCGAGACGGGCCCGCGGCAGGGGGGCACCCGGCTCACCATCTCGGGTGAGAACCTGGGCCTCAGGTTTGAAGACGTGCGGCTGGGTGTGCGCGTGGGCAAGGTGCTGTGCAGCCCGGTGGAGAGTGACTACGTCAGCGCTGAGCAGTGAGTGCCGGGTGGGGAGGGGAGCTGGGGGTGTGCAGGGCTCCTCCACTGGCCCGCCTGGGCCCCCCGCCCTCCTGCACCTGCTGCCCACTGAGGCGCCTTTGGTCTGCAGGATCGTCTGTGAGATCGGAGATGCTAGCCTGGTGCGCGGCCATGACGCCCTGGTGGAGGTGTGCGTGAGAGACTGCTCCCCGCGTTACCGGGCCTTGTCACCCAAGCGGTTCACCTTCGTGGTAAGCCCTCCCCGGGCCCCGATGGGAGGAGGAGTAGGGGCAGCAAGCCAGCAGACCAGCCTGGGGCCAGGGGCCCTGTCCTCCTCCCTGGTGGCCCTCTGAGCTGGCACATCTCTGCTCCTGCTCTTCCCCACTCCTGGATGCTGTCTTCCTTCATTCACCACCTCGTCCCGGGTGCAGTGCCAGTGTCTGCCCATCTGGACCTGCCCCAGAGGCGGTAGTAGCAGTCCTGAAGCCCCGGGTGCCTGCAGGCCAAGCAGGGCTCTGGCCCCGAGGGGAGGGTCTTCCTGGGAGCACCATCCACTCCCTTTTTGCCGCAGACCCCGACGTTTTACCGCGTGAGCCCAGCCCGGGGGCCTCTCTCAGGGGGCACGTGGATCGGCATTGAGGGGAGCCACCTGAACGCCGGCAGCGACGTGGCTGTGTCCATCGGCGGCCGGCCCTGCTCCTTCTCCTGGTATGGGGATGCGGACGGGGCACAGGGGAGCGGGGGGGGGGGGGAGGGGGGGGGACCGTGGCTGTACTTCCTCCTGGCTCACATGGTGGTGTGCCCCCCTGCTGTTGCCAGGGAAACGGGGCTGTGGAGAGCCTGGCTGGGGTGATCACTATGGAAACCCCGAGCTAGAAGAAGGTTCCCATGGTGACAGGGGCTACCTCCAGAGCAGAGCCAACGAGGGGCAGTCGGGTGGGGCTGGCTGCTCCTGGGCTTGTCCTCTCTCTCCTCCCTGTGCTGGTGGGAGGGGTGGAGTCTCTGGGAACACAATACGGATTTTATTTTTTTTGAGAGAGAGAAAAGGGAAATCCTAACAAAAGCCCGAGGTTTGAAGTGGGTAATTGTAGATTAGGGTGATAACGGGTGGCCCTTTAAATATTTCCTCACAGTAATTACCTTTTATCAGCACTCATCACGGTGCTTGCTGGGCTGTGCTCAGAGGCGGTGGCAGGGGCGACTGGCAGGCGGTGGGCAGGGATATCCCGATGCCTGAGCCTCTGAGGACCTCCCCCTTCCGGGCCACCTCCTAGGGCCCCTCCCGGCCCGCCGAGCGATGGGGCTGAGCCGTCTTTAGGGTGAGGCATGGGCCGGTTTCCTCCCCTGTGTCCGAGAGCTGTGGGCACCTGCAGCGCTGCCTGGGGGCCTCTGGGAAGCCTGCTGTGCCAGAGATGCAGGTGTTGCAGGGGAGGAAGCACCGAGGCGGGTTTGCAGGGCTGCGGGGGGAGGCCTCAAGCAGCAGGGCCTCCTCTGTGGCACTTGTCTAGAAGGGACTCTGTCCGGGCTGTGGGCCTTGGGGAGGCGACCAGGGGTGGGTTGGTCAGGTCAGACGGGGTGGTGCAGGGGAGCCGGGTCACGGGGTCGGGCATGGCAGGGCCCTCCACAGCCAGGAGGTGGTGGGCCTTGGGAGTGGGGCGTGGGAGTGGGTCAGCAGCCGATGTGCTGGAGCTCAGGGGTCCACCCCCCCTGCCTGTTCCTCGTCTGCCTCTGCAGGCGGAACTCCCGGGAAATCCGGTGCCTCACGCCTCCCGGGCAGAGCCCTGGCAGCGCTCCCATTGTCATCAACATCAACCGCGCCAAGCTGGCCAACCCCGAGGTGCAGTACAACTACACCGAGGACCCCACCGTCCTGAGGATCGACCCCGAGTGGAGCATCAGCAGGTGCAGCGCCCGTCCCGCCCTCCGCAGCAAGCCTGCCCACTCCCCATGCTTGCTGAGCTCAGGCCCCCTCCCGGGGGGTGGAGCACAGCTGTCCTCAGCTCTGTTCCACCCCACCGTGGTAAGGGCCCATGGACTTACTGCCGCCCCCTCTTCCAGTGGGGGCACCCTCTTGACAGTCACCGGTACCAACCTGGCCACCGTCCGAGAACCCCGCATCCGGACCAAGTACGGGGACGTCGAGCGGGAGAACGTGAGTGCTGTCTGAGGCTTGCTGGCCAGTGAGGCTCTGCGTGGTCCCCTCGCCCCGCTCCTACCCATGACCACTGAGAGGCCCCAAGCTGGCCCGCGGCCGGCCGTCGGGACTCTGCCCCTTGTTTCCCGGGCCTGGGCTGCGGCAGTGGAGCTGCTCTCCTTGGCCCACCTGCTTCCTACGCAAACACCCCCCCGCACCCCTGGGAGGGATGATGTCCCTCAGAAGGGTGTGTGCCCCCCAGTGCCTGGCATGGGCTGGGGAGGTGGGCCCTGTTTTGGAGAAACTGACTCCCCCTCAGAAGGGGCAGGCAGGGGAGGCTGGCCCTCAGCTGCCCTGGAGACACTCCGAGCCTTAGCTCTGCTGTCGACTGTGACGGGGTGTGGGGAGGGGGGTGTTGTGGCCATCGTACAGGGCAGGGTGGCCCAGCACCCTCTCGTGTGTGCACAGAGCTGCACGGTGTACAACGACACCACCATGGTGTGCCTGGCCCCGTCTGTGGACAACCCGGTGCGGACCCCGCCCGAGCTGGGCGAGCGTCCAGACGAGCTGGGCTTCATCATGGACAGCGTGCGGGCCCTGCGCGTGCTCAACACCTCAGCCTTTGTGTACTACCCCGACCCCGTGCTCGAGCCCCTCAGCCCGACGGGCCTCCTGGAGCTGAAGCCCAGCTCCCCGCTCATCCTCAAGGTAGGTCCCCATGGGTCACGGAGTGTGCTGGGTGGGTGGCCTGCCCTGGGCAGTGGGGAGGGGTGGAAGCTGCTGGCAGGGCCTTCAGCCTGGTCTCCCCCATGCAGGGCCGGAACCTTCTGCCACCGGCCCCTGGGAACTCGAGGCTCAACTATACAGTGCTCATTGGCTCCACACCCTGCACCCTCACCGTGTCGGAGACGCAGCTGCTGTGCGAGTCGCCCAACCTGACCGGGCAGCACAAAGTCACGGTGCGTCCAGGTCCCCACTGTTCCCCACCTGAGCCATCACCACCCAGCTCTGCTCCCAGGACTCTCCCACCCCAGCTCTGGCTTGCATCCAAACACTATACCCATCCCAGTGTGGCCTCGGAGCCCTGGTTCTGCTGGCTGGACTCCCAGCCCTGGCCCAGCCTGCTCCCTGTCTCAGTGCCCCCCAGCTTCGCTCATGGGGTAGGTCTGAAGGACTGTGGGTGGGCATTTTGGTGGTAACTAAGCTAAGGTGACCAGACACCCCGCATTTGGCGGGACAGTCCCGATTTTTAACAATTTTTCTCATGTCCCTTGGCGTTTTAGAAAAGTCCGATTTTTTGAAAGAATCCACGACAAGCTAAGGTATATGGTTTTCGGCTGCCAATTGGCTATTTCACCAGGATATGAGTTTTACCAATGTTAAAATCTAGTCTCCTTATCCTAAGCCCACTCCCCACCCCCCAACAGGTGCGAGCAGGTGGCTTTGAGTACTCCCCAGGGGTGCTGCAGGTGTACTCGGACAGCCTGCTGACGCTGCCGGCCATCGTGGGCATTGGCGGGGGCGGGGGCATGCTCCTGCTGGTCATCGTGGCCGTGCTCATCGCCTACAAGCGCAAATCCCGTGACGCCGACCGCACCCTGAAGCGGCTGCAGCTGCAGATGGACAACCTGGAGTCCCGCGTGGCCCTAGAGTGCAAGGAAGGTGAGCATCGCGGGGGGTGGGGGGTGGCACAGGGCTCGAGGAGCCGGCTGCCGTCCCTGCCAGGCACAGGCAGGCAGCCGGACCTGCTTCGTTCTGTGTGTGCTGGCCAGGACAGCCCTGGACGCACATGCCTGGGCTGTGGTCTGGGAGACGTGGGCGGGTCTCTCGTGCTCCGTTCCTCACAATGGAGCAGGCGTGCCGACAGGTCCAGCTGCCTGGATTAGGAGGTTGACCTGAACCTGCTGTGGCAGGCCTGTGAACCACGGCTCCCTGAAGGATGCTTGGTGGGCCCTTTGTCCAGGAGGCGGCTGGGCACAGCCTTTTTGCCTGAAACGAGGCTGGTGTGAGCACCAGGGATATGGCCCATGTGGCTGGGCAGCAAGGTTGACAGGCTTTGGTCAGGCGTGGTGCCAGCTGTCCTGCTTCAGCGAGTTGGACCCAGGGGCTCCCTCTGGGCTGTGCCAATCTCACCTCAGATGGGCTCTTCTGCAAGGCGACAGCTCATCAGCCTTGTGGGCCAGAGGGGCAACTCTTGCCCGGCCCAGTCAGCAGAGGACTGAATGGTGTGAACACAGCTTGGGGGAGTAGAGGAAGCAGGTGTGAGGCCAGGCAGCTGGGATCCTCGGCAGGCCAGGTGCAGACCTCAGTGGTCTGGGTGGAAGTGAGTCTGGGAGGTGCAATCCAGGGAACCAGGCTCCCACAGGGAGGCCCGCAGGGCCCATCCCCAGGCAGCTGGACCTGACCGTGGCTGTGGCACTGGAGTTCTGGGCGGTGCTGCTGACTAGGGTCGGGACAGTAGTATAGTCTGCTTAGAGTGGGGTGGTGGTGGCAGGGGACGGAGCTGTGCACTTGATGAGAAGGGATTGGTGCAGCAGTGTCAGGGTCCTGCCAGTTTGACTTCAAGTCCGATGCAAGACAGTCTGATGTGCAACTGGAAAAGCTGCCTGCTCCGGCCTGTTCTCTGGGCAGTGCATCTTGTGGGGGCACTTCGGGACCCCTGCAACTTCACAGCCTCTGACCCTTACCCAGGAGCTGAACAGTCATGACTGCTGGTGCTACGGCCAGTGGCCAAGGGCCAGTTGTCCCTGGGTCTCACAGATGTTGGCCCCTTCCACCTTACAGGTCTGGAGGCAGAGGCTGGGGGCCATCCCTGTCCTGGGTGAGGAAAAGGAGTCAAGTGGGGCCAGGCATGCCCTCGTCCTTGGTGACCTCACAGCCAATTGACTGGCATTATGCTGCTGTCAGGGCTGCCAGCAGAAAGCCCCAGGGGATCCAGGCTCTCCCAGCATGCCCAGTCTCTGAGCGCCGGGCCCAGGGATGCTTCACAGAGGCATGAGTGTTGGTTGACTTGTTGGCTGTCCTCGTCACACCAGGGTGGATGCAGAGCGCCTGGGTACAGACCCTGTGGGCCGGCTCTCCAGGATCCATGGTGGCTGGGCCGCTGAGGAGTCTGTCCCCCAAGGCTGCAGGCCCAACGGCCTGTATCAGTTGCCGCATGTGGTGGTCATCATGGCTGGCAGCGTGGCCTGGCAGGGCGGAGACAACCGAGTACTTAGCAGCGGTGCCAGGAGATGAAAGGCTCCGGCTTTTAATTAAACCTGCCAGACGTCTCCACAGAGCGGCCTGGCTCCTCTGGCTCCTGATCAGATAGCATGCTCCTCAGTGGCTGCAGGGCTGACACCTCACGGAAAGCTCCGCCTGGGCATGCTTGCCGGGCCTGGGAGCAGGCTGCCTGGGAGGGCCCAGGGCTCATGTCAGGTGTGCAGAGAAGCTGCAGGTTTGGGGATGGCCTCTGTAGCTGCTTGCTCAGGGCCTACTGTTCCCTGCTCCCATCTACGGGCGCCCCCTCCCTTCCCAGGCCACTGATGCACTAGGGTGTGCCGGGGAGGGGGCCCAGGGGAGGCAGGAGCGGCCGGCCACCTGTTACTGCTGGTGTGTGAGCTGCAGGAAGCTGACCCTGGGCCCAGCCTCCCAGCGAGTATGTTTCTCGTGGTAACCCAGGGAAGCAGAGGGCCATTGCCCATGTGCTCGAGAGCTGGGCACACGCAGCCCCAGAGAAGCGCAGAGGTGTCTCTGAGATCACACAGCCAGTGGCAGCCCAGCCAGAGCGCTCGTGGCTGGGCTGAGCGGGCTGGCTCACCAGGGTGTGCAGCTCTGACTGGTGTCTGGCCCACAGCCTTCGCAGAGCTGCAGACGGACATCCACGAGCTGACCAGTGACCTAGACGGCTCCGGCATCCCGTTCCTCGACTACCGAACCTATGCCATGCGAGTGCTCTTCCCCGGGATCGAGGACCACCCTGTACTCAAGGAGATGGAGGTGGGCTGCTGGATGCGTCTGCTCAAGGGCTCCTGGGGGTCCCAGGGGCAGGCTGAGCCTACAGGTGAGGGGAGAGCTAGAGGCAAGACCTAGACCAGCCAGGGCCTTGAGCCATGCGCCAGGGCAGAGCCGGTGGGTGCTGCTTCCAGGGGAAGCTGGTACCCAAGGACTGGCAGAAAGAGGGCCTGGCCCGGGGCAGGGCCAGCAGGGGTCATTTCTGCAGGCTTTTCCAGCCTGGCTCTGTGGGCTCTGTGGTTACTGGAGGCTTGGATCTGCCTGCTTCTGGTCTCTTGTGTCTTACCAGCAGCCCCTAGCCCTCTGTGGTGGGGCTGACTGTGTCAGGGACTGCTGGGCTCTGGGTCTAGGGGAGGAGGGTGGAGTGAGGCTGTTAGGGAGGTGGGATTTGTTCCGTGGACATGGGTAGTGCCACACCCCACGAGGGGTGCTGGCACAGGTCCCAGCAAGTCTGCGCTGGGTTTCTCACTCTGGTCTTATCGTTGCTGGGCTGCGCTCTCTGGCTGAGCACCTACAATCTGCACCCTTTGATGTCGAGGGCCTACTCCTGCGGGGCTCTGTGACCCGGGGAGTGCTCTTCCCAGATGAACCCAGGGCTTTTCTGGGGCTCAGTCCACGGCTCAGGCCCCCCTAGGTTCCTGGGAAGGGTGCTGGGGTGAAGTGTGTAGTCCGCACGTGGTACTTAACTGTCCTGTCAGCTCTCCGGTGCATTTCCCTATCTGCCTGTGCCTGCCTGTGGGTCTGATGGGGAACTCCCAGGCCGGGCAGCGTTGGTGTAGGTGAGAGGGGGCAGGTCTGAGACAGGTGTGCGTGTGCCCACTTATGGGCTGTGCAGCCCTGGTGGGCAGTCCCCTGCCTCTGTCTGAGAACGGAGTGGGAAGGTTGGTATGTGCGGCAGTGGCCGTGGTGAGAGCACTCTTGGCATAGGGCAGTGAGTGCCTCCGCCGGGAGGTGGGCTTCCTTGAGCTGGGGCAGGGCAGAGGATCTGGACCAGACCAGCAGAAGCAGCGCCTCCCGCTGACTTCTCCCTGCTGTGCTCGTCAGGAGGGTGAGCTGCCTGGCAGGGCTGTCTCAGCAGCTGGGAGCTTATCCTGCAGAAGGATGGTCCAGGCTCCGGGTCACTGTGCTCACACCACCCGGAGGCCGACCCTCTGGCCCTGCGCACCGGGCATCGGCTGGCCTGTGTACATGCTCCTTGACCCGGACTGTCTTCTGCCTCGCTTGGGGCTGACTCCGGGGTCTGAACGCTGATGCCTTCTCAGGTGCAGGCCAATGTGGAGAAGTCCCTGACACTGTTTGGGCAGCTGCTGACCAAGAAGCACTTCCTGCTGACCTTCATCCGCACGCTGGAGGCCCAGCGCAGCTTCTCCATGCGCGACCGCGGCAACGTGGCCTCGCTCATCATGACCGCGCTGCAGGGCGAGATGGAGTACGCCACGGGGGTGCTCAAGCAGCTGCTGTCGGACCTCATCGAGAAGAACCTGGAGAGCAAGAACCACCCCAAGCTGCTGCTGAGACGGTGAGTCGGAGCCTGCGGCCCTGGGGAGGGTGGGCAGGGGGGCAGCCGAGCCAGCGCTGCCGGGGCACGAGTGTTCACGCCGAGGACCAGCGCCCGCAGGTCCAGGGCCCCGAGGGCTCATGCCATGGCCCGGGGCTGGACACTCAGTGCTGCCCTGCATCCTCGTGGCCGCGCTCTGGCTCCAGAGCTTGCAAGCTGTAGCCTCTGTGCTGTGGAAACCCAGAAGCCATAGACAGGGAGGAGAGGAGTGGGTGAGGGGGCTGTACTGCAAGGCTTGACGGTGTCCTCCCCCCCCCCCCAGGACCGAGTCGGTGGCAGAGAAAATGCTGACCAACTGGTTCACCTTCCTTCTGTACAAGTTCCTCAAGGTAAGCCGAGGGCGTGGACAGGCCGAGATGGGTGATGTGTGGTGGGGGGGGACGCTCCCAGAGTAAGGGGTGTTGAGGACAGAGTGAGAGGTGCAGACAGCTGATGGAATCCCTGGGGGCCCAGTCTGAATTCCCCGAAGGGCATGTCCTTCCCCTCCCCCTTAATGTCCTCAAGGCATTCATTCTCACCAGCCGAGGCCTGGTGAGTACCTGGACCCCTGGGGGTAGCCTGGGGCACTGTGCCTGGCCCATGGTGGAGAAGAAGGGCCCCGTACAGGGCTGGGCCCGAGTCAGGGAGAGGCTCAGAGGGGCTTGTGTGAGCAAGCTGTTGTGGAAGGGGGGTGCCAGCCAGGGCTCAGGGAGAGGCTGCACAATGGCTGATCCATGAGCTGGATGTGGATGGGTCCAGGGCTGTTTGGTGTGGACTCCACGTAATGCTCATGGTGGTTGGCTGCCTGCCCTTCAAGCGCTTACTTAGAAAGCTCCAGGTCTCTGGAATCTTGTGCCCGGTCTGGAGGCTGGCATGGGAAACCTGTGTCTTTGTGAGGGGGCAGTGCTCAGCTTCAAGCCTGGTATTTGCTGCATGCTGTGGTCCTGGGTTTCTTTTGTTGGGTGGGGGGTGGGGGTGGGGGTGCCACTGGATTAGTGGAAGTGGGGGTTGGGTAACCCTTTGGTGGTGTGTAAATCTGGGGGGGCAGGGGCTGTGACTACATAACGGTGACCCCTCCCCAATCTCATATGCAAAGAGCAGGCTGCAGAGTGTGGCTTGGCAAAGGGGCACTGGGTAGCGGTGGTGCCCGAGAGTGGGATTGAGTGAGGTCTGCGGAGGGGAAGGCCGGAGCCAGGGAAGTGTCTCAGACATTGCGCACAGTGGGAGAAAGGCCCTGGAGAGGACCAGCAAGTGGCCGAGGGGAGTGAGCGGAGGCAGGAGGAAGTGAGGCACAAAGTGATCTTGCTACTCCCGGAGATGGTGTGTGAGTGACAGCTCCCCAATACGTGACAGTCCAGGTAAAGTTAGGTACCAGGGGCTTCAACAAGTTTATGGAGCAATTGAAGGAAAAAGTAATGGAATTTCCCCCACGAACGTCTGGAAGCCCCCACAGAGCTCACTACGTGCTTGTGAACTGTCTGTCGACCACAGGGCATGCCTGGAGGGGGCGCTGAGCTGCCCCAGTGTGGTGGGCCCCGCTGGCCCTGGACCTCCCTCCGGAGGACGGGGAGCAGTTAAGCAAGTTGGTGTTCTGTGATGTCAGGCCACTCTTGACCCTGCAGCTTGGCTGGAAGAGGCTCCCAGCACAGGGCCAGGGAGTGGGTTTTGCGATGTTTGGGGCCAAAGACTATTTGTATAGGTTTTAATGTATTTTCCTTTTAAATGTAAATTAGCTTCTTAAGGGCTGACTCTTTGCCGGTGAGTTTTTGAGTCTCCCTCCCGTAGAACTGTTCTTGCTGAGGCCAGCCCACAGTTTGAGACCCTAGTACCATTGAGTCAAAGTGCAGAATGTGGGGAATCTCAGTAGAAGACACAATAGTCTTCCTCTCCCTTTTCGTGACCAACAACCAGGCGGGCAGGGGAGGGTGTGTGTCAGAGGTATTCCAAGGCTGATGGTAGCAGGGGACATGAATCCAGAGGCTCTCTCCCATGTTTATCTTCAGCTCGCCCGATGATGTCTTTAGACCAGTTTCATTATGTCCCGTACCCAGAAGCCCATGAGACCTCTTTGCCCCTCCCTCTTTGGTTTACAAATACAAAGTTAATATGGCTCAAGTCTGTATCTTATTCAAAAACCCCTTCCTAAAACTGCTCTCACTGTGTGTGACAATTTCCTTTAAGATTTTAGTTTCTGATCAACCCTTAAAGTTTTCTTTACCGGGACATATACCATATTTTTAAAGCATGTGCGAGTTCTAAGTGTTTGCAAACCCCGCACGTGATTTTTATAAGTGCGCTCTCTCAATATTTTTTTATATGTTGCTGGCTTCTCGTTTTTTTTTTCTCCTGTACAACAGAGGATTTAGTCCTCTGGTCCTAGGAGCAGGTATGGGGAGGAGTGCGGAAGCCACGAGGGTGGCCTGAGTGGGCCAGAACAGTCAGTGTCCATTGGAAGAAGTGGGCCAGCATCAGAGTTCGGGCCTTGAAGCTCTGCTGCCCCATCCTCAGCGCACCCACTGGAGGCTTCAAGCAGGTGCACTCTCAGGCCATCTCAGCCGGGGAGTCTGGTCTCTCTCGTGCCACAGAGGAGGGCTGACCCAGCTGCTGGAGTGGGGACTCTGCCCAGGTCTGGCATGGGAGTGGGCAGGGAGAAACACAGGTGCCACCCTCTGAGGGGAGCGATACCGCTCTCAGAGTTGACCACTGGCCTTTTGATTTTCTTTCTAGATGCCGTTTTTAAACAATCCAATTGTTTCTCATTCTCTTCCTTCCAAACAGCATAGCTAGAAAAGTAGCCTATGCTCGTTGCAGCACAGCGCCGTGGGGTGAGGGGGAGAACCCCCTCCCCTCCCTTGGTCTGGAGGTCAATTACCGTCGGTGGATTGGGGTTTGTCTTTTCGGATTGCCTTTGAAACGGAAGCAAGTAGCTGCCGGCAGCGTCTGATTGAACATTAAGAAGAAATCACTGAGCTTTGCTTTCTCAGGGCAACGCTTGCCCCCATCTTCTGACTTGCTGATGCTCTGTCGTGGGGTGGGGGAACTGCTGCCCTGCAGGCGGCTGTCAGGAGGGTGCCGCCCCTACCAGGAGCTGCTCTCAGCACCCTCTGGTGCAGTGGGCTTTGTCTGCTGCGCTTAGCTAGGTAGAGTTCCAAAGGGGGATTGCAGATGACTGGGCACCTACTGCCATGATGTCTGGCTGCCAAACGGTTCTCCTAAAAAGGTTGTTCGTGTTTGTCTTCCTGCCAGCGGTGTATGTCATTTACCCACGCCTTTGGTAACAATTGCTAATCAATCTTTTTCATCTTGGCCAATTTGATAAGTGGGACTGGATAGCTTGTTGCTTTAATTTGCATTTCTTTGATAACCAGTTGGGCACCTTTCATCCGTTTGATTGGACAGCTATATTTCTTTGCTCATTTTCCTAGTGGCATAGCAGGAGTGCCGACAGGTCCAGCTGCCTGGATTACGAGGTTGACCTGAACCTGTGGCAGGCCTGTGAACCACGAGCTCCCTGAAGGATGCTTGGTGGGCCCTTTGTCCAGGGGCTGCTCACTGCAAGGTTAGCAGTTCAAAACGACCCGCTGCTCCATGGGGGAAAGATGAGGCTTTTTCCTCCAGGAAAGAGTTACACGTCTCAGAAAGTAACATGGGCAGTTCAACCCTGCCCTGTAAGCGGTGCTGTGAGCCAGGATCAGCTTGGTGGCATGGACGTTGTTTTGTTTTTAACGTTGTTCTTTCAGGATGGTGCAGCCGCAGAGGGTTTTGTTCTGTCGCACGTGGGACTGCTGTGAGTTGGTCCCAGCAACGGTGGGAGTTTTCTGTTTTTGTTTTTTTGTTTGTTTTAATATGAATCTTCAATCTTCTTGAGCTCCTGGGTTGGCTGAGAAAAAAGTTTTGTTGGTGTGTAGTGTGAGGCAGGGATCTGACTCAATGTTCCTCGTGGTGTCATGACATCATGCTGTTCTTCTGCCTGGAGAAGCAGCACTTTCCTCAGGCAATCCCAGCAGAGCCTGGCTGCAGGGAGCCAGTGGGCATGAGGCTGCCTAGCCTCCCTCATCACTGGGCCCAGTGCATTGCCTGGATTGGGCCCTTAGATTCTGGGCCTCTGGGCTCCAGGCTCCAGCATCTGGTGATGCCTGATAGAACACAGGGGTTAGGGTTAGGCTACCCCAGAGATGAAGGCTACGGGACAGGAGTGAACCACCCGGCCAGCCTGGAGCCTCTCCAACGAGGCTTTTGAGTCAAACAGATCTGGGTTGGATTCTTTTACTGCGCGGCTTTGGGCCAGTGAATCCACCTCCCTGAG
The DNA here is from genome assembly GCF_050624435.1 of Tenrec ecaudatus. NCBI lineage: Eukaryota > Metazoa > Chordata > Mammalia > Afrosoricida > Tenrecidae > Tenrec > Tenrec ecaudatus. The sequence continues at coordinate 168,697,279 of NC_134534.1, forward strand.
TTAGGGAAATGTAGCTACCTGCCTTTGTATCTCCCGCCGCGTTTGGACAGGGTGCCTTCAAGCAGGTGCTTGGTCTTGTGAAATCCCAGAAGGCTGTTCGTTCTCTTCCTACCACGCTCTCTGTTTCTGGAAAAGGCCACTTTATTGGCTCCGTGCCTTCACCTGCACCCCCTCTTTCCTTTCTGGGCCCTGTCGGTGAAGCCCAGTTTGAAACCGAAGCCGCTTCTGTAGTTCAAGGTTTGGGGATGATCTATGCGTACGGCCGCCCCTTGGCAGCTGCCACTTTAGCTGCCGCGCATGCTGACAGGAGCCGGCAGCATCTGGTCACAGGGCAGAGCATCCCGCTGCTCCGAGCCGGCTGCGTTGCTTATTGCAGCTCATGGGCCGCAGAGGCACTGGCGTCCGTTTCAGTTGTACTCTTCTCCCTTCTGTAACCACTCAGACCAGTGTTTACGTCTGATGGATGGGCAAGGAAGTGGAAGGGCTTCCAGCCTGTGACCCTTCTTTTGTCCTTTCCCCGCGTTTTCTCTGCCCAGTGTAACACTCACCAAGAAAAAGATGGGGCGCGCAGTTGCGCAGCCCGCCTTGTTAGACCAGCGACGGCATCCCAGTAACCCCCTCCCCGCCCCCCAATATGGCTTTTCTTGTTCTTTTTTACCTTCTCCAATCCCTCCCTCCCACCATCGCCTTTCAAGTCCGCTGCTTTTGTTGTGAAAACCATTTTTCGTGGGTGCTTTTTTCCCCTTTCGCTTTATAATGTGTGCTGATGTGTTTACTTACCTACCTGAGACTGACTCACTCATGTAGCTGAGCGGCTTCATCTTCCAAATTCCTGCATCTCATGAGGTCGCGATTTCGTTCTTGTGATGCACAATGTTCCAGTGTGTGTACACACCTGAGTTTGTTGCCCCATTCCTCCACAGTGGGCTTTTGGCTGTTCCCAGTTTTGCTGCAGGAAACACGGGTGTGCGGGTGTGTGTGCTTTTGCTCTGTCCTGGGGGGCAGATACTGAGTAGAGAGATAGAGTCTTCAGATGCGTCTGGTCACATTCGCTTCAGGAAGCGCTGTACTGTTTTCTGTAGTGCCTGTGCCATTCTGCAAGCCCGCCGGCAGCGGAGAAGTGTTCCAGTCCCTCCACACCCTCTCCAGCACTTGCGATTTTTAGGTTTTGCGTTTGCTTCTCAGACATGTCTATGTGGGGTGGTATTTCGTCCTTGCTGTGATTTGCATTTCTCTCGCAGCTCATGATCAGGAGCATTTCTTCACAGGAGTGTGGCCACCTGTATGTCCTCCTCGGGGCATTGTCTGTCTCTTCATGTCTTCTGCCCGCTTTCGGATGGCACTGTTGGTGATTTTCTTACTAAGGTGTTGCGGCTATCTGTAGAATTTTGAGATGAGCCCTTTAGCTGGTAGATCATTGCGGAATACTTTTCTGTGGGCGCTCTTTTGTACCCTCTCGGTGAAGTCCTTGGAGGCACATAAATGTCATACTCTTAGGTCCCAGTGCTGTATTTTGTCTCCTGTGAGTGTTTTGCGTTCGCTTTCCTAGTGTATTTGTGCCTTGTATTAGGACCTTTAAATTTGCCCCTATTTTTTCCTCCTTACAACTAATGACAAGTGTTGATTGCTATGGTTCTTATATTTATGTCGTTAATTCATCATGAAGTTCGTATTTGTACAAGTTGGGAGGCGTGGTTCATCTTTTTGTAGGTGGCGGTCCAGCTTTGCCAGGAATATTTGTGGAAAAGACTCTCCCTGTTTAATGTGTTTTGGTCCTTTGTAAAAGAAAAAGCAGGTATCGGTAGCTACTCAGTTAGGTTTCTGTTCTGATCCATTGGTCTACATAGATATTGTTGTACTAATACTAGGCTGTTTTGATAACTTCTCTGTATATTGTGCTTTGAAATCATGGGGTGAGAGACTTACTACTTGTGTGCTTTAGTTGTGTTTATATAGCTTGGAGTTCTTTCCTGTCCTTATGAAGTTGGTGACTCGTTTTTCCATTTCTTTGAAGAATTGTGCTACGGTTTGGATCAGAATTGCCGTGAATTTTTAGGGTTCTTTCCGTAATATGGACATTTTCGCTATGTTGTCTTCTTATCCATGGGCTCTTGGAAGAGTAGAGGTTGGGCTGCAGTCCACAAGGTCAGCAGTTCAAAGCCACCAGTGCTCCTCGGGAGAAGGACGGACCTGCCTGCTCTTGTAAAGACTTACCGTCTCGGAAACTCACACGGGCAGTTCCATCCACCCTGTCCCTTAGGGTCGCTATGTGTCTGCAGTAACTTGATGGCAGTGTATTTGCTTTTTCAACTCATGACTAGGAAATATTTTTCCATTTATGCAAGTCTCTTGGCTTCTTGTAGAGATGTTGTATAATTTTCTTTAAAACTTTTGTTTCTCTGATTTATTCCCAAGTGTTTTATCTTTTGGGTAGTTATTGTAAATCGTACGGTTTTAATTTCCTTTCTGAGATTTTTTTCCCCTTAATATACAAGACTCGATTTGATTTTTGTATGTTGATCTTATACCCTGCTACGTTCCCACACATTTTGCTTAGTTCCAGCAATTTTTTAAATGGAATCTTCAGGGTTTTCATGGTGTCCACAAGGATAGTTTTGCATCTTCTTTGCCAGTTTGGATTATTTAAAGTCCTTTTAATGCCGTACAGCTCTGACTGAGATTTCCAGGACTAGTGAATCTGAGTGGCTCTCACTGGGGCCCTGCGTGGTTCCGGCTCAGAGAGGGGGTGCTCTCACTCGGTTTTCCCCATGGTTGAGCTCACATACATTGTTGATCTTACATACATTGTTAATCTTACATACATTGTTGATGTCACATACATTGTTGATCTCACATACATTGTTGATCTCACATACATTCTTGATCTCACATACATTGTTGATCTCACATACATTGTTGATCTCACATACATTCTTGATCTCACATACATTGTTGATGTTACATTGTTGATCTCACATACATTGTTGATCTTACATACATTGTCTTTATTATGTTGAAGGATTTCTTTTCTGGTTCAATTTTGTTGGGTGTTTGTCTCAAGAATGTATGTTGAATTGCATTGAATGCAGTATAGTAGCTTGTTCTGTATTCTAGAATCATTTGTGTGGAACAAGTGTGAATTCCTCTCTAAAGGTTTGGTAGAATTTCTCAGTAAAACCCTCTGGTCCTAGACTTTCTGATATTGGGAGATCTTTAATGACCACATCTATTTCTTTTCTTGTGTTATAGGCCTGTTAAAGTTTTCTACATCAATCTGTGTTAATTTAGGTAGGTACTGTGTTTCTAGAAATTTTCCCATCTCATCGAGGTTTTCCGATTTGTGGGAATACAGATTTTTCATACTATCACACAATGTGCCTTGTCGGGTTAGGCTGGTTCTGCTGTGATGTCACACATTTCATTTCTTGTTCATACGTGCTTTTTCTCCTCGTTAGCTTTGCCAGTGGAGCATCGCTTTTGTTAATTATTTAATTTTTTTCTTTTATTTTCCAATTCTTTTTTTTCCCCTGCTCTAATATTTATTGCTTCTTTTCTTCTGGTGGCTGAGGTTTTTTTTTCTTTTGTTGCTAGTCTTATTCTAATTGTTGTAGGTGTGTATCAATGATTTTAATTTTAGCTTTCTAACTTTCTTATGTGTGTGCTTGTTGCTATAAATTGCCTCTGACAACTGCTTTTGTTCTTATTTGTTTCAAAGAAATTTTTAATTTCATGTTGTGTTTCTTCAATTAAAAATAAGATGATGTTCACTTTCCATGTGATTGATTTTTTTCTTGGTGCGATCTTCATGTTGTTGATTTGTAATTTTATCGCATTGTGATTTGAAGAGAGTTTGTAGTATTTTGATATGTTTTCGTTTATTGATCTTGCTTCGTGGCCGAATGCATGGTCTAAACTGGAATGTGCTTCATGCGTTCTGGCAAAAATGAGTATCATCCTCTCGTTGTTTGAAGTGTTCTCTGTGTCTTAGAAAAAATGGAGTTGATTAATTGTGTTATTTAGTTCTTCTGTATCTTTGAGATTTTCTTTCCAGTTGATCTTTACTTGAAATGGATGTATAAAACCTCTCACTGTACGATGTGATTGCCCATGTTTCTCTTCAGCTCTATACCAGTTCAGTGTGCTCTGGGGGTCTCCCATTGGGTGCAGAGATGTCCGTCATGGCTGTGTCTTCTTTGATTATGGTTTTCATAATGGCTTCTGGTTTTTTCACTATTAAGTCAGAAATTAATATTGCTACTCTTGACTTCTTCTGGACTACCATTAGCTTGATATATATTTTTTACCCACACTTTGATTTTGTATGTTTTTGTCTATACATCTGAGATGTTTTTTGTAAGCAGCATATTTATGACTCATGGTTTCTTATAATACTGGCCTCTGTCTCTTAACTAGTGAGTTTTAGTGTAGTGTTTTAAGGTTGTGATTTATAGGTATGATTTTATTATATGTGTTTTTATGGCATTAACTGTGATGATTTCATTTTATTTGTGGATGGTTCATGTCAGTTTTTTCTTGTCTTACTGTTTAATAAAATTTTATGGTCTTTTTCTTTTTTTTGAGATTCTAGCATTTTATTAAGGTTCGTATTTTTTATTGTTTCCCAGTTAAGACAGTGGGTTGTCATTTGCACACTACTCAGTTTCTTCTTCCATTTGACTGTTTACTGTCAACTCCATTCCATTACTTTTGGTGTCTTCATTGCAGAATGTTACCTGTCGTTCCCTATTTGAACCGTGGGTTTGCTTCATGTTACGTGTCACTGAAGTAGAATGACTTTGGCTCGTGGTCTGTTGTGGATTCTGCATATCCAAAGCACTCCCTTTATTGTTTTTTTGTAAGACTGGTCTTGGTTTTTATAAATTCTGTAAGTTTCCCTTTGTCTGAAAATGTCTTAATTTCTCCCTTGTGTTTAAGGGGTAATTTTGCTGAATATAGGAATCTTGGTTGGCGGTTTTTACCTTTGAAGGTGTTTGTATATATTTATTCATTGCCCTTTGCCCACATGATTTCCATGGAAAAATCTGGGCTCATTCATAGTTTGCTGCTTTGATGGGTCATGATCCCTTTTCTCCATGTTGCTTGGGGCTCCTCTTCCTTTGATGTATTAGAAAGTTTGACTGCCATGTATCAAAGATGATTTTCTTTTTATTAACTCATTTTATTGGGGGCTCATACAACTCTTATCATAATCCATCCATACATCAATTTTATAAAGCACATTTGCACATTCATTACGCTCACCATTCTTAAAACATTTGCTCTCCACGTAAGCCCCTGGCATCAACTCCTCATTCCCCCCCCCACTCCCACCTCCCTCATGAACCCTTGATAATTTATAAATTATTATTTTGTCATATCTTGCCCTGCCCGACATCTCCCTTCACCCACTTTTCTGTTGTCTATCCCCCAGGGAGGAGGTTATATGTAGAACCTTGTAATCGGTTCCCCCTTTCCAACCCACCCTCCCTCTACCCTTCCAGTATCACCACTCTCATCACTGGTCCTGAAGGGGTCATCTGTCCTGGATTCCCTGTGTTTCCAGTTCCCATCTGTACCAGTGTACATCCTCTGGTCTAGCCAGACTTGCAGGTTAGAATTGGGATCATGATAGTGGGGAGGTGGAAGCATTTAGGAACTAGAGGAAAGTTGTATGATTCATAGTTGCTACCCTGCACCCTAACTGGCTTGTCTCCTCCCAGAGATGATTTTCTACTGGGTCAATTATGTTTGGGTCTGTGGGCTTCTTGGGTGTTTATTTTACTTTCTGTCATAAAGTTGGGGAAGTTCTCTTTTAATACAGTTTTTGGACTATTTCCTCTGTGTTACTTATTCTTTTTCCATTCTGGAATGTTTATCAAGCAAATTTTTCCTTCTGTTAGTGCCCCAGAGAATTCTTAAGTTTTCTTTAAAAAAAAAAAATCATTTTATTGAGAGCTCTTACAGTGCTCATTACAATCCATGCATCAGTTGTATCGGGCGTATTTGTCCATACGTTGCTATCATTCTTTTCTGGACAGTTGCTTTCTATTGAGCCCTTATTATCAGTCTCTCCCTGCCCCCACCCTCATGACCCCTTGATAGATTATAAATTATTATTTCCATGTCTCACACCGACCACTGTCTCCCTTCCCCCGTGGTTTCCATTCTTTCTCCTGGAGGGGTGTGTGTGGTTGTGTGCTGACCAGTTTCCCCTCCTTCCCCTCCTACCCCCCGTCACTGTCCCATCTGGTATCTCTCTTTCCATTCCTGCTCCTGGGTTGCACATGTCCTGAGCTCTTATCTCTTATCTACGGCTGTGTACATGTTTCGATCTAGGCCGAAGTGAGAGGCATCACTGGGGTCATGGTGGTGGGGGTGAGGAAGCCTCAAGGACCCAGAGGAATATTGTGTGTTTCATCAGCTTTACTGCACCCTCATTGACTCATCCCTTCCCTGGGACCCCTCTGTGGGGGATGTTCCATTGTCTACAGATGGGCTTTGGGTCTCTGCTCTGATCTCTCTTGTTCCTAACCATATGATTTTGTTTCCTTGATTGTTAAGGGTCTTCTGATGCCTGTTACCTGGTCCCGATGGCACCTCATGGTCGCACAGGCTGGTGTGCTTCCATGTGGGCTTGCTGTTTCTTGGCTGGATGGCCGCTTGTTTAACTTCAAGCCTTTAAGATCCCAGACATTGTATCTCTCAATAGCCGGGCACCATCTGCCTTCTTCACCACATTTGCTTATGTACCCATTTTGTCTTCTTGTGTTGGGAGGGTGAGCATCTCAGACTGCCAATTTGTTAGAACAGCGTGTTCTTGTGTTGAGGGAGGGTACGAGCAGGGGCCCCCAAATTTTCCTTTTTTGTTTTTGGTCTTTTTTTTTAATAGATCTTTTTGTATTGGGGCCTTGAGAGATTTCTTTTTGGGATGACTGATTCATGTCTCCATTGTTTTGAGTCTTTCGTCTAGTGTTTTTGAAGCTTTACCAGTTACAAGATTTTAATGTTTGCCTTCTGAACTCCTATTTTGGGATGTTGGGTTATGCCTAGATTTTTATTTGTCAAATTCCTCTTGTAATCCTCTCCTGAGTTCTATCTGCTTCAAGTGTTCTATTCGTTCATTTAAAGCAACTGAGGATCATTTCTCCAATCGCCCTCCCAGGAAGTTCTAAAGCTTTACCCTCATCCAAGACAGCCTCAGGATCTCTCTCTGCATGTGCTCCCCACTGCTGGGACATCTTTGCTTGTTTTCTCACGTGCACAGAGATTGGCAGTTGTTTCTGACACAAGATGTTTTTCCGCGAAGGCCAGCACTCTCCTCGCACTCTGGAATAGTCCGGCTGGCTGGGTCCCGTGCCAACAGCCTATTCTGAGCAGGGGCTGATGTCAGGAACAGCTAAACACTGCCCTTATCCCAGGTCCCGGCTTTGGGGCCGTTTCTGCATGTTTGGGGAAGTGTAGACCAATGACTGTCACGCAGGGTGCGAAGAAGACAAATATCCAGCCCACCAAGCTGTCTTTGCTAACTCTAAAGAATAGAGCAGGACCCATGGTCTCTTTAATTCCTTAGTTAATTAATTCTTTAAATTCATTCCCCCTGTGAGTTGACAAGTGGGTTATGTCTCTTTATACCCTTGGACCATGGGAAACTGAGGTTCAAATTCTTTCACACCATTTTTCCTTAAGTAGGTATACCTAGTCTTTCTCCTCCCCCCCTGCCCCCGAGGGTGGAGTCATCCCCAGTGTGCCGAGGACTGGGTGCTACTGCCCTCCGTGTGACCACGCCCACTCCCGAGATCTAGGTGGGTTTGGGGGTGAGCCCCCAGCCGGCTTACATCGGTCCAGTCTCACGGGACACACTGTGTGGGCTGCCTTTCTCAGCCTCAGGGCTGCTGGGAGCTGGTGGATTTTCTGGCCAAATTCAATCACAGTTGCCCCTGTCCAGCTCGGGCAGCTCATGCCCCTCCTCCAGTCTCCCACCCCCCACCCCAAGTGTGTTGGGGAAGAAATACCCCAAATTCTCTATGTTGTTAGTCCCAGGGCTGGTGCTGAGGACTGGGTGAAGAACCATGAATCAGCTCACCTTTCCCTCTCTCTCCCCATGGAGTCCTGGATCACTGTGGACAGAGGCAGCTCTGTGGGCGGCCTCTTCTGGCAGCCAAGAATCCCAGGTGTTTTGGGTTTATATTTTTGTTTGTTTCTTAAACTGGCTTCCATCGTCTGAATGACCAGACTGCTTCTGTACAGAGGAGCCCCAGTGGAGGAGTGGGTCCTGTGTTGGGCTGCGAACTGCAGGATCACCAGTTCCAACCAGCAGCCACTCCAAGGGGGAAGACGGCAGCTATCTCCTGTGTACGGAGCTGCCGTCTCAGAAGCTGCAGGACTCGCTCTACCCTGCCCTGCCCTCGAGGGTCACCAGGCGTCGGCATGGACCTCATAGCAGCGAGTTGGGGGGGTTGGAAGTAGTATGGGTTTCTGTTCTCTGGGTGAGGGTTAGAACTTGCATTTGGGGGACTTTGCTGCTCATTCTGCTTGGACAAGGTGTTACAGAGCTTTCCAGAAGGTAGTCAAATGTGTGGCTCCCCCGCAGGGTTGTTTGCCAGGGTCTGCTGCCCAGCTTGGCTGGGTATGCCTCTCAACCTGCCAGGTGGCCTGCCGAGGCTCTCCTGTGCCTGGGCCCTGGGGTCTCGTGCGGGCAGGAACCAGGGACACGGGTGACGCCAGGTCCAGTCCAGGGGAGCTCCGAGTGGGCAGCTCCGGAGCGTGTGGACTCTGATAGGGCCTGGGGAATCCTTTGGGCGGGACAGGTGGGCCTTCACCCACAGGCAGCTTCTGCTCTGGAGTGAGTGTGGGGCAGCAGCCCAAGCCTCCCGGTGAACGCGATCATTTCGGGCTGTGGCCAGGGCTGGGCAGTGCAGCAGAGCGGCTGGCCTGGGATGGCGTTTGTTCTGTTCGCCTGTCTCCAGTGTGTTCTGGAAGCAGCGTGGGCCTTTGCCTTGCTCCTCACGTCTGAGCGAGTGTTGGCACCCAGGACTGTGGAGGGGAGACCTAGGGGGCTGCCGTGAGGCCCAGCCTGACGCGCACCCTGCCCTCAGGAGTGCGCCGGGGAGCCGCTCTTCATGCTGTACTGCGCCATCAAGCAGCAGATGGAGAAGGGCCCCATCGACGCCATCACCGGCGAGGCCCGCTACTCGCTGAGCGAGGACAAGCTCATCCGCCAGCAGATCGACTACAAGACACTGGTGAGCGAGCGCCGCCACCGCCACGCCAGCCCCTCCCTCCTGCCCTGCAGCCGCGCCCCCCCCACCCTCTCCTCTGTGGGGCCTGATGGTGCTGCCTTACCCTGCCCGCAGACTCTCAACTGCGTGAACCCCGAGAACGAGAACGCGCCCGAGGTCCCCGTGAAGGGGCTGAACTGTGACACGGTGACGCAGGTGAAGGAGAAGCTGCTGGATGCTGTGTACAAGGGCGTGCCCTACTCCCAGCGACCCAAGGCCGGGGACATGGACCTGGGTGAGCCAGGCCAGGCGCGCCTGCGGGGAGGGGGGGGGCTGTGAGCGGACACCGCATGCTGAGCCAGTGGAGGCAGCGGAGCGAGGACTGGGAGGACAGGGCCGTCTGCAGCTAGCTAGAGGGGGGCTGAGGCAGCCGATGGGTGCTCCCAGGCGAGTGAGGGGCACTGTGGAGGGGCCATTCTCCCCTCCAGGGCGCTGGAGGGGGAGGGACCTGGAGCCCAGGGTAAACAGGACTGACGCCTGGGAAGCCAGGGAGACATGACCCTGGAGAGGGACCCTCAGAGGAGCTGGCTGGGAAGGGGGGAGAGGCCGCGGCATCACAGTGTGTGTGCTGCAGGGTGTGGGGCTTTTCAGAGGTGGGACTCCTGCCTCCTCCTTGCTCTGGTGCCAGAGGGCTCTCCGTCCCATTGTCCCCTCTCCCCGCAGAGTGGCGCCAGGGCCGGATGGCGAGGATCATCCTGCAGGATGAGGACGTCACCACCAAGATCGACAACGACTGGAAGAGGCTGAACACGCTGGCTCACTACCAGGTGACTGCCCTGCGGGCCGCCCAGCACTCTCCCCAGGGCCTCTCCTCCCCCGGGGACTCCGTAGTAAGGCCAAGGCCCGTATGAGCACCCTCCCCAGGTTTACAGCTGGCTTTCAGCTGGCCCGGAGTGGGGGCAGGGCCAGAAGTCAGGTGTCCTGGCGTCCTGTCCACACCCCGGAGGGGAAGCTGAGGCTCAGAGTAGTGCACGCCCTGCCGGTGTGGGATAGGAACCCAGGGAGACGTGGGGCGGCTCTGTCACCAGTCCCAGTCAGCGGGAAGCGTGGTGGCATCTCCCGGCCCTCTGCTCCCAGGTGACAGATGGGTCCTCGGTGGCGTTGGTGCCCAAGCAGACATCTGCCTACAACATCTCCAATTCGTCCACCTTCACCAAGTCCCTCAGCAGATACGGTGAGTGCTCATCAAGGCCTGTCACTTAGACACTGGGCCTTGGGAGGTGGCGCCCCTGGCATGGCCGGCGGGTTCCCGAGAGGGTGGGGTTGACAGGCGCTGACAGACGTGTGCCTGCAGAGAGCATGCTGCGTACGGCCAGCAGCCCCGACAGCCTGCGATCCCGCACGCCCATGATCACGCCTGACCTGGAGAGCGGCACCAAGCTCTGGCACCTGGTGAAGAACCACGACCACCTGGACCAGCGCGAGGGGGACCGGGGCAGCAAGATGGTTTCAGAGATCTACCTGACTCGGCTGCTGGCCACCAAGGTGGGCCCCGGGATCCAGCGGGGACACAGGGGCAAGACGGATACACTGGAGCTAAACCCATGGTCCTCACCCTCCCCCAGCCCCCCAGCACAGGGAGGTGGGACCCTAGGTGTGCAGGAAGGGGCCATGGCGTGATGGAGCCTGGAGCTGTGCTGCTTGCCACCCCAGGGCACGCTGCAGAAGTTTGTGGACGACTTGTTCGAGACCATCTTCAGCACGGCGCACCGAGGCAGCGCCCTGCCGCTGGCCATCAAGTACATGTTCGACTTCCTGGACGAGCAGGCTGACAAGCACCAGATCCACGACTCGGACGTGCGGCACACCTGGAAGAGCAACTGGTACACAGGGAGAGGGACGTGGGGCAGGTGACCCTGCCCTGTTCTCTGCAGGGGAGTGTGTCCTGAGCACAGGGTTCAGTAACACGCTCTCTGTGTGTGTAGGTGGCTGTGTTCCTGTTTTGTCATACGTGGTGTGTGCACGTAAGCACATGTCTCGTGAGCCTGGCCGTGCAGCGTGTGGCCTGGGGCATGTGGCTGTGTGTGTGAATGTGTGTGACCTCGTATATGTGCACACGTGTGGTGTGTGTGTGACTGGGCTGCCATGTGTGTGTGTCTGAGCATGCGTCCTGCCTTCTGGGTCATTGGTGAACTGAGAGGTTAGGACAGCCTCTCTCTGCCTGTCCAGCAAGAGACAGCCCCCAAGCCTCTGCTGTCACTCTTCGAGAATCCTTCCCAACTCTGGGCCACAGCTTCCTCATCTGCAGTGGCGGTAGAGTCAGTAAGGCCACTAGAATAACAGCTGACCCCTTCCCCACAATTTGAGTGGGACACTGAGGCCCAAGGGTGGATGCTCACACTGGTGAGGAGGCCTGCCTGGCGAGGGCTGGCCCAGGGGACATCCGATGACCCTGATCCCACTGCCCTGCCCGCAGTCTGCCCCTGCGCTTCTGGGTAAACGTGATCAAGAACCCGCAGTTCGTCTTCGACATCCACAAGAGCAGCATCACGGACGCCTGCCTCTCGGTGGTGGCGCAGACCTTCATGGACTCGTGCTCCACGTCCGAGCACAAGCTGGGCAAGGACTCTCCCTCCAACAAGCTGCTCTACGCCAAGGACATCCCCAACTACAAGAGCTGGGTGGAGAGGTGCGGGGGGGTGGAGCTGGGGCGGGACGGCCGGCAATGGAGTGGGCCGGTAAGCAGGCAGGGTCCAGACTGACTTCTGCCCACAGATACTATGCCGACATTGCCAAGATGCCGGCCATCAGCGACCAGGACATGAGTGCGTACCTGGCCGAGCAGTCACGGCTGCACCTGAGCCAGTTCAACAGCATGAGCGCCCTGCATGAGATCTACTCCTACATCACCAAGTACAAGGATGAGGTGAGCCTGGCTGGGGAGGTGGGGTGGGTGGGGCCTTGTGCAGGAAGTAGGCAACACTGGCCTCAGCCCCACCGGGTCTCGGGCCCTCTGCCGATTCCCATCTGTCTATGTGTCAGGGGTCCCTGGCTTTGACTGGGAAGGGGCTGTTCTGGTGGACCTGAAGGGGAGCTGACGGCACCCGCTGACTGCCGTGGCCCTACTTTTGGCCCAAGCATCTGGGAATCTTGGAGCTGCCTTGGGCGGAGGAGGGAGCGGGGGACTGCCGAGGGCAAGGCCTTCACTGGTTGACCAGGCTGTGGGGTGGGGGACATGGCAGCGCAGCCACAGGAAGCGAGTGCCCACAGCAGGGGCGGGCGGGGACAGGCTTAGGTGTCCACGGCCCCAACACTGCCAGATGCTGCAGGAGGCTGGCAATGGGAAAGGGGTGTCCCCGGGGCTGGGAGGAGGGCAAGATAGCGTGAAGAGCAGAGTCAAGGCGGGGTCTCAGCAGGGAGATATACCGGGATGCGGGTGAGGAGGCGCCCGTGGAGATCCTGGTGGTGACAGAGATGGCCCTAAGGAGGAAGTGAGCACAGGTGGCTGCCCAGCAACACATGGTTACTGGGTCTCCTTCCTCGGAGAAGCTAAGTGAGCCGCCAGCCAGCAGGAGCAGTGGCCCATCTGGGAGAAGCCCGCAGCCCACGGCATGAGAGCAAGAGCTTTGTGTGAGGAGAGGGAGGTGACCATTTGAAGTCCCAGAGCCTGAGGGCAGAGACCTTTGGGGGACATGGACTGACAGCTGACCTGGGTAGAGGCCTTGGCTCAAGACCTGAAAGCCATAAAGTCAGCCTTGGCCCGAGACCTGGAAGCATTCAAGCCATGGGGTGTGTCTGGGGGGGCCATGACTGTGCCCTTGGCACCAAGGGTGGGCTCAAGAGCAAGCCACCCACAGCACCCTGCCCTTGGGGTCATAGGCACTGTCTCAAGAGCAAGCCACCCACAGAACCCCACCCTTGGGGTCGTAGGCACTGTGCCCTTTAGAATATTGCCCGCCCCACGGGTGGCCCTGGACAGGCCCGTGACCCCCACCACCCCCCTGCCCCCCAGATCCTGGTGGCCCTGGAGAAGGACGAGCAGGCGAGGCGGCAGCGACTCCGGAGCAAGCTGGAGCAGGTGGTGGACACCATGTCCCTGAGCAGCTGAAGCAGTAGCCAACCCCTTTGCCTAAGGCAGGGACAGGCAGCGTGGAGCCGGCGGGCCAGGCCGGCGCTAGGAGGCCCCGTGGCGGCCGCTTGGCCCTTGTCTCGGGGGTTTCCAGTGGTGTCCAGAGCTGCAGGACCGTGGTATTCCGTGAAGCTGACTCCGTGTCTCCATGGACCAAGTCCTCCGACCTCCGCCCCACGTGGAGCCGGCTTCGTCTGGGTGGACGGACGTGCCTGTGTTTCTGCTTCTTGTCTGTGCACCAGGGAGGGGACGCAGACAGTGGGCTTGCTGCCCATTGGGCTTCGTGGGGAGTGGAGGAACATCGAGAGTGAGCGGCAAGGCAAGGGCCCCGCATTGCTTCGGAGGCGGTGGCACCCCCATGGGTGGAGCCTGGGGCCTGGCCGGATTGACACCTAGTGGAGGGAGAGAGAGGCTAAGGCCCTGGGCTGGGTCAGGATTAGACAGCACTGCTGGGCCCCCTCCCACCATCACCACCCCGATTCACCGCGTGCGTGCTCCCGCGGGTCAGGCCAGAGTGCTGTTCCCCTTCCCAGAGGTGCCCTCTAGCCTCCCCTCCTATGGAGGGGCCCTGCTGCCCTGGTGACCTCAGGCTGGGTTCCCGAGCTCCTGTCTGTCCTCAGGGCTGTGCCCCTGGAGGCCACCGCCCCGGGCTCCATCCAGGCCCCCTGTGTGCACGCTTGTTATTTATTGCTCCCAAGCCAGCCCCTAGCCGCCTGGGAGGGTGTGTGAGTCCTCCTTGGCCATTGAGCTCCCCGGGGCAGGGCCCCCTTGCTCACTGCTGTCCCCCTCCTTCCCCCCCTCTGTTGCCTCTGTCACTCACTTCCAACCTCCCCTGCTCCAGTGGCTTCCAGTCTGGCATGTCAGCAGAGCCCATCTCCTCAGTGGAGTGGGGGTGGGGGGGACATCTGGGGACAGTAGTTTTATTTTAACAGAGAAAGAAACCCTGCCGGATGCATGGTCCGGTGAGAAGGGCCAGGACCCTTGGCTGTGCCCTGGCCTGCGCCTCACTGGGCTGGAGCCCAGGAGCCAGTGAGTAGAGACTGCATACCAGCTTCTCCCCACCCTCTTCCCAGGGAGCAAGAATGGACCTGTTTTTAATGAAAGAAAGACCTGTAAATATATAGATATATATATATATTCACATGCGGCTCCCGCCTCTGCCTCCAGCCCCAGCGGAGGGTGTGTACGGTCTCTGGAGGAGGAAACGGTGACAGACCATCCAGAACGAGAACTTTAAAGGCAGTGGGAAGACTTACCAAACGGTCTGGGGAAATCAGAGCTGTCCCCATGGGTCCCCCCTGCCCCACGCCCGGACCACAGGGCGGCCGTGTGCCTGCCCCATTGGACTGAGCGGGTGGGGGGGGTCCTGCCTGCTGGCCCGGCTCTCGGGCGTGAGCCTGTGGGTGACTGCATGACTGTCCTAGCGTTTAGTCTGAGTTGATCTTTTTAAACCTGCAAGTGTCGGTACTAGAGGTTGTTAGACCTTTTTTTAATGGATTTTGGTTTTTTTAAATTAATGAATTAGTCACTTGTGACAGCAAACAAGCGGCCGCCCTTCTGAGTTCACTCCGATGGTACTAAAGACCCCACGGCTTTAAGGGACAGCTAACTGTGGCCGGGCCAGCCTGCCCTCGGCCCAGCCCAGCGGAAGATCACCCCCAGGCTGCCCCACGCAGCCCCTCCTGAGCTTGGGAGCTAGCGCTGACCTCGGGCCCACTGGAGCTGCCCCGCATGGAGGCCAGGCCGTGTGAAAGCAGCACCTGTCTTAGGAAGCCCCTGGAACTGGGGCGACATGGACTTCTGCTGCAGGCTGTAGCTCCCTGTCCCTGGGGCCCAGAGCAGAGCCAGGCTCCTGGTGACCAGACAGCCTGGGACTCAGTTTCTGCTCCTTTTGAGTTTCGCTGACGGCCTGTTGCTGGGGCCCCCTCCTTTTCCTGCTCTGATGCTCTCTAGGTAGGCCTGGGTCAGAGCGTCAGTTTCCCCTACAGGTCTTCCCTGGACACTGGCTTTGAACAAAGCCGCCTGTGCTTCCAGTGCCACCACGGTCAGGTCGGAGTTCCCCGGCGACCACCCTATCCAGAGCCCATCCCAAGCCCCCTCCCTGCCGAAGCTTCGCACTGAGGGGTGGGCATTCTGCCCAGCTGACCTTGTCTGCATGGGCCTCCCTGCAGTTGCCCCTCGGAACCGCGGGGCCCTGGAGCACACACCTGTGTCAAGTCGCAAGCACTTTAGCAATATCTGTTTACATGCGTTTAACAAGCCGATTCTGAACCGGCTGGCCGGCTCCCAGCTCAGCAGGCCCCAGGTCCCTCTCCAGCAGGCCCAGGGCCAGCTCTTCTCATTAGCCCCCACGGGGCTGTAAAGCCCCCACTCCACCCCCCATTTGCCTTGCTGTCTCTTTTGGGTGGACCTTCATTCAGTCCCAAGCCCTGGCCAGTGGCCTGGGAGAGGGTCCCGAGGGAGTGAGTAGGCTTGAGGCAGAGTGGTCAGCGGGGGGGGGGGGGGGGGTTGGTGAGGACCCTGCAGGCCCACTTCCCTGGGCCAGGCATGTGGAGTCTGGGTGACAGCGAGGTGCTTTTGAGGCAACACCCTGGCCCACCCAACACTGCTGCTACTGCCCGCCCTGCAAGAGGGCCCACTGGGTGTCGGTGTCTGTCTTGCCTGACCCCTTGCTTTCCTGGACCATGTTTCAGGGGTACCCCGAGGATAGCACACCCTAGGTTTGGGAACCTAAGGCCTCTCAGGAGGCCCTGATATACCTCGAGCTTGCCCTGCACCCCCGAGCCTGACCCGGGCTGCTGGCCCCTGCCATTCTCCAACCTTGACTCAGGGGCCAGGGCTGCCAAGGAGCAAGCTGGGGTGCCCAGTGGGCACTGCCTGGTGCCCCCCCCGCCGCCGCCCCTTCCCACCCCAACTCCGACGTGCTGGACGAGGGAACTGTTTCCACCAGGGAACCAAAGCATCCCTCACTGCCCTGCTGGCGTGACTTCCTGAGAGCCTGTCTGGTGGCCCTCCTGGCTTGGGGCACGATGGCTTAACGTCGTTGGTGCTACACAGCTAGAATAGATGTATTTAGAGAGGATTATTTTTAAGACAAAGCCCACAATTAGCTGTCCTTTAACGCCGAAGACCCTCACCCGCCAACAGAGCAGCCCGCCGGCCTCTGCTCTCTCAAACCAGGGGGTGGGGGTGGCAGCAGGGGCCCCGGCTGTGGGGGCTCTCCGCCTCAGAGGGTGTACATACACGGCGATTTCCTATTTTACTGTTCCTCAGCTTTAGTACTTGTAAATAGACACACGACGGAGAGATTAAACATTTTTGCTACAGTGCCTGGCTCTGGGCTTTTCCTTGGGGGGGGGGGTAGTGGTGGGTGTGTGTGTGACAGCCAGGTCCCTGTGCAAGAAGGCCCTGGAGAGCAGGCAGTCTGGTACATGAGGACTTGAGGCCAGCAGGTGTGGGCACACTTGGCACATGCCTCTGAGGGCAGGCCCTGAGGCTGTGGGAGTGGGGGAGTCGGGGATACCACTTCCTGAGATGTGGAGCTTCGGACTTTGCCACCCCCTCTCCCCAGAGCCCTGACAAGCCAACACCATGGGTCCCCAGGCCTCATTGTCTTGGAGAGCGCTCCGTCAGTGTGCGGACTGGCCACCTGCTGGGGCGTGGGCCTGCGGGGCATGCTTGGCCCAGGCTGTGTCAGAGGAAGAACCAAACACCTGTGTTGGGTCCCTCCCCAGAGATGCAGATGGGTTCTTGGCCACCCGGCCTGAGCTCTGGATGGCATCCTTGGAGGTGGAAGTCTGGCCCCTGAGGTGAAGGCACACGCACCTCCATCTGGGAGAGGACCACCTCCCCCCACCAAGGGGGTGCCCTGGGGCACCTGGGGACCTGGACAGCAGGGCAGTGTGACTTCCTTTCCCAGACTGGGTTGACGGGGCGGAGTTGGTGGGGAGCTTTCAGCCAGGAGCCTAGTGAGGGAGACTGGCCCGTTTCTTCCCAGAGTGCTTCCCAGCACAGACCCCTGGTCTCGGGTATTTGTATAAGGGCCACAAGTGACCCTGTGCCGTGGGCCTGCTGCTTCCAAAGCCACAGAGGAACCCCCCCTCCCCCCTTCCCGGAGGACAGACCTGGTGCTCAGAAGAGACCCTGAGGCGCATGGGATGCACTGTGGGCCTGGGCAGGCACTCAAGACTGACTGATGGTCTGACTGAGCAAGCAAGGGCTTAGCGCCATGAACCCCCATCAGCCTCAGTCAGGAGCATTCGGGGGGCGCAGCTGAAGGCTGAGCGGCTGTAGGCCTGCGGGTACCCCTAGGCAGAGGATACTCGGAGAGGGCCCCAGGGTCCCCGAGCACACAGGTTCCTCTCCACCTTTCCCTCAAACGGGTGGCTCTTCAAATAAGGCCGCGTCTTACAGCCGGCCCGCAGGCTAAGTGCTAGGCTCAATTACTGCAGAGAAGGCAGTATAATCACGAAATTGCATCGGAAACAAATTTAGCAAAATGCACCGTTTGTGGTGTGACGGGGCCTCCTCTAGGGCTGGGGCCCTGCTCACCTTCCGGCCCAATCAGCCCTGCCTCAATTACCCCGCCTGCCAGAACCCAGCCTCAGCCTGACAGCTTGGAGACCGTGGCCGTCTGGGAGCGGAATCAGGAGCCTGTGTTGATGAGCGTAATTGCCTGTGAGCGCTCTCGGGAGAGCGTGCTCTGATGAATGCACTTGACATGTCAGCGATGGAATCCAGGTTGCTCCAGGTAGGGTGGGTTGGGGGTGTCTTGCCGGTGGCAGAGGGGCAAGGGCCAGGGTGGACCAGGCTGGCTGGCGGCATGCGACCTCTGTGGCCCCGGTGGGTGTCAGTCTTTGCAGTGTGGCCCAGTTGGGCCTTGCTTGGACCCAGCACACGTGGGTAGCCCTCTCTCTGGGCCAGACCTGGGCCTGAGTGGAGACCCTGCACCGGACACAGTGCTTTCTAAGATTCCCACAGCCTCCTAGGGCCTCCAGTCCCCTCAAGGGTCCCACAGCCCTCGGGGAGTCTCAACCGGCTGCCCTGGGTTGCCAGGAGAGGGGCCGTCTCTCATGCTCAGTGCTGCCCCGTGCCCCTTCCACTTGCTGCCTAGTTTTCTCTACATTCATCAGAAATGAATGGCCAGTATTGCTGGCCATGAATAGGTAGCTGTACAAAACAAATAAACAGATAAATAAAAGGAAAACGGTGATTAGATTCTAGCAGCAAACTGGCCCGCATCAAGGTTTCCTTTGATGAGATTTCTGCTAGGCGGGGCTCACGTCTCCTGCCGCCACGTTTTGTCCCGGCACATGTGTTACTGTTTGTTCGTAGGCCCTCTCTGACCCTTGAGCTCTGGGGCACAGCTGACCCCTGGGGCCCCGGTCACCCCCAAGGCTCCTTGCTGCCACTGAAGGCCAGAGGCTGGTGGGGGAGGTCAGGAGCAGTAGAGGGGCTCAGGGGAGACTCCCCGGGCTCCTGGCAGTGCCTCCTCAAGGCCCTGGCTCTCACCAGCCAACGCCTTCAGGCCGACTGCCTGCATGTGGGCAGTGCTGAGCGGACAGACATGCGCCGGCCACTCCCGTCGAACTTGGTGCCTTCCTGGGGGGGTGGGGGGCGGTGGCAGTCGGGGGACAAAAGCAGTATAGTCTAAGAGAGCCTGGACGATCTCACTGTCGGCGGAACAAATGAATTAAAAAGTAATTTTCAAGACACAAACTCTCTTTCATCGGTCTTTGAATGTGGAGGGAGGCAAGCCGACCTGGCTGGGACCCCAGGTCTCTCGGCTCTTCTAGAAAAAAAGGAGACACACTAGCGCCCCTCGTGGGACCGATGGATGATAGGGTGACAGTCTCCACAGAGATGGCGTGTGAGCTATCTGCAGGTGTGTCTGCTGAGCCTGTAGGGCAGTGGTTCTCAACCTGTGGGTCGCAACCCCTTTGGGGGCGTCCAATGACCCTTTTACGGGGTCGCCTGATTCATCACAGTAGCAAAATGACAGTGATGAAATAGCAACGGAAATAGTTTTATGGTTGGAGGGGGGGTTACCACCACATGAGGAACTGCATGAAAGGGTCACGGCCTGACTCCAGACATTTTATATAAACGGAATTTTATAATGTGTGGTCCTCTTTTCACTTAGCACATTTCCGAGGTTCATCCCCGTTGAAGGCGCTATCAGTGTTTCATTTTTCATTGCTAAGTAATAATATCTCGTGTGTATAGGCCAGAGTTATTTATGGACATGTGGGTTGTTTCCACTTCGGGGCTGCTAGGAATAATATTGCTGTGAACATTTGCATATGCCTCTGTGTTGCCATACGTGTTCATTTCTCCTGGACTTCTCCCCAGGGGCAGCATTTCTGGACCCGTGTGCTTTACTTTCAGAGGAACAGTGGGGCTCTTCCACAGCCGCCGCACCACAGAACCTTCTCAGCAACAGTGTACGGAGGCTTGGTGGTTCCGTATCGTGACCAACGCGCTTGGGTTCGTCTATCATTTTTTATCACAGCCATCCTAGTGGGTATCTCATTCTGGTTTCGATTTGCATTTTCCTAATGACTAAGGATGTTGAACATCTGTTCATTTGCTAATTTGGAGAGCTGCTTTGAAGAAATGCCTATTCAATTCTTTTGCCCATTTTAATTGGGTTTATATTATTGAATTATAATTATTCTTAATATATTCTAGATAGTAGTCCATGATCAGATACATAATATGCAAAAAATTAAACCATTTTTTATTTAAAAATTGAAGTTTTCTTTTACCCTTTATTGTGGATCAGGTGACAGTTTACAGAGCAGATGATCAGTTTTAGATTCAGTTCCTCATCAAGCCTCCCAACGTCTTGCCCGTTTCTGCCATGTTTGGCTTATCTTCCCCTGGTTGGATATTGTCTTCCTTTCCGCCCAAATGGACACCTGTCTACCTTCAAGCCCAGGGCTGAGGAGCCTCTTTTCTGGCCAGGACCATTTGGATATTTATTATATCATTCTCAGGCCATATAAAATCATCAACTTAAAAATTAGCTTGCTGTATTTGGTCAAACATTTAATTAATTCATCCTTAATGTGGTGGCTGAAACCGCTTCTCTTTGGTGAGAGAATGAGACGAATTGATGTGATGGGATGTCTAAGGCGGTGGGGGGTGGGGTGGGTGATGGATCTCTGGCAAGAGAGACTGGATGCAGCAGGCAGCAAAGTACCTGGGGGAAGACAAAGAGACTGAGCTCTGGGAAGCAGAAATATTGACTATAAGTTCTTCTATTTTACTTTATTATTTTTTTTCATTTTATTGGGGACTCATACAACTCTTATCACCATCCATCCATACATCAATTGTATAAAGCACATTTATTCATTACCCTCATCATTCTCAAAACATTTGCTCTCCACGTAAGCCCCTGGCATCAGCTCCTCATTTCTGCCCCCCTCCCTCCCTGCTCTCCCCTCCCTCTAGAAGTTCTTTTAAAGCCTTTCTCTCACTTGGTGTGATGGGTTTTTTTTTTCCTTCTGAAATTATCTTTATTTTGTTTTACTCTTTCGTGAATCGAAAATTCTAAGTTGAGTTCTTTTCCTCCAGCAATGTAAAGATAGGAATCTATTATTTCATGGCTCAGATTTTACTCGTAAGTTGTCTAATTGTCTTCCGTAAAGTTGCTGTTCTCATTTGCTGCCTATTTGTAGCGTCTTATTTTCATCTTCCACGTTCTGCTGCTGCAACGCGGCGTCTCCCTGACCCTTCAGCTGCGCACAGCTGCAGCAAGCAGACTGTGCTGGATGCCCCCCTGGAGCGGTGAGCCCCTTCTCCGGCTTCCCAAGGACTCCAAGGATCTAATTCCCTGCGTCCACTACCTGCGGTTCTTTCTGAAAGAGCTGCAGTGCTTTGTGCAAAGGGCGCTGGCTGCTGCACCGTGGAGGCCCTCGAGCTCCTTTGTCTTTTGTCTGATGCTCATAGGCTTTGACCGCCGTGCCTCCCAGGAATGGCTCGGGGGATGCGCGGCTGATACTTTTCACGTGGCAGTGGTGGGGTTGCCCTTCTCTCTACCTCAGGTGTTTTCCATCCTCTCTGCTTTTCTTCCTTCTTCGAATGTCTCATCCCTTCATGGAGGATGAGGGAAGCCAGGGAGCTTCCCTCTGCGGCTCCCATGGGTCATGCTGGTTCGATCCGTGATTTAAACCAGGAAAGAACCGTGTTGACAGTCATGACGGTAGGGGCTCCGGTCCAGCTTCTGACAGTCCCATACGAACTACAGGGCCCCGTGGTGGCGTTTAATAAAACACGGAACCGCCGCAGCTGTCCCAGAGCTCAGGTCGACCTGTCACAGCCTCCCCTCTCTGTCTGCAGCCCCACACGCTGTGCCTGCCAGTCACGGCATCTGAACCGAGAACTGCTGAACGTCGAGGGGTATAAGGTTGAAATGTTCTTCAGCTTAACGGCCTCAGAGTTGGCACTGTCCCCTTCTGACTGTCTGTCCCCCCAGCGCTCCGCAGGGCTGCTGGGGGGGGGGGGTCACTGCTTAGACATCAGTAGGAAACAAAACGGAGCCGTCCCCACAGACAGAATGTTCTGGGTTTTGGAAGAGGAGCCCCAGCCACTTCTGTGGTGCGTTCTCAACCCGCTTGATTAAAGGGCTATTAAGTGTCTCAGGTGGGGGTCCTTGAGGCCTGATAGGCCACCATTTCTGCATTTTGAAATCTTGCCAGCTGAACGGCTTCCCATAGCAAATGATCCTCAACGTGTTTCCCAGGGTGATAATAGATCAGAGTTGGGAAGGGATTTTCCCCACAGTTTCATGCCAGGGAGCAGTCCCAGATCTGGCGTGAGGGATCGACTACTGCTTCTGGTTGTGAGGTAAGCGCCACGGCCACTGAATTCTGGAGACTGAGCCGCAGGATCCAGGGACCGGAGGCCTCTTTGTGTCTGAATCCTTAACCATTTACTCCAAGGCCACCTCCCCAGTGAGACTTCCCGGACCACCCCTGTCCCTATCGCGTTCCTCCAACCTGGCCTCAGGCCTGTTGCCTGTTTCCCTAAAGCCCGTCGCCCTAGTCTGCTATTCTTCTTGACGCTGTTTGCCCGGGTCCCTGCTTGATCTTCCACACCTGGCGCCCAGGGAGTCCTCGAGGAATATTTGTTGAATTCATAGGTGCATGTCTAGTCTGTGGTTTGGGGGGATTGTTGTTGTTCGGTGTTTAGTCCTGTGTGCGCATGATCCTCCTTTAGATGGGAGCCTTTCAGTCGGCTGAGCGGGGCGTGCATTTACGCCACAAGTGTGCCGAGCTGCCTCCCCTACCCCGCCGCACCGTGGGGCACTTTCCCGAGGAATGGTTTCCACAGCCTGTTTCTGGGGCATTACGCAGGCATTTGACTGTCCTTCGTCATAATGGGCATCTCTGCTCCTCTCAGGGGAGGGCTCCTGACCTTGGGGAAATCGTGTGCTTCCTACTACGATGGGCATTTCTGACTGTGACTCTCGCCCACGGAGTTCTGGGCTCAACTCCGCGCACCCCCATATAGCTGCCATGGGCTTTGGGCTGGGAGATCCCAGGGATGCCATGGTGCTAAGGGTGCTGCCGTTTTCTTTCCTTGTGCTGCCCTGTGCCTTTTGACTTTGTGGTTCCTGCTCTTGAGACCCGGAGGCTGTTTGTCCCTCAAACCAGTCTGATTCCGGGCTGCCTTTGACCTAACAGTGAAGCAGAAATGTTGGTGAGCTCTATCGGAGGTGACAGTCTCAAGACCCTTTGCAGTTTTTTCTTTCTCTTGAGCTCTTCCTTGCCGCCATGAGAACAAGCTGGATTGACTGTATGGAAGATGAGCGACTGCCTGGCGAGGAGGACACTTTCCCAGCTAAGGCCATGCAAACTCGCGTGTGGCTTGCCAATCGCAAACACAGGCAAGCCCAACCAAGATCAACAGAGCTGCCTCCCAGCCCACAGTTGACAGCCGCTGCATGGTGCCCTGCTCAGACCAGAAGTAATTAGGTGGCTTGTGGTCCTGCCGAGCAGTAATACATGTTTTGAATGTAAGCCATTAAAATTTTCCCCCCTTTACTTTGTGACTGTGAACTGGGTGCATGTTTACAAAGAAAGGCAGTGTTTTGCTCACTGTTTCATGGTCATTTTGCTTAGCAACATTGACTGCAAGCCCCACACAGGGACCCCATTCTTCCTGCTGCCTCCCTGCATTGGCTGCCTTCATTTCTCCTTCTGGCTTATCCCTTCCTGCCTTCTGGGTTTTGTCCCGGAGCAAATGCTGCCCATTTGATCTCGAGTGACATGATTGGACCTGGAGAACATTACCTGGGGTGAAGTTGGTCAATCACAGAAAGACCAGTATTAGATGAGACAGCTTCTCTCAGGGCGAATGCAAAGACAAAGACAGGAAGTGGCGCTTAAGCAGTCACTCAATCCAACCTCACAAGCAATAGAGTGATCAGAGTTCCTAACTCGTATAACCTGTCTATCCCGTATAATCTTCCCCTCCCTTATTTGTACATCATAAAGACTACTTCTCCAGGGGAAACCTATTTCAGCAGGGGAGAGCTCTTTGCTAGGAGGGGAGAAGAAGAGGACCAAATAGTCAAGCCATGTGGACCATGATCATCTCTATGGGGTGGACACTCCTACACTGGTCTTCAATACACTTTGGTGGAGATCCATGACCCAGAGGGGGTGGGGCATTTGGGTTAGCTCAAAAAAAGATGAGTTCACCTCTGTTGGTGGGGAGAGGACAATTTGCCCTTGGGAAGATACTTGACATGGCCTCTGTGGCTTCCCAGGGATGAGAATCTTCCCAGTTAATGGCTAATCATGCATGTTCTTTTCAGCCCTTACTGACCCGGATCTCATAGGCTACTTGGACTTTGTAGATCTTGTTTTCTCAAGACGTACAACTGATTACATAGGCCACTCCTGAAAGATCTGAGGGTAAAAACCTACTAAGCGAAGCAGACTTCACTTTAAACACACTTGCTGCAGATTAAAGGAATGCCTTTGGACTTAATCCTGTATGACCTAGGGAAGAAGAAGACTGCTACTCTAAGGTCATGGGATTGGTTGCAACCTCTTGCTTTTGGGGATGAAGACGACCATATATTTGACATGATCAGGTTTTCTTAGCTTTCTAAGATCTGTCTTAGCTCTTCAGACATAAAGGATGAGTGTTATTGAACTTTGTACCCTGTGTCTAACTCCCACTATTTTTTAAAACAGGATTCAGTTGCTTAAATTCCTAAGATGTATAATGGAAATTACTATGTCACTTAGTCTTAAAAGCTTTCCCATAAATCAATATTCTCCCTATCCCAACAACATTCTAATTTCTATTTTAGTGGCTAGTTTAATGATACTATTCATAGAATTACGAAGGCCCCGTAGAGGTCACTTACACTATCTCTCAGGTCACTCATAATGCTTCCACTAAAGTGGAGCAGGGAGCTATAGCTAAGATAGCTACAGATGAAAGAATGAACTGTGAGGACCCAGGTCTTGGGACATTGAACCCTGAGTCTTCAAGGTGCAAAACACCCTCCTAATGCCATGCCAGAGGGATGCCATGTGGAAACCCCGCTAGGTGACCTAGGTTGTACCTTAAACACCCCTGTACCCTGGGGACTTCAGACTGAAACTGTCAGGTGTGGGAAGCAGAAGACTGCTATACTATGATAGGTAGGTTTATTGTGCCACCCTGGCCAATTAGGAACATGTGGAATTAATAAGCTCGCAGTTTGGGGGGTAAAGAGATATATGGCTTGGTAAGCCCTGCCTCTCTCTCTTGCTCTCTGGTGATCGGACCAGCATGCGGCTACTAGTTCACTTGTAAGTTAGCGGCTGCTAGTTCATTTGTAAGTTACACTACCTGTGGGATAGCCAACCCATGATCCTGTCGCTGGAGCTTGAGGTTCCTTGGAGACCTGCTTTGCCACGCTGCTGGTGTATACATCGCTTGAGTTTGGAACTGTTGGATCCTATCGTCTTGCTGACTATTGGTGACCTGCCCTGCTGTTTGCTACCCGTGGCCGGACTGCCTGAATTGCCCTCTGAAAGACTCAGCTGTCTGCTTCCTTGACCTTGAACTGAGCTCTCTGTACTGATGATTGGACTAATTAACTGTTATAGTCCTTCGTGCTATATATATCTATATAGATATGGATAGATATATATAATCCTAAGTGTTTTGCTTTTGTTTCTCTAGAGAACCCTGTCTAGCACATATGACAAGAGTATTGAACTGTTGGTAGGCAGACATTTACTAACTACTTCTATTACCGACTTGCTGTATTAAGATATGTATTAACTGGAAAAAAAAGTTATTCTGCCAGACCTGTGTCTGACATTGCCAGTGATATTATTGTAAGTTTTGCTTGACCACCAACTCCCATTGTTTGTGCAAATAGCGTTCAGTCACATAAGGATTTATTCCCTTCACGTGAGTGATCCGTGTTTTGCGATATGTAGTTAGCCTACACTTGATCAATCTCCCTTTCTCAATAGTGTTTTAAAAGTAGTACCATGGGATAATCAATGACACTAAAACAGAAGGTCCTTGGGCTCCAGGGAGATGATCAATTAGATTTGCTATCATAAGTTAACATGGAGGACTGCAAGGTGAAACTGAGGCAGATTAAAAACTTAGATCCGGGAATGGATTGGGGGCTTATACTTACTCCTAGCTCAAATATATGAACAGTTCTTAAGTCATGGCCCTGCATGCTACTCACCCTCATGAAGGAAACACAGAAGATACGGGTGCCAGAGCAAAGTGAGGTGAAGAAATTAGATGGTACCCAGCTATCATAAAGACTTAAAGGCTTGTTTTCAAACAAGCAGCCATCTAAGTGAGCCATCAACTAAGCCCCCATGGAAGAAGGATACCAACATCCATGATCCAAGGATTGTAAATTATATAATCCAAATCCAAAGGAGGAAATCGTATTAGCGCTTAAAGTAGGAGATTCTAGCTTGCAGAAGGTTATGGCTGACAACGGAAGACCAAAATACATTTGCAAGATCTACACAGAGAATAAGCTTCTGATGATTTCCCTAATCATAATCGAGGGACGAGAATGACCTGGTGATCACACAGAGATGGTGGAGAGATCACACAGAGATGGTGGAGAGATGACTATAGTAGATTAACCTGGCAGCTCTGACATGAATGGATAAAACGCTGCCACTAGATCTCCCTGCTGATACACTTTGTGCTTGATCTGATTTTTAATTTTAATATTTTCTGTGTGTTTTTTTTTCATTTGGGGGCTTATTTCTATGGTATTTTGTCATTGTGGGCAGCCTTCTTGACTCACTGGTATGCGTTTTTCTGTGTTTTATGGAATATGAAGCCCAGGATCGTTGAATCTACTAATACACGAATATAATAAGAGTTCCTGGGAGGATGGGGCAGGTGGTGACGGGATGGGGAGCTGATATCAAGGAGTTCAAGAAGGAAGACAATGTTTGGAGCTCATTGTGGTGGTGATTGCACAGCACAGCTTGATATGATTAAATATGGAATGTATGATGTCTGGAATCGCGCCTAAGGAAAAGGTTTGAAAAACACAAAAACAAATGGATTTCGAGTTCACACTCAAGTGTAAGCCCTGACCTAAGAACCCCCACGGAAGATTTACTGGTGATAAGGGCACAATCGCAGTGTGGCATAGACATCAGATGGTGCCTGACTATCAGAAAGAATGGTGTCTACAGTGTTAAAGATTGTCTTCAACCAACCAACCATTTAAGTGAGTGACAGCTAAGCCCACAAGGAATAAAGTACATAAGCCTGTGTGATCCGAGGATTGTCAATGGCAAATTCTAAGATCAAAGGAACGGAAAGTATTGGAGCTTAAAGTCGGAGTACTTAGTTTCAGAAGGCTATATATGGCTGGCAGTGAAAGCCCAGCATCCCATAGACAGGGTACACCAGAAAGTGATTTATTGTAGATATAGTTAGTTTAAAATGTAACATCTTATTGGCTTTCCTTTCTAATTCATCCTGGATTATTTTTTTCTAGGGCAGACTGGAAAGGGGAGAGACACTCTAGTATCTTTTGCAACTGGGACATGGGCTCATGACCTCATTGGTCAGAGGTACCGGGCCCACGCCCCAAGGAGAATCCTCCCGGAGGCTGCAGCTTTTGATGACCTGGCCTGTGCAAATGCCTTGCTCAGTGATGGCCGTAGTGCGGTCCACACCAGGCCGATCCTTTGGTCTGACTTTGGCAGTGGACCTGGCTGTGACTTTTCCTGCCTCATTCCAGTTTTCTCCTGGTTCTCCAGCCTTCCTGGGGAAATGGTGAGCTAGCCCCTAACTTCAATGAAGGTAACTTCTGTTGCTTACACTGAAGAATTGTTATACCCTGGTTTCTCTTCCAATCGTGTACATCTTTCACTTCTTCCTTAAGACTTGTTGAGCAAGTGACACCTGTCACCACCTCTAGGAGAGGCGTCCCATCCCATGGAATCTAGTCACTCACGCTATAGGTGACCAACAAAAGCATGACCTCCACGCGGATACCTGTGGCTCACATAGAGAAAGTCAGCTTCAATACTAGGCACCAGTCTCCTGTGGCCAGCGGGTCTCCCTCTTCAGCGATCGCAGGGAGGTGGTCTGCGTACATCCAGCTTGCGTGCAGGAAAGACCCTGTTCCCTCCCTACTGGGACCCGATATGGAAGTGGGGTTGCCCAGGTGCTAACACACAGGCTGAGCCAGGCAGTTCCTGGGAATGTTGACCAGCTCAATGGGTTCCCAGATCTCCCGTTGCTATGGGATATGCTTGGGGCATAGCACCCCAGAAAGGGGGGTCAGCCACCCCGACTCTTATCCCAGCGAAGAAGTCAGGGTTCATTTTGGGGTCCCAGAATCATGATAGACTCCAGGTCCTTGGGTCTGAGATGCTTGGCAGGTTAAAGAGGTTTCACACCCAGTCACCATTTGCAGTTGGAAGAGAGAGGATCAGGGAGAACTGGGGAGAACGTTCTGGATCTGTGTTACTCCTGGAAAGCAAAGAGATGTGGCCCACATGCTGTCCATTGGGACGTCCTGGAGGTCCTGCTGCAGCTGCTGGGGTCCTCAAGGTGGTCCCCCAGCCCGGGCTGGCTCTTTTTGCCCTCCCAAAGGCCTGGAAACATAGCACTCCATCCCCCAGAGTTCTGCTACCTCTACTGTTCAGTCCCGTTCACATCTCAGCCACGCCCTCCACGTTTGCTTAGGACTCCAGGGGTCCTAGAAATAAAGAGCTTCGCAGGGCGAAGGAAACTGGAGCCCCTGTCTTTTCCTGCAGCAACACCTTTAAGTCTGCCTCGGAGCTCCCTCATTCCATAGGCAGCGTGGTACATACCCGGGTGACCTATGGGAACGCACGTGTGCGGCATTCCATAGTCTGGACACATCCTCCTGTATCTTCAGAATTGGGAGGCACACCAACGGGAAAGTTGTGTATATGTGATTCAGTGATTGAATGTTGAACATCGGTACGTTGCTGAATCTTGGCGCATCCAGTTCCTGATTGATGATGGCTAGTCCTTGAACACCTTCCAAAAGGCATAGGTCCTTCAACTCAACTGCAGTCCACTCCTCTTTCACAGAGCCCTTACCCCTGGCAGGACTTGACCCTTGACTTCTCGCCCACTCTTTGGGTTCTAGGGATTCATGGTATGTGAGCGCACAGTTTTCTGATACTCTCTTTGGCAGTGAGCTCTCCAGGCACATTGGCAGTACAGTTCCTCTGTCTACAGGATTCCACTCTGCTGTGAGATTTTGGCCCTAAATCACTCTCCTGACCTTGCCTCATCCAGAGTTCTCAGGTACAAACACACGAAAGCTTACTCTGTCTGATGTTGTCCCAACCAGATGCCCTCCCGACCCTCCAGGAGGCTACCCAACCACAAAGAGACCCAAAGGTGAGTCGCGAGGCCAGAGAAGACACCGCTGCTGTCCCTTGACTTTTTCTTGAGGCTGACCTGAATACCTGCAGCATTCCTGGTCCCCATGCCACGGTGGGAGCTGCTGCAGCGGGGGATGCCCCTGCCAGGGACCCGCTCCTTTGTGTTTAAGGCTTCCTGGCTGAAAGCAGAGAACACCAGAAAGATGCTTACTGGCGGTCTAGTGACAATGCCAAGGCATTTCATTGTGTGAATCATCGCCAACTATGGGTACCGTGGGGAAGAATGGGAATTCCAGAACACTTCATGGCGCTCCTGTGTAACTTGTACACGGACAAACAGAACAAGGGGATGCTGCGCGATTTCAGATCCAGAAAGGTGTGCGTCAGGATTGTTTTGCCTCACCAGACTTATTCAGTCTCTATGCTGGGCAAATAATCAGAGAAGTTGGATTATATGAAGAAGAATGTGGCATCAGGACTGGGGGAAGGCTTATTAGCAACCTGTGATATGCTGATGATAGAATCTTGCTTCAATCAAAATGGAATCAGGTCAATTACAATTTTTATTTTCTTGAAGTCATTCTTCCCGAAGCTCTGGGTGTTTAAATTGGATGTTGCTATGGACTTGGGTTTTCACTTCATCATCACCCTGGAATTTCCTTTGCCTCACTCTTGTGTTTGACCCTGACTGCCCCAGCGCTTCCTGATGTATGCCCACAGGCAAATGCAGCACATTTTCCAGGAGGATCCTTTGGAAGTCGACTTGGGGGAGGTGACATTATTGAGGCCATGCAAGGCAGAAACGAGCACTGGCAGTATGGTGGCTACACATTGGGCTGAGACTGCAAGGTTAGCAGTTTGAAACCACCAGCCACTTTGCTGGAGAAAGATGAGGCTTTCTACTCCTGTAGACTGTTACAGTCTCAGGAACTCATAAGGGCAGTTCTTCCCTGTCCTATAGGGTTGCTATGAGTTGGCAGGGACTCAATGGCGGGGAGTTGGTTTGAGTTTGTCTGTCTGCATGTTATGCATGTAGTTTGCACTAGCGCTCTAACACAGGTTTGTATTTATGGTTGTCAGGTGTCATTTGGTTGGCTCCAACTCATGGTGATGTTATGTGTAATAGAACAACACACAGTGCAGTTCTGCGACCTCTATGATGGTTGAGTTTTTATGATATTTGAGTTCACCGTGGTGGCTTTCATGTCAAGCCCGCTCATTGTCAGTCTATGTTTGTACTTGATATTTTGTACTTGTCAAATTCTGGGTAGGAATCCATTTCCCCCTTTGTATCATAGCGTCCTTATCTTCTACTTTCCAGCCACTATTGTGAAGTCAACTACCACCGGCTTCCGGACCCTTCGCGTGTGGACTGTGTCAGCCATCTGAGAGGTGTTTATGATCATCTCTTTGACTTGATTGTTCTGACATGTTTTGATGATCTGCCTTGGCATGGTTTTGTAAATATTCTGTGGACTTGGGGCATAGCAGGGCTTCTCAATGTGCAAATGCTTATCCTTCAATTACAACGCTCTCTTTTATCATAATTTTCTGTTTCATATTCCCTCTTCTCTCCAAATTTCTATGACTTGTATGTTGGACATCCTGGGTGAATTATCTAGTTTTCTTACCCTTCCCCCTTCTTTTATTTAATTCTCTGAAGAATTTCCTCAACCTTACCCTCTGATCATCTTATTGAATTTTTAAACTTACGCTTCCACATATTCTTGTAGGTTTTCCCTCATCTCTCAGAAGATACTAATTCTTATTTTCCTTTGGTGTTTTCTCTGCTTCTGTGTCTCTGTGTTTTATTCTCTAATATTCATCTTAGAGGATTTATTCAGTGAAGCCAGGTGGTCTACTCATATTTAAAAGGGAGACCCTAGAAGTTTGTTACAAACATCGTATTTGTAAGAGTCTCAGCTAGGAATTGCTCAACTTTGCATTGCTAGTAGACTGATTAACAAATGGTATGTTCACATAATGAAATACTACCCTCTATAACATCAATGACTCTCAGAAATAAGTTGTTAGACCACGGATTAGACATGACCTATCACACTTGCATGAGTCCACTGACATAGAAGCATACAAAGAGGCAAATGAATCAATGCTATAAGAAACCAGGATAGTG
Organism: Tenrec ecaudatus; assembly: GCF_050624435.1. Classification (NCBI taxonomy): domain Eukaryota; kingdom Metazoa; phylum Chordata; class Mammalia; order Afrosoricida; family Tenrecidae; genus Tenrec; species Tenrec ecaudatus. Next base: position 168,728,647 of record NC_134534.1, read on the forward strand.
GTTAACCTTGTAATGGGGACATGGCTTGTCTTGCTGACATATTCTCTTTCTTGGTCTGGTACTGGTGACAGACGTCTGTTCAGTTGGTGAAAATTCACCAAGTGGAGCTCTTATAATGAGCCCATTTCTCTGAATATCTATTATACTTCAATAAAGTTAAAAATGGAAGCAGAATCGTGTGCTGGGGGTCATGTGCATGTATGACTTGAAGAGTTCTGATCCTCATAGTGGGTAATCCCCTGGGATCCAAGCTGCAGGATGCTCCTGATGTCCCTACCTGTAGGTACGGGGGAATCTTCCTGCTCTGGTAAGCCATTTTATCTGTGGAATGAGGGAAAGGGTGTAGGGAAAATATGGTTCAGTGGGGACTTGTTCATATTCCCTCTTGCTGAGATCTCAATGTATTTGAGAGTCTCTGAATCACCGTCTTCAGAGAAGAGCTTTGTTTTGGGTTGATTGACCTGCATCAAACCAGACTCGCCCAGGGACCTGGTGTCTCTGGTTCTTTGTCTTTCTGAAGCACAAGTTGGATTGATTCTTAGTAATGTCCCCCATCGCTGCATCCACCAGAGTTCTGTATCCCTGCCCTCCCTGCTTTTCTCTTGGTGGACCGCCTGTGAGTAAGTGCAAAGGAAGCCTGGTGGCCTGCTGGGTTCCACGTAGGGCTGCTTACTGCAAGGTCCACGGCTCAAAACCACCAACAGTACCGAGGGAGAAACGTGAAGTTTGCTACTTCTGTAAACAGTTACAGCCTTGAAAACCCACCAGAGAAATTCTACTCTGTCTTGTGAGTTGCAAACCCTACTCTGTCGCTGAGTCAGAATCTAGTCAATGACGGTGAGTTTCGGGTTATTAGGAAGTGAAAGGAGGCCCGGGGTTGCTGAGTTACGCACTGAGCTGCTTAATGTGAGTTCAAATCCACTCTACTCCTCCGCACAAAGATGAGGCTGTTCACGCCCATAAAAATTTCCAGTCTCATCCCCTTACAGAAGGGTCACCAAGAAGAGACAAGCCAGTCAGGGTGCTGTATAGCACCAATGAAACATACAATGCTCCTCTAATTTTTTGATGCTTCCTAACCCCCCCCTACTGTTAGGACTCCAATTCTACCTTCCAAATCCAGCTAGACCAGAGAATGTACACTGGTACAGATAAGAGCTGGAAACACAGGGAATCCGGTTTATATTGTAGGCCTGCCAGTCTTAATAAAGGACTCATTTTAATCTCTCTAGTAGACATTCCAGGTATGATCAACTTTAATACACAAAATCATAAATTATAGTATAATAAATATAAAAATAACATAATTTTTTCATAATGTAATCAAATAAAAACATTGCAATTTTTCAAAAAGGGTGCAACATCAAGTGGATTCAATAAAAAAATGTTGGGTGTGAAAAATTTTGGAATATGGGACTACACAGAGTCCGAGGTCACAATCAGGACAATGGAACCTGGTTTGCTCTCGTATCCTCTTCCCGTTGCCATCTCACTTTGAGCAACAAACCACACCCAGCCTTGTAAGTGCTGACTGTTTTCCGGTTGGTGGGATATAGCCCATGAAGTGATGACCAGTCAGGCGTTCTGGGTTGACAATGTCAACAGCGTGACGTCCACGTCTGTTCACAGCCATCGGTGGCATTTGGAGGTTCACAAAGATGCGTTCAGCAACTTTCCAAATGAAGTCAGAATGAGCCAAAGGCTTGTCACTCTGCTCTGTGCAAAATGCAGGCATTCCGCACGCACTGCTCGAGAAGATACCTGAAGATCTCCTTGTAGTATTTCTTTGGCTGTGTCCGCGTTGCTGGGTAGAATGTAAGTGCTTGGCGGACTCTGTTGACATCTCCCATGGTTTGATTGTAGTCTATCCCTCCTTGTGGCTTCATGACTTCTTCCCCACCTTCCGTGCGCACCATAGCAGCTGAGGGATTATGAGCTGTACTCATTAGACACACATCTTTCTTGTCCCGCCATCGCAGGGCCATCATCTTGCCTTTCTGCCAGGCAACCATTGCTCCAGTTTTTAGCTGCTTCTTGCCAAACATTGCTGGCATGCCATGCTGGTTAGCCCTGACGTTTCCATAGGCATTGCTTTTGTTTTTTATAAGAAACTCATATAAAGTTCAGGGGTCCGGATAGGGCAAGATATGACAAAATAACAATGTATAAATTACCAAGGGCACATGAGGGAGCAGGGAGGGAGGGGAGGAAAAAAAAGAGGACCTGATGCGGAGGGCTTAAGTGGAGAGCAAATGCTTTGAGAATGATTGGGGCAGGGACTGTGCGGAGGTGCTTTATACAATTGATGTATGTATAGGTATGGATTGTGATAAGAGTTGTATGAGCCCCTAATAAAATGTTTTAAAAAACAAAAGAAGAGGAGCCTATCAATAACTTGGAGGGACTGACAGTACAAACATTTTGTGATATGTTGCAGTCTATGTTATAGATGATTTAATTTCATTTCATTTAATAAAAACAAAATCTTTAAAAAAAAAGTTCAGGGGACGTATAAAAGTTGTCAATTGTAACGCAATAGCCCTGATTTAGCAATGGCTCAATGAGTGTTAGGACAGAAGATGCTGCCATTCCATAGTCGCTGTACTTTGGATCGAATTGTGTGCCTTTTCCAGTGTGTCTGACCGAATTCCACATGTAGCCAGTTGACGATGCACAGAGCATATAGGATTTTATGCCAAAGCGTGCTCGCTTTGATGCACTGTGTTGTGTCTGCCTGAGCCGCCCCTTACAGGCCATGAGACTTTCATCTACACCGACGTCTCTTTCTGGCACATAGATGGCTCTGCTGGAAAGTCTTTAAAGTCATTAAGATACTTCCCACATTTTCCTTAGTTTTGGTGCAGGATGAGTAGTTTCATCAAATTCTTCATTGTGAAGTGAAAAAATTCATAATTAGGAAAAATCTGTATTCTGACACGATGGTGCCATAAAATGGAGTTGCAACTAATTTATTGGTGGTCCAATATCATTTCCGCAGGGGTTTCCCCACTACTCCCTGAAGTATTATTAGGCCCAGAAATTCCCAATTGTCATCTTTGGTCACTGGTTTCTACTTTCCGCTTCTTGAAAACTTATGAAGCAGAGTAGCGGATTGTTGCTCTTTGTACTGGTTTGTCTCCGTAACAATTTTTTCAGTGACCTCATGGGTCAGAAATAATTGTAGGTATGCCAAAGGTTTGTTGTGGTCAACGTCTACTTTCATACCAGGTGCTCCAGTAAACGGGGAATTTTGGAGGAGCTGCCTGATCCATACCGCAGACAATAGAGCACCAAGTTTGTACATCACTGAGCTCAGGTGCGGAATCGTCACTAACTGTCCTAACTTATCTGCTCAGTGTCAGTGTCAGATGATGAATTTCCCCATGAACCGCTATCGCTCAATTCTGCGAGTAATTCTAAGTAACTGCCACTGTCATTTAGCTGGTCTAAAACACCTTTTGTGCTAAAGTGACACTTTTTTGATGCCATGGACAAAAAATTTCCAGGCAAAAAATTTTCCAAGTGACAGTAAAAGGGCAGGCAGGGCACTGGAGACGGATCTAGGGACAAAGCTGAGGTTATTTGCTTTGATACAAGGTAATCCTCACAGGTTGCACTGTATCACTGTTTGTGTGTGTACATCTCTTTTAGACTACAGTTTTGAATTTCCCACCCAGTTCCACCCCCTGTGCAGAACCGAACAGAACAAGGAAGTCAGACCCCTCTGGGATCACAGGGGAGGACACCGCTGGACCCGGGAGCAGTTAGCAACCTGTGCGATATGCAGATGGTACAACCTTGCTTGTTTAGCTGAAAGTGAAGAGGGCTTGAAGCAATTGCAAAGACTATTGATTTCAGTATGTATTACCCCGTACCATGAATATAACAAAAACCCTCCTAAACAGACTAATAAACAGCATCCTGATAAATGAAGGAGATGTTGAAGTTTCCAAGGGTTTCATTTTACTGGGATCTACAATCCACATCCATGGGTGGATCCGCCGGGAAATCACAGTATACCCTGCAATGTTGATACATCTTCTGTCAAGGATCAATCAAAGTATGAACTGCATTGACAATAAATCTGTTATTAAAGGTAAATCAAATGATATCTCACCTTCTTCTTCAAGCTGTTGTTAAAGAAAAATCAAATGACATACTACACTGTAATGAAATCTGTTGTCAAAGAACTCTTTTAGGGGTTCAAAGGCGAAGATGTCACTTTGAGGACGAATGTGGCCCTGACCAAAGCCCTAGTATTTTCTTTAAAAACATTGTGAAACCAGCGAAGGCTTACAGGCAGACCACCGGGCAGACCTTCAGTAACGCACACACGTGTTGCTTCAACTCATCCACCACGCTCCCGTCATGTACCATCATCCCTCTTCCACTTCTTCCCGCTGCTTTCTCCTTCCATCCCCCTTCTCTCCCCTGAACGTTGTCCTTGGGTGCCTGCTGCCCTTTTAATCTGAAACGATTGATTTTTCTAACTCAGGGGCAAGCTCAGTTCTCGGCCTGAAGGGTGACAAAGAACCTTCGGCTGGGGGTTCCTACCAATCTCTATCAAACTAGTCAGCCTGGTCTCTTATGGTTTTGAGATCTCTTCCACGCATTCCCGCCACTCTCTCCACTCCGATCCTTTTCAGAGTAGTTGGCAGCAGCGGACCTCAGGGTCCTGTGGCCCATTATTCCTTTGGACGGATTGTTGACACTGATCTTCCCATTTTCATCCTTCTTCCTTCCTCTACAAGAGGAGGAAGCAATAGTTGCAGTGTAGATGACTGTTCATAAGCGATTAAGATCCCAGTTGATGCTCACTTCTAAGATAGACTCCCTGCCATCGAGCCAATTCTGACGGATAGCAACATTACAGGACAGGGTAGGACTGCCCCTCGGGTTTCAAAGACTATACCTCTTTAACCGAATAGAGAGCCTCATCTTTCTCCCATGGAGTGGCTGGGGGTTTCAAACTGTGGACCCGCTGGTTAGCAACCCAATGCTTCACCAACACACCTCCAGGGTGTAGAATGTTGTAAAACTGTGGTAGGTTTTCCATTGCCTCACATTCATGGGAAAGCTGGGCTTAATGAATAGGGAAGACAGAGGAAGAATCGATGCCTTTGAATTATGGTTTTGGCAAAGAACATTGAATAAATATGGGCTATCAGGAGAATGAACCCATTTGTCTTGGAAAGAAGTACAGTAGAAGGTTCCTTGGAAGTGAGGAAGGCGAGACTTTGTTGGCTCATGTTCTTTGGATCGGTTCTCAGGAGGGACCAGCCCCGGAGAAGGACGTCATTCTTGGTAATGTGGAAGGTCAGGGAAAAGGAGGAAGACTGTCAATGGACACAGCAGTGACAACACTGGGCTCAAATATCACTGTGATTACGAGGAGGACACACGACTAGGCAAAGTTATTTTCTGCTGTCCACAAGGTTGCTACAGGTCAGAGCTGACTCTGACACTAACAACAGGGAGCATTGTAGTGTTAATTTGTAATTTCCTCATGACATATACTGTTCAACATCTTTTCATATGCCTATTCATCATTTTAAAACAAAGGCAGTCACCAGCTTACTAATGTCAAGGTTGGACTTGAATATAACCTACAGTTGTGAATGACCTTCCAAAAGCCTCTTGTATTAAAAACATGTACATACAATGATGTATATAATAAATGACCATGACTTTGTGACGCACCAAAAGATCATTATCATTGTTAAAGATATTTTCTTGTATGTAAATACATTTCTTAGTTTTAACGTATTAAAAAGGTACCTGCAAAAACAAAACTGTGGGAGCCTGAGAACTGGGAAGAGAGTGTGTGTGGGCAAATTCTCTCTGCTTATAATTAAGAAAAGCCAGGATTCATGTGGAGGGAGGTCTTCACGTTTGTGAGTTGGAGTAGTGTCCCAGTCACGTTCTCCTAACTAAAAATGATTCCCCACAATCTCCTCCCAGAACAGTGCTACTCGAATAATACTTCTTACAAGCACATGGCTGGTCACTATGCGGCCGGCAGCCCTTATCTATAGGAGTAGACATGCTTCTGTTGTTCTCCGCACTCAGGGAACAGTCCTCTCCCTTCTACCTGCCCTCACTGCTAGTGCTAGGTCTCTCCCCCAAAGAGCGCAGGAGCCTCCAGGATGAGGACACTTCCTGCCTGGTTGTGCATGTGATCCACTGTGATTGATGGGGCTTGCTAACCCCAAGGCTATAGGTACTTTTGGAGAATCCATTCTCTCTCCCTCTCGTTCTTGGCTTCATGGAAGAGGTGAGCACCCTTTCTTCTTTGTCTCTTTATTTTCTTCCAATTGCACAATCCCTCCTTAGGACCCTCTCAGCTGTGGGCTGGCACCAACCCAAACTTACTGCCATTGAGTGGATTCTGATTCATAGAGACCCGATAGTTCAGTATCAAACCGTCCCTGTGGATTTTCAAGACTGTAACTCTTTACTGGAGTAGAAGGCCTCTCTCCAGCAGAGCGGCTGGGGGTTTTGAACTGCTGACCTTGTGGTCAGCAGCCCAACACAAAAGCACTATGTCACCAAGATTCCTGCCATAAAGAAACTATCCTCTCTATGACATACTAAGACACACATTTGACTAATCAATGGTAGGTAGGAACTGTGCCTAACCTGATTTATTATGTACAAATTCAACTTAAAGACATTCTTGGAGATGGCACTTACTATCTGGCGCTGTCCGTACTTTTAGAGAGGTGTCTGCTGTGATCTTTCACTCATCCCCCTAAAGTTTATGTAGAGTTGCTTTGTTGAGGATATACACCAGTAGTTCCACAGTTCCTCCTTGTGTGATTAGTGACATAGATTCCATGTACAAGCATCCTTCTCACTGCCTTTTCTGAGTTACGCTGCTCTTGTACCATAAATTGCTGCCCCCTAAGTTTTCTTTCATGCTTCTTAAAATGTGGCTTCTTTAAAAACTGCGCAGCTTTAAGTGTTCTTTGTATCTTGAATGTACTTCCTTTGTCATTTATGTATGTGTTTTGTCAACCTGGTCTCTGTGTCTGTGGGGTTGACTATTCTCTACCCGTGTAGTTAACAGGGCAGACGTTTTTTATTTCAATGCAATCTAGTTTATTAGAATTTTCTTTTATGGAGTATGCTTTTGAGGCAGTGACTGAACACGTACTGTGAAACTCAAGGGCAGCTGGATTTTCTCCCGTGTTATCTTCTAGAAGTTCCAGAGTTTTTCATTTAAGTCTGTGATATAATTTGTATTAATTTTTGTGACAGGTATAAGATCTATATCTAGATTCCTTTATTCGCTTTTGCATTTTTCCAGCTCCATTAGTTGAGAAGACTACCCTTTCTCCATCGAATTGCCTTTGCGCCTTTGCAGAGGACCAGCTGGTTAGTGTGCGGGCGCTCCTCGGGCTTCTCTGTCCTGTCCGTTTATATGTTTGTTCTTTGTCCAACACTGCCCTGTCTTGTGTACTGTAACTTTATAGTCCACCTGAATTCAAGTGACGTCAGGCCCTCTTTGTTCTTATTTTTCAAGATCATGTTTTATTTTGTTCGCCAGATTCTTTGCCTTTTCTTATAAACTTGACAATCAATTTTGTCTCCCCCAAATGTGTTGCTGGGATTTTGGTTTGTGTGGAATATGGTCTTCTCTGCTTGCCCTTTAGGTTGAAGAGGTTCTGATCCATGAAGTTAGCGATCTTCTGGACTTCCCAAAAGAAAGAAAAAAACTCCCTCACTCATATTCCCTCTTGTGTTTTCTGTGGGTTTGTAAGTTTTGAACACTTTTAATTCATTTGGTGTGATCTTGAGTGGAAGCAGAAAGCTATATGCCCAATCCAGTATCTTTAACTGGATTTAAAAATCCCAACGTGATTTTTCAATTATAAGACTAACAGATACAGAACTATTTAAACAATATAGAAGGAAGTTAAAAAAATCCTCAATTTTCCCCCTCCATCTTCTGCCACATTTCCATTTCCCAGTTGTCACAGCGATGGATTTTAACCATATTTCCTTTCAGATATTTTTCTAGGCACATGGATAGATTCAAATACATCCCCATGTGGAATATATTTCCTCCGCATAAAATGTGATCCGGCGACTGTGGCAGACACGGACAGGTGACATGCAGATCATCCATCTGGAAAGAATGCGCTGTCTCCCTCCGAGGCGTGTGCTGGGCTAAGTGTTCAGGTGTGCGGTCTTGTCGGGGTTTGGTTCAGCTTCAGTGATGACGTCACTGTCTTCTCATGGCCGCCCCAGCCAATCACAGTGCAAGGTGGCGGTGGGCAGGCTTGCCCATTTGCCCATCACGGAACCCCTTTCAGGGCCACCTTGCTCCAGAGCACCCACTGGACTGGTGTGGCCTCTGTCAGATCTGTGTTGTGAATTAACGCTGCCCTTGCCAAATCCCACCCGACATTTGCACACTTTTAAAAATTGTTAATGTATCACTTTATCATTGATTTGGGATGACTACATATATTGCATCGCTCCATCGTCCAATCGTGTCCAGCAGAGAGCACAGGCCATTCCCAAACATTGCTTTCTACAGGGATTCCCTGACATCATCTCCTTTCAACCCGGCAGCCCGCTGTGCCCCTGCCCAGGAGACCCTTATTCTACTTGCTATCTCTATAGGTTCAGCAATCCTGGGTTTCAGATACTGAAAGGAAAAACCATATCATTCAACTTCAAGAGGGTGACCTCCAATGGCCTAACACCTCTGGGATATACCCTAATAGGTACCCCCCCGCCAAAAAATCACCTGCCTCCTGGAGGCTCCGACTGACATGCTTTTATTCTGAACGCCGTCGTTTTCAGGTAGCACCTCTTAGGGATGGTGTTATCGAGTACTCGTACAGCGACCTCGTTCTCTTTATTAACTATATATTTTCTTAAGGAGACTTGGTGACACGACAAGTGCTTGGCTGTTGATGAAAAGCTGGGTGTTCAAACCACCCAACAGCTACTTAGGAGAAAGACCAGACGACCTGCTCCCTAGAAAACCGGGGGTGGGGGGTAGGCAGTTCTACCCTGTCCCAGTATCCCAGCTCAATGACATCCAACAACGTAATATGTATATTTTATAGCAGGGACACATCATAATTCACTTAACCATTGTCTTGCTGAGGCAACTTTCAGAGGTCTCTAGTAATTGCTATCCTAATCTTTTGGTGTTTTAAATATACATTTAACACCGCACTTTCGTTTTAAAGGTGTTTATGTATGTTTCTTTATTTACTTTTACCACCTCTCACACCAGTAGTAGGTGGGCACCAAAAAACCCGAAACTCACAACTAGCAAGCTGATGCCAACCCATCGCGACATTTAGGACTGGGCAGAACTGCCTCAGTGAGTTTCCGTGACTGTAACTGTGTACGGGAGTGGAAATTGCGATCTTTCTCCTGTGGAGAATGGGCTGGTTTTGAACTGCTGACCTTGTGGTTAGCAATCCAACATGTAACCACTACCACCACCAGGTGCATGGGAGACCCCCAAACATTCCTGCCATTTAATCAACTGTTCTTGAGCGGGGAGACGGTGGTGAAGTACTTACGTACTCGAGTGCACTCTGCTCATCGCACCTGCAGCTGCTGCGGAAAGGGCTGTTTACATACAAACAGTGACGAGATAATTACCCGCCATTCCTGCCCATTCATTAAGGCAGGTCCCCCAAGAGGCCTGGGGAGACACCATTTTTATGAGAGAACTTTGAATTTTTACATGAACCAGAGAATTAAAAACATATATATTTTTTATTTCCCTCAAATGTTTCTTAGGATTTTGACAAATCTTTCTTATATGGTGATTTAAAAATATATTCCCTTTCCCATTTGTATCATGTCACAATTAAATGGATTATTTCATCCCTCTCTTTTTGGAGCTTAGGAGTCCTGGTGGTGACCCATGGGGCTGTGATCCGCATGGTCGACAGTTCAAAACCACAAGTGGCTTTGGGCTAGAAAGTCTGGCCTTTCTACTCTTGTAAACGGTTACAATCTTGGAAATCCATAGGGGGTCTCATTGAGTCAGCACTGACGCGATGGCAGTGAGTTTGGCTTGGTTTGATCCCCAACTCTTGAGTTTTCCTCTGATGGGGCTGCGTTTTCTTGCTGTTTCCCTGGGGGCTCCCCTTCCTCGGTTTGCTCTTCCAACCTGGACAGCTTCCTGGGGGTTCCACCGTGAACCCTCCTTTCTTTCCCAGCACATGAATGGGGGGGGGCAAGGTGGGTGTCTATATATATTAATTGATTGGGATTAATACATGTATTAAATAACTCCATAGCTCAATGATGTCCAGCAGAATTGTACATTTGCTACCACAGTTTCCAAACATTCCTTTTCTATATGGACCCCTCAACGTCATCACCCTTGCACCCCTCCCCCACCTCTGTGCACCCCCTCTCGCCAAAACCTGTTTTCCACTTGCTGGCACTATAGGTTCATCGGCCCTGTTTTCATACACCAACAAACAAAAATACATAGACCGCACAATTGAGAGGGTGACCTCCAATGACATAACCCTTTTGAGATAACCCCCTAATATGTGCAATCAGAAACCACACCAAACAATACAGCCCCCAAAGACATGAAATTGTGGAAACCAGATCAGGTCCAGCATGCATCCCAGGGGACTCTGCTGACAAGTTGTAACTGTTCAGGTCAGGCTTCTGCCTTTGCCCTTCTGCGCTCCACTCTCCAGCGCACTCCGTTTAGTGACCACCTTCCTCCTATCCCTCACTTGTGGATAGATGGGGTTCACCAGAGACTTACTTTGCAAGCTCCGAGCATCCCTTCTCATTTGTGCTTGAGTTCATGCGCTTCATTATCCAGTCCTGCCACATAACTACCCTACGTTGGAGGGTTTTAACAAACAGAAGTGAATTCTCTCACCATTTAGGAGGCTAGAAGCCTGAATTCAGGGCACCAGGTGTAAAGGAAGAATTTTGTTTTCTATCCAATGTGGGGAAAGGCTCATGCCTTCTTTCAACATGTATGGTCCTGATGTTCCTTGGAGAACTCTGCATGTCTTGGCATCAATCTTCCCCTGGGTCTAGGAGCTTCTTAGCACAGTGACTCGGGATTCAAAGAATAGACCTTACTCCTAGCTTTTTTCTTGTTGGTAGTCTCGTCCTTCGTTCTCTGCTCCCTTGTTTAATCTCTATTAGTATTATATATGCTTATATCTAATATATTTTATACATAAATATATTTTATTATTATTATATGTATTTAGTCTTCTTTAAGAATGATTCAAAACACAACCGAATCTTTGAGGTTGTATTCTGTCTCCTGTTAGCATCATGGAAATTGTTGTTGTTAGGTGCAGTTGACTCGGTGCCAACTCATAGGGACACTACGTGCAACAGAGTGACGCACTGCCCGGCCCTGCACACTGCTCACAACTGTTCCAATGTTGGAGCCCATTGTTACATCCATATCTCAATCCATCTCGCATTGTGACATCCATATCTCAACCCATCTCGCATTGTGACATCCATATCTCAACCCATCTCACATTGTTACATCCATATCTCAATCCATCTCGCATTGTGACATCTATATCTCAACCCATCTCGCATTGTTACATCCATATCTCAGTCCATCTCGCATTGTGACATCCATATCTCAATCCATCTCGCATTGCTCTTCCTCTGTTTCTCTGTCCCACTGCTTCACCAAGCACGATGTTCTTCCCCAGGGACTAGGCTCTCCCAATAACCTGTCAAAAGGACGGAAGACAAAGTCTCCCCATCTTTGCTTCTAAGACATGTGCTCCTTCCAGGACATAGCTGTTTGTTCTTTCGGCTGTCTGTGGTGCTTGTCAATATTCTTCGCCAGCACCGTAGTTCAATCCTTCGGTCTTCCTTCTTCAGTGTTCAATTATCACAGACATAGGAGGTGATTTAAAACACGATGGCTTGGGTCAGGCACACCTTAGTTCTCAAAACGAGATCCTTTCTTTTCTCTTCAGCACTTTAAAGAGCTCTTGTGCAGCAGATCTACCCTCTGCATTGATCTCTTGATGACAGTGCATTATTATTTGCCCTCTTGATTGCTGTTTCCACGAGCACGGATTGTGTTTCCAAGCAAGAGAAAATCCCCGGCAACTGCAACCCTTTCTCCATTCATCATGGCGGTACTGATTGGTCCGGTTTGTCATACTGCGGTATCTTCCACATCACTGTGATGCTGGCAGTTGTGTCACTGGTATTTCAATTACCAGCAGGATCATCAAAGTGGAACAAGTTTCGGCAGAGCTTTCAGACTAAGAACAGATGCTGACCAAGGCGTAGGCGGTTCACTTCTGAGGAAGTAGCCACTGAAAAGCTTATTCCTCCCAACTTGATTCCTTATTCTTGATAATTACAACAGATCACACAATGACGGAGAATCACTTGATACTGACAGTCGTGGGCTTGCCAATTTGACACATTTTGGGGAAGACACAATTCAATTCGCAACACTGTGTCGTGTGGGAAAATCACCATGTGCATGACATGGCTGGTATTCCCAGGAATTTCACGATGAAGTGCAAGGCCTACATAATAGAGTCAGCTCACAGGGGGGTTTATAAATAAGTTGGATAAAACGTACATAGCAAAGAGCAAGGGGAAAGAGGTGGCGAGGGGAGCACACTCAGGGTGGACGCAGTGGGGATGCACCGTCCTTGAGTTCTGGTTTGTGACCTTCATGACTCCCGCTTCTGTTGCAGTAGCCCACTGATGGGAATTACAGGACCAATGGAACACGAGTGAGGGCCCAACAGTCGGAGATGCCTATGACCAGGGACATACACTTACCCTGTGGTGGACAGGGTCGTGCGTGTTTGGCCAGTGGCTCTATAGCTCACCAGTTAGCCAGCCAGCTGTTTGCTGGTGAACAGTTATGAATTCCCTGGGCACATGATGTGATGATGGATCTCAGTGGGTAACATCTGAGTGGCTGATTTAAGACCGTATAGCCTATACATATACTACGTCACGAGTATTCAGTGTTCGAGTTGCTTTATGTCTATTTAGGGGTCATGAATATTTAGTGCCCACTTGCTCTTCATGCCCCTTTAATCTCTGCTCAGTACTCATATATGCTTTTTCATGTTATCTAACGTATCTCACAGGTCACTCCCTGATGGCTCTGAGCTTCACTCTGGAATGCCATTCATCTCATTAGCAGAGTGGAACATTCTCCACCAAAGCAACAAATGCACATGACATACAGTCTTCTTTTAAAAAAAATATTTTATTGCATTTTTGTTGAAAGTGTACATAGTACAATGGGTTCTCACTCAATAATTTTATACATATTGTTCAGTGACATTGGTTCCATTCTGCAATATGGCCAGTCTTCATTTAAATGACTTTATAAATCTACGTGATGCGTTACACACATCAAAGCGCATAGTTTGAAAATCATAACAAGACAAATGCTTGTGCTCTTTCTTCACTTAAGAATGAGGACATTAACAACCCCTCAGAAATCTTTGTGCCCCCGCTCCCCCAAAGTAATTCCTGCTCCGTAATTTGTGCTGACATTTATTAGCTTTTATTTATATTGTTACCCTTCGACAATTCATTGCTCGGTTCCCCCTTTCTGAGAAAGTAGAAATGGAATTGCACTAAACGCGTTTTCTGTGATCCTCTTCTCTTGCTCAGCAGCAAGCTTTTGACTGATTGCATTGACGTGCAGCCGGGGTTCAGGTGGGGTTTCAGATGCTCCTGTTTGCCGGGGACCTCGGGGTTTCAGTGCTAAAGTTGGGAGAGGCCCGTGCTCCCCGCTATCCAGCACTCCATTGGATACATGTGCCAAGTGTCAAGTGCCAAGTCGGCCTGTTGGGGGATTTTGAATGGTGCTGGATCGCACATTCCTGAACACACACCTCCCGGTGTTGGTGCATTTGCTCCGCGGCGAGTAACTGCCGTGTGGTCGAGCGGGCACGTGGTTAACATTTCTAAGGACTCCAAACGCTTTGCTCGAGTGATTGTAAGTCGTTCACCCACACAACCACTGTAGCAGCATATGAGCTTCTCCAACCGTCACCTTCTACCCGTATGTGGTTTGGTCCAATTTCTAAGTCTTGCCCATTTGGTAGGTCAGACAGACAGGGTGCCTATTCTTTTACATTTCCAAGGCTACTGAGAGGTTTATTGAGTCTTTGGATTTCCTTTTTTGAGAAATGTCTTTTGCTTATCTTCCCCCATCTTTTTGGCTTGTTTCTTTATTGGTGCTAAAAGTCCTTCATATATATAAATATCTTCTCTCAATTTCTGACTTGTCGTTTTCTTTTTTATGGTGCTTTTGATGCACAGAAGTCCTGAATTTTAATATGGCTAGCTTTATCCTTTTTCTCTTTTCATAATTTAAGAAAATAATCTGAATTTCAAAGTTTTGAAGATACTTCCTCTTTTCGTCTTTTTGAAGTGCCACACCTTTGCCCCTCAAACTTTAAGTACTGATCCACCAGAGACTGATTTATGTGTAGGGTGTGAGGGAGGGATCTAGCTTCCTTGTGTTATTTTCATGTGGATACCTAATTATCACCATACTATTCTTACTCTTGTCTGTCTGTGATCTGCAATGTCACCATGCATATGAATCAAACTTCCATACACACAAGCATCTGTTCTGGGCTCTATTCTATTCTCCAGTGAAACCTTGCTTTTCCACCCAAGAATCCTCCATTGGTGGGAAGAGGTGCCGTTCTTCTTGCTACTAATGGTAAATAAAAACTTCCATCTCTCTCTGACTGAAGTACAGTAGAGGCGAGGGAGAGGCTTGGGAGGGAGAGTTATGAGACAGGGTTGGAGAGTGGACCTCAAATGGGTATAGTCAAGGCTGTAGACTTTGATCAGGGATCTTGGGGAAGCGATATATGAATATTTTCAGGGAATGCAGTTGGGTGAATGTGGATGTGTGTTTTACATAGTCCACTCTGTTTTGTGGCACACAGTTTTAAGAGGGCAGCGTGGTGTCAGAAACCAGTCAAGGTGCTGCCCAGTAAGGATGGAGGCTGGCACCTGCCGGATGCTTACTCTTCACGAGACCTTGCTTTCTCCTTCAATGGCCACAGTAGCATGTTGGTGAGAGCCGCTTAGCTCACCGTGCTGTCTGCAAGTCAGCCTAAGGTAGGGCTCATTGCCCTCTAGACCATTCCAACTCATAGTGACCCTACGGGACAGAGGGAGGGGGTCTGAGACGGGAACTCTTTCGGGGAGTTGAATGCCTAGTGGGTTATGCTAGTTGGGCTGCTACTCTTGAGGTTAGCCGTTGGGGGTCATCAGCTGCTCCCTGGGAAAAAGATGAGACCCTCTACTCCTGTAAGAGCTGCATTCTACCTGTCCTGCAGAGTGGCGATGAGTCAGAATTGATGGGATGGTTGTGAGATTGTTTTGGTTGTTTTCGGTAAGGCAGGGCAGGTGGTACGCCCTGGGCCACTTGCTGTTCCCTGTGTATCTAACACTATTTCCTCAGATTCCTGCGTGTTTTGCTCCTTCATCTCCTTCTGTTCTGTTCCCAAAGCTTCCTTTTCCAATAAGACCTTCCTTGCCTACTTGATTTAAAAATACTCCGTCTCTACAACCCACCCTCCGGCTTTCTTCGTTGTCATTGAACTCACTACCATCTGACATAGTACACACTGACTCATTTATTATGTTCACTGCTTCCCCCTTTGCTGGAATGTAACCGTGTCTCCGTTTCTGCCACATGGTTGATTCTCAATAGAGATTACTGAGGGAGTGGATCTAAGTTAGTGAGCCAACCACCACAGGGGCCCTGGCGTCTAGCACAGGAGCGGGCACAAAGCCGCAGCTGTGGAATGCTGAATGAAGAAATGGCGGTGGGTGTCTGAACCCATCAGTGCTCACCTCTGAGACCCGGTCCCTTGCATTTGATCTCCAGAGCATCACACACTCTTGACCCTATTTGGCTGCTTTCTCACCCTTTCAAAGAAGGCAGCTCAGCAATGACCTTCTGCCTGCGGACCGGATGCCCAGAATCACGAGGTGACTTTCTCAAAGCCAGTCGGTGAACTATATGCAGCACCTGGCCAGTGAATGCCTTCATTTGGACCGGGGTCGTCGCACCTACTAAACCACATTCCCTTCTCCCTATACCAGGAAGCACCCACTGGATTTGATGAGCATCTCTTTCTAAGGAAATGTTGCTTAGCAATGGTTGCTAGGCAAAAGTCATAATTAGAGATTTCAGGACTCTTGATTGAGGATGATCTCGAATGCGAAGCAGCTGTGAGTGGTGGCGGGCAGAACACTAAGATGACCCTGAGATCCTTGTTCCCAGGAGGATGCACTGTATCTCCTTTTCCCTTGGATGCAGGTAGGCTTACAAATGCGGTAGGATGTGTCTCCCTTGACAAGACTGTTCTATGGCACAGGTGATGGGAGAGTTGTTCCCCTTATTACATTATATTAAATTAGCCTGAGAGTGAGTCTCATGGTTGCTTTGGAGAAGGGAGCTGCTGTGTTGTTCAAGGGCCCTCCACCCACGACCTGTGGGTGCCCTCCAGGAGTGGAGCGGGACCGTTCATTGAAGGACGAAGGAAACCCGAAGGACTGCACAATGACCTAGGTCCTGCGAAGGACCCCTGCAAGATGGGGAGTCCAGTCTCCATTCACAGATGGGAAAAGGAAGCTCAGACAGGAGAGGACAGTTCAAGGTCACACAGCGAGGAGGACATGAGGCTGGGGCCAGAAGGATTGCCAGGGCATTGGCCTCTTTAGGAGTGTTTCTATGGATGGGGTGTTCAAGGCGTGTGGTCCCAGTGACAGCAGTGACACATAGGGGTCTGGGGAGACTCGCTGGGGGACTTGAAGCTCTCTCCCCCTCTTTCTCACCCATGGTTGAGAAAACAGAGCTTCCAGGCCACTTCAGCCCAATCTCCCTCAGACCCTACTGCTTCTTGATATAGGTGTTGAGTTTTCCTGATTCTCATTTCAGACAGAGCCCCCATGAAGGAGAACCATTTCCACATTTTCCATGGTTCTCTGTGGCTTCCGGGGTATCCAGCGGACCCCTGGGCTTCTTAGTCAGAAACTTCCTGTGTCTTGCCAACTGCTAAGGCAGTCTGGGGTAAAGCCTTGCAATTGCCCAGCAAACATAACTTCTGGATATTTCCACAGGGGCTTGTCCTTCCCATTTTGCATCTAGTTCAGATGGGGCCCTTGGTCAACAGCTCATCAGGGTATACTTGTGGCCAACCTGGGACTGTTTAATTCACTGACGTTGAGGTCTTGACTTCAGAGGGTCACAGCATTAGGTCATTATCCTCTGGGTGGCTTCCATAAGAGAATCTCCTTTAGAGTTTTATACTTGCTGCCCCACTTTGCTTTGTCTCTACTCCTTGAAGAAGTAAGATATTCCTGATTGGTGGACATCAGTTAATGACCCATGCTTCGTGGTGGTATGCTCATTTATTCCAGTTGGTGCCGGGCGTGGAGGGGGACATCTTTTATTTTCTTCCCTCACTGTCCTGGCCTGGAGAGAAGTGTCTTTGTCTAGATTGGGAAAGAGAGTTGGAGACAAGAATGCTAGAAACCACATCTTCCACACACACCCCTTTTATCCAAAGCAAGCCAACATGCTGTGTCCAGTCTGGCCCCACCTCAGGGGAGGGGAGGTTGATCTCTCTTGAACCCCAGTGCAGCCTAGAAGTGCCATCCGGATGGCAACAAGCTGATTGACCCAATTTAATGCACTCTTAGAGCCGACCTGGTCCTTCTTGACATCTTCTTTTCTCTGGCCCTCTGTGAAGCCCACTCTCCTTCCCTAAACTGCCATCTCCCTCTCCTTTGATAGAATGGTTTCCAATGGAAGAAACTTGCCAATGCAGACAGTGATCTTCAACTGCAAATCATCCTGGAAACTCCCAGGATCCTTCCATCTACTCCTTGGGACATAATTGAACGGCTGTTCTACCTCCCAGGACAGTGCTGAGAGGAAGCCGACTAGAAGCTCAGACCCCTCACTTGTTGCTGCTCAACTCCCTACCTGGGTGACCTAGAACAAATCATGTTCCTCCAGGGTAGTGGGTCTCAACCTGGGGTCAGACCCCTTTGGGGGACAAAGGACCCTTTGACAGGTGTTGCCTGATTCATAACAGTAGCAAAATTCCAGTTATTAAGTAGCAACGAAAATAATGTTGTGGTTGGGGGTCACCACAACTTGAGGAAGTGTATGAAAGGGTGACGGCGTTAGAAAGGTTGAGAACCACTGCTCCAGGGCATATGAAACATTAGATCAGAGGGTCTTTATGATTTCCATAGATGCTCAACAGTGCCCACTCTCTGTGGGCAGGCCAACGCCCGGATCATGTCACTAGAGCTTGAGGCTCATTTGAAGCCTGCTTAACCATGCTGCTGGTACGTACATCATTTGAAGCCTGCTTAACCATGCTGCTGGTACGTACATCACTTGAGCTTGATCCTGGAGGATCCTGTAATCGTGCATTGTTTGCATTTGCTTATCCCATCCGGCCTGCTTCACTAAGCTCCCCAGCTACTGACTGTTAGTGACCCACCCTGATGTTTGCTGCCTGAGGGCAGACTCTGCTTGCCTTGCCCCAGGGAGGATTGCTGTCTGCTTCCTTAACCTTGGACCTGGTAGGCCAGTGAGTTGAAGGACATCCAGTATATTAACTGTGCCATGCAAGTGAGTTGAACTGAACCCTCTGTACTGCTGTGTAGACTAATTAGCTGTTATGTTCCTTCTCACTGTATCTATCTATCTATCTATCTATCTATCTATCTATCTATCTATCTATCTATCTATCTATCTATCTATCTATAATGTCCTGGTTTTGTTTCTGCCTAACACACTGCTCCAAGATGCTTGAATCATCACCCAGTTTTACAGGAGGGGAACCTGAGACACCGATGAGTTACTCACCCTATCCCATGTGGCACAGCTAGGGAATGGTGGAGCCGATATTTGTACCCACATAGTCTGATTGCCCAGGACTGGCTCTGACTGCTGAGCTACATGGCTAGGTAGCTGCCCTCCACCCAGAGCTGGAGCTGTGCTAGCTCCTTAGGAGTCAACAGACTAAGACTGCAAACGAGAGGCTGTGCGTGGCTCGGGCTCAGCCTGTGTGGAGCCCTCTCACTGGTCCCAAGCCCGCCTACGTGTCTGTCTCCAGCCCAAACAATATGGCTGTCTTCACCAGAATAATGGACCAGGGAAGGCAGTGTTTTGGGAGGAAGGAGCAACATAAGGTGTTAGGAAGAAATTTCAGAGGTTTAGTTAGAAGGAGTGTGAGTCTCTGGTTTCAAGGTTACCACTCCCAGACCTCCCTGGAGGGGATATAGAGAGAATTTAATGGAGAAATGAGGGTGGGTTTTTTTTTTTTTTGGTCTGTTGTTTTAAACTTCCCAGCGCTTACGGGGGGACACAGTGTTTTTATTCCCCAACCGCAGCACCCTACGAAGAGCTTGGAAAGTTGTGGCATTCTACACTGTTGGTGCCGCCCAGGCTCACTCACCTGGACTTCACCTCTTTCTTTGCCAAGAGAAGAACCTCAGCATCACTGGAGGGAAGTGTACCTCGTTCAAGGTTTGAGGGGCGATGATGGGAGACAGTCCCAACCAGCTGGACTCTTGCCAGTGAAGGGTGTAGGTACCGTCTCTGAATCTTGACCCAGGAAGCTTGGCTGTTGGGTTCCTCGAGCCTGAGAGAGACTGGGGAAGGGCGTGGGGTATATACACGCTGACAAAGATTCTCCCCTGACTTTCTGAGAGGCATTACTCCTGGATGTCTGGCCGTACCTCTTGCGTTGTGGTTTTATCCAGATGGGGTTTTTGGTTCCTTCCAAGCAAAAATTTCAGTCGATTCAAGAGTTGATGTTGGCTTTGCCTTCCCCTAATCTGGGGGCTAATCCGGAGACACCAAGAAGGGCCTTGGCAAGTTTCGAGCCTTCAAGCACAGGCTTCCTGAAAACTGTTATGGGTGACCTTGTAGACTAGCTATTTTCTTTTTAAGACTATTTTAAATTAATATACAAATGCACAAGGTGGCATGTTCAAAGAACCAGAAATTCTGCAGAATAGAATATGGAAATGTACTTTAGTTGACCTTTCTCTATGCAACCAGTGCTAAGAGTTTGGTGGGAACCTTTCCTCCTATTATGTTTTCCCGTCACACACACACACACACACACACACACACACACACACACACACACAGCCTCAGGAAACCTTGAGGAGATGAAAGCTGCCCCCACCCAGCCCTGGGTTTTGCCTCTTTGCAAGGCATCGGGCCCACCGACCTACTCCTTTGCTGTGATAAAAACACACCATGAAACTAATGACATAAAAGAAGAAGGAGGATGCAAATTGGGATAAAATCATAAAGGGAGTGTAGGGGAGAGGAACATAGGGAATTAAGCATACCATTAAAGGAATTAGTATTGTAACAGATGACATACGATTTTGAAACAAGCTAGTTAAAGAAACCCAACAACGAGGAAAACTTTAACATGTAAAAGTTAAGAAAATGGGACTTAAGCTAAAGAGATGAAAGACAAGAGGCCCACGAGTTACTAAGCAGCAGCCTGAAAACACAAAGGCGAAAAGATTAAGAAGAAGGATAAGGAAAAAGTTCACATCCACAGAATTAATTTTTAAGTAGATGAAACTATAGATTGAAAATTAGAATGCATGCCTAAGAAGTTACAAATAAAAATGAATATGAAAATTAAGGAGAAGGGAAAAAAGAGGAGCTGATACCGAGGGCTCAAATGGAAAGTAAATGTTTAGAAAATGATGATGACAGCCTATGTATAAATATGCTCGATATAATTGATGTATGGATTGTTACAAGAGCTGTAAGTGTCCCCAATAAAATGATTTTTTTAAATTAAAGAGGAAATAGAAGTAAATAACACTTTCAATGGTATCCCTGTGCTTCAAAGCCATCCAAATCCTTAAAGTGGGTAAAACTAAGAAGGAAAAATAAAAATCGTATATATACTTTAAAAATCAATAGCACAATAAGAAGGTAACGAACTAAAAAGTTGAGTGAAGCCCCCAATTCTTCGTTCAAAACCATACATCCCAGCGGCAAGCAAGGCAGATCTTCCAGAAACAACCAGGCCTGCAGTTAACTCCTTAACGCACATGCTGAGTATTTCTTCCTTCTGGCTAGAAGGCAGCCCTGAGTCCTCATTCCTCCCCCCAGTGTGTCTGTGAGCTCTGCTCCATACACCCCCAATTCCAGGGCCCAGCCCCATACAATTGGTGTCCCATGTTTCCATGGACCTTGGGCTGACCGGTCTTTCCCACTCTTCCTCGGTGCTCTTCTTCCCATCTCCTGCTCACTCTCACTCACATTGCTCTGAACCCATAATTCCGACTCTGTCTCCCAGTGGGATGCCCAACACTCAGAGCCCAGCTGTGTTGGTGGAGCCAGCAGTGGCTCTCATACTTGAGCCTGCATGGACTCACCAGGGCTGCAGGGGCTGGGGCAGACCGGATAGCCAGCAGTTCTTGTTCGGTAGGTCTGCGTGGACTGGAGTCTTCATTTCCAACAAGCCTGCCTGAGGACTCCACTTTCAGTATTTGAGTATAGTAGGGGTGTTGGGGGTGGGGGTGGGGGGAGGGGGAGCGTACCAGTCAGGAATGGAAGCCATCAACTGGGTTTGGGGTATGATTGCCCACACTGCCTTAGTCTCTACGACCATCTCTCTTCTGGATCCCATCACCATGGACCCACACCTCTCTCTCCGCAGCTAAGCCACGGGCTCCGAACTGCCTTCTCTCTTGTTGCAGCACATGGTCACTCTGTAGGCTTTGCCTGCTCACTGTGAGTCAGCCGTCCACCCTGACAGGCAGCTCAGCCGTGGCCTAGGAACCGCTGCCCTCTAGCAGGAGCACTGAGACTGGTCTCTGCTGACTCAGTCCCCAAGATGGTTTTCTCCGTCAAAGAACAAGGACTCCCATAGATGGGTTCTGCCTGGCTCAGAGAAGAGAAGCAGATGGGTTGCTCTTCGGGGTGCAATGTGGGGGGAGGAGGGTGGAGACAGTCTTGGGCACTATCGCTGGATAACAAGCCCTTCTGCCTCCAACTCAGTGATGTGAATCTTCAATCCTTTCATCATTCGCACAGAATCTGTGAATGGGGAATTTGGAAAGGGCTCAGGGACTCATCTTTACTCCAGGCCCAGCCTGGAAGGTGACTTGATATTCTGGTGTCTGGGCGAGGAGGACTGGAAGGGTAGGCTGGTAGACAGAAGTGTCTGCCTGTGGCCTGTCTGTGTGGCTCGGGCTTCCTCACAGGGTGACACCCTCAGGGCAGGGAGACTTTTGACAGTGGAGTTGCAGGGCTCCCGGGTGAGTGTCGGAGAAGCGGCGTGGCTTTCCTGACCATATTTTATTGGCCACGAGTGAGGGACCACCCATCCGGTTCAAGCCGAGGGTGGGAGTGTAGTCACTGGCAGAGAACACTGGAGAGGTAGGAAGTCCTTCGGTCCCAGCTGTGTAGGCCCCAGTGAGAACTTCAGGATGCTCTGCGAGCTAACACAAGCCAGCAAGACAGGATGCCGGGGCCCTGAAGGATGCCAAGGTGCTCCCTGGTCCCAAGCTGAGGCCCAGCCTTCAGGAGGAAAGAGCAGCAGCCAGAAAGCAGCTCCCCGTGGTGAAGGGAAGGTGGAGGGAAAGGTGTGAGTGACCTCAGGCAAAGATGGAGGATCAGCTGGGGCTGTGTTCTTGGGGAGGGCCACGGGGAGCCCGAGAGGCCTCGGAGGAGAGGAGCAATAGGATGTTAAAGGAGATGCCTTTTCTTTGGAAAAGCATCAGCAGGGAGGCCAGTTTTGAAGCCATTGCCACAGAACAGACTAGAGAAGGGGTGGGGTGGGGAGAATGACAAGTGGGTGATGGAGGAGGCGTGGGCACATTGGAGGGATAGAAGCTGGTACAATCTAGAGAGCTGAAGCTGACAGGAACGAGTGCTGAGATAGACGTGGCTGCAGAGGCTTATATACAATGATGCCCAGCGGAGGCCAGGCAACTTTATGGTCAGAACACCCCAGGCGAGTAGCTCACACATATGACCATTCTAGCAGAGGTAGATACAAAGCCGAGGCAGGCGGCCATTCCTAACACAGCCAGTCTTCCAGGTGTCTCAACAGTGATCCATGGTGGATGCCCATGTCGGGTGGATCGGCTTCCTTCCTGGGTCCGCTCCTCCATGGTCGGGGGATGGTCAGCAGGTCACCTGTGTTCTCCATCCCTCAAGGAGAGAGTGCTGTCCTCTTGCAGGTCAGTGATAGCCTATGGCTGGTACACAGTGAATATGTGCAGAGGGTGACAAGCTCCTTGCTAGAAGGACGTGTGTGTGCGCGCGCGCGCGTGTGTGTGTGTGTGTGTTGGTGGGGGTGGGGGTGGGAATCCTGGGCTTAGCAGGCCCCAGGAGGACTGGTAGCAGAGGGAGGACCCAGAGGTGAGTAGATGATGAAAGGCTAGTGGGCAGGAAAATAGAATCAGGGGGCTCCTTCCCTTCCCATAGATAGCAGGAGCCGCTGTGAGTTCTCTATCCAGGGAGGTGGCAGTAACCTTCTGCTCTAGGAGTGGGAGGAAGGAAATTCTACCAAAGCCCTTCCCCCTCCATCCCCATGGCCCTGGCCCTTCCCTGCCTAATGGCTGGACCTGTGGGGAGTGGGGTGGGGTGGGAAGGTTGACTGGCACGTACATGTCCCCCTGGTTCTCCTAGGGCCCTCAGCAGGGCTAGGGGCCAGCCACCCATGGTGCCCACCTCTATAATCGCTCCTGTTTACACAGCCTGCCTTGGTTGGGCTGTTTCTCCTCCACTCTCCCTGTCTCTCATTCCTCTTGGCTTCCTGGGATTCACCCCAAGCCGACAGCTTGCATGCAAACCCAGGTCTCAGGTTTGGACCTGCGTGAGAAGGAGGACGTGGTTTCACTGCTCCTGCCCTGCCTTGCTCAGCCCTGGGGCTGCATGGGGGTGTCCCTGCACCCTGTGCCCATGGGGAGCCCAGGTGCCAGGGCACTCTGGGAAGCCCGTACCTTGTCAGATGGCGCCTGTGGCTGTGGGGCACAGGGGAACCTGGAGCAGAGAGAAATAGGAGCACTTGGCAGAGGGAGGGAGGGAGGGAGGGTGAGAGTCAGACTAGAGAAGTCTATTCCATCCCCTACTATTCCCTTAATGTGCCCCAGTTCTCTCCAGGGGCGGGCCTTCCTCTCTGTGGTGGTTAGATCTTGTATCAACTTGAATTTGTATGAAGGTCTAGGGGTGAAGCCTAACCTGTCAATCAGGTCATAGTCTGATGCCTTTTTTATAAGGGAGACACTGGGCACCCCTCACCCCACCCCTCTCTCTGCCCCTTCACCTTCCTGCTTGCTGGGACTCTGCCTGCCTCCAAGGGTGGCCCCACGTGGACTGCCCAACCCTGAGGGCTGTCGGCTCCCTGCCGCATTTTTATGGACAGGACAGTGACTCTCCCACCTGCCCTGCACTGACTTGGAGTCTAAAGGCAGAGAGGGGGGAAGCAAGCTCTGCCCCCTGGCTACTCCTACCCCTGCACATGAGCCTGCATAGATCTGGCTGGGCATGGGGCACAGGGGGGGATGTACCTACCTCCTGAAGACGTGGGAGTGTGTTAGGCTGGGTCCCTGTCCTGGCCGCTCTGGACAGAGGGGTGTGTGTGGTCGGTCACCTTCTCCCAGCTTGGCAAGCTAGGGCTGGGAGATTCCATCTCAGCTGAGGTTCCCCCCCCCCCCCGCCTCCCCCCCACCCCTCCCTGCCTGGAAGCTATCCTGGAGCTTCCTCTCATGTCTGACTTTATCACCCTCAGACTCCTTCTGAAAGCCTTGGAAGGGATTTGAAAATGTCATCAAAGCTGCTTGCGTCCTCTGGGGGTGGCGTATGGGTGGTCCTGATGTATGCCCTGAAAGAGGTGGGGTCAGAGGAGAGAGGCTAGCTTCATGGAGAGGTGAAGCGTGGCTTGGTCCCTGTGCTCCGGAGCACACGGAGCAGTTGGAATAGGTTTTGGCGGTTTCCCATGATCCCGGATGGCTGGCTCCACTGCCACATTCTCCTCATTCTTTGTGGCTTTTTATTGTTCTTGCTAAGTTTGAAGCAGAGATAGGCATGCGCTCATCTGGGCTAGAAACAAGCATCCCCGTCATGGGTGGCAGCTATCCCTTGGCTGATGTGAACATGCTGTGTGGATCCCTGGGCACATGTGTCGTTTCATGGGTGTCCAGGTGAATCTGCAGGCTAAGCTGCTGGAGGGGGTGCCACTGCACCCAGGGGTCGAGGGTTGGCGATGTGTGAGGGCGGTCCCCAAATCCCTTTCCCTTGAGGCTGCCTCCATAGGCACTCCCCACAGTCTTGCCAACACAGCGCCTTGCAAATGCTTGACGGCTTGCCAATCAGATAGCGAAGAGCACAGTTTGAGAACTGTCCAGAGGCCGGTTCTTCCTGTCCTTTCTGAGCGGCTTGCTTAGCAAAACAACAACTGCAGGGTGAGCTGTCCTGGGGCCAGCTCTCTAACCAGCTTCCTTCCAGTGGGTGAGCGTGGCGAATGTAGCGAGTATCAGCAAGTGGGGGTGAGGGTGTTTTCCTGAGAGCACCCCTACCTAGGGGTCCACAGAGCTCGTCCCCAGAGAGGAGTGGCTTTCATCTGAGCCCCAAGCCCAGTCGCCCAGATGGGAGGAAACCGATCTCCTCTGTCCTGCTCCCCCAAATCTGAAGCCAGTGACCTCTGACTGCAGTCTGCAGGGTGAGGAGCTGTCTCTGGAGCACCGCCGTGACAATGGAAGGATTGAAAATTGAGGGAGGTTGAAGGAGGCAGCTTTGGCAAAGGGTAACTGGTGCTGGGCATGCCCAACACCCTGTGGCTATAGCACACCAAGCCAGAAACCACCCTGGCTGTGCAGGCAGCGAGGCGAATGAGTGCCTTGTAACAGTGGATCGTTGTTGTCTACGGAGCCACCTCCAAACTCAGAGGTTCAACGCAACAGCTGGCCTTTTTCCTTGTGCAGCATCTGGATGGAAGGCATGGCCTGCATGTGGGCTGTGCTCCCTCCTGGGCTGACCTCAGTCTCACCTCCTGGCTGCGCTGCACGTGGCCCCCACACATCGGCAGGCCCCGCAAGCTTGCTCTTGAGCAGATGCAGGGGCCGCCAAAGCCAAGCACAGGCTCACAGTGGGTACACAAGGTCTTGTCTACCCTGTTCCACTGGCCAGTGTGTGTCATGGGTCAGCCAGGACTCAAGGGGTGTGGCTCTAGTCCCTCTCTGGGTGGAGGGCAGTGATCCATCTACCGCAGGAGGCCAGGAGTCTGTTGGACCACGCCGAGCTGACCATCAGCAACACTCAACACTGAGCTCAGGGTTGGCTGGGAGGTGGAGGTGGGGAGGACACAGATGTAGAGACCATCAGTGGGGGCCACAGTCAGGCTGTAACAACAACAACAATAACAATGTCAGCAAAGGAGCCCCCAGGCCTGGGCTCTTGGGCGGGGTTTTCAGGGTGCTAAGCAGTTCACCTGGTAACAGGTTGATTCAGGCAATCCCTAACTCCTGGTCTCCCTTACTAAGCCAAAAGGTCAACAGCAGAGGGAAGCCAGGCCCCCAGAGCTGAGGAAAGGGTGCCACTGCCTTCTGCCTGCGGGACTCTGGAGACTCTGGGGCGAGGTCTCCAAAGCCAGCCGTGGCTGCACATGCTTCCCCTGGCCATGCAGCCCAAGGATTAAACAGACTTTGTTGGGATTACCACTGCCAATCAAGTTCAAGTGCATTTTTAAGAGCTTAATTTACGGCCCTAGGTTTTGAATAAAACCATCAAGTCCAGTCGATTAAACTCATTAAGGCGGGTGGATTGGCTGGCATTCGAGCTACTGTTAGATTCGGAGAATTAATTAGGGGTCTGTTATCCATCGGGATTAACTGAACCAGTCCAGATGCCCGGGGTTTCTGCTAAAACGACAGGCCCATATCTCTTTAGCGAAGCCTTGGGAGACAGTGATCAGGAGGCTGTGTAGGAGGGGAAGCACCACACAGCGTGCCTTTGATGCTGCCTTGCACACCTGCGAGCCCCTGGGGAGGGATGGGCGTGGCCGACTCCAGGGCCTGGCTTTTCCAGGTTGGCCCAGGTGGCAGTCTGCGTTTCCGATCAAAAATGCTTTCCCACCCCCATCCCAATTGGTGAGGTTGTAAGGTTCCATCTCCTTGTCACCCAGACCATGTGACCAAGCTGGCCACCAAGAACACCTTAATCTCTTTGCTAGAAGGTATGTGATCAAAGCCAATGATGCAGCACAGGGGAGGCCCACAGAAAATAGGACCCTTTCCTCTAGCAGTGAAAACAGTAAGCCTGGAACTTCCAGTGGCCAAGCAGGACATGCCTAGAATAGCAGCCAATCCTCAGGAAGATGGAGATAGAAAGAAAGAGGAATTCTGAATGATGCTATGTGAGCTTCTGGATCTAGCTGTATCTGAAGCCTACCTCTATACTTTCCAGTTAGATGAGCCAATCCATTCCTCCCTTTTTGCTCAAACCAGTTGGAACTGGGTTTCTACTACTTGCAGTCCAGAGTCCAGACAAATCATTCTAGATCTACCTTCCAGAACATCAGGACTAGGGAGGGATTTAGAGAGTCTTTCTTCTTAAATGTGGGGAAGCTGAAGTCCAGTGAGGGGAGGTGACTTGCTTAAGCTCAGTGAGAAGGTTCACGGACGTTTTTGTTGCCTAGTATGGTCTTCTTGTGATTGATAGCTCCTCCTACCTACCTGTTTGGGCTTCTGGTGGGTGAAGTTTCACCAGGTTTCTTCACCCGATGTGCAAGGGGGCCAGAGGAAGGATGGGGTAAACTGGGGGCATCATACGGGAAAGAGGAAAGAGGGAGAAGAACCAACATCACTACCCTTACCAGTCCCCTGGCTCTCACTA